>NC_134865.1:33475000-34148750 GCF_049852395.1 Peromyscus maniculatus bairdii
CAAGTGATCCTGAAAATTCCACCAAGGAACTCCTACAGCTGATAAACACTCTCAGCAAAGTAGGTGGATACAACATTAGCTCAAAAAAAGGAAACTTCATATATACAAATGCCAATTGGTTTGCAAAAGAAGTCAGGGAAATACTTTTCACAATAGCCTTAAATAATATAAAACATCTAGGGGTAACTCTTGCCAAGCAAGTATAAAACTGTGTGATAAAAACTTCAAGTCTTTGAAGGAAGCTATTGAAGAAGATATCAGAAGACAGAAAGATCTCTCATGCTTATGGATCATTAGAATTAACATAGTAAAAATGACCATCCTACCAAAAACAATATGCATATTCAGTACAACCGCAATCAAAATTCCAACACATTTCTTTACAGTGTTGAAAAGACAAATCACAACTTCATGTGGAAAAACAAAAACCCAGAATAGCTAAAAAACAATCCTGAACAATAAAAGCACCAATGGAGGTCCCACCATACCTGATTTCAAGTTGTACTACAGAAATATATTAACAAAAACTTCATGATATTGGCATAAAAAACAGACATTTTGATCGATGAAATCAAAATGAAGACTCAGACATAATTCTACACACACACACACACACACACTTGGCTTTTGATTTAAAAAAAAGAAATACACACAGATGGGGGGAGGGGGAAGAGCATGAGCAAGTGGTGGTGGTCAAACTTGATGTCAGCATGGAGAAGAATGCAAATAGATCCACATTTATCACCCTGCACAAAACGCAAAGCCAAGTGGGTCAGAGACCTCAACATAAAACCAGGTACACTAGCTATAATAGAAAAGAAAGTAGGAACTAGCCTTAAATGCATTGGAACAAAAGACAACTTCCTGAAAAGAACATCAATAGCATAGGCATATAAATAAATAAATAAATAAATAAATAATAAATAAATAAATAAATAAATAAATAAATAAATAAATAAATAAATAAATAAATAAATAAATGGACTTGTGAAACTGAAATGCTTCTGGAATGGGCAAAAGACACTGTCAATTGGACAAAGTGGCAGGCTACAGAATGGAGAAAAATTTACATTCAATAGAGGGCTAATATCCAAATATAAAAATAACTTAAGAAACTAAATACTGCAAGAACAAATAATCCTATTAAACATGGGGTAGAGACCTAAACAGTGGAATCGCAAATTGCTGAGAAACACTTAAAGAAATGGTCAACATCCTTGGACATCTGGGAAATGCAAATCAAAACTCCAGGGAACCATAGAATTGGCCTGGCCTAGCTTCCTTGAGAGAGACATGTGTCATAGGTTTTTCAGGTTACAGTCCATGGTTCCTAGGGGAAAATGTGCCTTCTAGTTCCTTAGAGACCAATGAACTCACTTAGGCAGTGATATATTCAGGCTGCTTTGTGTTTCTCTGTATGTTCCCTTAGTAGTCAAGGAAGCAAAGAAGCTTGACAGAACAATTGGTCTTAGACATTAATCTTGTCTACCCTGTATGGCTCACAAACTTCATTGTATCCTGGCAACTACAACTGTATTAATCCTGGCAATTATCATTGTATTTTGTTTCTTATAAAGGTATAAAAAGTCTGATTGCTCTCAATAACATTGCTACAGCCTCACTTTTTCTGTGGGCTCTCCAACTAGCCTGATTTAATTGAGGCCATGTTAGGTGACCTTGGCCTGGTAAGTAGGTGCATAAACTTCCACAAAACTACTTTGATATTTCATCTTTCGCTTGTCACAATGTCTAACATCAACAATACAAATAACAGATCATGCTGGTGAGGAAGTGGAGCAAGGAAGCCATTCCTCCATTACTGTTGGGATACAAACGTGCAGCCACCATAGAAATCAATATGCAGCTTCCTCAGAAAGTTGGGAATCTATCTACCTCAGGATCCATGTCTTCTACTCTTAGCGTATACCCAAAAGATGTTCCATCCTACCACAAGGACACTTGCTCAACCATGACCATTGTAGCTTTATTGATAATAGCCAGAAACTGGAAACCACCTAGATGTCCCTCAACTGAAGAATGGATTAAAAAAAATATGGTATATGTACACAATGGAGTATTACCCAGCTGTCAAAAAAATGACGTCATGAAATTTGCAGGGAAATGGATGGAACTAGAAAAAAATAATCCTGAGTGTGATAACCCAGACCCAGAAAGACAAGCATGGCATGTACTCACTTATAAGTGGACATTAGCTGCAAAACAAAGGATAATCATGTTACAATTCGTAGACCTAGAGAGGAAGGTTAAAGAGGAAGGGTCTATGGAAGATGTGTGCTTCTTGCTTCGAGGGGGAGACAGAATAGATTTTTATGGAAAGGCTGTGGGTGAGTGGGGATAAGAGTGAGAGAGTAAGGTAAAAGTGGTGATGGGGTAGAGGGAGAGAGTATGGGGAGAGACAGATAGAAGTTGGAGGCATTTGGGGGTGGTGTGGATTCCTAGTGCAGGAGAAATTTCCTGGAATCTATGAACCTTCCATAATGAGGACTCCTAGTAATGGAGGATATAGTGATGGCCAGTTCTTGTAGCCAAGCAAGGTTTCTAGTGGCAGGACTGGGTTGTATCTAATTGAATTGCTGGCTAAAGGGTTCCCATGGACGTTTCCAAACAAAGCCTGTTGCTAAAACAAAGGGATGCTCTCTGCTAACTGAGGGTAGGGCTCATTGCTGAAGACAACACCCACACAACACATTGAACAAGGAGAAGCTGTGTCGGTACCCACATGAAGCCTTCAGCACTGCATACTAGTGTCTTTGGTGTGGAATGGTACTCTATAGGCTATCAAAACAGAAATGTGGACACCAACCCATGGACAAAGTCTTTGACCTACAACTTGTCCTGCCTGCATTATATTCAAGGGCAATGATGGAACAGAACTTGTAGGAATAGCTAAACATGCCCAACACTGCTTGGAAAACCAAGAACCAGAAACTAGATATCCCAGAGACCTAGGGTAAAATCAACACTACTGGTGTTTAAAAAAAAAAAAAAGAAAAGCATCAATAAAATGATTCCCAATGATATTCTGCTATACTCGTAGAAAGGCCTCCTCTGATAGCAGATGGGAACAGATGCAGAGACCCATAGCCAGACATTATACAGAGAGTCTAAATTGGAAGTCTCTACCAAATCCTTCCCTTCAGATTTCAGGGAATCCTGAGGAAGAGGAGGCAGAAAGACTGTAAGAGGTAGAGGAGAATGGGCAAATGAGCTCACAGTAACTGGACCAGCAAGCACAGGACCTTTGCATCAGCTCTTGTGACTACATCTTATAGCTATTAGCTTAGTATTTTTATGGCACTCCTGACTGTGAGAATAAATGGATCTCTGACTCTTGTGCCTACTCTTGGGATTCTTTTCCTCCTTTTGTGTTGCCATGCCCAACTTGGCAATATGATAGTTTTTGGCGATATGATAGTTTTTGCTTCATCTCATTGTATTTTATTTTGTCATGTTTGGTTGTTATCTCCTAGAGGCCTGATCTTTTCTAATGAGAGACAGAAAGGGAGTGGATGTGGAGAGGAGTGGGGGTGGGAAGGAACTGGGAGGAATAGAGGGAAGGGAAACTATAATCGGGATATGTTATATGAGAAAAGAATCCGTTTTCAATAAAAGAAAAAAGAAAATTGATTTAAAAGCAGATTCTCCAACTGTTTCTCAGATTCGCTGCTTCTAGACAATGGTCTGAGAACTTGAAGGTTGTCACTCGCCTTTTGACATGGTCTGGGGGCTAATGAAAATTGACTGCTGTAAGGAACCAGCACCGTACTGTAATTTGCTCTGTTAGTATTCTTAGTTATGAAAAACATTTGAGTTTTTCTGGCAAAAAGCTATTTTTTCCTGTATAAGAAGTTCATACTTCATCTTCTACACAATTGTTGCTCTAGTACATTGGATTCATCCTGAGATTGAAAATAGAAGAAAAACAAATATATTGGCATATTTTAAATTCGTGGTGTTTTGTCGTTGCTGTTGAAGCATAAAAACACCATTAGGAATAAACTTAAAACATTATGATTACAATTGTATGTCTTCCTTACGACCACAAAGAGTTACTCCTTTAGTGAATGTTCTTGTGGTTACTAAATTCAAAAACTCCTTTTCCTTTCAACTGTTGAAGGAAAAACAAAACAAATCCTCATTCAGCAACAGAGTTTAAAAAATATGGTAGGAGTAAAATGTTGAAGTCTGTCCCTGAAGTTACACAACACACATATCCTTATATCTATTATTCACTAAGACAATACCGTACATGAAATTTTTGAGCAAGGGCACCGTTTTAAAATGTGTTTGCACCCAAACAAATCCATTGCTCAGAGATATTGAAATGACAGCTTCTCTCCCCTTGTTATTCTCCTTAATTCTTAATATCCCAACATTTCCAACTGTGAAAAGGGGGAGAAGATGTGGAGATGTAGGAAAGCATACATTTTTCTAACTCAGCCAGCTTGAGACGGACGCCCTGTGCCTGGGCCTGTAACAAGCCAGCATGGTGGTTTGTAAGACAGCTAGCTATCTTCCACATTGCCTCAAATTTTCAACTGGAATTCTGACAATCATGACAGAACCTAGAACTTGAGGCTTTGGAGAGCTTCTTACATTGTCCACACACACATTAACTACATATCACACATGCACATAAGTGCATGCATATGTGTGCTAACACCCCACACATACATATCTAGCCATCCCTCTGAGGAGAGAAATCTGGCCAAACCTATTAAGACTGGAAAATAGCTAATGTTCTTGCCAGTGAGTTAAAGCTGGGGTATCCCTTTTGTCGTAGCCAAATTTATGACATGGATCAAAAACTATAAAAAGCTACGTTGCATCCTGCCATTAAGGAGAATTAATATTTTCAGCGGTATGTTAACCGACGTTTTTCCAGTGTCTCTTGTTAAAAGCAGATTGTTGGCTTTTCATCATGGTGTGCCAAACATTTTCATTGAAGCCCTAACAAGACTTTCATCTTAGAACCATTATTTCTTAAAGGACTTGGATGGGAGCAACGTATGGGAATAGCTGCTTTGCAGCACTGTAGCATGAGGCATTGGCTGTCATTAGTGCATTGGGCCTTGCTGAACCATTGCACGTGTAGACATTTAAGGCATTTCCAGTGTGACTTGACTCTTTTACCTTGAAGCACACTTCATATTTTACCTATTAGGCCTAAGCAACATAGGCTCTTTCTCTACTTGCATGTACTTTTATGATGATTCATTCTATTCATCTGTCTAGTAAAAACCATAATTAATGAGCTCTTTCAGGCACAGACATATTGCATGTGCATGCATGTGTTTACACACACATGCATGTTTACACATACATCACTTTTTTGGGGTCTCGTTTCTTATTAATGATGTCTACAGAATTTTCCTCTGAGCTTGGGAAATCAATGAATTCTTTTAAAAGCCCTCAACCCCAACAGCTTAACAATTAGCTACATAGCAACTGTCCAGATTCCTCATACACACACACACACACACACACACACACACACGCGCGCGCGCGCGCGCGCGCGCGCGCGCGCGCGCACGCACACACACACACATAAAAAAATATTATTGTTTTCATGGGAATTGGAACAAATTGTATTATAGGAAAGGAAGACAACAATATTGGAGGCAAAAAAATTGCCATGAACATAGAATGGGTCTTGTTTCTAGATTCTTCTATTTAGATGGTTCAATATCCATACTAAGAAAATGACTTTAGTAAAGCTACTTGGCTAATGGCAATGGATTCTATTTTGAACAATAGCCTTTCTTTTTCCTCAAATATATATTTAGAGTCAATGTCCAATGACATTTAAATACAGAGACAAAAATTGTGGCAATGTAGCCTGGGCTCTTATATGTATGGGTTGGCCATTTCTACTGAATATTTTATTATGTGGTCAGTCAGACTGTATGGTATGACCCCAGGCCATCCATTGACTCTGCAGCCAGCAAGCTGACAGTCACCTGAAGCCAGAGGAAGAACAAGAAAGTATGGAAGAAAGCTCTTTGTATTGAATAGTAAAACCTCTAGAATCTAGATTTTATGAAGTTCAAAATGCCTCTTAAGGTTTATGATCTGGAAACTCAGATGAACTGCACACATATTACTCTCTGATTTGGGGTATAAGGAAGGCATCCCACTGTTATTTGTAGGAAGCCCCCACTCCCTTTGGATGTGTTCTTTCAGTTCAGCTGCTTTTGACTCCAGTGAACCAATTTCCAAATCAAAAGTAGATTCGACAAAGAAAGCCATCAAGATAAATCATGTAAGAAAACCAGTTGCAAAGAGAAGAAATGAAAAAGAAAGCTAGGCCAATTCCAAGTGTGCAGAGCTCCGGGGCAGCTCTGTTACCATCTGGCTTCCCTCCCAAGAGTATGGTAATGCTGCTCCTCATCCCAGCACTTCCAAGACAAGACAGTTGAGGCTTTCTCTTCACAATTCTCTACTTTTCTTAAAGGAAAACATTTGTTAAAAACTCCTTCATGCAAGTTTCAATGTGTTTTTTCTGCCTTATATATGCTCGTTTTCATTTTTAAAATGAGACACATATAAGAAAAATAAAATTGACTCTTGCACAATTTTCCTCTTGTACAAATGCATAAAAGCTCTCTCCTATTAAACATTCCAAAATAAAAGTGATTTCTTTCTGAATATTTTGTTTCAACACGAGTAGAATACATCTTTAAGTTGTATAAATGGAGGACTGGTGATGACATTGTCACAAAATTATAAGAAAAACTTTCATAGATTAAATATATATTGCATGGTTTCATGCTATAGTTATGGAATTAACCCTTTGTTAATAGGCTCAAACAGCTAAGCATTTATGCTTACTAAAAACAACACCATCTGGAAAGGAAGATGTCTCATCCAGTAAAATGCTTGTCAATGTGAGCATGAGAACCTGAATTCTATTCTCCAGATCCCATGTAAAAATTCTAAGAACACAGTGACGGCACATATCCTTAATTTCAGCACTTAGCGAGGCAGAGGCAGGTGGATCTCTGTGAGTTCTAGGCGAGCCTGGTCTACAGAGTGTGTTCCAGGACAGCCAGAGCTACACAGAGAAACCTTGTCTCGAAAAGCCAAAAAAAAAAAAAAAGTATAAAAAAGTATAAGAACATTAGCACAGGCCTGTGATTCCTAGTGTTGGGGAGGCAGACACAGAAAGATCCCTGGAGCTGAATCAGTGAGCTCCTGGGTCACTGAGAGATGGAGGCAGGTTAAGTAAGATGCTAGACATCAACTTCAGGCTTCTTTCTACACACGTGTGTACACACATTCTCTGTCTCTCTCTCTGTCTCTCTCTCTGTCTCTCTCTCTGTCTCTCTCTCTCTCTCTCTCTCTCTCTCTCTCTCTCTCTCTCTCTCTCTCTCACACACACACACACACACACACACACACACACACACACACACACACACACTCAAAGTGCCAAAGAAAAATTATGAGGAAAAAATAAAGCTTAAAGTGTGACTTTAGAAAAAGGAAGAGGATAACACTCCGCGTGCCATATTTAATCGGCCAAGGTATTTTCAATTATTTTAGACCCCAAGCCTCCTTTTACTTAGGTGAAACTGTTGCATAACTCAAAAGTGCTATTATAATTCACCATAGCGGTATGATACTCCAATGAGCTGGTGGCTGGCTCAGAACATTCTAAGGATGCCGGCAGTGTATAATTCACTACTACATTCAAGAGCAAAGAGGTTAATCCCAAATTCCACTAAAAATCAGAAACTGGCAGAAATGTTTCTAGGGATGTGCTTTTTAAATATTTTAAACTGTTTTTTTTTTTCTCTCTCTCCCTTTGTTTCTCTCCCTTTTTTCTTCTCAGTGGGGGTTTGGAGAAGCGGCTTGGAAGGAAGAAGAGGGCGCCTTCCAGGCCTCTGCAGTCCCCAGAGCACTGTTAAGCGAGGGGAGGGCTTCCTGCCCACGCAGCCATCTGTAACATTCTATGAACAGCAGGATCCCAGGACTGCAGCAGCCCAAAACCTGGGTAAGGGCTGTGTGTATGTAAAGAAAACCCCCTGGTGTCACCCTCTCCTGGAGCTCTCCCGGGATCTCTTTTCTTTCATCTACTGGCAGGTGAGCAGCAGCGTTCTCCGCAGCTGAAGTAAATAACCTATCAGTCTCCGCGCTCAGAGGGTACTGCTGAGGGAAACTGGCCTGACCTGGGCCAAAATACCTGCCTTTTGGAATGTGCTGGTAGCAAGCTGGGAATGTCATCATGCCTGCTAAAGTCACACTGTGGAGCACATTCTGGGATCATTCGACGTGTGTCTGATGTGCTCCTCAGTTACTGCTTTCTAGGCTTGAGTCAATTAGAGCTGGCTTTTTGGAAAGCAGTGTCACTTAAAATATCTTTTATAAAAGTTATTTTCTGTGCCTATAATTTGGGGCTCCCATGTCTGTTATTTCCTCTAGTCCTTGGCTCACACAACCCACAGCCTATGGAAAGTAGTGGAGAGTGACAATGGAAAAAATAACAAGGCTGTTTTTACTTCCAACATCTGGAGAAAATACACTGAAGGAAATGTTAACAAATAGGTACAGGGATTGATAACGTTAAAAGACATATAGACTTCCTTATAGGCAGAAAAAAAATAGCCAGGATACATGAGATTGTTTAAATCAGTTTTTACGCAAAGAATGCGACACAGCTTAACACCAAAAATAATCTTTACGAAGGCCTTGTTTGCTTCCTGTCCCGGGGTCAACTCAATGAGTAATGTCAAATCCCCAAAGCACATAGGTGCAGAAACATTTTTCTCAGAGAAGAAAGACATCATAGGATTCCAATTTTCGAATTTCCTTCTCTCTACTTTTCAGTAAGCTTTGCTGTTGCATTTAACTTCTGGCTGCAGCCTAGAGGAACAAATAAATTCTAATATGGAATATGAAATATAAAAAGAAGAGAGAAACTCAAAAAACGTTCCAGCACACAGATGAATATTAGAATGGACAATACAGCCATGGTACTGTTAACAATTAAAAATACAAATGTGAAATTGCTCTGCTCCTGTGTGTTAAAATAAAGACAAAATACACCTTAAGGAAAAATAAACCACAGTAAGTATCTACCACCAAATTATTTCAACAGTGACAATATTTCAGCATAACTTTTCTACTTGAATTTAAGCACATTTTGACATCTGAAGGGAAGCATTAATAGATATTCCCATCTGCTCTAAGTCTGAGATGTTGCTTTGGCCCTGAATCAACATTAAGCTATCAGTATAAGCTATAAAGCATTAGAAGTTAAAAACACAAAGAATCAAATACCATTTTTCCCTAGAGCTACCCAATGTTCAGATAAGATTTTAAAAAAAGACAAATTAATGTGTAGAAGTAAAATTAAACCATTAAGAAAATATTTTAATGAGTACACTGAAAGCGGTGAAGTAGGAACTGTAGAAGGGTTTTTTTTTTTTTTTTTTTTTTTTTTAAGTTTTAAAAATGAAGACACTTTCCTAGTAGCTGTGTCTGGGGCTCCAGCATGTAAAGGTGTGAAGGGAGGGTGAGAGGACGCATCTTTCATAATGTTAACTCTCTTCTATGGTCTTGTCATGTTAGTGTCATGTCCAGGGTCAAATTTTGAGGTTTTATATTACAGCAACTTGCTTTGTTAAAAATACTGTAAAAGCAAAGGCAATAAATTTGTCTTGTAAGACCAGAAAATGAGTCACCAGTTTACAACACATGGTTATTGGACAAAGTAAGTTCCCCTGACAGGTTCTGTGTGTTCCTCACCAGCAGACGAACCACAGAAGAAGCAAATTCTACCCTGACCAGTAACAGCTTGATACCTGAGCTACTCAGGATGAAGATGGACCAACTCTTTCCCATGAGGAAAATTGTTTCAAGAAGGTATCTACCCTGAATCAATACACTAAATAATGTTACCACCACCACGATGGAGAGGCTGGGGTGCATTGTGTCTTTTTCATGGATAATGTCAGGATGTTATAGGACATACCGTTCCTAAATCCAGGTTTCAATAAAATATTTTATCTCAGCTGTAAAACTCAAGATGATTTCGAAAGATACATGAGTTCTAAACAACAGCAGAGTTCTTCCACTGAATTTTTTTCAATGTTTCCTTAAGACAATGATTATTGGGACAGTGTCTAAATTAATGTGTACTTCGATTTCTGGACTAGCACAAGATTCTCATGATTGTACCAAGTGGAAAGTGTTATCTAGAGGACTGCAATTCACAGCTTGGGTGGCTAGTCCACCAAGCATGGGGGAGAAAGATGCTTTACACACATGGAAACTTTACAAACATCTTCCAGTGGTGCTGCTGGTGAAAGAGCAGGTTTTGAACTTTCAATCTTTAGCTTTCCAAAATTATGCAGGGCCTTTCTCTATTGGACCTTTACTTGACTAAAATAGATAATAATAATAATAAATAATTGTCTACAGAGCTTGAGTGTAGTAACTAGAAATAAGAGGCACAGCTCTTCTTTGGTTTATATATTTTTAGAAACTAGTAAAGAAAACACAAAATAATATTTCCAGAAAGCAAGAAAGAAAGGAAGAACAAACTCAATAAAAACGTCCGTCTGATAATTTGAAAGTTGTACATGACATAGTCACTTTTTCCATAAAACTGTTACAAGTTTATACAATGCTCTAAAATATCTATATATTGTATTTAATTTTATACCCAAGCTTTATAACTTATTTAGTTGAATGAAGGAGGAAATGTCTTCTATGCCACAAGTAAAAAAATTCATATACATATATACATTCTCTTGGTACCCTATCCAAAAATGCTTTATATTTGCCTCATATCTTTTATATAACCATATTGTAATAGTCTAGTTTTGTGGGTCTTGTTATGAGAGAAGAGATGAAGCCTATGGATTCTGACTAATTAGTTTAGTGAATCTGACTTTTTTCAAGTTAAAATAACTCCTCTGGTCCCAGGGTCCTGAAGGAAAACTTTTCTGTGAAAAGCTTAAGAAAATCAAGAAATGGGGGCTGATGAGAAGCCTCCATATTTAAAGGTGCTGTCTGTCAAGCCTGAAGACAAGAGTTCAATCCCTAAAACCCACGTGGTAAAAGGACAGAACCAACTCCCAAAGATTGTCCCTTGTCTTCAACACACACTGTGACAAGCACCTGTACCCTCCACACACACAACACACATACACAAAATAAGTAAGTGTTTAAAATGAACAGAAAGAAAATCAGAAGTATGAAATATTCAGTTTGAAGATAAATACCAAACCACCAAAATATAGATTATTTATTAGCAAAAAATTTTAAATTATCAATTAAGGTATAGGCATAAAGAGATAGTTATAATTAACTTATTTTCTTGCTCAGTGCTAGACTGATTTACAAATTGATTTTTTTAAATTCTCAGCTTTGATCAAAGACATAACCATTAGATTATTTAGTAATAAATTCAATAAGTATTATTGATCATATGGCTTATGTTTGCCCTGGGTGAATAAGAAAAACACAATAAACATGAGAGACATGGATATGCTGAAATGTGCATTATATAATCCAATAGCTCTTAAAACTAAATACTGTATATTGTACATGAATTTTCTTTAAAAGTGGTATATAATCTGATTTTCTAGTGTTAAACCGGAATGGCTAAACACACTACTAAAACTTAAGGAAACGTTTTGCATGTTTTGTCTTTTTGCTGGAGTATGCAGATGGTAGCATGGTCTAAATGAACTATGCGACTTTTGTTCTTAACTTAATGAGGTCAAGCATATTGTACTTGATACAGGTATTTCTCCAATTCTTAATTTTACCTTTTATGGCTAATTATAAAAATTCAAATACATAAGAAGAGATACATAGAGAATGACTTGATGTAGATTCAAACCAACAAATATTATTTTAGCCAAGGACATATAGTTACATGCAATTAAAAAAGCTTTCCTATATTAGAAGCTGAGGAGACAAAATTGGGAAAACAAGAAAACTATAATGTCCTGTTGTGGAAGTTGTAGATTTCTCTAAAATATGACATTCACACTTTATTTTGCCTTATTGTTGTACTGACATCATTTACTATGTTTAGATTCCACAAAACAAGTTGGTTACAGAGACGTGTTATAATTTACATCTTTGACTTCATACATAATTTGCATTTCATGCTCTATAATTTTAGATTACACATCTTGTTCTCCCACATAAGCATGGGTATAGCTTTGTTATTGGAGATAAAGGTGGTGGCAGGTGCCCCAGTTGGCTGTGATAAATTTACGACTAGAATTGTGATGTGATATGGGTGAGGAATGCTGTAAACTAGTATGAGAGGGTGCTTTCATGTTTATTTATGAAAGCCACGGGGATTACAAAATCCGTGAGAAATGGTGTGGATTTCTAGATGTGGATTTAATAGTGACTTCTTCACTGCCTTTCTCACTGTTTCTTTGTGCACTAACATTATTTTCTCACTTGTCTTCACATTCTATATTATTTCTGTTTTTTTCTGATGAAGAAAATGAGGTAGTATGGCTGGATGGTTTCAAAGGGAATTAAAACTGGCTGGGGCCTCTAAAGTCAAAAGACTGTACACAGCTCACCAAGTAAGCTCTCAGTAAACATACACAGACATGGAGTCTAAGGATGACTTCTCTGGGTATATTTGTTCTCTTTAAGGTCCTTTCAGCAAGAATTGAACAAAAACATAAATCTAGGTATTGTAATTTAATGCTCCTGTGTTACTCTCTACTTGGCTCTCTTTTAAACACAAACATGCTGTACATCCATTTCTCGGCTGCTTCAGTTCCTCTCCCCATCTAATTTAGGCTCCATTCCGGAAATGAACAGCAGGTTCTAATACGAGTGCCGAAGCACAAATACATGTGTATACATGCCAATATGAATGTACAAGAGTCTCTGTGTTCTGCCCAGTCACAGCAATTACTACAAAAGCTCCAGTAACTTCATTTTGGCAACCAAATGGTATATCTGCAAACCAAATGTTATTTTTAAGTGTGCTTTTCTGTTAGTTCATTAGCTTTCTTTTTTTCTGTCTAACAGATGTGTAGAATTAAATAGGCCTGGCGTCATTCATATTTTATGAATATGAAAAATGCCTTCCTTCTTTTGAATAAAACCAACCATTATCTATTTAATTGATGTAAATAAAATATTTCCCTGAATTAACGATATCTTTGCTGCTCTAATTCCACCTAGTTCCCTTGTGCTTCTGGATTCCTAAACACATACACATGAGCACACCAGGTTGTGAGTAGGAGATCCTTTTGCATTCTTTCCCAGTTGCCCATTAAAATCATCTCGTTTCCTTTTTGAGGAGGAGCAAAGTGGCACACAAGGCCACGGCCCCCAACACTGCAAATAATAAATGTCCTATGTCATCACACAAAAGTCATTGTGAAAAAACAGGAAGGGACTTTGAACATTATCTGGTTTAATTCCTTCACTTTATAGGTGAGGAAACTGGCCTGTAAAGAGGGAAGTCCCTGTCACAAGGTCACACGTATAACTAGTGAGAGAGCATGTTTATTTATATTAACAGGATTCCACCTTCACGGTCTCCAAACAGCTGGTGGGCCTGCAGTGGGCTGGGGGAATGTAACACTGCTTCCACATCAACAATTAATTAGCAAATGTATTTTTCAAGTACATTCAGACAACAATTATCCAAAACAACAACAACAAAATATAAAGCCTTCCTATCTGCAAGGGAGAAAGCTGAGGATCCAAAGAACTCAGCAGAAAGATCTCAGACTGGGATGAAGTGAGCTGGATTCTGAGCAGGAAAGAACCAGTCACCCCTGAATGAGCAAAGAAGCTTCTGAACAGTCGAGCATCGATCGCACCATCAGGATAGCTTTTGTGCACATGGTGGGGAAAAACAAAGGGCTTGTGCTAGTATTTTCAAAGTCTCCATAGCTGCCACATTCTGAGAGTTATTCATATACTCATGACCAACACCCTGCGAGCAGCAGAACGGGGCTACCCCAGGGCATTTATTTGCACAATCCACTAGAACTTGAGTTCCAGTTTTCTCAAAATTTCACACTCGAAAAATGTAACATCAAAAATATTCTCAGCCTTGATTACTTATTTACTAATTGAGAGTGCATGTGTGTGTGTGTGTGTGTGTGTGTGTGTGTGTGGTTGCACTTGAGAGTGTGCATGTGTGTGTGCACATGTGTGCATGTTCAGAAGTCAGGGGACAACTTGTGGGAATAGGCTCTCTTTCTATCACGTGGTAAAGGAAGCAAACTCAAGTTTTATCAGCCTTGAAGGCCAGGTACCTGACCCACTGAGCTGTTTCATCTACCCCTGAAGATTATTTTAAATTTTAGAATAGAAATCAAATGGTTGGAAGGCTTTTTCCTCAAGCAGATAATTTCCAGGAGTTAAAAATTAACTTGTACTCCTGTAAGAATATTAGTCTAGATTAATGCCAATACTCTTTCTTTTGAATTAAAGATAGTATTCCAGAAAACATTTCCCTTTGTATTTCTGTAGAACATTTTTTTTAATCATTGAAACATTTTTGGAGGTACAGAGATGTGGATGGTATAATTGAGTATTTAGAACCCAAGATAAATTCTTAGAAGGCAAAAGAGGTTATCTATCTTGTACACATAATCATGACTGCAGTTGACATAGGCATCCAGTCTTCTGGCAAACCTCAAGCTAGAAGGAACCAAAATCCTAGGACAAAGACTAATAGGAAACTGTATGTGGTGCACATGCCTGAAGTCACAGCAATTGAGAAGTGGGTCACTTGAGCCAGAGAATTTGAGGCCAGCCTAGACAACATAGCAAGACTTGGTCTCTTTAGAACAACAAAAATGGGGCCATGTAGAGGGCTCATCTGGTAATGGTGCTTGTTACCAAGCCTGATGGTCTGAATTTGATCCTCAGACAGAAGAGAACCAACTCCCACAAGTTGTCCTCTGACCTCCACACAAGTGCCATTCATAAACACACACACACACACACACACACACACACACACACACACACACACATGCTAAATAATGATGAAGCAAAATAATTTAAAACTTAATAGAAAATATATTTAATTTCAAATATAAAATTGCCTTATTTGTGATAAAATGAACTTCTTAGAAAAAAGTACAGACTTTCATTTTTAATTCCAAATTCAGATGTGTGTCGATTAAGAGACTTGACCCTGGTGACAAAGAGACCTAAGTTGAAATACTGCCTATGTCATGGAGCTTCATTAGCACCCAGCAACTTTGGCAGCGATGGAGATGGGAAAGCAGAGGCTCATATTTATTCTTAATTCCAAATGTATTCTAATCAGAAAGCTTTTGATGGTGATTCTAAATAACACTTTAGAAATGATACAGAGCCACCTGGGTCTCCTGGTGTCCACAAAGATACATTATTCAGCCCAAACTTGAACTCTCTTCCAAGTTTCTCCCCTGGGAAAACCTTCTGTGGCCAGTTGTTATCAATCTGGGACATTTCACAATAATTAACAACTACAGTAGAAAAAGTTAAAGTAGCAAAGAGAACCTTTTGCAATTTACTTAAATGTCTACTTTAAGTTGGAGAAGAAATCCTCAGCCCTTACTGAAGAAAGTGAAGCTGTCTCCACAGATTAGTAGGGCAATGAGGAAGGACACTGTCTGTCATCAGACTCAGCGAGGAGTTGGTCTCCTTTCCTCTCCCTGGTCTCTCACCAAGATAAGGTGGTGTGAGATCTATTGGGCCCACTCTATCCTTTCAGGGCCTGCCAATTTTCTCTAGGAATCAAGGACAGTTCCTTCTCTTGTTCAGTGGCTGTCCCTCCACCCCTGAAAATCAGCGGAATCTGCCTGGGGTTAGGAAAGTTCTCAAATACTTCCCAAGCAGAATCATGGAAATTAAAGCTGCGGAAGCCCTCATTGGATCATCCAATTCATCTACTTCCCATTAAAGAGTTTTCCATATGGAAACTTTTCAGATGTTGGATGTCTCCTTTTGCTTCGCCAGGCCCTGAAGTCAGATTGTGACCATCCAGCCCAGTGTAGAGCAAGGAATAAGGCCTGCATTCAATGATTTCATAGACAGAAAAGTGCCTTTCCCAAAGGTGTTATCATGTTACAACAGCTTTTGGATGAAACTAGGTGACACCTCATCAGAACATTACGTGAGCATGCAGAGCACGGTACGGTCCTCCCAAGCCGTGGGCTCCACGGCTCTTTCACAAAGAGCAGTGTTTGGTGGCTGTGTACTGAGTACAGTGGAGACTTTCTGGAAGCCAGCGCACGCACGCGCATACACACACACACACACACACACACACACACACACACACACACACACACACACACATCTTTCTCTTTCTCTCTCTCTCTCTCTCTCTCTCTCTCTCTCTCTCTCTCTCTCTCTCTCTCTGAATCTGTGTGTACTTCTTTCTCTCATTTCTGTCCTTCCTTCTTTCCTTTTTTTTTTTTTTGGTATTATGATATTATTTTTTAATTGCTAAAGGTTTTTACACAGAAGCTCCTGCTCTGACTTTCTCCCTGAAGTCCCCTGAAAGAAGAGGCCATTGTTTAGTGATACATAGGTTTTCAAGAAATCATCAGCCAGTAAAAAGACACCGTTTTCTCTAAAAATGTACTCATGAATCTCCTTTCTAGATTCCCATTGGGTTCTCCCCAGTGCCCCCCTAAGGAGAGCTCCATCCTTGGGGAGTCCTTGCATATTGATGGCCACACTAAGGTCACAGCAAACTGCTGACTTTATATTCAAAATCTCACTTTAAAATTAGATGTAATTGGACCCTAGTTTCTTTCCCTTTTAGCTGTATAAACTTGTATAAGTTATGTAGCTGAATACCAACTTACTCATTTATGCAATGATTTTTTAATAAGGCAAAATAAATGCTAAAATTTTGGCTTTTTTTTTTTTTTTTTTGGTTTTTCAAGATGGGGTTTCTCTGTGTAGCTTTGCGTCTTTCCTGGAGCTCGCTTTGGAGACCAGGCTGGCCTCAAACTCACAGAGATCCACCCACCTCTGCCTCCCAAGTACTGGGATTAAAGGTGTGCGCCACCACCTCCCGGCAAATTTTGGCTTTTGTTTAATGAAAAATAATAATAGTTTATTTTCCTCCTTTCAAAAATGGTAATTAATGTAGGAACCTTGGAAGAGTTCCAAAATTGTTTTTTGTACCTTCTCTTACTTTAAGTAAAAGCCCAAATTTTATGTGTATGTGTGTGTATGTATGTATGTATATTTATTTATTTCTGATAATAATGGTTTGAGTATGTAGTTTCTTGGCATTTTTTTTAAAGAAAGAAAAGAGAACTATTACATCAATGTAAAGTTGGCAAAACCAATTAAAATATAACTTTAGATACTGAACTTAGCAAATCTTACAACATTCTAATGCACTTTCCAAAGATGAATTAAGACAACGGATTTAGAGATCAGAGACACCATCTTTCATGCCACACTTGGGGAGTTATTTCTCTTCATTGCCGCTGTCAATAAACAGCCTTAACTAACAATACCATAGCAATTGAAAAGTTTGGTTTGGGAGCATCTTAATTTGGGTTTGCTTCCTTCATAAACTTCAGTTTCTCGTTCTTTGGAAATCATTACTTTGCTTCCTTTGACTGAGGTCTCCTGCAAGCCTCCTTGTGAAAGTCTGCCCACCACCAATTCTCCCACTTACTTTGCAGCCACTTACTTACACCATTTACTTCTCTCCTCAAATGTATCCTCCATGAGGATAGAGCCTTTACACAAATTCAGTTTCTGTTTAGACCAGTCTCCGAGACTGCGGCTGGCAGCGGAACCTAGGGCACGCGATGGGCACTAAAATGTGTGTTTTAAGTGTTTCAGTCGTAAGTTAATGGACCTGAATTTCAGAGGAATAAATCTCAAGCTTGGATTCATAATGAGCCAGGAATCTGGCTCTTTTACAGCAGGAGTATTTAGTTTTGTCTGTAGTTTGTCTACCATTAACATAAAATTTCATTTTTCTAAGGTCTCAGTTACCATTCATTCATGGTTAAAATTCAAAACTTAGCTTATAGGACAAAACTAACCAGTCATTGGCACCCAATGCTCAAGCATTCCTGTTCAGGCCTTTAGTGGTGAGTAATACATCAGTTGCCACTTACAATGTACTGTGAGTATGGAGTGACCCCACAGAAACCCACTGGAAAGTAAATATCCTCAGTGTGTGCAATAAGGAATCATATCCTGAACCAGAAAAGAAATTCCCTTCTAAAGTAAATAGCTCCTGCTTCAGTCTCTGTGAGCCAATACATGGCCTGCTTAATTGATCCAGTGGGCCATGTTCTCCTGGCATCCTCTATCCCTTGTGATTCTTATATTAGTTCCTCCCCTCTTCTGCAGGGTTCCAGGAGCTTCAAGGGGAGAGACTGAACAGAGACCTCCAATGTAGACTCTCTCTCTGTATAATGTCTGGCTGTGAGCCTCTGTACCCACTCCTATCTGCTGCCAGAGGAAGCCTCTTTGATGATGATGGGATAAGACGCTGATCTGTAAGTACAGCAGAATATCATTAGGAATCATTTCACTGATTTTATTTATTTATTTGTTTGTTTACTTGTCTGTTGTGTTTGGTTCTGAAGAGGCAAACGTGGGACCTGAACCAGGTCCTCTGTATATATGTGTAGCTGTTAGCCTTGTGTTTTTGTGGGACTCCTAAGAGTGGGTGCAGGTGGCTCTGACTCTTTTGCCTGCTCTCGGGACTCTTTTCCTTCTATTGAGTTGCCTTGTCCAGCCTTGAAATGAGGACTTTTGTCATGTCTTATTGTGTCCTGTTTCGCTGTGTTTGGCTGTTGTCTCTTAGAGGACTGCTCTTTTCTGAAGGGAAATGAAGGGGGAGTGGATCTGGGGAAAAGAGAGGTTGGGGGAGGGGAGCTGGGAGGAGTGGAGGGAAAAGAAAATGTGGCTGGGATATATTATATGAGAGAAGAATCTATTTTCAATTAATAAAAATAATTTTAAAAGTTCATAGCTTCCACTCAGTATGGGTAAGTAAGAGATCTATTAAGACAAAGCACACATGTTCCAGACCTGAAGGTGAAAATGTGGATGTTTCTATAAAATCCCCAATTTGAAAATTGTAACAGTGGCCTAAAACTGTTGCCTTAAAATCCGCCCTGAATATCCAGAAGACACATCCACAGGGCAGACGTGTCTGACAGGGCAGGCAAACCCCTAGTCCAGCTTCCGATTTCAGATGCCAAACTGCAGTCTAAGCCTCCTTCACTTTATCTACACCCCTTAGTAAATTATGAAGAAAATCCATTCTTTCCAAACTAGAATTCTAATATATGCACATTTATTTTCCTTTGAGAGTTCTCTCTTATTTTCTTAATTATTTTAATGACATTTTCAAGGACATTTGAGAGTGCCTTTTCCTTTGAGTGCATAGTGGTAGTACAAGGGAAAAAAATCACTAGATCTTATGTAGTAAACACAGATTCTTCACGTGAGTTATCTACCTCCAGTAATCCGTGCAAGCTTGAAGAAAGGTCCATACATGGCTTGAATCCCAACCCTTCTACTCTGGTGATGAGCACGACAGTCTCCAGTCTTTATATCTACTGTTAGGTTGTGTGCACAACTGAAAAGAATAAATTGCTTCCCATGTAGTAGCAGCATGCCTTTCTGCAACAGTTGGGCTACACTGACTGCTCTATTTCTAATAAAATGGATCATTGCCATGAAAAGTCCTTCTTTCCAGTATCACTGAACATGCATGAGGGTAAGTTTACTGCTGCCATTCTGTAGTTTTCTGGGGGCTTTAAAAATGTCACAAGCTTCTCCCCCAGTTAGGATCCATCATTCGGCTGCTGATAGAAATTAGTAGGCCAGACTTAGCTCTGTCTTTTCTCCCCTTGAGTCAAGATCTTAAGGTCATTTCTATGCTTTCGTGCATTGTTTCCTTTAACTCAGCCACGTTTACTGAGAAAATATTTGATACACTCTCTTCATTTATTCTCCATGTCAAATTACCATCTGGCTTGACTCTACCTTTAAAATCACATCCACTGCCCAGGGCCAAGTCCAAGAGCTACCTGAGCCCATGTTGGTGTCTGAGGGCCACGCTGCCGCTGGAGCCATGCAGATCCTAGTGGCCTGAGTTGCTACCCAATGCACGATGATATCCAGGCCAGAGCTGCAGCTGAGGGTCACATCTGGGCCTGTGACCTTACTGCAGCCAGGATCTGTGTTGATGTCTGAGGCTCCTGTTACTAACAAAGGCCTTGCAGATGCCCGAGGTTTGGGCCCATGTTGGTGTCTGAGGGCCACACTGCCGCTGGGGCTATGCCAGTATGAGTGGCCTGCACTGCCACCTAGGGCAATAGTGACATCCAGACCAGCTGCTGCTGAGGACGATGGTCCTACAGCGGCTGGAGTCTGTGCTAGAGTCTGAGTCCTATATTTTGCCACCAACTGGTGGTGTCCACAGTCATGCCACCCCCAGAGCCATCCGGATATGAGTGGACAGTGCTTCCACCTGGAGCCAAGATGTCTCTGGGCCCAAGCTGCCCAGGGCCATGTCTGGGTCTAGAGTCCAGATGCAGCTGGAGTCTCTATTGATGTCTGTGGCCCATGACACCTCAGGGGACCATAGGAACCATGCATGACAAAATCAGAGGGCCATGCTGAGCCAGCCTGGCCCTTTGCTGACTCAGGGAAAGCTGGTCCTACCTCTCACTGGACGTTGCTGCAAGAGAAGAGAGCTGGCCCTGAGATGGCCCCTGCACTCAGAAGAGATGGCCCCACACGTTACCACAGACAAGGGAGATTGCAAGAGCATAGAGGAGCTGACTCTGCCCTCTCGCCTGAGGCCAGAGCCAGACTGACCAGCTCAGCTACCACCCAGGCCCACAGCCAGGTCTTTGGTTGGCCCACCTAGACCTGCTGGAGCTCACAAAGGAACTGGTCGTGTGGATCAATACCTGCAGCATCTCCATGGCTGGCTAAGGATATCCCAGAGGGGTTCTGGCGAGGATCCAGTGATAATGGTGTGCCAGAAACTAGAGGCCTTGAACCAAAACGGTGACTCCCGGCAATGAACTTTTGCTAGTAAAGTTGATTGGACAAAAGGGTGTACTGTGTAACATGGCAAGGATCCCAATGCCTCCATGATGAATGAAGAGGTATCGGAGAGGCAGGAAAGAAGAGGGAAAGAGGTTTTTTTTTTGGTTTTATTATTATTATTATATTTATGTATTTTGGGTTTGTTTTGTTCTTGGTTTTGTTTGCTTGCTTGCTTGCTTGCTTGCTTGCTTTGTGGTATTTTAGTTTGATTTTTTTTTAATTTTCTTTTGAGGAGGTGGTGTGGGGATGAAGGGACATAAGGGCAGACTGGGAGGTGAGCAGAATTAAGGTATGTGATGTGAAATTCCCAAAGAATCAATAAAGAAATTATGTTTAAAAAAAATCTCGTCCACACACCGGCATGTCTTCAGATGACCCAGTTTTTAGTTTGTTTACGTAGACAAGCTCGGGAGTGAAGAGTCAAAATCAAGCTCCAAAGATTCCGTCCGCCTTTTCCTCTAACCAGTCTCCTTCACACTATCTGAGTGTGTTCTACCACAAGTTCAGGGGCAACAGTGCTGCCAACACTGTTGTAGGTAGAGAAAGCATCATGTATTCCTCCACACTGCTCCCTGTCATTAGGGTGTTTCTGTACTCGAAACAAAACAGTTCCCATACTAACAAGGAAACCAAGGTTTCTTTCAAGAATTGTTGTTCGACTATGCATCACATGACATATATACTTTCAAAGCATTTTTGAAAGTAGAACTAAAATTATTGTCCATACCACCTTCAAGAAATCCAGAATTATTCACTCAAGAAATCTATTCTGAGGACTGGCTGTGTGCAAAGCACTATAAAAGACTATAACACATAGAAGAAAAGCCTTTGTGTCCTAAAAAGGTTTCATAGAAAAATATGAGAATAGCAGAGTGGTCAGCAGGAAGTCTACCTAGGGGGAACTATTAAATGAGGTCTCAGAAGATAACTGCCATGGTGATAAAGCAACAGATAGCTCATGTCGAGAAAACAGGAACAGCTGATGCTGATGCTGGCAGGTACATACCAGCATGCAAGTGTGGAGAAACAGCTCAAGGACCTCAGGTGGAAAGTCCCCGGAAAGCACCTAGGAAATTACCTAGTGCAGAGGTCTCAACTGTTGTGGAGAGTTCCTATTTATCACGAAGGCTGGATAAGCAAGTAATTGTGAGTAAAGAAGCCAACAAATGAATTTGTAATTGTGTATGAATGAGTCCTCTGATGTGCAATCAACACTACATCATGAACAGTGATGCTTAGGGAAGACAGATAGGTTTGCAAATCATCCAGAGCTCTAGTTCAGTCTTCAGATCCCTGAGAGCAGCAACAAGAGGTGTGAAAGGGACAAGACAAATTGTTCAGCAGGTTTAATCAATAGCACTCAAAATTCGGATTGAGTAAGTCTGGCACTGTTTTCCCTTGTGGAACTCATGTTACATATTTCTCCCCAAGTTTTATTTTTCTAGGATCCACGATGCCATCATTCTTTCCAGCCACTGCCATCCTGACAGGTATGGGAATACCAGCCACCACTCTGATGTTCCCAGGTTTGCTTCCAGTTTCCTCCCACTGGACACTGTGCACTGGAAAACATCCATCTTTGCTACCACAAGTGGGCTCAGCATGTCAGCCTGCAGTCAAGCCCAAGGTTTGACCAGGATTTCTCACGACTTACTTATATCTAGTCTGTCAATTAAATATGGAACATATTCTTTATTTGCCCAATGAGACTTAGTTTTAATGTATGAAGCTGCCATTCTGTGCATCCTTTGCTTCCTACTAATAGTGATGGCATTCTGCCCCTCCACAGTCTGTGGTTATCTCTGCCATCCTAGTTTGCCAACATGAATTGCAGTGGAGTTTGTCTTTTTTTTCTTTTTTTAATATGACACACATTTTTCCTTCGGCTTCTGATAAGGGTATTGTCAGCGAGTCCAGGCTTCCTGTGTTCTAATTACCCTCTAAATGATCCCTATTTCCTTTAGCAGTTAATGCCCATGTGTAAGGATAAAGGGCTATGGGAGAAATGGAATTCCCAAACATGTGATATCATAAAATCAGAACTGTTAAGTCTACCTTTAATGCATTCACTTTGGAATTCTTAAGATATCAGAATACAATTAATGTATGTTGACATAGCACTTGTTCTCTGATTCTCTATCTTTATGCCATCATATTTTTAAGTATTTAAAACAAACTAAATGCCAATGCCCTAAGATCCTTAGTAGCTCATTCATGATGTAAACAGATAAGCTACTAAATAGCTATTAAAAATACCCTGTCATTCTATTGTGATATGAAAATCTCTATATTACATGAAATAAAGAAAAATGTATTGTGCAATTATATATGACTGTGAGTTTATTTTGCAATATATTTTATTTTGTATGACTACTTAAACATTTCAATGACCTTACTTCTATGTTTGCCATTTTCTAATCCCTAGCAAAGAATATTAGACATTCAGAGTACTCGTTCTTTTTTAAGAATATTTGTGTTATTTTTGAACATTGCAAAAATGTTCAGAACAAGATGTTAATCATATAAATCACAAACAAAGTACTTCAAGGATATTTTCATGAAATATTATAAAATGAAACATAAGAAGCCAAAACCTTTCCACCATTTCCTCTGGGTTGGCAGCTCTTGTTTGAGGAGCCCATACTTGGCCTCTCCCATACCTGAGTGCAGCCAGGATTTTTTTTTCATAAATGAATAAATCAAATGAATAAGGCTGGAGACATCTGACCATCGACTGCTTTACTCAAAGAACTGTTCTGATTTCCTAGTTCATGTGTTCATTTCTAAGTTGTATCAATTTTTAAAAGAACAAATTGACTCTTGTTTCTTTTTCCTACACTCTCTACCTCTTCTAGTCTACAGTCCAAGAACAAGGCATCACAGAACAATATCATTTTCACCCAGTGAGGACAGAGATGGCACTGGCTGAGCTGCCACCCATATCTGTGCTTCTCCTGTCTTCTTGGTGGCACATAAATTCTGACAGTTTCTCTCGATGAAGAGTTTTGGTGTAGTGAGTACATTTTTCCCCTCTAGTGCTCCTCTTGACTTTGGCAAGTATCATAGTAAGAGGAAGTGACTCTTTCCAATATCCAGTATTTCTTTTTTTACTCAAAATCTGGAAAAATGCATTATAAAATGTGAAACTCAATATTACACCGCCAACACACTTTGCATGTTAATTTGCCAAGAAGATAACTTGCATTTTCTCATGCTTCCAGAATCCCCTGGATTATCGGGCATCCCACTCTTTCTCCCTGGGTGCCTCACACTGGACTCCCATCTGGTTCTCCTGCCTAAACATATTCCCCTGAGACTCTGTTTAATTTGAACTGTATTAAATTCATCAGACTCTTTAATGAGCCTTGGGCATTGTCAACTTGTGTGGGGGCCTCTCCTAAAAAGTAGCAGAGAGGGACCTTAAGGGCCTTCAGTATGTGTCCTGGGCGTTCTATCAGGCACAAGCACTGTTTCACATTATGTGAGTGTCATAAATAACTTGGTGGGAAGGGTCAGTGTTTTCTTATCTTGAAGAGAGTCAAAGGGCAGTTTGCATTTATCTAGGAAATGCACCTCACAGATGCTGGTCTTAAAAGCTCCTCTGGGAAAGGGTGGGGAGATGCTATTATCCTTACATAATGCTAAAAACCTGGCAGGAGGGAGAAACAACTGCAGGAATCCTTCCTGTTCCTTTTCATCAAGGCCACAGCAAACAAGGACCAAGGGGGATGAGAACACCAGGAAGTATTAGTAATTTCATTTTCATATACTTTAATTTCTTTTCAGTAGTGAAGACTTTCTTGAGATGTCTTGGCTTATTTCCTTTAGGGCATTCTTCACTTGTGTATAGAATGCAAAGAGGTTTACTTCATGCGTGTTCTTGGATCAGCTTCCAGGGCACCTCCCAAATCAGAAGAGCAGGAGGCTAGGGCTCTCTATTTGCTGTGATGAATTGGGATATGGCATAAAATTTTAACTTCAACCAAGTAAAAAATAAAATAAAATAAGATAATAGAGTTTTGCAACTGTATTTTAAAGGCCCCCTACATAGACTCCAGCTGCCTGGATCTGTTCCTAGAAGGAATCACAGATGAGGTCTACGATATGTCCCTACTGAATTCTTAGTCTATTACCCACCCTCAGTTCATGTCATTTATTCACCATGTTCTCTTTCTTTAAACTAAATTTATATCTATTCATTTATTGAAAATATGAGACAAACACCAACGAAGGAAAAATTTACTAAGTATCTGCAAACCTTTTTAAGCAAAATAAATACAATAAAGTGAATGCATCTTAGCTTTGAGTTCAGTGAATGAGTTAAAGACATTTCTTTTCACTAGTCATCTTTATTGAGATATATTTTAAGTAAGTGAAGTGTGTTGGGTTTAAGTACAGTTCGGTGTATTTTCTTCAACATCTTGCCATGCACCAAATAACCCAAACAAGACACACAAAGTTTCCACCACAATAAACAAAATAAAACATTCCACCAAGTCTGTTCCAGGGGATACAGCAAGGGCTGCATCTCCAAGGTGGAAGCAAGCTTAGCAGACTTAGGGACTGAATGCCAGTGTCCCAGCGTTATAATGAAGAGACTAAAAGGAGGTGAAAAGAAGGGAAAGAACCAGGTCGGGGGTGATCTTGCATAAGCTGTTATTTTGGGAAGAGATGTTTGGCTGCTTGTGCACATTTATTGGGGGAAAACCCCAGAAGGTTTTGGATGGTGTCTTATACAGAGAAGGGCATTCTGATCTAATTCTTACCTCATTTTCTGTCTCTGTCTCTCTGTTTCCCTCCCTCCTGTCCTAGGTCCCCAGTCCTAGGTCCCTCTACTGAGTGCCTCCCTGATTGCATCCACAGCTGCACAGAATATTTTTCTTCTTGTGGCACTTCATATATCATTGAACCATCCATTGTTTACTTCTTTCCTTCTGTTCTACTTTCTCTAGTGGAAGGGGGGATGGGCAGAAAGCCGGGTAAGAAACAAGGAAGCTGAACATCCTTTCTTAGAAAGGTCTTGCTTCTCAATATTCACGTCAAGGGCTGCTTCAGAGGAGCAAAGCTTCCTCAGGGGTAATGGGAGCTGTCAGTACAGTAAAGAAGCCAAAGAACTCATCACAACAAAATTCTGTTGCAAACAGATTAACCAGAATGTCTCTGATTCAGCAATGTGGGTTGACAGTTGAATAGACAATGCAGTGTTTAGGGAAAACTACTTCCAACCCTTAGCTGAAGCACTGGACTTGTTAAAACCCTGCTGTAAAGTCAGAAAATAGGTTGCACTGAATTATATTCTAAAAGAATTACAAACATACAATTAATGTTTTTATTGTCATCTTTTATCTCGTTTATCCTAAATTCATTTTCTATTTCCCCATCTCACATGGTATATTGATATGCTAAGATAAGCATAAATGCCTCCTTTCATTTGGAAAGTGTTCATGATTGGTCTGTCAATTGGATATACCAGGAATTATAGTGAAATTACAATCTTAAGCCTTTCTGTGATATCACTGGCTATGACATTAATTTATAGAATCACTTTAACACTTCAGGATCTGTAATTTACTGCTATAAATAGTCACATGAAAGTGAATACATTATTAAATGTACGATCTCTAGCATTCTTACTCTGTTGTGCTTGTTTAATAACTAATAACTATTAGTTTCAATGGATAGTATTGGCACATTATGCAAATTGGGAGATAGTTCAAAGAACAAAATTAAGTTAACCAAAATATCCAAGTCTTAAGGTTAGGCGTCCATTCTCCTTTCTTAGAATGCAGTGCCTTTGTGTGGTGTGTGCTTCTGCTGAGAACTGAACTTGTGGCCTGATACATGTTAGGCAGGTACTAGCCTACTGCCATCCTTGCCCATGTACTGTCTCCTTAACAGCAGACCTCACTTTGTAAAAGTTCCCTGAGCATTTCAAACATACAAGCAGACAGAAGAAAATAAATCAATGTGAAGTTTCTACCTTTCACTGCTTGCTAAGATAGATGCTGAAATTATTTAATTATTCCAACAAACCTAACAAAGGCTGTCAAATTATGTTTCACATCTGGGACTCTGCTTAGTACAGGTTTGCCAAAAGTCACACAGCTCATTGAGACTGAACTGAGATTTAATGTGTCTGGCTGAAGGCTTTACACCAAACATAGGAAACCATAATCATAAATAAGGTTGAAATTTAGTCTCAGGAACTAACTGCCATATTGGTCTTCTTTGATTACATTAAAAAAATAAATAAGTTAGTAGCTATGCATAGAAACATTGAACATGAGAATTGCCACTATTTAAATTTCAAAATTGCCTCAAGTTATTATTTAGTTGAACCTTATAGAACTGTTTAAACCGAGAACACATGATGAAATAGGTCAATACAAGCATGCCTTGTTGCATTGATAATAGGCCTCTATTTAAAAGTATCCCTGCATTATATTAGAGTTGAAGGGATATTTGGTGTGTTAGTTGTGACAATAAGATGAACATGCTCTAAATATTGCTATATGATAGGTAGATAGATACCTGATGACTGGGAGAGAGAGAAAAGAGAGAGAGACAGAGACAGAGAGGATAGATATGTAGATAGATAAATGATAGATACATAGATATAGATAGATAGATAGAGATGATAGATACACAGATATAAATGATAGATGCAGAGATAATAGATGAAGATGATAGATAGATAGATAGATAGATAGATAGATAGATAGATAGAGATAGGTAATCTAAGTATTCCTCAAGAGTTCCTCGTGATTATTATCCTGTATCCTAGACAGTATTTCTAAAGAAATTGTGCATAGAAATAGTACACACTGTGATCATTTTATTTCATTATGTAAACTCAAAAGATTCTTCTTTTTCTTACTTTTGGAATCTTCCATTCTTCTACTCCAGACCACTCGAGGTAATGTGCATAGAAGTTAGAATGTTTATGGTCAGTAACAGTGGACGAGAGATTATGGTGTGTTGCCAAAGTACTGAGGGATGTTTTAAACAAATCATCTTCCTGGTATGTCTAGAAGATTAATATCTGGAGATTATGATCTGGGCTTATTCATTCATATTCATTTACTGCCTGGCAATAGGCATTACCTAGGAAATGCCATGTGAATGTTAAATAAAAATATTTAGCCTTTCTCCTATTAAGGGAGAACAAAGAGTATCTCATCCTGATTGATGCATAAGCCATTTCCACACTAAGAATATAGTGCCAAGATTATGCTATTATTTTTCTATCTGAAACCCTCAACATTATGTTTAAACAAAAACATATTAAATGGTCCATTCTGCAATTCTTTCGCATAAAATATTAATTCTTTAGCAATTGTGATTCTACAGTGTATAATGATAGGTGCAGTGGAACAGGACTGATCATGGGATACATTGCCCTGCCCCTATAAAATGATGTACTATTGTCTGTGTCACTCTTATTACAATGATCACAACATGAATTATATGAGTCAGCTCATTAGAAGAGTTTTGTTTGTTTTCTATTTTGAGATACATTTTCATATGTTAAATAAAATAAGACTGTCTGATCTTTTACTTGTAATTATTGCAATTTTTGCCAAATATTCAAATAATCAATGAGACCTTGATTTAGATGGTTTCAAAATATAATCCTTAAAAAACACATAACACATATCCAAAACTATAGCATACTCTGCCTAGGACAAAAGAAAATCACAGATGTTCTGGTCAAAATCAATAATTTTATATGATATTTTGTTTGTGTTCTGACAAAGTTTGCCTGGAGACCAGAGGGCAGAGCCAGCCACTAGTTAACCATGGAGGCCAGACAGTGGTGACTCACATCTTTAATCCCAGCACTTGGAAGGAGGAAGCAGGAAGATCAGGAGTTCAAGGCCTCCCTGGGCTACAAGAGATTGCACCAGTCTAAAAGAGAAACAGAGCCTTTGATCTCAGCACATGGGAGGCTCAAGCCTTTGATCCTAGCACTAGGGAGGTGGAGATAGGAATATAAGGCAGGTGTAGACAGGATCTCAGTGGTCTATTCAGTCTGAGGATTGGTAGAGACAAGACACGCCCCCATCCCCATTCAGCTTGAGGATTCGTAGAGGTAAGAAGTCTCTCTAGTGGCTGCTGCTCTGCTTCTCTGATCTTTCAGCTTTCACCCTTGATATCTGACTCTGGGTTTTTATTATTAAGACTAATTAGAATTGTGCTTCACAGTAACAAAACACATAGTCCAAGGAGAACCTTTAAGTTTTCACTAAAGAAGGGACTTAAGTCTGTATTAACAGCTGCATTGCTAAAGATACAGTTTAGACTCCCCTGGGAAGGAATCCATTGGTAAGGCAGAGGGCATTCCTAGTATTCACGCCAGCATGACAAGGGCTTCTGAGGCGTTCTTTATCACTCCTGCTGATCTCCTGCCTGTTCTGCTCTTTATGTGGCCCCTCAGGAAAGGCAGCTTCTTTTCTGTTGCAGAGCTCCATTTCTTGTTCTGAAGCATTCAGCCTTTCTGCTGCTAATCTCAAAAGGTGCTATCAGTTCATGGGTATCTGGCAACAGTGTTGCTTTTCTGACAACAGGCCATAAAGGAACACTGCTGGTTCCCTTTTCTCTGGTATAAAATTTTTACCTTTCATCAATGGATGAAAATTTCTCCTGGATATCACATACTTTTTTGATGAGCCTGAGAGAGATTGTACTATTGTATCTTTTCACCTCTTATTTTTGTCTCAGTTTCAGTCTGAAAGAATACATATCTGACAATGAAGAGGAGGAAGTTGACATGCTACCAGAGAGAGAAAAAAAACTCATGAGAATGGAAATAAATTACCTTTAAAAACCTCTGAAATTTACTCCCACACTTGTTCATTTGCTTTAGGACTCCAGAGAGCTATGTGCACAGATGAATAGAAGTTTGTGTTTTTCTTTGGGTTGCTATGCGGGCTTTTCTGGTGTAAACCCGAGATCCATATCTGCAATGATAGCAGCGGTTCAGTTTTCAAAGTTCACAGATGTCTAAGAAGGTGACATCTCAGTATGAACCAATGCCAAAGCCTCCACGGCCACTTGTATTTTCCACTTGATTCTGCTAGACAGAATAAACAGGAAAAAAAAAACCCAACAATTATAACATCTTTAACTATAATTATAATATATATTATAATTTATAATTATAACATCAATAACTCTTTCACACAGCATTTTTTTTCTGGAGGCCTCCCAGTGTTATTTGGAACTGATTTGAAGACAGGATAAGATGTGTTTGCATTTAAATTCATTTCAGTGGGAAAATTCTTCATGTTCTCATTCTTATGTTTCTTTATTTGAAAATAATATTTTGAAAAAAACCAAATTAAATGTTATTATTGAACTAAAATGGAGACTTCTATTGTCTTGTTTTTTTTTTTTTTCAAGCTTTTTCTTTTTTTTCCCCCCTAGGCTTGCATGATGAATATGGATGTTCTTCTAGTGAAGAATGCCATACTACATAAATGTGAAATGCCTGCTTCATATTTTCATTGTTCTTGGAATAGTAGCCATGCCAGTGAACTTCAAGATGATGAAGTTTATCAGGCCCTGGAGTCTGAACAGATCTCACTGTTTGGATCCAAATATGAACTTGCAACCAGAAGCACGTGTAGAATCAGCGCAGATCAGCAGTGCTGCGGCGTGGTAGGAAGGGGTGCGAGCCAGTGTTGAGGAGCCCTGGCTCGAATGACTGGCTGAAAAATTCAGAACCTTGGCTCCACTGCCGGGCGACTGGGCTGCACAGAACTCCACGCGGAAACGTGCGCTGAAATTATGATGGTTGTGAAGGCACCAAGAAAAGCACAGTTGGTGTTGCTGGGAGGAAAGAGGCGGGAGGACTGAAATCATTCGACATTACCCAGGACTCCAAAGCACGGGGAGACAGCTAGTAAAAAATGTTGTCTCTAGTTCTTGGACCTGTTTTTATTTGTTTACTCTTCTCCCCGGTGTGGTCGGTGACTGACCCACAACTATGTTCAGTTTTGTGGATTCTGGCACGAGTGTCCTCTGGCTTGGGAATTCCAATTAATTATTTCTGTTACTATCTTAAAGCTATTCATTTATACTGGCTGAGGTTCAAGACTAGTGCCAGAATTTTGAGTGCCTAAAAACATTGGAAAATTTTTCTCTTTTTACACCATGACAGTCCAAGCAAGGAGATAGTACTGAAGACAATCAGCGTTTCTGGCATTTTTGGCCTTCCCTTGGTATGGAGAAGAAAACCAAATGATTTGGAAAGACATCTTACCTAGATGAATTATGTCATTTTGATATTCATTTTTCTATATTTCACTTTAATTGTTTTTTTTTGGGGGGAGGGGTAATGCAGTCATTTCACAAGGTTCTCACGAAAGCATTATTGACTTGACAGCTGTCTGTCCATCTGTGAGTCAGGCGGCTGCAGGGAGGCTACCTCTCACAGTGACAAACAGTGAGACTCTGGGGACAGGTAATGGACATCACAATGATTAAGTGAGACTGGCCCTCACAGGCTCATGGATTTGAATTCTTTGTCCATAGGCACTGTTTTAGGAAGCCTTGGAAGGTATGGCCTTGTTGGAAGATGGATGTCACTCAGGGGTGGATCTTGAGGTTTCAAAAGCTCATACCAGGCCCAGTGTCTCTCTCTCTCTCTGTCTGCCTGGTAGCTGTCCTCTCAACATGTAAGCTCTCAGTTACTGCTCCAGTGCCATTCCTGCCTGCCTGTTGCCACGTCCCCCACCATGATGGTCATAAATTCACCCACTGAAACGGTAAGCAGGAACCCAATTAAAGGCTTTCTTCTCTAAGTTGTCTTGCTCCTGGTGGTATCTTTTCACAGCAACGGAAAAGTAACTGAGACAGACACAGGCATTTTCTGAAGTAGCAGAAGCGATGACTTACCACAGCAATAGACTTACTGAGTAGTCAAGGCCTCACAAACAGTAGTAGATTGGAAAAAAACAGAAAGGCAACACTTGGTAGAGACAAAGTCAGGCTCATCCATCGTGGGAAGTACTTTGAATTTGCCTCTTTTCAAGAGCATAGTGTATCCCTGTGCCGGTCTCGCTAGACTGAGAAACTAGACAATAAGGCAGGAAGTAAGAAGAAAGATGGCCTACTCAGGAAAATGCAAGTGTCTTAGGAGATCGGCAGGCTGAGCTGGTCAGGAGGGAGTCATGAATCTGAACACTGAAACACTGCCTAAGAGCAGAGGAGTAAGGCACAGATCCTGTGACCTGACGATCACTCAGGCACTCAGATCCCCTTGTCTGTGATGTGTAGATCCCTGTGTGTGACATGAAGATCATCATGACCATGAGTGACTGTAGCATACAGATGTCTGTGATTGTGACATGAAGATTGTCATGACTGTGACATAAAGATCATCCAATGTGACATTATCTTCATTACTGTGATATGAAGATCCTTGTGACTGTGCCATGAAGAAATTGATTTTTTTTCTAAGACTGATTTACTTTCAAGTTACATAGTTCGAAAATGTATGAGTTCAAATTGGGAATTCATAATTTTAAAAATTGGAATTAACAGATAAAAATCAGATTTGTACAGACTCATGAAAAATTTGAGTAAATGACATGGTATATGATTGGATTTTAGCAAGGGCAGCCAGTTTATGAGATTTCCATCTGAAAGTCGCCTGAATAGAATTAAATGCTATGTTAAAGATAAAATCACTTGGAATAGGAATTGATTGTGACTGATTGGTGAATTTGCTAATATTTAGCAGTCGGGGAATATGAACAAAACTCAGGGAAGGAGAGCCCAGGAGGGGCCAGTGAAATAAAGGAGGGGACACGAGACTCTACAAGTCCACATTCCAGAGGCCAGGGAAAAGATTCATTTCCAGGAAGAAGGAACAAGCAAGTTTGTCAAATACCACTAATCAGTAGACTCAGATGCGAACTGAAAACCAGCTGTGGTTACAAGGAAGGGATCCAACTCAGACTGCTTAGCTGTTCTTTTCTTCGTGTACTACCACCTTATCATATTTCCTCAGCGCTTGGCACGCAGACTAATTAGACTATATTTTAGATTATATTTGACTGCTTACTCTAGCTTAAAATGAGAACCAATAGCTGGCATAATATGTGGTATGACTAGCAAGTCAATACCCTAGACTCTGTGCTTTTAGCTAAGTTCCAGCTCTTGGTGGACTGAAGTACTCTGAGGGACATTAAACTTAGATACATAACACACTTGAGAATGTGTAAATAAATCCTGCAAACGCCTCGGATCTCTCATTAGGCATTAGGGCACACATATCTGGATCACCAAAAATAAATTCAAAACCAAATAATTGACGTGACCAACAGCCAAAGGACAAGATGAATCTAATATTTTCTAGACATGCTTTGATTAGTTGACAAGCCTTGTGGGAGAAAATATTTACTTAAATTCTGTGTCACTCTCTCATCCATTCCTCCCTCCCTCTCCACCTCTGTCTCTCTCTGACATCTCTCACTGGCTCTTTCTCTGTCTCTGTCTATCTGTCTCTCTCTCTGTCTTCACCCCTCCCCCGTCTCTCCCCAGCCCTGTGTATATGTGTTAAAATATCACTGACTTTATGCCAAGGAGTTAGAACAAGTCTTCCAAGCTAAAATATTTACACACCTGTGGAACACCTAAATATATGTTAGTTTATGAATTTATGCACTTATAAATTTGATTAAGTTACAAATGTTATACTAATATAGAATTTGACCTCTAAGATGAACATTGCAACCATAGTTTCCCTCTAGTCTCTGTATTTCTAATCCTACCAATTGATTATCCACACCAAATGCCTCTTGATTAAACTGTGTATGTAAAAACTATTTCTAGCCTGCAGGGGCTAATGAAGTACAGTGAAAAGTATTAGCGTTTGTCAAGTACTAACCTTGATTCCCTGAGCTGCTCCCACGTGACAGTAGCAGGAAAAGTACCCAAAGCATCAGCCACAATTTTATTAGATTTCATTTCTATTCATCTCCGTTAACAAAGAGAATTTTTTTGTCCTGCTACATGATCCACAGAAATCTTGTATTATATTGGCTTGAGTGATTTTCTATGAATAAAAATCAAGAAATAGCTGAATGACATTGAGTTAGTTAAACAGAAATGAGTCACAGACAAGAAGACTGTGACAGATTAGTGATGGATACCAGTGTTCAGTGGGTGTGATGATTAATCTTCGTTATCAACCTGGTATTTAAAAGCCTCTAGAAGACACACTTCTCATTGTGTCTACGGAGAGTTCTAAAAAGGTATAGCTGATGGGAGAAGAAGCTTCCTGAACATGGGCGGCAGTACTCAGTGGCTAAAAGCCCAGACTCAGGACAAAACAATTAAGGAAGCCTGTTCAGCCCAGCAGCTCCGCTTCCTGAGCACAGATGTGGTGTGAGCAGCCTCCTGCCGCCATTCCTTCCCCACCTGACAGACATTGTGACTTAAGCCCTGAGCCAGTTTCCTCATCCTTGTTTCCAGTCAGCTTTCCCTCCCACACTGAGAAACTAACTAATTCAGGCAGCATAGGCGACAAGTCCCTATGTGACAAAAACCACTTAATGTATCTATTTTATTTTACAGGCATGGTAGGAAGCCCTTGCTGTGTGATTGCTTCCTAAGAACCCTGAGGAACAGTTTACTTCAAATTATTTTGTTTTTGAATTTTTTAGACATTAAAAAATAATGACATCCCCTCTTCTCCTCCCTCTCCCAACAAATGCTCCCTCTTTCCCTCTCAATCTCATGGCCTCTTTCCCTCTCAATCCCATGGCCTCATTTTATTTAATTACCACTACATGTGTCTGCACATAGCTATATAGATACAACCTGCTGAGTTCTCTTACTGCTGCTTGAATGTCTATGATTTCAGGGCTGACCACTTGGTGTTGCATGAGCAATTAGGGGATACCTCCCTAAGAAAAATAAATTCTCTTTCACTCTCTACAGTTATTAGTTGGCTACGGTTCTCTGTCTAAGAAGTGAGGCCATATGAGATGCTCCATCCACCTTAATAACTCCATCGGTGGTGTTATTGCTCAGATCTTATAAGGCAGCCATATTGTTGAGGTGCCATGTGTGTTTTAGTTGAGGAGGCAGATCAATACAGCAGAAGAAGGAGGAAAAAGGGGTAACCATAGCTAGAGTTTTCCTGCCTGGCCCACAGTCAGGACAAATCTCTCTCACCCGCCAGTCCCACAGCCGCTCAGACCCAACCAAGTAAACACACAGAGACTTATATTGCTTACAAACTGTATGGCTGTGGCAGGCTTCTTGCTAACTGTTCTTATATCTTAAATTAACTCATTTCCATAAATCTATACCTTGCCACGTGGCTCATGGCTTACCAGCATCTTCCCATGTGGCTTGTCATGGTGGTGGCTGGCAGTGTCTCTGACTTAGCCTTCCACTTTCCAGCATTCTTCTCCTCCTTGTCCCACCTATACTTCCTCCTGCCTGACTACTGGCCAATCAGTGTTTTATTTACTAACCAGTCAGAGCAACACATTTGCTATACAGAACATCCCACAGCAGATAACTAACACTAAGGATCTTTGGAAAAACCAATAAGGCATGTGTTACTTTTTATTTACTTAAAATTGCATGTAATACACATGAGTGTGTATTTATATAGACACATAGTATATTTACGTGTGTGTGTGTGTGTGTGTGTGTGTGTGTGTGTGTGATGGCTATTCTTGGTTGTCAACTTGACTACATCTAGAATTAACTGAAATTCAAATGGCTTGGCACACCTGTGTGAAACTTTTTCTTAATTAAACCATTTGAAGTGGGAAGATCTACTTATAATCTGGACCTTTGAGCTGGGAAGATATATCTTTAATTAAGATCTTTGAGGTGCTAAGATCCCCCTTATTCTGCCCACACCTCCTGCCTGCCCATATAAAGGACCCGACGAAAGGAAGCTTGCTCTCTCTTCGCTTGCTCTTGCTCTTTTAGGAAGCGCATCCTTTCATTGTCATTAGAACTACTTCTTAGGGATTCCAGCATGGACTGATGACTAGCTAATATATCCAGCCTCGGAACTGAACAACTACTGGATTCTCAGAACTTTGGTTGACACACAGTCATTGTTGAACTAGCTAGATTACAGTTTGTAAGACATTCTAATAATGTATGTGTATGTATACATTCATTTATTATGTTCAACTAAAGAACCCTGGCTAATGTATTATTTTAATATTATGTTTATAACATTAAATGTAATATTAACATTATAAACTAATATCCTAAGTTTAATATTATACAACTTTTAGTTTCAATAAAAGTTGTGTTACTTGTCGTGATAAGAACAATAAGCTTCCCCCAGAAGTCATAATCTTTCTGGAAGAACCTCCAATGCCAAGCTTCAGAAACCTTTTTAAAGTTATTAGTTAGGGGACCCAAGAGAGTTCCCAAAACAACTATTGCTATTTATTGCTATTTCCAGGGACATAAGGTTAAGTCCCTCTTGATGAAGACACATGCACTTCAGACACAGGATCTGAAGGATTTGAGCTGAGTCTGACCTGAAAGCCTCCTCCCTGAGGACAAGCTTTCATAGGAAGAGGAAGTGATATACAATCTTTCAGTGGAAGGAAACAATCAATAGTATGCCCCAACTGTGATCTATATTGTCATGTGAACCACAACAATAGCCAGCATTTCAAGATATCCACTAAAAATGTAATAGTGGCACCAATATCTTGGCAGTCACCAATAGCTGTCTAATAGGATGTAAGATCCTCTAAACAGGAGGAAAAATGTGATAAGGGAAACACTAACAACATCATGGGCTAATCAGATCATGGGTCTTAGAGGAATATCTACTTTTGGCATTTTACAAAATCATCATGATTCCTAACTGTGTTCTAAATACATACCTTAAACCCACAGATAAGTGCAACTCTCACCCTTGACCAAAGAAGCTTCCTCTGCATCAGACAGACCATTACAGAACACCACAGATGGTCAAATGCTGAGAGCAACTAATCATATGGATCCCAGCTCAAGCCGCACACCTCAGTCTTAGGGAACACCACAGGAGACGGCACAGAAAGACTCTAAGAGCCAGGGACCAGGCAGTCTGCTATGAAATTGGACCTCCTACTAAGAACAGAGAAGCTCCATCCCAAGTTTCTGATTTCTTGTATTTTACAAATAGTTAGTAGACATAATAAATACAAATTTTATATTTTATCCATTTTATTGTGTTTTTTTATTTAATATAGGATTTATATTAATAAATGATAAAATCAGGAATCTATGTTCAAAAGAGAATTCAAAGAACAGAAATGTGTACAATGTGAATATTAAAATGAGCCTATAGGAGATATGATACTGATTTTTTATTGGGGCATTATAAATTCACTTGTATTTTATGGGTAAAAAATTTTGTTGCTGCCGATTTTTCTTTTTTTACAATTTAAAGAATTTTTAAAAAAGCACAAAACAATAAAAGGTCCAGATAATCCAAAACAGAGTATTACACAAGACACCAACAAATCTTTTTGCCTATTCAAAATATTTAACATTACTTTTGACAGCCTGTCCCCTCAGTGACTATAATCATCTCCAAGAACACCACTGGTAATAAAAGAGGGCTATTAGACTGAGCCCATTATTTACATAGGTGTGTCGGCATTTGCCTTTGCCGTGTGGGCTGCTGGGCTTTGTTTTTAGTTTCCTGAGTCACCAAGTCTGCAGATGAGCATCTGCTTGGGTATTTTCATAAAGAATCTCAGATGACACATTGATTTAAATCCTCTATTTTTCTATCCCCAGGCCAGGAAGCCAAGTCCAAGAATCACTCTCCATCAGATTTCACCATAAGGTATAGCTCTCCTACCAAATCCTTGCATCAGGCTGAATCACTAGGGGCTGAATTAGTATCAAATGGAGGGGTTTTGTGGTTTTTTTTTTTTTTTTTTTTTTTTTTGGTGGGGGGTTGGAGTTTCTTTGGTTTTTGTTTTGGAGTGTTTAAGTTCTTTGACTGCCAGCTATTGACATTGTAATCCTTAAGCATTCGGCTAGCCCTGTAAGCCAGCCTTGGGTAGGTTTTCCTGAGGGGTTAGAGTCAGTGGCTCCCTAAGAGAAGTAACTTTTTTCTCTACTACAGCTTAGAATGCCTACTCTAAAACCACAAATACTGTTAAATACAGCAACTATAACACCCTAGGCAAAGTATCAGAGCACATATTCTTATTATACTTACGCAAATATTTCCATGGAAAGCAAGAATATACAATATTTGTGGATTCTGAGAAGTGGGTTGAATTGTGCCTCTCCTGCTAAAAATGTCATTCACATCTATAAAAGAGACCTTTTTGGGAATAGACCTTTCACCTTTGTAATTAAATAGATCAAGAGAAGAGCTCTCTGATGTAGAGTAGACGAGTGATGGATCTAGTAAGTATAATCTTCTACAGGGATGGAGAGGAAAGTCTGTGGCACAGACAAGCCAAAGGGAAGACTATATAAGAAGATAGACATTGAAGGGACATCTATAGCTGTGGAAATTCCATGGACTGGCAGAGACCATCAGTGATAAGGAGACAGGCATGGGATAGATCATTCTTTTAAACTTTCAGAAAGAACTTACTGTGCTTGACCCGCCCCCCTTGTTTTGGGGACCTCTGGCTACCAGTCCCACAGAAGACCCTCCCTTGAGCTGGCAGCCTCTGGTCACCAGTACCACAGAAGAATGCATTTCTGAAGTTTTAAGACAATCTGTTAGTGGTAATTGTCATGGTAACATTCAGGCAGGTAATACAGGGGGCCATTAAGAATCAAATGCTATCTAAATAGGTTTACTTCTGTCTTTAAAACATATAAGCATCATAGAGAGTTTTAAAAGAGGAAGAAAAGCTACTTCCCTTACCCAAAATGAAACTTATCACAATTACAATGACACATTATAAGGTTTATTCAGTCCCAAGGAATGACTTATGTTACCAGATCTTGAATTAATATCTGCTTTCATTCAGATGTCCACTGATTTGTTTTCAAACTTGTGTGTATATTTCAGCCCACCAAAAGTCAACAAACATTTCAAGGAAGGCAACTCATTTCACAGATCCTTTGCAAGTATAGGTGCAATATGTTTCATGGTCAGGTTTTGTTGTTGTTGTTGTTGAATTGACACAATCTAGAAACACCTGGGATGGGAATCTCAGTGAGAAATTGTCTAGATCAGGTTTGCCTGTGGGTATGTGTGTGTGTGATTCTCTTGAGTATATTAACTCAAATGAGAAAGCCCATCATCCACTGTGGGCAGCTCTATTCCCTATGCAGGGGTCCTGAACTGTAGGAGAGTGGAAAAAGCACTAGCATGCATGTATAAAATCATTGCTCTCTCTCTGTCCTTGACTGTCCTGGACTTGATGTGAATAGTGGTTTGAAGTTCCCACTGCACTGACTTTCCCCTAGAGGATGGACTATAATCTGGAACTCTTTGCTAAAAATAAACATTTTCTTCCCTTAAATTGCTTTGGTCAGGGTATTTCAACACAGAAACAGGAAGAGAAACTAAGAAGTAAAGTGAACGAAATCTGCTTTCCAGTTTTGTTCTTTGGTAAGCTTTTGCACATTCTGGTACATACTGAGACTACTCAGTAGGACACATGGCTGAGGAGGTCAACCTGTGTTTATAATAATGTAAGTTGTTACTTGTCTGTTTCCCTCTCCTTTCTAAGGTATGCAGTGGAATTTTTCAAAACTATTTGATACAAGGAGTGTAATTTGCAATAGGCTAGAAGAAGCAGTTTAAGGATCTAGCTTCCACCAGGAATCAATATATTAAAAATATTGCAAAAATGCATATGTTACAGGAATGTAAAGTGCACTCACTCATCTAAAATCATTCTGAAGTTTGGACCTTGTTTTTCTGACCTTGGGATGGAGTTCACTGGTGGAGTGCTTCTCTCACGTGACAGGCCCTGTATCTGATCCCCAGTGTAATAGGGGAAAAAAATTGATTTTTCTCTTAATTCTTAATATACACATGGCTAACCACTTCTACCCTAAAATAAATCAATAAATGATTATAATTTAAAATGCTATAATTTTTAGTATTACAAGTAACGCACAAAACTGCACACTCAGATCTTCAGGAGGGTGTCTGGCTGGGAAAGTGCTGTAGAACAAGCCACTCCTTCTCCCTCTGTGAGAACAGAAGTGCACACGGGGTCATCCTTCAGTATCACTACCACTTGCTTAGACTCAACCACAGTGCTCATTACCGCTAAGAGTCAGCAAGCTTGACTTCTAAAGGCATGAAAGAAGCACAGTTCTTGAAATATTATTTTGAATTTATATGCAGGCACTCTTTTATAGAAAAATGCAGGAAATCTGAACTACACTAACAGAGAAGTATTAATGTCTAGATGAAAAAAAAAAGATAGCCCAGAAAGATGAGAAATACTAGACAAGAAGACACATGTTCTATGGATTAACAAAACTTCATTAAAATCCTAAGTTATCACACAGAGGAACCTAATATTCACCAAGAGACAGGCTCCCTGTTTTGTGAATGTAGCCAGAAAATTCCAGCAAGAGTGCAGGAAGGCAGACTGTTAGTGTCAGAGCCAAAGCAAATAGTGTTTAGTTCAAAAGGCTCTTGGTAGACTCTCTAATGAGCAGCACACTCCGTACTGTCTCTCTCTTCCTGAGAGATGGCGGAATCTGCTCTTATCTGGAAATTCACTAATCATGTAATGAGAGAGGAGCAGCAAGAATCTCTTCCAAGGTAAAGCCAATTATTTATCTACAGTTCTGCCTTGATCTCTTCGGGCAGCCACAATAAAAGTGCCCCCAATCCAGTAGTTTATAAATAAAGGACACTTCTTTTCACAGCTCCTGGAGGTCTGGGCAATCCAAGTTCAAAGAAGTGGAAATTCTACTCCCTGGTGAGGACTGTTTGGGTTCAGAGGTGCAATCTCTTTGCTAGGGCCTCACAAGTAGGAAAACTGCGACAGGTCTCTGAGGCCTCTCATAATGGCACCATGAAAGTAAAATGGCAAGCCATTATGAGGTAGTCATGACGCATCTCTTCCATGTCCTGATGACATCACTTTAGGGAGTGGGGGTGGGGTGCAAAGAAAGAGACAGAGAATTAAAAAGCTTAATTACACACACACACACACACACACACACACACACACACACACACACACACAAACCAGAATGCCACCTGCAAAAGCCAAAGGACAACTTTCAGTAGCTGGTCCACTCCTTCTACCATGTATGTCTCAGAAACTGAATTTGCAACACCAGGCATGATGACACATGTCTTTACCCACTGAACCATCTCACTAGCATGGAACTGTTCATCATTCAGACCATGGACGTATGTTCTTCACATTATTATTATTATTATTCGCATCTTATTAGGACATATAATAACTCAGTGTACTATGCAATCAACATTTGTGTAATGGAAGATAATGTATTTAAATATGAAATACCAACTATGTTCTCGGAATTCCTAGAAACATCTCTAAGTATTCAATTGGTTCCTACACTACTCCCAGGAAGCTATCCATATACTTGAAGACTGACAGAGGAAGAAACATTGCATGAAATAAAAACAACAGGATTCCAGATGGTTTTTTTTGTTTTTGTTTTTGTTTTTTTTTGTTTTTTTTTTTTTTTTTTTTTTTTTTTTTTTTTTTTTTTTTTTTTTTTTTTTTTTGATTTTTTGAGACCAGGTTTCTCAGTGTAGCTTTGTGCCTTTCCTGGAACTCGCTTTGTAGACCAGGCTGGCCTCAAACTCACAGAGGTCTGACTGCCTCTGCCTCCCGGGTGCTGGGATTAAAGGAGTGCACCACCGCCGCCCAGCAAGATGTTGTTATTATATGTGAACGCATCAGAGAAAACAGCTCTTACTGTAGTCTATGCACTTTATTCAGGTACTAAGATATGCTGCCCAGCCACATGGCTGTGCTCTGAAAACTGCCATCAGTCCTTTACACAGAATTTCCACCTTCAGGAAATGTTGCTATGATATATCTATGATACAGTGTAGTCAAAAGGTTTCTCTGGTCCAGCAGCCGCTTATAAAATAATCACACAGAGGCTTATATTAATTATAACTGTTCAGCCATTAGCTCAGGCTTATTACTGACTAGCTCTTACACTTAAATTAACCCATAATTCTTTTTTATGTTTAGCCATGTGGCTTGGTACCTTTCTCAGTTCTGCCTTGTCATCTTGCTTCCTCTGTGTCTGGCTTGCGACTTCTGTCCTCGGCCCTTCCTCTTCCCAGCATTCTCCTAGTCTGATTGCCCCACCTATACTTCCTGCCTGGCTACTGACCAATCAGCCTTTTATTAAACCAGTGTGCAAGAACATTATCCCAAAGTAATACAGAACTGCAGATAACCTAAGTATGTCTCCATCCAGAACTGGTTCAAAACAGTAACAGTTTATTCTTGTAAGAAAACACTATCAGTAGGCACAAATGACATCATTATGTTTGTTTATGTCCCTCATATTGTACTGCTTATAATATCCTAGATACTTTTTCTTTTTTCAGTTTAATATTATTTTTTGCAGATGGGTATTTTGTCTGAATGTATGTCTGTATACTGCCTACATGCCAAGTGCCTATTGAGGCCAGAAAATTGTTTCATATTTACCCCCAAGTGCAATTATGAGCCCCTATATAGATATTTAGAATTGAACCTGGGTCCTCTACAAAAGCAGCAAGTGCTTTTAAGTGTTTAGCCATGTCCTCAGCCCCTTTAGATACTTTTATATATTCAGGATATAAAGAAGTAAATAAAAAAAATTACCTGCTATCCTAGAAGTTATACTGTATTTGGAGAAACAGTAAAAATACAATACTAATTAACTATATATATATACCTATAACACCAGTGTTAAAGAGAAAACTGATTCAGAGAAATAGGATGGTGGAATTTTAAGTAGGATGTCAGAAACAGAAACTAAGAGTCAAATTTAAATCAAGACCTACGGTAGATAAGAGTATACAGAACATAGATACCTGGAGAAATGAAATCCATGATAGAGGGGATATAAATTTCTGGTGTCTGTGAGGAAACAGAAGAGCACAGAAGAATGAACATAAGAATGATTCATAAATGATTAGGTCAAGGAAGAAAAAAGGTACCCATGGAAGGCATTGGGGAGGATGGAGAACAGGATTATGATCTCACTACACTGTAATGGAATGGATGCTGTTGGTATACTCAAAAAGAAGTAGCAAGAGAAGGAAGGAGTCAGGTATAATGCTTCTTCAATAACCTGAACATGAAATAATAGTATTTGGATCCAGCTATAGTAGTGGAAGTGGTAGACAGTAAGGAGCTGGGACTAGTTAGAAAGCCAGCAGCCTTTAAAAAATCAGAATAGATGTAAACTACCATTGTGATTAAAAAAAATGGTTCCTTTTCTTTAATTCCTGTGGGATTTTGGCTCAAAAGCAAGAAAGATGAAATTGTTCTTAACTTTAATAAGATAGAATAAAGGATTTTTGATAGATAACAAACAAAAAAAACAGATTTTAACTTTGAAGTTTGAACATTAAGTTTGAGACATCTCCCTTTTGGAGCTGGAATGTTTGTCAGGTAATGCCATCATTATTTATTGAAACTATATAACTTGTTTATTTGCTTTTAAGAATAACTTCTTTTATTTTTTTTACATCATTTCATTTTCTCTTTCCATACCCACCCATATACACGCTCCCCTACTCTCTTTGAAAGCATGGTCTCCTTTTTCTTTGGTTGTTTCTGAGAGAGAGAGAGAGAGAGAGAGAGAGAGAGAGAGAGAGAGAGAGAGGGAGGGAGGGAGGGAGGGAGGGAGGGAGGGAGGGAGGGAGGGAGGGAGGGAGGGAGGGAGGGAGAGCGCTAAAAAGATATAATGGATATAATGTAACCTACTCAGCACTTGTATGTATACGTTTTCAGAGCTGATAACTTGATGGCATACATATGTTGGCAGTAATCAACAATTCTCAAATTGAACTTAAGATTAAATCAACAAAAAGGAAAATCATGTCTAGTACTAGAAACAGCCAGAGCTAAAGAAATCAGAAATCTGGGAGGAGAATCTACAATCACCACTTTACTAAACCTTCATAATTTCTAACTACATAGATTTCAAATCACAATAAATACTTAATTATATTGTATAGTCTTTATCCTTCATCTTTTTTTGCAACAGATGAAGACCATTACAGAAAACCATAAACAATCAAAACACAAAGTTGTGAATTCCAGTACTAACTGATATGTATATAACACAACTCCCGAGGTTCAGGACTCATTAAGAGGGAGCAGAAAAAATGTGAGAGTCAAACAGTTTGCTTATTTGGTTTTGATATGGATTCAGTTGAGTCTCAAAGAAAATGCTAGCTTCAAACCTTTAAGGAATGTTGGGAACTGTTAAGGATTCTTGGAGATGGACTGGATGTGTTCTGCACTCTAAGGTGGACATAAACCTTTGAGGTCAGGGGTCCAGTGCTGTAGTTGAACTACATCCTCTAAACACAGTGTTTGTTTGCTTGTTATCCTATGCTACTACTGGGAAACAGTGGGACCTGAATACTTGGGGTACAGTTAGGGACAGTAAAGTAATTGGATATGAGACCTTGAAAGGGATGCTGAGATCTCAGCTCTTCCATCTGTCTCTTTGTCTCTACCTCATTGCTGCTGCAGGATGAGGGTTTTCTTCTATTTCTTCTATTTCTTCTACCCACCTCTAGGTTGTGATGTGTTGATATGGGCCCATGACTATGAACTGAAACCATGAGTCAAAAAAGCATGTGTGTGTGTGTGTATACATATGTGTGTGTGTGTGTGTGTGTGTGTGTGTGTGTGTGTGTGTGTGTGTGTGTGTACATATGTGTGTGTTACATTACGGCACATCTTTACCACCACCATAAACAGATGGCATATAGTCAGCTGCAGATATTGTCAAAGAATTTAGAAGACCCAAGACAGAAGGACAGAGTAGAAATAATACTTAAGTGATGTTATAGTGTAGAAAATATTTAAAAGCATTGCAGTAGATGAATGTAAATGCAGAAAGAAAACAGTTAAGTGTAAATCCTGAGCACAAGAATACCTCAGTGCTTAGAGACTGCAGAATCAACACAACACATGTCAGTCAACAAAACCAGGAAGAGCAGCCAGAAGAAGAAAACAAGAGAGCCTCTCAAAACCAAATGAATAAAGATGTTCAAGGCCATAACAAAAGAAAGGTGTGGGGATTACAACTCAATGAAAACGTCAAATAAAATAAGAATTATTTTTTTATGTTGTTTCTGGTGAAAATCAAATATTACTGTTCTGCAAAAGGAACATCGCTATAAAATATCTCCCAAGGACATTCTGCTATCCTCACACCTCACTGTCTTACTCATCCACCACTTGAGAAGCCTCCTCCTGCAGTATATGTGAACAAATACAGAGATCCTACACTGGATAGTGTGAGGAGAGTGAGAGACCTTGAGACACTTGCTCCAAAATGGGACGTCACCATGAAATCCCTCCTCTCAAGGGCTCAGAGATCCCTTTGGAAGATGAGGCAGAAAAGTTGTAAGAGCCAGAGAGGATGGAGGACACAAAGGCAACAAAGCCTTCTAAATACACATTTGAACTCACAGTGTGGCAGTATGCACATAGTCTGCACAAGTCTAAGCCAGGTGGGGTCCCAGCACAGAGTGGGGAAGTGGACTCAAGTCCCCTCCCTGTAACCCAGCAGCTGTCTCCAACTGATAACCACTCAGAATGAAAAACTGGTTTTCTCCAATGGAGTCTCTCTGGGTGCACAAACCATTCTTAAAGGCAGGCCCCAGGCCCAGCAGTAGATGGCCAACATGAAACCAACCAACAAGGAAAAGGCCAAAGAAAAGCCCAAGAAACGCATATAGACACAGATACACATTCAAAATCCCACAGAAACACAAGACTGGAAATCTTAATATGTCTGCAAAAGATCTTTAAGGTTAAAAAAAATCCAAAAAGGCCATTGAGTCTGGTTTGTTTGGTTTTTTTTTTTTTTGTTATTATACTTTATCTTATTTTATCATTATTTTTGGGTGCCTGCTTGTTTGCTAATAGACAGAAAGAAGGGTGTGGATTTGGGAATGATAGAAGATGGGGAGCAGCTGGGAGGAGTTGGGGAGGGAAAACATTTAACAATGAACATACATTGTATGAGAAAAGTGTATCTTCAGTTAAAGAGTAGGAAAAATAAAATTAAAAATGAATTACTGGGTAGTGAAACAGAAGTTAGTGATAAACTCTTAAGACAACATGTGGAAGAAGTCTACGGTAACATGTACTTAGATATATGTAATATTTCTAAATCCTGTTTAAAGGCAAGCATAAAGGAACATATACTCGAACTTTTTGAACATGTAAACACTTATATGTGTGCACGTTTACACATGTAAATATGGGCATATTTAGTATTTACATACATTTATAGAAAAAGTCTGAAATATAAACCTACCAGAATACCAATGGTCTATTTCTTGTGCAAATCACATTAAACCATTTAATTTCTATGTTGTTGTACAATTTTTTTAAAAATACATAGTTGTATCTATTTCTCTTACAGTGACAAAAGGTCCATATAGCAATATATAAGAAACAAGCATACAATGAAACAACCAGACAACCACTTTCTATAAAAATATCTGTTGAATAGTTAGTTTGAAGCTTATTTTTAGCTCCTCTTATTTTAGGAAATATTTTAGAAGTGGTCATGAAAAACATTGTGTTTAATCACTTGAAGAAATTCAGAAACCTTTCTTCTGATAGTGTGAATGCCTTTTAGTAAAGAGTGTTCTTTCACTTGCAAATAAAAATCTGATTTCAATTGCTCCTAATGGCTGAGAAACAAGATGCCAAATTCAAAACTAATAAGACTATGCATTAGAAAGTTGTCTGAGTCCTTCCCTTTACAATGTCACTTTTACAAAGATAATTTAGATTAGAAAGGTTTATATTTTGCACATTTTAACAGTGTCATTCTCAGGTAGGCCTCAGTTTACCAAAAACTACCTTAAATAAAATCATGACTAAACAGCCATGTGTATCTCATTTCCAAAATAAAAAAAAAAAATGCACCATGTTGAATTGTTTAAAAGAAGTAATATAGTGGTGAATTTCTTCTTGTTATTTAGTTTGGAATAGTGTGCCTAAAATGCTGAGCTTGGAGTCCCATAAAGCTTGATCTGCTTTGTGAAAAGCACTCCCAGCATAATTTAGGCCAGACCTGTTTGCTTTGAAGGAACAAAAAAAGAAACATGAGTTGTTCCTGGCCTTCTTCTTAGCAGAACACTCAACACTTTTCTGGTGGCCATTGTGTCGTTGACTGCAACCTGAGCCAATTTTTGAATGAGGGAAAGAACCAATAAAAGAAAACAGTAGGTTATCTTTTATCTTTATAGAATGTAAACAAAAGCCTCCAATGGATTGCAGTCAGATACACTTTGCATTTATGGGGAGAGCTTACTTCCAAAGCTACAGCAACTTCAGATACGTGCTATAATTTCTACGTCAAGAGTCATTATACTGCATCACCATCTAAAATCTAATAAATTTTAAAGAAAACATACTTATATCTTTTCTTGATTCCAAATAACATAAATGGGACTTTAGTTTTACCAGTAGTTGTTATTTTGTCTTCTTTTGCAAGAATTACCTTCCTTTCTCACCTAGCATTAACTCTTACAATACTTTACCTTCCAAAATATCCATAATCTGTGCATCAAAAGGAAGTTAATATACTTCAGCTCAACACCTGCTATAATAAATGTAAAAGGATTAGCAGTTCTATTAAAAGGAAGAGGATGAAAAAATAAAATTTTCAGAAATATATAAGTACTTATATGTACATATTCTACCAAAGATATGCTTTAAATTTTAATATACAAAGTGACAATGAAAAGGCTGGAAAATTAGACATTTACTAACTATCAGAAACCTGATTATACTATATTGATATCAAAATAAACCAAAAGCACAAATATTACTAAACATAAACTAATACAAATAGTGATCATAGTGTAAAATGCTAATTTTTAAAGTTTTAAATTATGAATGAAGAAATTTCAAAGCTAAATGATTTTCCAAATTTGGAGTAGTAAAGGATATTTGACAGATTCTAATATTCCTTTCTGGCCAATTAATAAAACAACTTGACCAAAATAAGCATATGGAAGTGTTCCAGAACTCTCTTGTCTTAATTTAAACTGGTCTCATAGAATGTAACTTAAAAGCAGCAAACCAATATGCATTTGTTACAGCTCCGGAACTGAACGTCTGATTTCAGGGTGTAGCCTGATTGTGTTCTGGGTTCTCTTCTGGGTTACAGACTAGTTACTTCCTACATGGTATAAAGAGAGTTAATGAACTGTCCGGGGAGTCTTTTATAAAGGGGCTAATATATTCATGAAAGTTCTCCCCTCATGAACAAATTACCTTCAAAAGACATCTACTTGTTAATACCATCACATAGGAATTGTGGCTTCAATATAGCAATTTTTAGAGGGAATGAGTGTTTAGTGGGTTGTAACTGTCTACCTATTTCACATCTGTAGACCGAGAAACTTCAACAATAGCTATATCTCTTTAAGGATGTACAAAACACTTACTGAAAGAAATAACACATTGTGACAAAATTCCCTCAAAATTTCAAAAGCTTAATATAAAATGAGATATGAGTTCTGGCAATAGGGGAAAAAGGAATTTAATATCAGCAGTCAAAAATATAGAGATAGCTCCATTATAATGCTGAACAATAATCATTAAAAATGTGATTTAAACCAATTAAAAATCAGTGTCATCCACAATAACACAAATTACTATAAATTAATATAAAGGGACTCTTTATTGGAAACTGCAACATACTAATGAAATTAAACAGTATCTAATATAGTAAAAAGATGTTTGTTCTTCCCCAAAGTTATTTATATGCTCAATACAATTTCACTCACAACTTCTGCGAGATTTTCTATGTATTTAAAACTGTTATAAATTCTTTTATTAAAATGTGAAAGTCTAAAATAGCCAAAGGAATCTTGATAGTGTCATACAAACTTGAAGGATAAAACAAAACTTCAAGCAATTAAGAATAGACACCGTGCTGTGCATGGTGGCATAAGCCTGTAGCACAGCACTTAGGAGACAGGGGCAAGAAAATTACCACAAATTCAAGGCTGGTCTTGTCTATCTTGGGAACTCTAGGGCACATGGAGACTACATAGCAAGGCTATAAACATTTTTTTTTTATATATTTTAGTTTTGAGATTATAGTTACAATTATCTTCCTTCCCTTTCTTCCCCTGCCAAATCTTCCCATCTCCCCCTCCCCCTCCTTCAAATGCATGGTATCTTTTTTTAAAAATACTTGTTATTGCATGCATTACATTTCTAAATATAACCTACTTAGTCCATATAGTGTTACTTGTATGCATGTTCTCAGGGCTGACCATTTGGCACAATGAACATTTTAAATTTAATGTTAAAAAACGGAAAGGAAAAGATACTTCTAAAAGACACATCATGTTTCTCCTTTGTATCTGTCTGTCTAAAGATTATGTCCTCGCTTTGAGATCAGATGGACAGTCATAAGATGCCTCTCTGTAGTATGGTGAATAAGGCACCAGGAATTGATTGTATTCCAGGAGAGAGAGAAGGGGAGAATGTGAAATCATGGAAGAGGGTGATAGCACAGGAGTCCTAGCCGGGATCATGATTGTAGGTTCCTGGGAGTTCCCCCTGCACCAGCTTTCTACCCAACCCCGAAATGACCCCCTTTCCAGTTGGCTCTTTCAGTAGTCTCCTCCCACCCCATCTCCACCTGATCTCTCATGTTCCCATCCCCACCCACCTCCAGTCCACCTATGAAATCTCTTCTGTTTCCCCTTCCCAGAGAGATCTGAACTTCCCTCCATGAACCTTCCTTGTTACTCAGTCTCTCTGGGGGCTGTGGATTGTAGCATGTAGGTTATGCTTTATTTTCAGCTAATGCCCACTTATGAGTGAGTACATACCATGTTTGTCTTTCGGGGTCTGGTGACCTCACTCAGGATGGTTTTTTTTATAGTCTTTTTACCACTTGCTCTTTGGTCCACTTCTTCCTAAAGGCCTTCTCCTTTCTTCTGCCGGATTTTCTTTCACCTTGCCCCACTCCTTTATTTCATTCAATCATTCCTTGTATTTCACCCCGTTTCTGTGCTCATGTCTGATATGATAGTTGCTTTAACGTACATAAAGTCTATCTCTGTGTCTGGTTTGGTTCAAGTTGGTTCACTGATGCAGAGGTTTATTTTATTTTCTCCTCTCTGAGAGGTGCAGGAATTGATTCCTCAAGGAAGGCTTCATCTCCCAAAGACTCTGAAATAAAATTGGAAGTAATGTTTATCTCAATATCTATACAAATTGCTGTGCAGGAACATGAGAAGATGAGAAAGTCAGGCAACATGACTGATTGAAGGTTCTTCACTTCTAAATAACTGAATGCTAAAGATACTGAAAAATGCCAGAAAAAGAATTCCAAATTTTCATTTTTTTGGGCTGGAGAGATGGCTCAGAGGTTAAGAGCACCGACTGCTCTTCCAGAGGTCCTGAGTTCAATTCCCAGCAACCACATGGTGCCTCACAACCATCTGTAATGGCCCCCTCTTCTGTATACATGATAAATAACTAAATCTTTAAAAAAAATCATTTTTTTGTTGTTTAAGAATTAAATACACGAATTCAACCTATTTTGATTAAGTGCCTCCTTGTTCTCTTTCCTTTAATCCTCCCTTATACTCTTCTACTGTTTCACACCAGTTTCATGGTTGTTTGTTTGAACTCACTGAACCCACTCGTTGCTACCCATGTGTATATGGGTATCCGCACATCTAGAAGGACATGGGCAGCCTCTCAAAAGCTGCATCCCTAAGAAAACTGACCCTCCCCTCCCAGCAGCCATCAGTTGCTAGTAGATCCTCAGTGACTGGTGGGACTTGACCACCATCACCACACAGCCCCTTGCTGGGATTTTTATCTGGTATGATCCTGCACAGGTCTTTTGTCTGTTGTCACAACACCCACTGCATGTTCATGTGTGCACTGGCCTCTTGTGTCTAGAAAACACTGTTCCTCTGTAGCTATCCGCTGCCTCTGGCTCCTGCAATCTTTTGGTCCTTTCTTCCATGATGACGCCTGAGCCTTGGTTGTGGGTGTGAAGCTTCTTTTTTGCAGTAGGTGAAGACTAACACAAAGATCCACAGCTGAGCAACATGAAGGGAGAAAGAGACAATGGAATTCTAAGTCCTAAGGGGTCATTGAAAGTTCTTTTTTTTAATATAATATTTGTATTTATTCCTTGGGATTGTCACATCATACACCCTGATCACATTTACTGCTCAGTCCTTCCATGTCCACCTCCCACCCTTGTGACCTCCCCCCAACAAAGTAACAACAACAATAGTAATAATAATAGCTACTACTAAATGTATTCAATTTGTGCTATCCATATACTCACTAGAGTAAGGTCAAACTATCAGCAGCCTGTCCCTTAAACAGAACCAAGTCCTTCTGCACCAGCGCCCCCACCAGAAGCCATCCATTGATCAGTCGTGGAGAGCTACACTTCAGCATCCTTTTCACTTCTTAAGAGTGTGGGCGCCATGGGCCCTGGCCCCCGACTGTGAGTGGCTGCAGCCTTGCTTGCTGACCAGGTGTCCTCCCTATTCAGATTCCCTGCCGGTGTCCTTCTCACCTTAGGATCATCGCCGGAGGTTCTTTGTTCCTACATCCTGCTTGTGGTGTAAACAACTTAGGTGCATCCTGTATTTGGTGTAAACAACTTAGATGCAAGAATGCAGAACATTGGGTCTAGAATGTAGACCATTGGTAGCGAACTTCTGCCCTCAGGGGATCCTCCATTTGTGTTGTAAGCCTGTATTTAAGGTTTCTTCCCTCTTTCAATAAACGGCATTCGACATCCAAACGTACGAATGACTCGCTGTCTCTTGTCTCTATGTTTTAATCCGCAGCCCTTCGCTCGGACATGGTAAACGGATACTGGTAATGCGGGCGTTACTGCTACATAAGAGTTCTCTTCAATGGTTTCCTGTTTAGGCTGTTACTTTTTTGGGGTGAGGGGAGTTAGGGAATAGGAGTCGTCACAGAAGTCTTCCATGTTCCTCTTTCTCAACAGTGAGTCTTTAGTTGTTGATATCATTGCAAAAGTAGCTTCCCTGCTCTTTACCGTCAGTGGGAGCATGGATCATGGGCTTCCACATGGTTTCTGGTGACAACACAGAGCAAGAACACAGTCCCCTGCTGCATCAGGACCACAGACTCAGACAAGGCCCTCAGAGCAGCTGGATCATGGATATCAACATGGCCTCAGGTGGCAGAGAAGGTTACTCCCATCAACATGACCTCCTTCCCCCATGGCTGCATAGACCTGGGACATCAGCATGGCTTTGGGCTGCAGCACAAACCCCAGACATCCACTTGGCCTTTGTTGGTAACACCAGCTACAGACATCAGTACAGATGCTAACTCCTGTAGGACCCAAACATGGTCCTTAGTGGCAGCACAGGTTCTCAAGTGGCAGGTCAGGCCACTCACATAAATATGGCCCCAGCAGCAGCACAGTTCATAGACATCAACACAGTTTCAGGTGGTGGCACTAACAAAGGACATCAAAATAGCACACATCATCATGACCCCTGGCTATATCAGGACCACGGACCCACACATGACCCTCAGACCTCAACATGGCCCCCAGGTAGCAAAGGCCAAGGACATCACCAAGGCTTCAGTCAGTGTCACAGTCCACGTCTACTTAAATCTCAGGCTTCTTCAAGGCCTGGGGCAACAGCATGGACCACATACACCAACATGGCCTCCTGGTGGCATTACAGTCCACAGTGGTCCTTTGAGGAAGTCCAATCCAGAAGTGAACTGTTCCTTATCCCAGGCCTTCTTCCTTGTCCAGAGCTAGGGTGATCTCACAGCTGGGAAGCATGTTTGGAGGCTGAGTCTGTATGTGCATAAGCTCCAGGCTGCTGCCTTCCCTCACTCCCCAGGCCCCACTGATGCCATTAGGCAATAGCGTGTTCCACTGTTGACCTCAGCTCTCTCACAATTGTCACCATCAGTCCTGTCTTCAAAGCCACCTCTCCCCACAGTGCACACACAGCTCGGATCGTCCATCTTCCCCACCTCTCCATCCCACATTCATTCATGACCTCAAGTGGCAGGTCGGGACACTCACATCAATATGGCCCTAGCTCATGGACATCAACATGACTTCAGGCAGCGGCACTGACCATGGACATATGAATGGCCTTGGGTGGTAACACTAGCCAAAGATATCAACATGGCCTCAAGTTCATTTTGTTTAAATGGTGGGTGGTATCAAGGGGGATATTTGAAAAATGGATGAAAGAAATAGATAAATCAATTCAGGACTTGGAGAAGAAAGACAATGATGGCAGCAAGTGTCAGAAACACAGAAAAGAAAGTCAGCTGAATAGGTAAAGATGATGATCATCCTTGCAAGGGTTCATAGATGCTCCAGCCAATAAACCCAAACTCTTTAGCAGGAAGTCACTCTGTTAGGTGGAACTGCAGAAAGGCATTGAAGTTTCTGCCTCAAACAAAGAAACTTTAGAAATCAGGGTGAAAATAGGGGAGTCTGTTTGAGAGGACTCAGCCCACAGAATGGAACACTCATGTCCAAGAATTGTATGCAGAGGGTAGCAACAATGGCCAAAAAGAAAAAAAACCTTAGAAAATGTAAACCATACTTCCATTGCAGATAATCTAGAGAAAGAACTCTTATACTCAAGGAACTCACCGAATCAATGTTGTGAAAATGCCTACATTAGTGAAGGGGGACTACAGATGCTACATAATACCTGTCTTCCTTCACAGGACCATAGAAAATCAATCCTAAAATTCATATGGGAGCCCAAAGGACTTTGAAGAGCCAAAGCAACACTAGGTGGAAAGAATAACACTGGAGGCATCACAACAAATCACTTCAAATTATAGCATCACAGGTTCATAGTAATAAAATTCATAAGCTATACAAAAACAGACAACTTGACCAACAGTATAGAGTAGAGGGCCAGAATATGAACCTGCAAGGCTATAGTTACCTAATTTTGATACCGATATAACCAGAGAAAAGGCTTCTTCTTCACCAAATTGTCCTCAATACTAGATGTTCATAGAGAGAAGGAAACTACACTTCTCTCTTCCATTGGGTCTCCGAGGATATAAAGTTTCTCCTGTGGGGCCCAAAACTCTGAAATTGTTACAGAAAAACCACACGAAAAATATTTAACATATGATCACAGACAAGACATTTCTGAAAAGCACCCTTATAGCACTGAACCTGACTGCAGAACTAAAAAATACTGTTGCATTAACTTAAAAGGCCTCTGCACAGCCAAGTGACAATCACTAGGATGAGGCAAACTACACATTTGGTGGAGGTTTAATATCTAACATCTGAAGATAGTAAACATTCCCAAAGCATTTGACTTAGTCCCAATAGGACTAAGGACCCGAAAAGACACTTCACAGGTAAAAATTGAAAGTCACCAATCCATGCATGAAAAACATGTTCATCAGCATTACTCATCAGGTAAATGCAAACCAAAGCTGTGCAGAACTTCCATCTCATGCCAGTCAAATGAATATTATTAGAAAACAAACAACAAATACTGGTGAAGTTGAAGACTTTTATACTGCTCGTGAGAATGTAAATTGATGTAGCCACCATGAAAATAAGTATGAATGTTGCTCAGAAAATTAAGAACCACCAAATGGTCCAGCTGTATAACTTCTGAATATTTACTCAAAGAGGTCTAAATTAGCATACCACAGACATACTTCTACATCAGTGTTTATTATAGCACTACTTGTAACACCCAAGCTCTAAAATCAGCATAAATGGTAAACAGGTGAAGGAAATGTATTATATATATAAAATGGAGGTCTACTAACCATAGGAAGAAGAAAGTCATGTCATCTGCAAGAAATTCGATGTCACTGGAGATATACATGTCAAATAAAATAAGAAATATTCAAAAAGATAAGTATTGCATATTCACTTCATGTCTGTGGTCTGTTTAACTGCAACATAAAAGTAGATTCGGGTTTGTGTTTTGGGAGGAGAAGGTATAAAGAGAGAGGGAAGAGTAAACAAGAGATGGTAAGAAGGGCATAAGAAAGACAAGATAGTACGTGTTTTCTTTCATAAGTGGCTCTGGATGTTTTGAAATGTGTATGCACACATGAAAGCAGAATGGGAGCTCTTATTCAATAGAAGGAAGAACATGGAATTAGTATTAGTAGAGTGATGAAATAGTACGAATAACATAATAATATGCACATAAAATTTAATGAAAGCCATTATTTTTACACCAACTAAAAACTTTATAGCGATATATGATGATCATATTTATAGCATCAGAGATGCAGTGAGTAAGCACTATAACAAGATGCTGCTATGAAAATGATAAAATCAACAAAATTAAATGCAGCCATTGCTTAGCTGAGAGGAATGATTCTGTGACCAAGACATAGAGATCCCTTATTCACAATGGCATGACATTTATGCATAATCATTCCTGAATATTTATAACATTTAGCATAAGGCAAGCAATTTGTAAATAGTCTTTATATTTTGGGGTATAATGACAGAAAGACTGCACAGAAAATTTTTACTATTTGCAATCATCGGTTGAATTTGTTGATACAGAAACTGTATGTATAAAATTTGCTGTACAAACACACATGCGTGCACACACACACACACACTTACTACAAATGTCAGGCAGGATATAGAACAACTAGAACTCAGTTATGCATTACAGGTCAGTTTTTAAAGTGTTCCTACCATATTATAAAGAATTATTTTCTAAAAATCTTAACTAAGAGAAGTTTCATTTCTATAAAGAGCCAAGTATAAGAATATCTGTAGCAACTTTAAAATTCTTACCATTTTTATTTATTTATCTCATTCATTATCATTAACTTTCTGTCTCTATATCTCTCGTTCTTTCTGGATGTGTGTGTTGGGATGGGTGTCGGAACACAACGTAGGCATCAGTTCTTCCCTTGCTCCAAGATGGTTTCTAGGGTCAAACTCAGACTGCCATACAAGAATCATGACCATTCACCTGACAAGCCATCTCACTTATCCACAACCTTATTCATAATAGTCACAATCTCATACTAGACATAAGCAAGGAATATTAACAGTAGAATATATAAATAATAAATATAACTATCTTACTCAGAAATTATTTAAAAAACCAACTAAAATAGGACATATATTAAGAACTGAACATTATAAAAAATATTGTGGTAAGGTTTAGGTAATGGTCAAGGTTAGGTTAGAGTTAGGGTTAGGTTACGGTTAGGTTAGATTTAAGGTGATGGTGAGAGTTAGGGTTAGGTTAGAATTAGGGTTAGACTGACAGGAAAGTTTATTTCTTGATTTTCTCATTGCCATGACAAAATCAGTATACAAAGCAATCTAAAGGAGAAAGCACTCATTTGGCCACAATTTGTGGGCATAGCTGTCACATCCTGTTTGCAAGATTCTAAGGAAAGTGGTCATATTACATCCGTGGTTGGAACCAAAGACAGTTATGCTGGTGCTCAGCTCTCTTTCTCCTGTTATTATTTGTTACTTTTTCCAAGACCCCAGCTAGTGAAACGCTTCCTCCCATGTTCATGATGTGTGCTCCCTGCTCAGTTAAAGTCTTTATAATATTTTCACAGACATAGCCCGTCATGGGTTCCCTACTTTCTTCTAAATCCAGTCATGTTGACAACAATTAACTACCACACTCTACATAATATATTTTCCAATCATATACACATCTACATCGAAGGTGAGCCATGGTGATAGAAACTGGAACAGTGGTTGTTCATTGTTGGCATGGTGGAAACAGGTGGGAGGCATGTTGTATCTTGGTGGATAAGTTTTCTGTCTTCACTAATACAGTGATTACAAGTTGGATATTTTTGGCACAGTTCACCATGTTTTATTGATGAAATAAGTACATTTTATGGTCCTTTAGTTCTACCTCCATTTTCCAAACTGAGTCGTGTGAAGTTCGAGTTGCCAGGGTCTATATAGGAAGCCATAGGAAGTCTGCTTTTCCCCAGGAATCACAAAGGCAATTTTCTTCCCAAGCACATAGAGAGAGCTTCAAAAATAAATGTGCTTTTTGTCTTAAAATAAAATTTGAGGTTATTATCATTAATGTGTGTCATAACAGAAGAAGCAGTGTTATGAGCAGGGTGGATTAGAAGAAAAACCTGTGTTCTGACCAGTGATTTGTCTGGGCCTCATTTACTATATTTATACAGAACAGTTAGCTAACTCACAGGGACAATGATCATTCTGTGTCACTCACTGACATCCTGCAGGGGCTTTGGTTGCAGAGATGAATCACATAGCCCTCTAACTTAGGAAGAATGGTCAGAATGACCTAGATCATGTTATTGGGGCCATTTGCATCCAAGCACTAGTCAGACTTCAAGGTGTTTTATTTTCTACATCATGATTTATAATTTATACATCTTCATTGACATGCATTCCATCAAAATGTACTCATTGAAGGTTAGTAAGATAGATCAGGGGTATCTTTCTGCCCAGCTGATAACCTGACTTTGATCTCTGGATCCCTGTGTTAGGTAGAGGGAGAGAATCAACTCCTAAAAGTTGTCTTCTTGTTCTTGTGTCCATGTGTATGCCTTGACATTCTCTCTGTCTCTGTCTCTGCTTCTGTCTCTCTGTCTCTGTCTCTGTCTCTGTCGCTGTCTCTGTGTGTGTGTGTGTGTGTCTCAATCTGTCTCATCAAATAAATGTAGAAAATAAGAATCAATCCACTCATAGAAGGACTTCCAGACTTCTAATTTACCACTCATGCAAGCCTTCAGTACTTAAACAGTCCTTGGTATTCCAACTCCCCAACTCACTGAATGCATCCCTTCTTCTCAAACCCCAGAGAGGAAACATTTGGTTTGGCCTTTATTTAGCTGTCCGAACTGAGACCATATAGCCAGCTCTGAGAAACAAGAGTCCTACTACATTTCCACCAGACTTGACAGCACAGAGCAGCAGCGTGTGCCTTTTGTTGTTTTTACCATCCTGGATGTTGAAGGTGTTGGCAGGAAACGGCTCGTCGGTATAGACACGGAAAAGTCACCTCAGAATAATTAGCAGTTTGCTTCTCTAGAGTAATATTTTTATCTCATTAAAAATTGTTCATATTTCACTGTGAAAATTGAAACAATTTGAATTATATTGAAATGGTGATGTTACCAGTATCATTTACTTGTAACATTTATTTTCCATTATATTCTAAAATTGAAGATTGACATGCTTAATTCTGTGTTGTGAAGTTACCAGAAAAGAGTAAACTTTCATTAAGCAGCCTTTTTAATCTTAGCTGGACATACCACAATTCACAATTTTAACCTGGAAAAAGTAAAAGTTATTGGTATTTTATATGCGGTTTTGGTAAAATTTCAGATAGTAAAAGTTACTGCAAAAATAATGATCTGTAGACATTCAAAGTAGCAGGCTGGCAGCAGTCGGGAACAAATCTTAGTAAGAGTTGGGAGGTGATTAATACCTTAATTTTGTCCATTTTTATATAAAATGTGATCTACAATTAGCCTCCAAATTCAAAAGATACAAGAGTATCAATTTTGTCATAAAATCACAAAATTATAATAATATTAAAGAAAGATTTAAACAATAGTCAGTATGAAAAGTAGTGGGTGTCCTTATTATGAGACTTAATAAAAAATGACTATGTGTTCAATTACTTATGAAATCTTTAAACTGGCCTGAAGGAGAAACCAAGCAAAAGACAATTCACTTTGCAGTCCTAATTTCTCCACTAATTAAATATATGATCTTGGACACAAGAACTTTAGAATGAGCTGAGGAGACTGTAACAATTGATGATAGCACACTCCTCACACTCACAGGAAACAAGACTCATTGCCTCCTGAAGCAGTTATTACTTCTATTTCTGATAAATTGCTCTAAGTTCCTTCAGGGTAAAGTGATAAACACATGTGGTGTATTTAATCATTCCCTGGTGACAAATAGTTAACTTGAAGGAGCTTTACAGACATTACATATCCTGGGAATGGTGTACTGTGACTTTGAACGTAAGATTAATCAGAATCCCACCCTACAGAATGATTGTTACAGCCAATTTAATTGCCTTAAATCTTCATCCTGGCCCAATGGTGGATAATAGGTTAACTTTCCCAAGGGAAATTATCAGTGCTCTCTCTGTGTGTGTGTGTGTGTGTGTGTGTGTGTGTGTGTGTGTGTGTGTGTGTGTGTGTTAGTTCTCAGATGATGTGTATTTCTCACTTCTGTTTCTGTTTATGAGATATTCGATTTTTCGTTGGACCCTTCAGTATGGATTTAAGATCCCCATGCTGAGTAGTAAACTAACATAATTCTGCCACTGGCATAATGTAGCATTTATCTCATGGAATTTGCTTTTTATAGTTGACTGTAGAGTGCCCAAAAGAACAAAGAAACATCAACAAGTTTTCAGGTTGAATGCCTGATCTGTGTAAGCTTGCTAGTAAACATTTCCATGGCAGTATTTACAAGAGATTTCCTTTATTTAACATACTAATGCTACCAAATTTCTGAAAGCTATAGATGTCCACACAAAGGAAGCCAATAATTCTGAAATCTGTTTAGGTGAGTTTGCAATAGCAACACTCTCTGGTTATATTTTTATGTTATCTCCAAATATCATGTACTAATTTGCAAGGAGGATATAAAATTTTAAGTAGACTTGAGCATGTATGCCTTCTGGTGAACACATGACCCTTGCTGGTTCCACAGTTCCCTTGGGAAATCTTTGTAGTGAGCTGACACCAACTTCTTAAAAGTTCCATACATTTCTCACAGTGTTTGCCCTCCAGGCCAAATATATAACCAACCTACAACCTAATTCCTCATAGATGAGGCTAAATTTTTTTTTTTTTATGGTTTTTCGAGACAGGGTTTCTCTGTGTAGCTTTGCGCCTTTCCTGGGACTCACTTGGTAGCCCAGGCTGGCCTCGAACTCACAGAGATCCTCCTGCTTCTACCTCCCGAGTGCTGGGATTAAAGGCGTGCGCCACCACCGCCAGGCTAAATTTTTAATGTAAGCTTAAAGTGGGAAATCTAGGACGTGACTCCACCTCTCTATTTGGTCTCTATTTCACTTACATGAACACTGTATTCAGACCGCATTCTCTTCACATAAACTAGCAGTAACTCTAAAAGCATAGAAATGAATGTTGTCTTATCTCAGAAAACATTCCAAGTTTTGAGGAAACCCTGGAGACTTAACAAAAGTTAGACCATTCAGGCTTTCGTCTCTAGTCCTCAGTTAGTATTTGCCCTTTTGATCTACTCAGGATTCAATGCCAACTGATTGGCAATTGAATTCAATGCCTCGTTTGGCACAAGACTCCTGTGCCAAACGAGGACCCTGGAGTTTGTACTGGGGTCCGCAGCCTTAGCATATAAACAAGGGTGTCTAGTTGTACCAGGATGCTACTCAAACAGCTTGACACTTCTAGGACAGCATTTTAGGAATCCCTGTAATCAACAGAGTCAAATAAAAGACTTTTCTCCACTGCCAGGGAAATATCCTCCACTCAAGAAGTCTCTGCCTCTCCTCCAAAAATCTCTAGTCTTAGATAGAGTCATGCAAATGTGACCTTCATTGTAAATTACTGGTTCATGTGGTGCCTAACAGTCTCCACAAATGTTCACAATAATCATGTTTTGATTTTTGTAAACACAGATTAATTTGGCTCTTCTAACATTTGTGTGACGAGAACTAAACAATATGTATCATTTGCTCATTTTAAACTTTCTCATCTCAGTAGTGTGTATTGGGAATCAACACTGTAGTTTGTTTCAGGAATTAACTATTTTTAATGCACCTGTAGTGATATTTAAATATCATCCTTTTGGTCAATCCATATTAATGACAATTAGATGATTCCGTCTTCATTTAAAGTGAGTTATACACTGGAATAATGCTACTAGCATCTGCCATTGACAGCCTGTCCATTTTAAACTGTTCTATTGGTCATACATAGTAGCACCCAGTTATGTTTAAAGTCCTAACTGATATGTAAACCTTTGTATTTTATTGTATTGTATTATTAATAACTCTTAAATGAGCCATATAAACACAATAAAGATACAGGATATAAAACCAGCAATAAAAACCACAAACAATAGGCTTCATATACATTCCAACTAGAAATTAGGGTAAATATACCATTCAAAATGATTATAAAATATTAAGTATCTAGAAAGAAATCTAATTAAGAAGTGATATACATCTACAATGAAAACTTCATGACACTGAAAAAGGCATTCAAAGAAGGTACTAGAAAATGGAAAGATCTCCCATGTTCCTCTACTGGCATATGAATTCTTGTATTGTTTTTCTGGAACTATAAGATATGACATCAGAATTTTTATAGTTATCACAATATATATGTAATTAATTTTAATAGTTAACCCATTTTAATCATATTAAGTCTGCCAATCCAGGACCATGGGAGATCTTTTCATTGTCTACCTTGACGTACCACTTCATCTCAGTCAGAATGGCTACCATCAAGAAAACTAAAAGTATCGGAAAGGTTGTGGAGAGAGAGAAACCCTTTATTCACTGTTAGTGGGGGAGGGATTTAAGTGAGAATGGCCCCTATAGGCTCAGAGTTTTGAATGTGTGGTCTTTAATTGGTAAAACTGTTTGGGAAGGACTAGGAGGTGTGGCCTAGATGGAAGAGGTGTGTCACAAAGAGGGGGTTTTGAGGTTTCAGAAAACCAGGCCACTGCCAGTTAGCTCTTTCTGTCTCTTGCTTTGGATCAAGATGTGAGCTCACACCTAAATATAATGAGGGATAGCCAGCCTGAATGTTCTGACATCCCCTGTACTTCCGGTATTGGCTTCTACTCACTTGCCAGAAGGTTGCCTCATACACTTCTGTGTAGACAGCTGGACCAGCCATCCAGCAACCCTTATTCCTGCACACAACTTCGTATCCATACTCTCTGTGTAGACAGCTGGACCAGCCATCCAGCAACCCTTACTCCTGCACACAACTTCTTATCCATACTCTGTGTAGACAGCTGGACCAGCCATCCAACAACCCTTATTCCTGCACACGACTTCGTATCCATACTCTCTGTGTAGACAGCTGGACCAGCCATCCAACAACCCTTACTCCTGCACACAACTTCGTATCCATACTCTCTGTGTAGACAACTGGACCAGCCATCCAGCAACCCTTATTCCTGCACACAACTTCTTATCCATCCTCTCTGTGTAGAGAAGTTAACCTGGTGTGCAAACCAGAGTTAAGCAGATGGTATGAGGAATTCTAGGATGATAAGTGCCTTATGGTCCAGAGGGAGAAATGTGGACTCCAGATAGATGTCTCTTGAATTTCATCCAGTCTTTACTCTGGGAGACATGTGGCCAGACTCAGACACTTCCTGCACTAATGTAAGCAGGCTACTGTGTGTGAAATGAGACCTCATTTCGTCTGCTCCTGCAGCTTCGTCTCAGCACCTGTCTCCGTGGTACCAATTCCTTGCTGGGCCAGCAACAGTGCAGTGTGGTCAGTCCTGAAGGAAAGCACTCACTTTTCCAGCCACCTCAGCGTTTCCCCAGTACATAGCTGTGATGAGGGAAATGTTTTCACAAGGAAATGAGAGGGAAATGTTTTCACAAGGAAGTGAGGAAGGGATAACTAAACTAGTAGTAACTCTAAGAGCAGAGAAATGAATGTTGTCTTATCTCAGAACATTTTATGGCTAATCTCTAATAATATATTTGTAATATAAGCAAAATAAAAAGATCAAAATGAGAAAGTCTATATGCTGCGTAAACACACACACAATCAATGTATACACACAAAAAAAACACAACTCAACAACTCTGAAAGTATTTCTATTACTCAGAAAGACTTTATTAATAATAGTTCATTTTACTGAACATCATTCTGGGGTTTTGCACAAAACTATCATTCATTCTTCACATTCTAGTATCATCTCCATTATACAGATGTAGAAACTGAGGCAGAAAGGTTATGTGAAAAAGATGCTTCAGTTTCCTTGCTCAGGAAGTGCTCAGGGAACCTTCAGATCCAGAGTGTCTGGCCAAGGAGTCTGCAGTGGAGCTAGCCGGCTACACTGGGTAGGTCTCCTATGTGTTAGGCAGTTTATGGGGTGTTTTATATAGATTAGCTAATTCAGACTGTGACATAGGTATAATTATCTCTGCTTGACAGATGAGAAAACAGAGGCTGACTAATTTGCCAAAATTATAAAACTAGTAAGTGGTTGAGCTGGATTTTAGTAACTTGCCAAAGTCAAATAACTAGTAAGTGAGAAAGCTCAGTTTCAGACCTGATTAAATTATGTTCAGGACACATTGCTTAGGAAAGCAATATGTAATATTTTAAGTATGCTTAATTTTTTTTTATAATTTTAACTTATGCATGAGGTATAAAGATTCAAGTATCTGGACATTTCTCTTCCATGGCATGCCTCAGCCTTTAACAATGCCTGATAAATGAGGCATCACTGTACCACACTATACACAGGGGACACGTGATTGGATTTCCAGTGCTGCAGCTGAAACCGAACCAGAAGTTTGAGAAGTGGCTTACGATTGGCTTTGGCTGCCTTCGGTTTTTTCCTGGGATGAAAAAGCTTCTGAGACAAAGAGGGCAATCTTTCCATTAAGTAGAAAACACTTCATTTCTGTATAAATCTGTGGATAAGAAAACTTAGTGATTTCATATTTCCCTGTGAATGCAATAAAATATGAAGAAAATAGTATCAGCAGCAAATCATTCGACAGGCATTCCTCAGAACATTCCAGAGCTGGAGCACACACAGCAAAGTATGGAAAATGACTGCCTGGGCATTCCATCTTAAAAGATTGAATTTTCCTTTAGAGCCTTTAGTGTGAGCATAGGTTCAGTGTTCATCATGTGTTTTCAAGATACCAGAGAACGAAGCATGTGCTTTTTTAATGGAAGGGGGATTGATACTGGAAAATGTTCTGAAGGGAAGCAGCCATTCTCTGACCCTGGCTAGAGACATATCTACACATGCATGGAACCCAGAGCAAGTTTTAACAGACATGTTCACAATGCACCACTTTCATGGCATCCTTAGACTGCTTCAAGGCATATCGTTACTTATTTATTTTGATCAACTTATGTTACTTTATATTCACAAATTAAAAAAAAACATTAGAAGGCTTGAGGAAACATTCCCTCCACAAATGGAGTCTCCAGTTGTTTTTATGGGATGATTGCTACCAAAAGGAAAGTAGATAGAACCTTGGGTCTGTTTGTTTTTGTTTTGTTTCAATTTTGTTTTGGCTCTTTTAAAGCCTCACTTCATGGGCCAAAGAGATAGCCCAGTCAGTAAGATGTTTGCCCAGCAGATCTGCTGACCTGAGTTCAATCCTCAATATGCACATAAAGATGTGGTAGCACATGCTTGTAATCCCAACATTGAGGAGGTAGACATAGGCAGATAGATCCCTGGACGTTGGTGACTAGCCAGCCTATTCTACTTGACAAGCTCAAAGCTAGTGAGAGACAATGTCTCTTAAAAAAGGTGCATGGCACCTATGTAAATGGAAGTTGTCCTCTGGCCTCTACTTTCACATGCACAGGCTTGCACATACACAGGCAAACACATAAACATGCCTTTGCAAACACATGTATGCCTGCACACAGGCGAACACTCAAAATTGTGCACATACACATGCACACAAAAAACCATGTCAGTTTGAGTCTGGGCTCAATCTAATGACATTTGTTGTAGGTGCTATGTAACCATTAGTAAGTACATCTACTTTCCCAAATTCTCCCCACAAGCTTGCAAAAATACCAATGTGTATTGTAAGAGAATGCATTTGTGCTGTTGCTTAGCTTTTGAACTTGACTTTCCAAGAACATTTTCAGCAATGAAATGGGATGCCTATGGTGAGCACAGACCCCCACGCTGCCAACCTGGCACCTGTGTGACCTGGCCACAGCCCACACCTAGTAGGAAGTTACTCTTACGTATTTGGCAGTTCTGCTGCGGCACAAAGCCATGGGCAACCCGGCCGCCCCAAATTCTTTCTCCAAAGAGAGGGTCTCCTTGGAGAAACTGGAGCCAGCCATCACTGGTGGCAAGACTGAGAAAAGACACTTGGAACGGAAAGAGAGGAAAAGAAAAACAAGCAGGCTAGGATCTCCTTGCCAGCACCAACAGTGGGTGGGAAAATCTGTAACTCAGTGGTTTGGAAGGAGGGACCTTCAAGGTGAAGAATATTTTCCTTTCATTCAGTGTTTGAACTCTGTCCTGTTTTGGTTTGTGATTTATATTGCACTGAGGGCTTTTTTTAAAATTGTTGTTGTTTGTGGCTTTTTTCTTAAATACATGAAGTCAGATCTAGTAGTAGAAAATAACATGGTTATTTTCCAGATGATAATAATGCTGTGCATAATGGTGCTTTTGAAATCAACTCTGAAAAGTTTTATAGGAGAAAATAAAGGTCTTAAGCATCTGCTGTATGTTGCATGGGATATTAACTGCTTCACACACAGTAGTTCATTTGGGTGCTCATAATTATGTTTATAGAGTAATTTATATTCTCTGTTCTGTTGATGTCGAATTTAAGGTGCTGTAAAAGGAACTGACTTGTCTGGAGTTATGCAATGCAAGCTTGCTGTGTGGCTCTGCCTTTGTTCAATAGAGAGACCCATGGTTTGTCACTTTAAAGTGACTTAAATCCATTTCTCCTCATTAATCTTCATTATACAATTTTGTCACTAATAATATTTTATGCCATACACAAATGTACATATTTTCAGAAACTTCAAATCCATGTTCTTTTGTTTTTACATTTTACTTTTTAATACATTCATCCAACTTCTATTGATTTTTATAGTTTGATGCAATCTTGGTTCAATAATTCAATTTTAACAACAATGTTATAGGAACATGTTTCTAACATCTACAGTTATGGAAAAATCAAATATTATTAGACAGAATAAAAAACAAAATATAAATTTATCTCAAATTTTAAAATCCTTCACTGTCCATTATAGTCATTGGTTACATGCAGCTTTTTAAACTGAACTAAAATTGACTTTAAGTTTTAGTTTTCACATGTAAGGTATATGGAATTGTCATTTGTTCTATTAAGCAGACTCCCGACTTATAAATCAACAACTTATCCAAATGATGGAAAGAGCACAGAAGAAACTGTGGCCCAAGTCCAGAAAGATGGAGAAACATAAGAAGTTGCAGCCTATCATAGCAAACTTTATAGGAAGAAAGCACCACAGGACCAGCCCTGGGGTAAGGAAATCAATGACAATTAAATTTTTGGAAGCTCAGCGCACACAGTATGAGAGATAAACCCTCAAGGGAGCCTAGTCAAGAGGGATTACCACCACTTGGTGAGATTAGCACCAGGATCTCAACCAGGCTGCTGATGTTAGCATCAGAGAACAGCCTTTCATGTTTGCAGTAGTATGGAGAACCAAAAGCCGCCATTTCAGTATACGGCAGAGGACTCTGACAAGGATGTTGAGAACAAGGACTTTAGCTTATTTTTGAGGAAGGTCACAGTGGGAAATTCACTTAGGAAGAAAGTGTGAACATTTTCTCACCTTGTTTTTAAAATGTGGCCCGGTACCTACAACCTGTGCTGTTTTCCACATGGTCCAGTACTCATGTCCTTTGGTACTTATATTAACCACTTTTCACACATTTGGGTATTAACTACGTTATCTAGTGCACATACACGTTAGTATTTGCCATATGCTCCCAATATTCTGATCCCTTGGCATATATACTATTCAATCTACTATATACATATACAAGTGTGTGTGTGTGTGTGTGTGTGTGTGTGTGTGTGTGTGTGTGCGGTTACTCTCACCTCTTGGTACTTACCATGTGGTCCAGTTCTCACACTCCTTGTTATTAATTTTACTATCTAGCACTCACACTCTTTGGTATTTACCACATCTTAGTATTTCCTGGATGATCGGATATTCATATCCCTTTCTATTTAGAATGTGTCTGGGTATTCCCATACCTTGCTATTCACTGTGTGATCCAGTACTTACATCCCTCATTATTTACTAAGTCTTAGTACTTATCCAAAGGAGTAAAAAACCCTCTATCCACAGAAATATCTGCATATAACTGCTGACAGCAACTTTATGAATGGTTTCCTAGACTTTAAAATTAATATGATATTCCACAGTTAATATATGGTTGACTTTGGTATATCAGAAAATTTTAACATTATCACTCAATGTTAAAAAGACATTATTTATTAAGGTATGAAAAGTGATGCAGGAAGCTTAATCAGAAAATGCTGTGGTGAAGGATGGTCCTGTACACTGTGAATATGTATTTCTCTCATTGGTTAATAATAAAACTGTTTTGGCCTATGGCAAGGCAGGATAAGGTTGGGCAGAAAAATCAAACTAGGGACTCTAAGGAAGAGGGGTGGAGTCCAGAGAGATGCCACCAGCTACCAAGAAACAAGATGCTGGAGGACCGATAAGCCATGGCCCACACGGCAATAAATAGATGACTAGGAATGGATTAATTTAAATGTAAGAGCTAGTTAATAATAAGCCTGAGCCATCAGCCAAGCACTTATAATTCATATAAACTTCTGTGTGTTTATTTGAGACTGGGGGTTAGGACAGAAAGGCTCTGTCTCCATTTACATATGGCACCCAACCTGGGGTGCCAGGTAATGCAGGATATGGAAGTCTTAGATCAGGCCAGATTTATTAAAGGATGAAATCAATTCAGAACACTTACGAATACAGAATGAAGAGGTGCTACCTCTTTGTTCACCAGGAAAGGATGGGGAAGGTCCTGAGGTCACCAAGCCATGGCCTCAGGAAGCCCTCCACAGTCCAAGAGAGAGTGACCCTCCAGCGCGAGTTCCTAAGGGGTCACATATCTTCAAAGACGACCATGTCCATTGGACCAAACTGCTCTAATTCAGTTGATCATTGGATCACATGGCAAAATTCCCACAATAATGCTGTATTGTACAATTCCAATTTCCATAATATCCTGAGAGAAGTAAAATTATAGAAAACAAAACAAAACAAGATTGGTGGTTCCATGGGTTGCTGCAGGAAGCGATGGAGAAAAATGAATAGGAGTTCAAGGGCAGTGAACTACTTTACACAATGTTATAATAATGCATACTTGCCCAGCATTACACAGCTTCCCAAGCCCATAGAATGCCCAACTCAAAGAATAAATCCTAGTATAAAAATATGAACTTTGGTCAATTATGGTATGTTAGTGTTGGGGTGTCATATGTACCAAATGTGGCTCTCTAATAGATGTTGTCAAAAGGATAAATAATACTTGCACAGTAACATGATATAATAATTTTTGCACTTTTATTTAAATTTTACTGTGAATCTAAAATTGTTCTAAAAGCAAAATCTTTCCAGAATTAATTCAAATGAAGTGAAACAAGAAAAACATAGTTTTGTAGATACTGTGGTGGCTCACAGTGACTGACATGGATAATTCAGACAGACTATCAGTCGTTGCAGAAAGCTCCATAAAATTGTGCTGCACTGGTACCCAGCGCTTCACATTCCGGGTGAGGAAGCAGATGCTCAGAGAGTTCCCAACTGCACTGCAAATGAGCTCTGGTGTTCAACTTTCTCACCCTGCTTTCAGCTGTCACATTGTGATGTCATGAAGACTGCACATGTTTATGAAGTTCCGTAATACATTTAAATACACGTGTATATGGCCTAATGTTAAAGCAGATGGAGAATGTCTACCTCATCAAGCATTGGTCATTCCTTTGTAATGAAAATATTCTAGATCCTTTATGCTATCTTTCTTAAAAAAATACAATATGATTCCAATCATTATTCTACCATACACTCGAACTTATTTCTCCTGTGTAAATGATGCTGGCTACTTGTTTTGTGTGAGAAAAAAAAAACCCTGAAAGTATTCAATTAAATAATGGGCTTTGGGGAATGAATTTCTTTATGGCATAACAAAGTGCTCAAAAAATGATACTTTCTGTTGCAGAATCTTAATGTAAGTTATAAGAATGACAAAAAAGGATTATGCATCTCTGTAAATACCATGTTTCTAATTAAATCTAATCATAACATTGACAAGACAATATGTTACTATGAAACTTTAATGAATAATTTCATTTTTAAATTATTTTTAAAATTACAACCATTTAATATGTATCTGTGTTAGTTAAGATGTTTTGTAACTGCAGTAATTATTGCTGTGAAACAGTTTCAGGTGAAAAGGTGCATCAGAGGACTTAGCCCATACACACTCAGAGCCATCGTTTCTGGGCTAGTCCTGAGGCAGAACATCCTGATAGGAAGCATGTGGGGAAACGAAGGTGCTCATCACAAGGTAGCTCTAAAGAAGAGTGAAATAGAGAGGCCATGGTGGGAAGAGATCTTCCCAAAGCATGCTCCACTGACCTATTTCCTACAACCAGGCCGCATTTCCTGCTAACTCCGTCAGATTATGAAATCATCAGAGAATGAATCCTTTGATTAGGTGAAAGCCCTCCACAAGTTGGAGCCCAAGTCTCTACCCACAAGCATTTTGGGAAAGGTTTTATGTCCAAACCACAACACAATATTCTTCATACATCATTTTTTGACAAAATAATGATCCACTTAATTATAGTTAAAATTGAGAAAAGTATACTTTTGTTCAGGAAATATCCTTTAAATGTTCTAAACTTTAATTTTCATATTTTTGGAAGTTATAATTTCTTCATACTTTAAAAAGTAATGCATAGACTATATACATCTAGCAAATAAATTATGAGAGCACAATCATAACCAAACAGTTCTTTTTCTCAGTACTAATTTAATGCATGGGATCACCTGACTTCCTATCTTCCCACAGTATAGCTGATGATCAAAAATATTCTGTTAAATCTTTGTTAACATGCAGCACTACTGCATTAGACTTTACGTCAGTCTGTCAGGAGTGGTTCCACAGGTCTTGATCCTTAACTTTTCTCACAGCACTTTCCTGACACAAAGGAATTCTGGATCACAGGCGGGAAATGACACATCACATGATGGTCTTCTGCATACACCAGAACATACTGCAGCCTGGTTGTAACAGCTCACAAAGGATGCAAGCTACACAAGACTCTTACATTGTTATTGCCACATTTGCAAAATGCCCTTTATTTGTCAAAGATTCTAAAAGCTTTAATATCTTATGTATGTGCCTGATGTATATGTGAGTATCTCATTAGACACAAACAAAGTAAGTGGCTTTGATAGAGTTTGGAATGCTGATAGGGTAAGGACTTAAATTCTGATGTCATTTTAATTTCAAAAGAAACAAAATCTTTCACCTGAAACACTCCATCTTTCCCTACTGTTAGTGATTCTTATGAAAGAATTTAGAGAAATAGAAACTTAAATGGTTACCCTTTATTGGAGAAGTTTTAATTTTCTGAGATTTGTTTCCCATTGTGTCTGACTCTTGTGAGTTAATTGTTTTAGGTGCTTCCTTTTTTATTAGATATTTTCTCTATTGCCTAACCATAATTGGTGATTATCTTACTTTCAGAGCACAGCATGAACACTGATCAAGATAGAATTTTGGCACTAGCAGGCTATGTTGTGAGCATTCTGGCTTGACTATTTCATCTCCAGTCTTCTTCCCTCAATTTGTCAATATTCCAGGTCAATTGCTCTACAAACTACCTCAAGAACTGAGAAAAACTATCAACACAAGATCCACTGGCATCTGCTATTCATGTAGACTGGAGCTGTAGTAGCAAAGGGTGCATCCAACACTCTGGGTCAACGCGGCGATGATAGGGAGCTTCCTGGATTGTCTAAACCCACACAAAATATAAAGAAAAAAGCTAGCATTTCAAAGCCAGGTGGTTCTGAGGCAAAAATAAATATTTAATCACTTTCTGCTTCTCTTTAATTTTATCCCCCAACCATAGTATCTCATCAATTCTTGAACTTGTATCATCTTTATTTGTTTTGTTATTATTGTATTTGTTTTACATGTGTTTTGTCCCTTTACGAATTTCTAGGCTCTTATCCACCTTTAAAAGAACAGAATTACATATAAGATACAGAAAACACTACTTTCTAGCCTATATTTCTATAAATAGATAGGCAGATAGAAAGATTGATTTATAGATAGATAAATAGATAGATGGTAGATATATATATATATATATACATATATATAGATAGATGCTAGATAGATACATGCATTATACAAATACAAAAGAATTGAATAGATAAAGAAAGCATAAGTCCCTTCTGCCATTGCCTACAGTTTTTAAAACGTCATTAGTTATGTAGCATAAATACATTAGTTGTGCATTTTTATTACATGAATTGTTTCTCTAATTCTTCAGATCTAAAATCTTTTAAAGGAGGACACGTGTGTCATTGTGCTGGCTAGTTTTATGTCAAATTGATACAAACTATAGTCATTTGAGGGCTTGGAATCTCAACTGAGAAATTGCCTGCATAAGACCAGGTTGTAGGCAAGCTTGTAGGACATTTTCTTAATTAGTGATGGATGTGAAAGTGCCCAGATCATTGTGGATGGGCCCATCCCAGGACTGGTGGTCTTGGGTTCTCTAAGAAAGCATGCTGAGCAAGCCATGGGGGGCAAGTCAGTAAGCAGCACTCCTCCACAGCCTCTGCAACAGCTCCTGCTTCCAGGTTCCTGCCCTGTGTGAGTTCCTGCCCCAACTTCCCTCAGTGATAGACTGTTACCTGTAAGTGTAAATGAAATAAATCCTTTCCTTTCCAAGTTGCTTTTGATCCTAATGTTTCATCACAGCAATAGAAAACCTAAGTAAGACAGGTTTTTATATATTATATTATAATATATTTTAATGGTCATCTATCAAAAAAGTAGCAACATTGGTCCTATATTTATTTGTACCATCATCAAACAAATCTCTCTGTTACTATTCAGTGTTGATCCCATATTGGAATGGTTAGCTCTATCAACTTCCCACAACTTGGGATCACATAGGAAGATAGTCTCATTCTGAGACTGCCTAGACATGTCTGTGAATATATCTGTTGTGGGTTGTTTTGATTGCCTTAATTGACATGGGGAAACCAAATCTGAAGTGAGTATCACCATTCTCTGGTTTGGGGGCCTGGATTATATAAATAGAGAAAGATAGATGAACAGTAAGCACACATATATTCATTTGTTGCTGGAGAGCTTCTCTCCAGGTTCCACCAAGCCCCACAGTGTAGCTAAAGTTTTCCTTCCTTGCCCACAGTCAGGACAAATCTGTCACCCACCAGTCCCACAGCCGCTCAGACCCAACCAAGTAAACACAGAGACTTATATTGCTTACAAACTGTATGGCCATGGCAGGCTTCTTGCTAACTGTTCTTACAGCTTAAATTAATCCATTTCCATAAATCTATACCTTGCCACGTGGCTTGTGGCTTACCGGCATTATCACGTGCTGCTTCTCCTGGCTGTGGCTGGCAATGTCTCCCCCTCTTTCTTCCTGTTTCCCCAATTCTCCTCTCTCCTTGTCCTGCCAATATTTCCTGTCTGGTCACTGGCCATCAGTGTTTTATTTATATAGAGCGATATCCACAGCATTCATTTCTCTCTGTTTTACTTTTGGGTGTGATGTGACTAACTACTTTGAGTGACTGACATTTTGACTTCTTGGAAATAATGTACTATAACCTGAAATTGTGAGATAAAGTAAACTTTTCCCCCTAAGTTGCTTTTATTACAGCAACAGAAATGAAGCTAGAATACCTACTATATGTCAGATTCTCTGTTGATTTCACTGTTTACCTTCCTCCAGAGGCATTGCTTCTGTGATCTATTGATGAGACATTAATTCTCTTGAGAACACACAACTAGTAAGGATAAAACTAAAACCAAACACCAGGTACATCGACTAACATCAGGATGTATGGAATACTTAACAGAAAATGGTGAAGTTTTGTCCAGTGATTCTCAAAATAACAATTTCTGTTGTTTAGAAATGCCTCGATGTGTTCTGTGTGGCTAAAAGTTCTGAGTTCTCTTTGTGCTCTGCTCAATAACGGAAGAGTTATAATAAAAGCTCTTTCGTGGTCATACATAACATTGTACTTCAGCTACTGTCTCCTCACACTCTCCATAAAATGTTTATGTAGCACAGATCATAAAGAATACAACTGAAGACAGGGACTGGCAGATCAGCATTGATGTAATCGGTGCTCTGCAAACATACTTCCCATGCAACGCCTGTGGAAAAGCACATAAGACTTCACAGACATCTGTTTCTAAGGTTACAAAACTTTATCATCTACAGACTTCCAATAGCTTAAACAAATTCTATCTTATTGGAAACTAACATCAGTCAAGATACATTTTCATTAGCAACCTCCCTTTCCATATGTTACTAATTATAACCACTTTACTATTGATTAGTCCAAAGCCAAGTTTATTTACTGCATTTGGTAATAACTTTTAAAGTTAAAATACCAATATATATCAAACTGGATTGCATATTTTGACCTTTCATAATTTGAGCTTTGATAAGAATCAGGTAAAATCTTTTGAAGATGGTCCAGGGTCCTGCAGCAGAATGGAATGAGCTAAGAAACTGGTTCTCTGGGTGATGAATCTCCTACTTGCACTGTGGCCAGGTCACAGATTGGTCAATGGACAAGGCAGGTAAGTGACCAATTACAAAATACACAATAAGTAGTGGTTGGATTTTGACCTTGAACCAAGAATCTAATTTGTACCTGCTCAATGATTTTTCAGACATTCCATATTTTCCATCCCATGTGGTTCGCTTGGAATAGCCAACCACAGCTCTACAAATCACTGGCAGCCAGGGTTGGAATATGCCAAAAGACTGGGCAATCTGAATGTTTCTTGCTTTGACTCCAGTGTCTATAAGGCTTGACAGACATGCTGGCCAAAGCAAGCCTTTTCTCAAGAATCAAGAGCTATAAGGTTCGGGCTATCAGTTGGTATTCTTTCCTTCTGTAAAAAGGTGTTCTGGACGATAAGCCAAACAGAAGCAAGAGATGGGAGAGATAAAACTCTAACAGCCAAGTTTGGACCTCTAAATTCAGCTTTGGCCAGTTACAAAGGATAAAGAGTCCTTTGTCTTGGGCTCACCTAGTTAAAATTGAGTTTGTGACACTTGCAACAGAAAGTGGCATGGCCACCTGCATTTTATTCTGAAAGAAATAATTTTGTCTGATGTCCAGTAAGTCCATCCACATGTCTTAGAGACACAATGTTTTCAGAGCTAAAACAGTTTTTTATGCCTCCCTGTATTCCATACCATTGGTCAAAAAAATACTGTTCCCTCTCATCGGTCGCTTCTCTGAATACTGCCAACCTTTCTCACAACTATTCTCGAACCAATCTGCAGCTCTGTTCCTCCAGTAACCCCAATAGTCTGGGGCTAAATTGTGGCAATACCTAGACTGTTCTGCCCTCCTCTGACAAAGCACACTTTACGTTGTTCCCAAAGTGAATCTTCTCAACTGTGCCCTTATCCACGTGCACACATGTGAGTAGTTTCGGGTGGTCATCATATAAAGCTGAAGTTCCAGAGCAAGAATTGATTAATGTGATCTGTGTAACCTGTGATTCAGCCTTTTGTCCAGGTCTCCTGTCACTATCCTGCATATGGTCTGTGTTCCAGCCATGGTGGAGTTCTTAGGTTTCCTGGATACACTAATCTGTTTACACAAATGTTTCTTCGTTATCAGTGGTATTCTGTTCAACATTTGATCTCACCTGACAAGGCTGTATAGCTCTAGAGAGCCAGGCAAGTCTTACTGCCTTCTTTAGACTCGCATTTTCAAAATTTTACATAATCCAGAAATCCCAAATCTTTTTACTTCTTAAACTCACTTGATCTTAGCCAAAAGGCCGAGAAGCGATTACTTCTTAAACTCAAAAGTGCGTTCTTTGTTCTCAATTTTACTGAGAGAATCAGAACTGTGACAGCAGAAGAGCTGGCAGTGGTCGAATGACGTCCAGGCCCTTGCTGCAGAGACCACGTTTATTATCTGTGGTTTTTGTTGTGGAATCCAAGGTAAATACAAAGGTTTGCACCACTTGATCCTGTGGGACTCATCTTCAGTAACAGATTCACTGTGACGTGACTCAGGTTATACTCTGTAAGCTCTCATCCTCCTTGAGCCTAGTGAAGTCGAAGCTCTGTGCCTCAGGAGGCCCCTCCACTCTGGGTGTTCCTCTTGCCTTGACTGATGTCTTCTGATTTCCTGATTTCCGTTAACTTCCTGATTTGGGCATTTACTGAGGGCAAATGACCTGGATTCCTTTTGTTGCTCTTCCCACTCATGCTTTATTACAAAAAAAGAAAAATTCTAATGGCAGTGATTAATGTTATGATGATCTGCTGTACTCATCTTCTTCCTATGCATAGAATGTAACATACTTTTAGTTTCACACTGCATTCAGATTTGCCTTATGTTAACTGATGAGACCAATCATAGTACTCTGTTCAAAACTGATGATAGCATCATAGAATATACTGATTTCAGCTGTACCGCTAGAACCCACCCTCAATACCACTTCTTAAACCTGACTAGGGCCTCCTTCTAAGTTTATTTAGCAGGAAATGCGGATGCTGGCTTAGCCAAGAACACAATTTAAAGGCCCAACAGTAACCAAGAAACCCAGTCAGATTTTTTTTCAGTTACTTAGCATTCCTTCCTAAGTCTTGCGTTTTTAGGTTGTAAATGGAAGGAAGCAAAAGTTCCTGTTTATTTCTCTAAAGTGCCTGCCTGCAACACTAATTCATTCATTTTTGAATCAGAGACTAGCTGAAGCTAGCAATACTGTAACTCATTCATTTTCAATTAAAATTGTTCTATATTCTCAACCTCGCCCATGAAGGTTCCCAAGGCAGTAGAGTCTAGGTAAAGGGAATTTAGTATTAATCTTAAATCATATGATGCTAAGTGCTGGAATTGTTGGAGCGGTAGGTGTGTTGAGAAACCCTCTATGCCCAGACAAGACATGCTGGGTACAGTCTGTGCATTCTGGTAAATACATCAAGGTAATAATTACTTCCATATTTGCCCTTTTAAATACACAGTTTTTACTTGGGGCCAGGTTGCCCTAACACACACCCAATGTATTTCAGATTTCTGTGTAATTTAAAGAAAAAGTGTTGCTGAGGTGAGCCAAATTCACATATGAGCTCTTTGTGTAAGCTATTTTAGAGCAACAAAGCCTGTGTCTCCTTGCTTATACACAGTTTGTTTCCTCGGGATGGCTTTCTGCCATCAATTGGAATGGCATTCTTACAGTGCCCCAGATCCCAATATGAAAAGAGTTTACTTTTTTATTATTTTTTTAAAGAAAGTGTTCTTATGTATGTTCTTAAGAGAAGAGGACTGGTTTGCATTTTCAATACCCTCGATCTGGACACAGTAAAAGAGGTGATATATCGGGGGAAAGTATGAACTGTAATGCCAGCGGAAAGAATGAGCTCGTTTTCTTGCTTTGGAAGCAAGAGGGAACATACACGATGCATTTACTCCATGGAAAAAGAGACTGAGAATATAATGACACACTTCTAGAAGACAAAGTAAATGAAACAAAATGCTTCTTTGTAAAGTAAAACTAATTTCTATTATTTATGAATCGAATAAGTTCTGTTGTGCTGGTTTTTATTCTTACACATAAAAGAATTCACAAACTCAGACATTTTCATAGCACCTCCCCATCGTCCTCATGTCTATGGATTTTATCACCAATTATACTGCTTTCCGGTTTCTCTGATGATGTCATTTCTGGTTAGCAAGGTCTATCCTTGAGAATTAACATCTGAGAAAGACCTCTTAAAAATTGCTCATTTATTTGTGTTGATTTGAGAATGGATCTTGCAATATCTGGTAGTCTGACCGTACTCCACCATTTAATCCTCCCACTGCAGCCTAGGAACTGATGAGACTACAGGCATCCGCTCCCACCCTCTTTAAGAATGGCTCTGATATTCCCTTAGTTATACCGATTCCATGCAGAACTCATCTCCCTGGCCTTGACAGCCTTCTTTCACTAATACTTGATTTCAAAGTGTTTGTGAGCTGAGTTTCCTAGGGGGGGAGGTTTCTTTGTGTGTTATTTTCAGAATACACAAGGCCAGTCGCCAGTGTATCGGGGGAATCATTAGATTTTCCTGTGCTTTTTTGCTTTTTCCTATACTTTCTATTTAAATACTACGTTAAAGTAGCACAACGTTTTAGCTATGTTTTTGAAACCAACTAAGGTAATGTACATCCTTTGAATGAAACCTGTGCCTGTTCAGAGACAATCAAAGAGAAAAAGCAATGGAAAACTCAAGTGCAATGTTGTTATGTTTTATTGCAGAATATTTAAAATAAAAAACCAGAAATTGTGGTGCCAGATACATTACTGTCATGGGTAACTACTTGGCATGCTGTTGATATGAAGAACGTGCATCTGGAATAGAATGATGGATAAAAGAAAAGGTCAGAGTTTTGATTTTACAAGCTCAGACTGGGCAAACTTGTCTGCTTCAGCTCTACCTGGTCTACCCTGTAAGGAGCCATCTGATCAGCAGCACCTTCCAGAATGGAGAAGAACTTCCTCAGGGGGACAGAAGAAGATCTCTTAGTGCATTTTAAATTAAGTTTTAAACTATAAGAAAAAAAAGGTTTACATGTGCTAAAGGCAAGTCTAGATTTAACTGCTCTGTTTTTCAAATGAGAAGTCAAGAATTGAACAGACTCCCTTGAAAATGTCTTTATTCTCTTTAATTGTAGCTGTAGTATGAGTGAATCAGCAGTCACACTAAGCCTATTTTTAATATGCCTTCTGTTAATCACACATACTTGTTTACCTCTAAATTCTCACTAAGCTGCCAGCATCTGTAGGGCAGGAAGACATCTTTGCATGCTTAGTAATAGGAGCAAGGCAACCAGTTCAAGTGAGGAAAGAGATAGCTGTTCTCCAAAATGGACACAATGCCGAATACCAGTGAGGGGATTTCATAATGTAAGTGAAATGCTTCGGGGCTGGAGAGATGGCAGGGCAGGATAGAGCACGTGTTGCTCTTCCAGAGGACTTGGGTTCAATTCCCAGCACCTATATGGACCTGACTTTGCTCATGGCTCACAGCCAACAGTAACTCCAATTCCAGAGAATCTAACACCATTTTCTGGGATCCATAGGCACCAGGCATACACATAGGTACCACGCTTACAGTCAATACATATAACAGAAAAAAATTACAAAATTTTAAAGTACCCATGCTTCAGTTTCCATATATTTTGGTTTTCTTTCCTTTTTCTAAATAACTCGTAGTTCCTCCAAAGTTTTGTATGCTGTGTAACTTGCTTCAGTTGAACTTCTCAAAAGCAGAGTCATAATGAAAGTATTTGAATGTTTGTATTTACAGATGATAAGCTCTGAACCTTAATTTTTCCTGGAACATTAGAAAAGTATATCACAAAGCAGTTGGGAGAATGAAATGATCCACACCAGAACAATTTAGCCTTAGCCCTGGAAAAAGCAAAGATTTGGTAAATCATCCCCAGTCTTTCAGATGAGGACCAAGGAAGGGGACAGAGGACAAAAGCATTGACTGCTGGATACCAACAGCATCTGCTAACTTTCTAATAGAGCAAGAAGATGAGGTTTTATCAGGCTCCCTGAGAAGACTTCCCATTTCTTCGCAAGTCCATTGTGTCAGTTTCAACTCTGTTAACCCCAGAACAGAGTAGGCATTGAGAGCTGCCTGAAGAGAGGCCACTGATTGGTTTTACAAGGGTAAGGCCAGTGGCCTCCTAGCATGCTAAAACTCAATGTTGAAGGACTGGAAAGTGGCTTACAGTGGATGGTTGAAGTGAGATCATTGTCTCATCAGTTCCTCTTGATAACAATTAATGATGCACAAAATGATATGTGAAAAATATGCCTAATCTATACAAGTTCTCAAAGTTCCCAGAGCAGGAAGGTCTTACTTTACCACTAAAGGAAAGGAAAGTAGTTGCAACCTCTTGATTTTGAAGCCATTATGAAGGAAAAATAATTACATTTAGTAAGCTGTCTCCTCCAGAAAGAATGTGTCATTCAGAAGAGTAATATTAATATAATATAAAAGTAACTGTCAATGTCAAAAAAGTTACAGTGTTTTTTTAAGCAATTGACATAACATTTTCAAATGAAATGTTTTCACATTTGCAAGTGAAATGAAGATTGAGAGGGATGGTATATCTTTCTTAATCCTGCATTAAAAAAAGCCTAGGGTCATGTCTACCCTGGACTATATCTCTTGTTTCTTTGCCATTCCTTGTTTCTCTGCCTATATTGCAAATTTTCTAGTACAGTGGCTACATCTTACCTGACTGCTAAGAAAAAATGAATGTCAAATCGAGTGTATAAAATAAGTAGATATCATTAGGAAACCATGGCTGTGCATCACAGGGAAGTAGGTCCAAATTCGGAGCACTGGTCCAAATGAGAAAGAGGAGCCCAGGAACTCTAGCTGAACTCAGGACTGGAGAATCCCACACATCTGCAGGGTACAGAGGTGGAACCCTTGTGGTACAACGTGAAAATAAATGTTCTGAGATGGCTAGAAAAACCAGCTTAGAACTTGTAAACCTAAAGATACGAGATTATAAGAAACAAAATGAAATGCAAAGTCAAAAGCAGTGGGTAGGGAAACAATTTGAAGTAAGGTACTGAACTAATGAGAATTAGCCATGATGATATTTGGGGAGACTTAGTGGGTCAGGGAATGTGGTGGCTGCCATAAGCTAGGGGTGTGTAGTATGCTTGATGGTGAAAAGTTCAATCCACTGTGGTTTATCTGGGCCATTTATTGTCCTGGCATACATTAAGTTCACATTCTTCATCAAGCAGTCATGTAAAATAAGTAATTATACTTTATAATATATTTTAACTCTTCCCTTTTCTTAATATAAAATAATATGACTAAAGAATATGAATTAAATATACAATATGGCTTAGTTTTATCATATACTAACCTGTACATATGCATACATGTATATATGCAGAAGAAAGAAAAATAAACAATGGGTAGGATTTATTGGTAAGTGGTGATTATATAATTGTCTCTTTTTGTGGAATATTCATGTATATTTTTGTTATATGAATTTCTTTTATAATAAAATTATATATCTCTAGTCACTTAAAAGTACATCTCTACTTGAAGAATGACTTTCTAAAATACATAGGTAGGTACTCTGTCATTAAAGTCACATGAGACTAAGTTATATCAAAAACAAAATATACCAAAAGCACTGTGCAGTGTGTATCTTGATGTCCTCTCTCTGGACAACACATGAAAGGGTGGTATCTTGCTGACAATCAAATGCCTCTTAGAATATTTTGTGACTTTTCTCCCCATCGTAGTCTTTAGAATTGGCAACATCTTTGTCCTTCTTTCAACCAGTGCCACCAAAACTGACATGGAATGAGAAACTGACACTGGTTATAAAAATAAATTCGTTTCCATCTGCACAGATGCTGCTCCTGAGGCTCTGTCAGCAATGCACGCACTGAGAATGATGTCCTCTCGAGTGTGGATCTGGGCTTGAGTCACCCACACGGCCACCTGATCCCCTTTTGATCAACAGAAAACATATGCATGGCAGCTGGCTGGAATCATGCTGGGATACAGCATGGGTATAACACTGGATTTTGTTTTCATGTATGAATCTGAGGAAATAAATGCCACCACCTTGGCATCATTAGCATAGAGCCTATAGAACCAGTACACTGCATGCCAATATCTGCGTTCCACCTGGAACTGATTCACACTGGCATACTAAACACATGTGATGAGAAACTAAAATGAGAATTTCTTGGTAAACTACGTGCCTAAGATCTCTGTGGACTAGCACTGTTGAGAAAGCAAAGACATGGCAGTTCCAGGCTAAAATGAGCCATCTTTCATTGGATTTAAGATCTCCTTTGTCCTCAATTTGGGTATCTTCAAAACCAAAGACTGAGGTAGTAACTCTCTAGACTTACTTGTCTTCAGGAAGTTTACAAAGTGTCATGTAGTGAACCAGTTCTCCTTTTCTGTACAATGCTGTCCAGTAGTCATTGAGACTGCAAATCCTCCAAATATTGGATGCAATAAGAAAAAAAATTGATAAGAATCAATTGGGCACAATTTGATTTCCCCTCTCTCTACTTCAGAATGTTGGGCAGTCATTGTATTATGTGTTAGTGACACATTCACCTGTGTCTCCTGAGGTTTTACCAATTGCAAGAACTTGAAGATATGAATTTAATTCCTTAAAGGTTACACAACTTTAATTGTGTAACTAAAATGAATAAATAACAATTTGGTAGAAAACACTGTGCACCAAAACTAACAACATATCCAAGTCTTTGTTAAAAGATGTGATGCATTAAGCTAAACGAAGCTTTTTAACTAGAAGGTTGTATTTTGCTGCCTCCTAGTCTTACCCACAGTAACCACTGTAAGATCTAGAGCAGAGAACAGTGCAGATACCATGCACACTTAGGTTTCAGGTGACCTTGACTGTGAATATTGCTATCTAAGAATGCTGCTAAGGAAATAAATGGAATAAATATAAAAGAATAATATAACACACGTGTACATACACCTTTGCTCATGCTCAAGAACCCACATCTGCAAGCACACATTTCTACTAATAGGAACACGTGCACACACTCGTCTGAACACATGCCCTGTCACACTCTCAACTCTGGATTGAGTTTTCAGTTGATTAAACGCATGAAACTGAAACTATCCAAATAAACTCTTTTGGCAGTTATTGAAAGTCTTTTGAAGTAAGCCAGAATGCCTCTCTAGTCAATGTTTCCATACTGAATCAGTCCGTGTCACAGTGAGATTGTGTTTATTTTTTATGTTGGAACATAGATTTCTTCTTTCACTGTAGCAGATCTGCTGAGATAAAAATGAGGGAGAATGAAGCGGCATTCTGTGGGCTTGGGAACCTTGTCCTTAGTGAAAGCTTATTCTTTAATGTTCTTTGCAATCTGTTTGTGACAATGTTGGGCTGCTGTTATGCAGCAGTAATTTCAGCTTTCTTTTATCTCCTCCAAAAGGACAACCATTTTCTTTCCTCTGGACTAGCAATGCTCCTGAGTAACTGGCAATCTCCCCTACTCTATTATCTTTCCAGAATAACTAAAGCTATAATAGTTTCTCATCTGTGACAAAAACTGATTTGTAGGAACTTGTATGGGAAATTTTAAAGTGAATTGTAAAGACTTTCCCAAAATCTGCATCTTTATTCACAGTCTTTTACTGCTCAATAATAGCAGAAAACCAATAGATGCACCATATGACAAACTTAAGCATTTCCAAAAGAGAACCTCCAAATTTATATGTACTACAAATAAAACCACACCCTTTTCCCAAACTCCTGATTTTGAATTATGACATAAAACTAAGTGTCCAAGTCCATCCTAGAGTCATCTTCACATCCTTCCATACTCAGTAAGTCTAGTTAGCCATGTCATGAGGTCTATTCTATCTGGAAACATCTCTGACTCTCCATCTCTACCCTTATACCTCATTCCAAAGGCCTGGAGTACTCTCTTTGAAGACACTAAGTCTTCCTAGCATTAATCTCAGCATCTTAACTCATCATAAATCTGGACTCATCCTCAAGATACTTGAACAATTATGTCAAAACTCTCCCTGCAAGCTGGCCATCATTGAACATTTCAGATGTATATGCTGCCGTTTCCATCAGCTATCATGAGCTTTTTCTTTTGGGGACATTGCTCCACTTACTATCCTCCAATCTTGCTGTCTGTTGCCTAACTCTATTCTTCTGAGTAAAACATTGTCCGGTAGTTGACATTCATACGACAACTCTCAATTCTCACATAACAGCAGTTTATAGTCTAGATATTTCTAATTCAGTCAACCATATTCATCTTTTTGTAGTTTATTCTGAGACAGAATCACACTGAGTAGCTCTGGATAGTTTAGAACTCACTGTGTTGACCAGGTTATGTCAAACTCACAGAGACATATCTCCCTCTGCCTTTCAAGTGCTGAGATTATGTCCTGAGCAACCATGCCTGGTCCTTGTGTAGCTTTTATGCCTCTGACCTCTATCCCTGCATTCACAGTCTCCTAATATAGCATGGGTCATATTAGAGGACAGGACAGTTACTTAAGTGCCGTGTCCCCGACTCAACCTCAGAATGTCCACCCACATTCGACACCCAAAGCTCTAACTGTGACTTTATTTTGAAAAGACTCTCAACAGATGTAATTCATCTCATAAAGTGCTCATTCTGGATTATGAACTTTATCTCCAACACAAATGTCTTCTCCAAAGATGTGGAAAATAGAGACAGAGCAAGAAAGACATCACGGGAGGATGGTGGCAGAGGTGAACCAACCAGAATCTATGAGCTGCCAGAATCTCCAAGAGTCAGAAAGGAACAAAGAATTCCCTTACAGGGCCTGAGAGATTCCATTCTTATTGCTTAAGTCAGCTGAGTATTTGGTGATCTGTTACTGAAACTCTCCAAAATAATACAGGGAGTTGTTTATGACTGCCCCCAACTCCATGCTGAATGCTGGAATACCAAAAAAAAAATGCTTTTACTTAATAGATTTTATGGTTTTGAGTTAGAGAAAAATTAAAGAACAAACACAGCATTCACATATATCCCTTCTCTTCAGTTCCCCTATATTATTGACAGGTAATTATGTTGATAATACCTATAGTGTTAAGGTTCACTTTTTGCTGTACCATCTATTGGTCTTGAAATGTGTATGTCCTGGATCCAGTCTTATGTCAACAAGCAGATTAGTCTCATTGTCATAAAAATACTTGTGTTCCACTTAATCATCTCTCCTTTCTCCTAAATTGTGGTACCTACTCTTCATTCTACCATTCCCATCTTCCTTTTCTAGAATGTCACAAGATAAGAATCGCACAGTGTCCACTCTGCAGTTTTCTTTTCTGTGATTTAATAACCATTTACCAGTTTCACCATGTCTTTTGGTAACTTGAAAGCATGTTTCCTTAACTGCTGAATAATGTTACATTTGCAGATATAGAATATTATTGATTTTTGCATCACTATATCTCAGCTTCTCGCTTAGATAATGACAAACTCAGTTCCATTGGATTTGTAGATACATGGCACCTGAATAAATGGTTGAATAAACAACCAATGAGCTTAATGAACTTGCTGAGTAGGAAGTAAAAACATAAGACCCTAGGAAATAATCAGAGTTAATTTGTTATCTTCTTGCTATCATTAGAAGAAAGTCCTAAGCCAGGTGGTGGTGGCACACGCCTTTAATCCCAGCACTCGGGAGGCAGAGCCAGGCAGATCTCTTTGAGTTCGAGGCCAGCCTGGGCTACCAAGTGAGTTCCAGGAAAGGCACAAAGCTTCACAGAGAAACCCTGTCTCGAAAAACCAAAAAAAAAAAAAAGAAGAAGAAGAAGAAGAAGAAGAAGAAGAAGAAGAAGAAGAAGAAGAAGAAGAAGAAGAAGAAGAAGAAAGTCCTAATTTTTAACTTAAACTAGAATTTTTGGTACCTCTCAAACCTTGTAAAAGGTTAGAAACTGATTGCCTTAGGCCACTTAAATCTGAAGGCAAATAATATGTATGTACAGATATATACATATATATATATATATATATATATATATATATCCAAATGTATTTTAGAACACTGATTGCTAAACTTATAATTTTTTCAAAGTAAATATTCTGAATTATATTATAAATGCTAGAAAAAAATTAAATTAAATATTTTCATAGAATAACCATTTTATCTAACAGTAATAAGTAATACATGATCAAATCAAAATATTCTAGGTACCATTCAGTTTCAAAAGGCCAAATACAGAAATTCTTTTATAATTGAAAAAAAAAGAGTTGCTTGAGATGGCATTTAGATAGCTTATAAAGTTGTTGGCATTCAACTTTGGGTGTGGTTTATTTGTGATGACTTCAGGGGAGACAAAAAACACATCGCACAATTTCATAGTAGATCATTTCAGTCACATTCAGTCATATTATCATACCTCGCAAATAGGAAACATTGGCCTCTCCTCCATTTAGGACTATCCTCAAACAAACTACAGATTCATATTCCATCTGGTATTGTGCAGAAGCAAATAAATTACTTCCTTCTGGAATAATAAAAAAAAAATCCTCAACCCCCGCCCCCAACAAGATATTGGGCAAGAAACAAAAACACGAAGATTTTGTTCACAATTTCAAAAAGTTCACAGTGCATGAAATCCTGTGGCATATTTACTCAAGATATGATTATTTTTGTCTTACTTTATATTAATAAATGTATTTCTTCTTGTGCCCAAAACTAAGCAAAACAAAAAAAGCAAACAAACAAAGGAGGATGAGGAGAAGAAAAAGAAAAAGTCCTCAATTAATTTTTTGGAAAATACACATAGCTCAAAACACAGCATCCTAGCTACTAGGGGCTCTGCCTTCTCCCTCCAATGCCTCCAACTTTAGCTTCCCGACTCTGCACTCGTCTCTCTCTGTTCATGAAGCTTCTACACATTTATCCTCCTCTGCAAAGGAAGGTTTTTGAAACTTCCCTTGCTCTCAGCTTGCTAGAATACATGGAAGTGTTGAGGTCCCTTTGAGAACCTTTGTTTTTGTGTTGTTGATACTTCTTTTCTGCCTGTAGCAAGGTTGTGCTGGGTTTGCTGTTTTTATGCTTCTTTGAGTTTTTTTTTTCTTTTTTGCAGGATATTTTGACATTTGACAAATAAAAAAACTGGTTGCTTCTCTTCTTAGTCATATTATGTCAAGTGATTCATTTCTCCTCTGCTTTTTTTTTAACCTCAGGCCTTCCCAGTGGTGCTTCTAAATTTATCGTGCAGCTGTTTAAAAAAAGACACTAGAGTCCTAACATGTGCATGTTCAAAGTACTATAAAGCAGGCCTATTTCTGAATATTTAACAGTTCCATATATGTGACATACATATAAGCATCCAGGAATTAGAAGAGCTCTGCCAGACTCTCCTGGTTCCAGGATCTTCTAAAAGCTTGAGGTACAAACTGTTATCCTCTACTGTTAATGGTGTTATGTTTTGTGCCACGTTTAAACATCCAAAGACCACAACTTATTTTCTAGGCAATAGGCTAAACATTAGAACTGCGACTTGAAAGTGGCATCAGCACTACATCCAAGTATTTCACACACCTTTGAAGCACAAGTTGGTTCATGAGAAAGAGCTGTGTTAATCCTAAGAACAACCAAAGTCACAAATAACTCTCCCTGACACAAGCCTAACTGAAAAAAATTAAAACATAAAAGATACAGCAGCTCTTCATAAAAAAGGAAATTTATGAAATATTTTAGATTAGAATAAAGAATGTGGATTTACCTACAAGGCTTTTGACCAAAGTTAATATCCCTTAAAGATTAAAAAAAAAAATACTCTCATCAAATGAGGTACAGAAGGAATTTGCTGCAACGTAATAAAAGATAAACATGAAGAACCCACTACTACTAAACAGAGTTCTAGAAATCCTAGACAGATTGGTGAGATAAGGAAAAATCCAAATTGTAAAGAAAGAAATAAAATCAACCATTTACAGATGGTATGTATATCTTTCATATATAAAATTACAAAAACTAAATACACACACACACACACACACACACACACACACACACACACACCTGTTTGAAATAATTAAGGAATTCATTGAAATTGAAAGATAAAAATTGACATAGAAAATTGGTTGCATTTATGAACACTAAGAACCATCAATTTTACAAAAAAAAAACAAAAACATTTTTATCTTACAATAACCTATACAAGAATAAAAAATTAGTAACAAATATAGCCAACAAAGTGAAAATCTTATACATTAAATGTTGTAAATTTGTTGTTAAAAGATTTTAGAATACACATAAAGTGACATTTCATGTTCATATATTAGAAAAATTATATTATGAAAATGCTCATGCATCAAGTACAATGTACAGATTCGACATGCTCTCTTTCAGAGTCCTACTGACATATTTTACACAAGCATAAAATTCCTAAAACACATAGGGAGCTGCCAAAGGTCCTGAATAGACAGATGATCTTGAAATCGAACAGAAGTTGAAGCACCATAATTCCTGACAAAAATATATTCCAAAGCTACAGTGATTAGAACAATTTAGCACTAACATAGACCAGCACAGACCAGTGGAAGAGCATTCAGAGCTCAGAAATAAACCTATACAACATCTTCAACTCATCTTTGATAAGAAATCCAAAACTCCTCAGTTTAAAAAAATACCTTAAGTAAAAAATGAAATAAAAAAATGAAACAAAATAATGCTGGGAAAATTGTATTTCCAAATGTAGTTGAATGAAACTGAGCCCTTAACTTAAATCATGGACAGTGATAACATCAAAATCAATCAAAGTTTTTCACTTTGACCAAAGATATCAAAACTTTGAGAAGAAAACATGGGTGACATTGAGCTTGGCAACAATTTCAAGGAAGTTGCACAAAAGCACAATGAACCACAACATGGTCGGGCAACTGCGATGACATCAAACAAAAAGTCTTAGGGATGTCTAGAGAAACTGAAGCAGAGTGGAAGGACAACCTACTTGTGAAGTATAGAGGTGACAATGAATTAGGGTTCAAAAACATAAGGAACTGATAGAATTCAATGATGAAAACTAGATAAACCCTCTTACCAAGCAAAAAAGACTTGAATAAATATTTGTCAACTATGTACAGGTGACAAACATTGTTTGGAAAGATAGCCAGAATCACACTAATCACCATGAAAAACAACTTAAAACCATAGTGTTGTGGATGATTGATTGATAAATAAAACACTGATTGACCAGTAGCCAGGCAGGAAGTACAGGCGGGACTAACAGGAGAATTGAGAGAACAGGAAGGTGGGAGGAGACACTGCCAGCCGCCGCCATGACAAGGAAGATGTAAGGTACCAGTAAGCCACGACCCACATGGCAAAGTATAGATTAATAGAAATGGGTTAGTTTAAGATAGAAGAAGTAGATAACAAAAAGCCTGCCACGGCCATACAGTTTGTAATCAATATAAGACTCTGTGTGTTTACTTGGTTGGGTCTGAGCCGCTGCCGGACTGGTGGGTTAGAGAGATTTGTCCTGACTGTGGGACAGGCAGGACCAGAAAAACTCTAGCTACACTACCATAGTGACATCCAATCTCACACTTGTTTGTGTGACTAACCAACAGAACAACAAAACAAATGTGCCAAAAACAGGAAGGAAAACAAGAGCCTTTATAAACTGCTGATGAAAATATGAAGTGCTGTGTTGAGCCACATTCTGCAGTTTGGTTGTGGTTTTCTGTAACAGCCTCTGTCCGTTGCAAAGTTTCCTTGATGAGGGAGGGAATAATGCAGAAGAGGAGTAAGAAGGAGTCTTAAGTGCTAGAGGATTGGGGAATTTGCTGAGATTGCATCTCCTAGTAATGTTAGAAGCTACAACCAGAAAGTCTCACTAATACAACCTTCTATGCACAAGCTGAACAAGGACAATAACAATAGAAATACTAAAGTCAAGGGGGAAAGACCATGAGATCTCACCCCAAACAAAGAATTGCAGGAAACAAAGGAATGCTGAGTGGGAGAAATCGTCTTCCCCAGGGAAGAGCAGAACAATTGGTTGTCAAACACCAAATATATATACAAGTAACATTATACAGCTGAGCAGTGATATATGCATATTAGGAATATGTGTGTACATATATAACAAAGTGTGTGTGTGTGTATCTGTATGTATATGTAAAAGCAATTGATGAAAAAAAGCATGAATTTGAAAGAGCGAGGGAGGATATATGGGAGAGTTTACTAGGAGGAAAGGGAAGGGAAGGGGGGATTTTCTAATTACATTTTTCTCACTATATTATATAGTATTATAATCTCAAAAATTGAAAAAAGTATTTTTAAATGGTAGAGTCACTACCAAAAACAGTATAAAAATTTCTCAAGAAAAATGACAAAAGAAAAATGACAAAATGATTCAGAAACTCACTTTCTTTTATATATCAAAGTGAACTGAAATCATAGATATAATTTGTATCAGTGAGAAACACATTAAGTATGAAGGAAATAGTAAAAATTTATTAGATCCTTATGAAAATATATCTGGAATAATTTTAATAAGTTTAATATCAGTAGATGGAAAAGATAATTGTACTGTACTCAAGTATCAGTATGTTCAGAGGGAAATGGTAATGAGACTCATAAATACATTAATAATAGTTATATATAAAGAAACAGCATTCATAATTGGAATTGATATATTATCAAATTCTTTATATATATTTCTTTCAAATTTCTAAATTGCACTGAGGCATAATATATTATCTTTAACCATAATATGAAAATAAACTGTTTTTTTAACTAAGTAAGATACATTTCCTGAGAACTAATCTTGGAAATAATCCTCCTGGAAGTTGATGACCAAAGATAAATCATGTCTGTAAAAAAAAATTGAAAAGAAAAAATGCCCACAAAATTTTGTGCTGAAATTGTGAATTTAATTATGAATTACATTCAAAATTATGGAAAAGAGATTCATGGTGATTTGAAGATGGATTTGTAAGATGTGCATACATTTACAACATTTCAGTCTTAACATGTTATTCATCTGAAAATTTGTTTGAAGGAACAAATGTTTGTAAATAGGAGAAAAAGAAATGAATTCAGTTTATCAAAGACAGTTTGAGCATGAAGGTTCATTTCAGCATTGTTCTCCATATCCAGAACATATGGAAACAGACTGAACCTTGCATGAACAGATATTCAGAACTGTGATAGATGATAGATAGATAGATAGATAGATGATAGATAGATAGATAGATAGATAGATAGATAGATAGACAGATAGACAGACAGATAGACAGACGAATAAATACAGATATATCTAGAATGCATAATAGTGTATATTTATATGTAGCATATGTTTATTATATGATAATGTAATATCACATATATTAGCATATATACCAAAAAAGATATATACATATTGAAATATTTATACTTTTGCAAAAGGAACCTTTGCCCTATATGTCAATGTGAATAAACCTGGAAAGCATGATGCAAAGTGCCACAGGATAGTACACAGAGTACTATCACAGGATAAATGGAGTGAATCCACTTATATGAGGCCTCTGCGATAGTCAAATTCAGGGAAGCATAAAACAGAATGTTGACCATCAGGGTGATGAATATGAGTAAATAAGTAACTGCTGTTGATCTGGATGAAAGTTTCAATTAACATGACAGTCTTGAAATAGGCTGTACACCACGTGCTGGTAGTTAACAAAGTAGTGTTACCTTGAGCACTTAAAATTAATAGTGTCGATTTCATGTTAAATGTTATTACATATTGAATAAGCAGGCAAACAAAAAATTCAAAAGGGCAAGAGAAAAATTGGAAGTGATGTATATTTTTGCTACCTTGTTTGTGGCAATAGTTTTAGAGCTGTAAATATGTGTGAAAACTCACAAAGATATGAACTTTAAATATGTGCTGATTTTGTATGCCCAATACACATCAATAAATCTATCAAGAAACAAAATTTTCAAAAAAGGATCTAGAATCCATTCAAGTTGAATAGGAAAGGCTTCTGATGAAATCCCTGTAATCTTGTCTACCCAACCACCAAAGAATGATAGAGTTTGATGCTTATCTAGAAGAGAATATGAGAAATAGAAAGAGGAGATGAAAAGTGTACAAGAAAAAGTGGATAGTCTCAAGCACTATTTAGAAATGAAGTCGTTTGGAAATCTTATATTTTCATGTCTCTTAACTTGGACTTTTATAGTCTCACTTAGCATCTTTTTTATACTTAAACCCATTCTTCCTTGGTTTTAACTACAGTCTTTAACTACTAACTGTGAAATTTGCTCTCTGGTCTCCTAATCTGATTCATATATTCAGTCTCCTGAGTCCTGCAGCCTGGGTATGGACACTACGATGCTCAGTGCTGACTGACACAGCTTCCTTTGGACCTCCAGTCTACAGAAACACCACAGCCTCCAACGCAGCACAGCTCCCCAGATTTCCAGAGTGCTTTTGGTGTGTGTCTTCCTTCTCCCTTTCCCCTACTTCAACATTTGTGAAAATCTGCCACAAGTCCTGTGCAGTTTGACTTTATTATAACTCTTCCATCTTGGTTTTGTCATTGTTACTGTTAATGTTGAAGATGATATTTTTACTGTTGTGTTCAAAGAGCACTTGGAAGACTTTGCTTATGTGCTGATGTTTTTCTAAGATGTTTTCAGTATTGCTTCCAGAAAGGGTTTAAACTCAGAATAAATGATGTCATTTAAACCATATAAACTTCTTTGCTCTTGATTTTTCCAAAGACTTTTCATGATGCACCATTACTCTGAACCTTTTAACTGAACAGAACTGTAGCTTCTTCCTGTCTCTCCAGACTCATCCTGAGCCACTCTTTCCTGCTCCCACCACCTTCCAAGATACTTCTTTAAACTAAATCTCAATCATATCTTCTTTCAAGGATAAACCTTCTGGATTAAGGACACTCAGTGGTTTGGCTGAGTCCTCTGAGAGTTCATATGTTGGAAGATTGGCTCTCATTATGCTGCTATTGAGATGGAAAGATGCTGGAGAGTAGGAGCCTCTTGGGAGTTGCTCAGGCCATGGTGAGGAGTACCTTTGGAAGGGAGTATCCTCCTTCCCCAGGATCTCTGAGTTAACTTGTGTGCAACAGTTGTTTTAAAAGAAGGATGCTTGGCCTCCTCTTCCAACTCTGATCCTCATCCACTCCCAACATTGGGATGCCATCTACTCTGAGGTCCTATCAGAACTAAACTGATGTGGATAGTAAACCTGTGTAACCTGTGACCCTCCAGAACTCAAAGCTAAATAAACCCTATTCCTTTATAGCCAGCTACTGGATTTTTTATAGCAAAAGAAAATGGACTAATATAGGTCCATTGTGACCATCTCAGGGTTATCATTTCTCCAAAGGTTCTTACCCCTAATACTGTCATGTTTACAGATAGTAGGTATTTGAATTTCAATATACGAATTGTGAGGAAGTACCCATTTTTTCTTCTATTTTGTTTTTAATATTTATTAGCTATAAATTTCATCTATTTTATATATAAATTTTGTATTTTTATATATAAATGCATTGACTATAAATTAACAAATATAATTCTGACATATTAATACATGTATCTAAGTACTTCAATAATACATAGCCACACTACCCTCTGTTGTACACTTTGCCTGCTTCCTATGGTCCTTTCTTCCCAAACAGTTCCTTTTCTGCTTTCCTGTCATTTCTTCTAATCCAGATTCCACATCTGAGAGAAAATAAGTGATACTTGTTTTCTGAATCTGGCTATTTCTGTTTAACATGTTGATCCCCGATGCCAAATATTTTCATGTAAATGGTCTGATATTGTTCTTCCTATGTCTTAATTGGACACAATTAAATTAGATAGATAGATGATAGATGATAGATAGGTAGATAGATAGATAGATAGATAGATAGATAGATAGATAGATAGATAGATAGATAGGTAGGTAGAGAGATAGATGTCACATTTTCTTTAACCATTGATTCCTTGATGAGCACCCAGGATGATGTCATAAAGACTATAGTGAATTTGACCTTTGAATATAGAGGGCTTGTCATTTTACAGGACACACTATATAATAGTACCTGTGGTTGGTTTGTTTCTTATTTTTTTACTCTTTGGGGAGCCCACTACCCAGCTCCCAAACAATCACACAAAGACATTCTTTCTTATGAATGCCCAGTCTTAAATTGGCTTATTTCTAGCCAGCTTTTCTTAACTTACACTATCCTGTCTACCTTTTGCCTCTGGGCTTTCACCTTTCTCTATTTCTGTATATCTTTGTTATGTTTTCTTTCTGAGTGGTGGGCCCCCGGCATCCTCCTCTCCTCCTTTTCTCGCTTCTCCTGCTTCTCTTTTTCTCATTCTATTTGTTCTCTCTGCCCAGCAACCCCACCTATCCCTCTCCTGCCTAGCTGTTGACCATTCAGCTCTTTAATCAGACTTACCAGCTTTTAGGCAGGCAAAGTTACACAGCTTTACAGAGTTAGACAAATACAACATAAAGCATACAACACATCTTTGCATCATTAAGCAAATATTCCACAGCACAAGAGAATGTAACATATCTTTAACTAATATTCTACAACAGTACCTGAATCTGAAAAAAAAAAAAAGAAGTAAAACATCTTATTTGATGGCATGTCTTAATTTTCCAAACATGAGACTTGGAAGCAGAAACGACTCCACTCACTCTCATTTTCAATGACCCACGGGAAAATTGGGCTCTATGTTCTACTATAGTAATAGAAAGAATCTCATTGAACTACAACCCTGAACATTTTTCTAAGTCAGTTTAGGCTCCTTGTGCCAAGAAAATATCAGGAAGTACAAAGAGTCACTATCTGGCAGTCATCCTAGTTAGAAACACACTGTGACCAGGAGAAGAAATATCTGTGATAAAATGATGGAAATGTGTTCAAGGTTGATAGTGTGGCATCCAAGTGACTTTATTAGAAGATCTAATAATAATGCAAAGGCACATTGTCCTTTGAGAAGAATGATAACCATGGGTTTAGATCTTTCAGATGGAGATATGGGTGACTCTATCAGGCAAACAACCCAGTAAGCAAAATTAACTGCTGGGAATGAGAGGGCACAGTAGAGGAAGTGATGAATCACCATTAATGCATACTGATCTTAAATGCAGTCCCTCCATTAATACTAAAAGTCCTAGAGATGCTGTTACTTCAAGGATTGATAGAATGTTCTAGCGGAACTGTGTGGCTTAGTTATGGGCTATAATCATTTTTGCAATGCTCGGCTCAGATATTCTCTTTAGTGCTGATGTGCCACCCTTCCAACTGAGAAATGGACTGTTGAGTACCGAGTGCTGTATCCTTTACTGTGGCTTTCTCTCTCCTGCAGACAGTTCCATGTCCATGGATACAGCCTTTCGCCAGAAGGTAGCCCATGTTCTGGGACTGGGAAATGTGAACGTGTAAAGTTTGGCCCACATCCACCAGTTTAGGGCAATTCTGAAGGATGATCTCATGAGCCAATCTCTTAACTCATCTGAGACTTCAGGTACAGCCACATTGCCATTATCCATTTGGGTAATGTAAGAAAATACTGGCAACAGGGTAGAATAAAAACAGAAATTTATTTCTCACGACGTGAGAGGCTGAGTGTCAAAGATCAAGGTACCAATGGGTTTGTTATCTCCTAAGAGCCGAGTCTGCTTACTCTAGAGACAAGGAGCACTGTGAGCAGAAAGAAGAGTCACTACCTGAGCACCGTGAGAAGCCTCAAATGATCTAAATCCTGTACACAAGGGAGACGCTTGCACAGCTTAACCAAATCTTTAGCCTCATCTCTTAATACCATCACATAGCCCAGTGAATTTTAACAGTTGAATTCTGGGAGAGACTTATCTACACTATAACAAACCTTGTGCAATCTCTCTCTCTCTCTCTCTCTCTCTCTCTCTCTCTCTCTCTCTCTCTCTCTCTCTCTCTCCCTCCCTCCCTCCCTCCCTCCCTCCCTCCCTCTCTCTCTCTCTCTCTCTCCCTCTCTCTCTCCCTCCCTCTCTCCCTCTCTCCCTCTCTCCCTCTCTCCCTCTCCCTCTCTCTCTCCCTCTCCCTCTCTCCCTCTCTTCACCCCTTTTGGGTGTTTGAAAGTCTTCTGGTGCACTTCACAATAAGATTTTGTCATGGATCCCTCATCCCAGATTCTGACCCATGACAGGCAATCTAACAACCTAACACCCTCTCTTTTCTGGCTTTTGGCTATATTTGTCAACTTCCTTCAGAGCGTTAATCATTAGTAACTCCATACTTGTCTAAGTATTTATTTTCTTATATCAAATACTAATACAATTGGGGGACACCTGTAACTCATTCTTCTTGCCTCTGAATCCTCATATTTTATTGGTCTTTTTCTTGTTTAGTTTTTGTTTTATGGGTTTGGAGTTTGTTTGGTGTGTGTGTGTGTGTGTGTGTGTGTGTGTGTGTGTGTGTGTTTATGTTTTGAAAGAGATGGAGAATATAAGGTTGTGTGAGTAGTGCGGTGGGAAGGATCTCAGAAGAATTTGGGAGCGGAAAAATTGTTTTTGAAGTTTTCTAGTGTTCGTGGCTTCCTTCTCTGAATGTTTTACAATGCTAAAAGGAAACACCATTCAGTTCCTTGACTCCAACCATAAACCCAGTGAAAATATCAGTGTCAAATCCTCCACTCCTTTCAATACAATCACACATTTCCAAAAAGCACGGTCATTACATACTCATCACCTTCTGCGGTCCTTGTGTGATCACTGCATTCGCACAGCACCATAAACTAAGAACCACAGAGTCACCTTGCCGGTCTCTCTTCTTTCCCAGGCAGACCGTCTGTCAAACCTCCACCATGTTTGCTGTCCTCAGCACAGAGGCTGATTGTGATGGCAAAGCTCACTAAGGCATTTATAGACTGGGTTTCTAAACCATCAAAATATTTTGATTGTTTTTCTCTATTTTTCCTAAAAGGGACTGAAACTCCCAAGTGAAGTTGCCTAAATTTTACTTTTTTGTCTGTTCTGAGGTGATAAACACATTATGAGAATAGAATTGTTTATAAAGTTGTTCATGACCCATTTATTTCAATGCTAAAAGAAAATAATAGTATTCAAATGTCATTGTGAAATAAAATGATATCAGACATTTAATATTCTAAAATATTGTGGGGCTGGCATGATCTACTCAACAGATTTTATCTATATTCTTTCTTTTGAATACTAGAAGTAGTTGCTTATTCAAGATTTTAAATTTCTCCAGAGAATCGTCTGTATTAGGCAGGTAGGAGATAGGAATTGAATTGATTTTGCTCTCCACCACTAAACAACTCATGGTACTAGCATTAATTTAACTTCTTGAAACTCACATACTGTGAATCTAAATGTATTTCTAAAGCTTCAGTGTATATGAACTGTAAGACTTAAGTGGAAAGGGAATGGTCAGAAACATATAAATTAAAAAGAGACAATATAATCCTAGCAAGAAACAATCATTTCATAGGCAAAAGGCTGAGAGATGAATGTTCTCTGAAAGATTGAAAGGCAAAGCAAAGAGCATTGCTAAAACTCTACAACATTGAGAGGAAAATAAAATTTTGCAAAATAAAGCTCAATCAGAGAATGATTTTGAAGCTGTTTTATTTAAAGCCCCCAGCTGATATGGCAAACTCAACAACTTCAGTTATCAAAGACTGTAATCAATTCGGTGAAGCTCAGGGAAGATGGGAATGAACAAGCTGCTCCCCAGACGCTGAAAGTTGGTAGAGTTTCACAGTCTTGGAGTCAGCTACGCCATATGGCTGCTAAAAAATCCACTCATCAGGAAAAGCCGTAAAACTTGAGGCATAAAACCTGTACCCATTAAGGATCAAAAATAACCAATGACAGAGAATTTGCCAGGAAGGAACATAAAAAAGATCAGAACTCTTCAAAACTCCCCTTAGGAGGGCATATTGTGTATAGCTCCATAACAGACATAGAGGCACATCCCAGAGCTAGGCACCAAAACACCCAGCAAGTACCCACCCTTGACAGTAAGGAACTAAGGGCTTTCACAAGTATGTGTCCATGAATTTGCTTCTTTCCCCAAATTTTCAAAATGAAGCAAGTACTATTTTTCATAAGGCAACAACATGGAAGTATGAAAAACATATATTACTAAATCAAAATAGAGCAAAGTCTGAGTCACTTGTGAGAAATTCTCCCTCTCATATCCCTAGGTCCCAGAATGTTTGCATGGACCACATCAATTTTTGGATTTCATTTTTTAAATTAAAAATGACCAAGGAGGAATGGCCTTTTGAGGGAGAGAGCTACCACTGGTCTCTTGTCATGTGTGGGAGGATGAATCCTGCACACACTCAGTGCATCTGTGCCCAGAATCTAGCATTCATTTGATGAATGAAGTCATGATTTTCTCAGATACTCACACACCCATAGATTTTTCAAAATTAGGAGTAACATAAATAATAGGTTGTAACCACTCAAAATGTAAATTTATTTTTTGTTTCTTCTAGCTCTTGTAGATTTTACTCCATGGGAGAACATCCTTCCAATATTTGATGAAAACCTGAGTCTCAAGGATTTTGCTTATTCTTTATGTAGTTGATCCCCTTGAATCACAATTGCTATTGCATTTTGTCCAGAACAAAATTTTACTGGCAGAATTAACTTGGTCAAACATAAACATAATCCCTTAGATCAGCTTCATTCTGTAGCCTGTCAAAGGGGCCAGGAGCATTAACAGTCACATTTGTTGTTGTTGTTTTGTTTTTGTTTTATTGAAAACAGACCTTTTTCATACAATATATTATGATTATGATTGTCCCTCCCCCAACTCTCCCCAGTTCTTCAGCCTTCCCCTCGCATCCAGGTTCACACCCCATAACCTTTCTGTCTCTAGTTAGAAAACAACAAATGGTCGTCCAAGGAATAATAATGAAATAAGGTAAAGTAAAATAAGATAAAACAAAAACAAACAAATCAGAAGAGGACAAACAAACAGAAGAAAAGGAGCAAAAAAAAAAAAAAGCCCAAGAAATGCACATAGATCCAGAGAAACGCAGGTTCATACACCCAGGAATCCCATAAAAACAAAAATTGGAAGCCATAATCCATACAGCTACATGTTTTAAGTCATCATCCTTTGCAGTCACTAGTTTCTCACCTCCCCACCTCCCCACCCCCTCTCTCTCCTCACTTGCATAGATTTTCCATTAGTCCTCCACCTCTTGAAATGTCAGGTCTTAATTCCTTCTATCTTTTACTGCTCTAAGCAGGTAGCTCAGATTTTTGTTTTAGAATCCAAACAAACTTTGGCTTGGCTCTGTGGAATGGGATTTCCTCAGGCCTCCAGTTCATCTCTTTTTAAACAGAATGTTAATTCAGCTCTGTCCTATATGACTACAAGAATCAGCAGGATTTGCCCGTCCTGTGCTCAGACAAACGTCAGGATGAAAGGGGTTTTGGACAGCTTCTGGCTCTGTCACCAAGCAACAGGGTTGACTTCTGCCTGCCCTCTACTGACTTGGATGTGACTTCCCAGCCACAAGGACATATGGACCTTGGGATCCAATTTACCATGTGGAAGTCTATTCAAGTTCTGCCCATTTGATAAAGTGTTCTCTCTTTGTGGGGTTCAGTATTTGCAGTTATGAGGCAAGTCCCCAACCTCCCTCTACAGTCTTACAGTTTCTTTCTTTCTTCCTGCGCTCAAAAATAATGAATCAGCTTCTCATCATTTTTATATAGGAGTGAGTTCCAAAGATGTTAGATGAATTATTCTTTTCCATAAACAGCTCTATCTGATAAACAAATGAAGGAACTGAAAGGACAATTCATTGTCTAAAACCAGGACACACACACACGTGTGTGTATGGCACTGTAATGTATATTATTTAAAAATCTCAATAGTAAGTGACACATATGCATATGTTTGTACATGTGTGCTTTCACATCTCACTATTCAGGCACTCGATGCATATGGAAACTCTGACAGCATTTGTGATGGATGGAAATCTTTAGTTCTAATAAAACATTCCTTGGACACAAGTGTGCTCAAGAGGAAACTGTAAAACTTCCTCTGAGGGTGCAGATGACTAAATCAATAATCCTGATCAACAACCTGTGGCTGTTCCAGAAATTCCTGACAAATGAGAGTCAAAATTATTGATTTCTAAGTTTTTCTCCTTTTGCTTTTGACATCACTGAGAGAAATGAAGCTTATCTGTGTTTGAAGGTATAAATAATGCAAGGAAGAATCACAAAAGAGGAGCCTCAGCACCAGAGGTGAGCCCTTGTCTTTTATCTGCCAGAGGAGAAAGACGACAATAGTCCTTCTGAAACTATTGCCTGAGAACCAACAGCTGAAGTCCAGTATCTAAGCATGAATTTGAAACTGCATCTTAATTTTTTTAAAAAAGCACAGAAGTATATAAAAATATGACTATGATGTCACTTATTTGACAATGCAAATAAAAACAGAAACCTCCAAGCTCAAGAGGAAAATCAACTCGGTATAAATTACTCCATGTAGATTATTGAGTGGACACTCTACATGCAAAATAAGAACATCAAGCATCCTTCTTGGCTAATTCTAAACTATTTTCTCTCTCTTGATTGTTTCAGATTATCATACAATTTTAATGTGTGTGTAAACATAGAAAGATATGAATGCATTTGAAATTCTGTGATAATGGTATTTGTAGATCAAGAATAGCAACAGTGAAGAAAAATACCTTACTGTAACTGTTGTAGGACACAGTGTTGGACCGCAGATAAGATGAGTAAGGTTACAAGGACAGTTAAATTTGTACTAGATTAGATCTACCATATCATAAAGAAAATTATTTAACAAACTGATAAAAGAAATGGATCTATTTATACTTTAGTCATGGAGTAGCATCTTAGTCAGAGTTTTTATTACTATGAAGAGACACCATGACTACACCAACTCTTATAAAGGAAAACATTTAACTCAGGTGATGGCTTGCAATTTCAGAGGATTAATGCATTATCATAGTGGCAGGACATGGTCACATGCAGATAGACATGGTACTGGAGAAGGAGCAGAGAATACTACATTTTGCAGGCAACTAGGCAGCATCTTGAGCATATATGAGAATTCAAAGCCTGCCTCCACAGTGACATACTTCCTACAACAAAACCACACCTACTCTTAACAAGGCCACACCTCCTAAGAGCGCCACTCCCTTTGGGGGCCATTTTCTTTCAAACTATCACAAATGGGAGTAGAGGGGAGACTCCAAGTTTTTCCTCATTTTTTCTGTAACAGTGTGATAATTTTATAAAAAAAAAAAAAAAAAACTAAACAAAAGCCAGCAGATATACATATTCTAATTTGTTAGAAACATGTGAAATCGCTTTCTAGGAGGCAGGTTCTTTCTCTGGCTGGAACAAGAGCTTCACCTGTCCTTCTGCTCATGGTATTTGCAAGGTTTTAATTGTTTGGGGTCTATTGTTTAAATAACCTGAAAGCTGACAAGAGGACTACACGTGACTCTTTTTAGAATATCTCTTCTTCTTTGAGGGTGCTTAGAGGAAGAGAGCAATAGTGTTCTGAGCCTAGAGGATAACTCACTCAAAGGTTTGGAGCAAATAGTTCACAGTCTTCAAATGGCAGAAAGAGCAGTGCATGCTTTTTCCAGGCAAACAGTCCTTGGCTACATAGCCACTAGGGAATGTGAGAACAATCTTCACATGTTTGAATCAACCACATGGAACAGGAGACAAACACATTTCTACGTGTGGGAGAAAGGTGACCAAAAGAGATGGAGCTTATACTTGTGTCAAAGATCAAGTAGGGTATCACTGAAAGCTGCAAGGTTCTTCATCATCTGAGGTGGATGGATAGGAAAATGTTAATCACCTGAGGATGGAGTCTTAGCTGATTCACTGTTCTGGATTCATGAGTGCTGTTCCATCCCTCACTTCCATATCTGATACTTAAGGCATATATTCAAATGAGTCCAAGTGACTGAACAGTCTGTTGGCTTCCTGTGGTCAAGGGGCTGAACAGACTCCCCACCCCCACCCCACCCCCGCCAAGCTGGCCTTGCAACTCAGTTTTGCAAGTCATTCAGAGTTAGAAAATACTTCTTTGACACAGACCTTTCATAGTGGCTACCTTCTCCAACTGGCTCTAAACTTAGTCTAAGAAACCCTGAAATTCTTTGTTCAATTCCTCCATATGCTTCCTTTTTTTTAAGTTTTCAATCATGGAACTGTTCTTTACAGATTTCATAACTTTAAAACTTCATGTGATACATTGACAGGCCAAAAATATCAGTTTCCTTTTTCATCATCTGTGCTATTGTGATTTATGATTTCTTATTATTTGGTTCTCGTCTTAGATTTTTGAAGTAGTAGGTAGGCTAGGAATCCATTCTTTGAACTGAATAATATATAAATATCAGAACTGGAGTACAATAACAGGTCTGTTGTGCATCACACAGGAGAGCCAGTAAGATAAATAATGTTAGCTGCATAAAAATACCTTATTATGCTTATTATAAACTTCTTTGATTTTGTATAAACACAGACACATTGCTGTACTGCACAGCCTCCAAAACATAGATCAATTGATATATGTATTCATTTTCAGTATTTTTAATCACTAAATGGAGGTTACAGTAAGTTCATCTTACTGTACTTGGAATATTATTCTATACATGCAGAACAATAACCTCTTTTTCCATATGTGTCATATTTATTTCCACAATGGAAAAGTGATGACAGAAATGTTTTTAACGAAAAGTTCCAAAAAGTAAAACAACAGTAGATTTCCCATTAAGCAAAGAATTCAGTACCTCATTTTTCAGCCAGTTTTGAAGGAGCTCTGAGAATGTCCTGGCTTTGGAATAGATACTTCTTTCCAGCCAAACCTCTTCAGAGATGTTCAATAAGAACAATTTCCATTCAGGAATTCCATCTTTCATAAGCCAGGTGTCAAAACTGTCAAACCTTTGGACTGTTTAGTCTTATCAAACCTAATAAAACAATCCTATGTTACCACTAGGAAACATCATGTTGCTCTTTTCCTCACTTTTTAATTCAACTCCGTTTACTAAAAACCAGTTTTGCATTCTTGAACATCTTGTTCAGATTTTGAAAGGAGATTTCATTTGAAACTGTGTCAATAAAAAGTTATTCAAATACACACATGAAGCAAGGGTGATATTCAGACAGATATATTCTGAATTTAAACTATGAGACATGAAGTATGACAGATATGCTTTCTGAAGAAAAAAATCATCAGTAGCTATTGATAGTTCATGTGGCATGAGATGAAGCTGGCTGGGTGTTGCTTCTTGCCAGATGTTGAAGTTCGGTATAGAAGCAGGGTTTTGCTGCTGTCTCTGCAGCAAGGGTTAGTATGAAATAGCATGGCTTCCCTTTCAAAGCTCTGCATGAAGCTATTCTCATTTTGCATTTCACAGTTTGCAGTTTTATAAAGGAACACACTAGAATTTTTCAAATCAAGTAGTTAAAGTGTCACCTACAATGGCTATTCTTCAGATGAGTTTGTGAATGTTACATTTACCCAAAGTCTCTCTCAATACTGGGCCATTTTATTAGTAACTAAGAATGATCTTCATTTTCCTGGGTGGGCTGAGCAACCATTAACATGTTTCTACAGCAGACGACAAAGCATTTTATAGGATGATTTCTGTAAGCTTATCTAGTTTTCATTTCCTGATTTGAGAGTGAATGATAAAAATCATTCCTTCATAACCCCATTCTGCAATGGCTGCAGACGATCTCAGCAATCATCAGATTGAAGAATTCCTGGCCATTAAGGAGATACAAAGCTCTGTCAACCAAGTGCAATTCCAGGATTGAAGAATTGCAAATCATAAAAAATAAGTGGCTATATTAATCAAGTTCCAGATTGTGCATTGGGTGCTGCTGTGCATAGTATTATATCTAAGGGTCTCAGGTGTGCCATGAGGCCCTGGATCAGCCCTGCCCTTATTTAACAGAGGTTTAAGTATGGGGATTTCAAATCTCTGTGACTATTTTATATTTTGCGATTATAAATTACAGCTCTTGGTATAGGTATTCTATGAGCTTTAAGACTAGGACTTTGAGTCTCCCAGCAGTACTAGATAGGCACAGCCCACTCTTCTAGAGGGACCTCACTGACCGGATTCTTCAGTGCCTTCCAGAAGTGACACCATTGCCTCTTGGTCTCCCAGGGAAAGATGGGGAAGGCTGCAGACCAGGTCACTAAACCGTGCACCAGGAAGCCTTCCACGTACAAAAAAGAGCTCATAACCCCCTTCCCCCTCCCTTTTAAGAGGTCACATAGTCAGGCAAGAAGCACTGCAGACAAAATTCTAAACAGTCTTAGTAAACAAGAAGCACAGAGCCAAATACAGAGGAAATAGCCAAAGAGATCAGAGCAATAGCCATGACCAGCTTTAGCTTACCACCAGAAATAGCTTCCCCAGAGAGTTTCTTCCTGTCTGATTTGTCTTTTTATTGCCTTTCTGTTCTGCCTTCTCATTGGCTCTAAACCCAACAACATGACTTCCTCATCACTGCCTATCTACACAGACCTCCAGGTCTCTGTGGTTGGTACTGGGATTAAAGGTTCGTGTTACCACACTTGGCTGTGTCCTTGACCACTTGGAGACTCTGCCTGCCATGTCATCAGATTAAGGGCATGTGCCACCACCGCCTGACTCTGCTTGTGGCTGGTTATGACCTCTGATCTCCAGGCAAACTTTATTTATTAACATACAAATAAAATCACATTTCAGCACAAATAAAATATCACCGTAAAGCACCACCTCTATCAGGCCAGAAAGACCAAGGTCATGGGCGAAGCAAATTCCCACTATCCTCTCTTTTCCAATTCCCAGTACTTCTGTCTGTTTTCAGGGTTCAAGTTTAACATCTGAAGCTAATTTCTTTAAATGTCATCAATATCGAAAGGAGATTAGCAATGGCAGAAATTGCTAACAGAACAGTTGTTTTTGTTTTTTGTTTTCTTAAACTGATACAAAAAAAAAGAGAGAGAGAAAATGCCCCTTCTAACCTTAGGAATCACTGGATACTTAGAACAAATGAAAGCAACACTGACTGTTCCACAGAGCTTCACCTGGGGTGGAGAAGCAGGAAAGGAAACATGGATGGCATGGTGTGTATCACTAGATTACCCCGATCATTCTTAAAAGCAAAGACACAGTACATTCACAAATTTGATACATTGATAGTCAGTAACAACTATTAAAAAGAAATGTAGAATAAATACTAATCAAATTCAAAGACCATTTTTCTTTCCTTTAAACAAAATGTGACCAAAATTATGAATTATCAATGAAACTATATCATTATATATTATACCAGGAAATAATTTATTGGGCTAGAGAAACTTTTTGTATTTTTGTATGTTTAAAGTTCACATCAGTAAAATTCCTGGGCACTTGACAAAATGATCCTATCACATATACCACAGGACATTATTTTGTAATATGCCAAAAAAAACTGTAAATTGATATCTACAAGAACCATGAAGAATTTCTAAATGGCAAGTATTAAGGGTCAGTGTACAAAATTCATGTAGCTTATAGAGCTTCCTCCATCCATGTTATTTTCAATTTTTTCCTTAAAATATAACCTGTATATCATCTAATTTTTCCCATTTCTTTATATTCCCAGGTAAGACTTTCTCACACATTATATAGTAGGGCATGTATTTATGTCCTGAGATGGCAAGTTGTGAAATCCAATCCTTTTACACTGAAAGCATTTTATCTGTAGTCACGATCAGAGACTGAGGTAACATGCAATACTGTTACATACATCACCATGAAACAGAAAGAATGCATACTGTTACCCAGATGTGTACAAAAATAACTCTTGATGTCTTTGGACATATATGAATATATGATTATTAGTAATGTGGATGAAAATTATCAAGTTATTTTCACTTGCTGGTTTTATGTCAACTTGACATAAGCTAGACCCTTTTTGGAAGAACGAACATAAATTAAGAAAATGCTTCCATCAGATTGGCCTGTAGGCAAGGCTGTGGTGTGTTTTCTTGATTGACGATGATGTGGTAGAGCCCAAATCACAGTGGGAAGTACCATCTCAGGGCTAGTGGTTCTGGGTGCTATAAGAAAGCATGCTGGGAGAGTGATGAAGAGCAAGCCAGTAAGCACCACTTCTCCATTGCTTCTGTATCAGTTCCTGCCTTCAGGGTCTGGTCTAGATCTCCTATCCCGACTTCCTTTGATGATGGACTACTACACAGAAACAAGCAAATAAGCAAAATAAACCCTTTCCTCCCCAAGATGTTTTTGAACATGGGGTGTCTTCGTTACTTTTCAATTTCTGTGAAGAGACAGCATAACCAAGGAAAATTATAACAATTTCATTGGAGACTTGCTGAGTCAATGACCATCACAGTGTACAGCATGGCATCAGGCAGGCCAATATGGCATCAGGCAGGCAGGCATGGCATCGGACAGGCAGGCATGGCATCAGGCAGGCAGGCATGGCATCAGGCAGGCAGGCATGGCATCAGGCAGGCAGGCATGGCATCAGACAGGCAGGCATGGCATCAGGCAGGCAGGCAGGCATGGCATCAGACAAGCAGGTATGACATCAGGCAGGCAGCAACTGAGAACATACATGTCAAGACAATAACCAGGAGGCAGAGAGAAAAACTGAGACTGGGCCTGGCACCGGGTTTTTTAATCCTCAAAGTCCATCCCCAGTGACATACATACCTCTGTCAATAATAAGGTCACACCTCCTAATATTTTCCTAAACAGTTCTATCAACTATGAACCAAGCATTCAAATACATGAACAAATAGGAGGCCATTCTCATTCAAACCAACATGTGTTTACCACAGGAATAGAAACCCTCAGAAAGACATCATCTATCTCAGCTGTTAATGAATAATTTTGTACATGTAACTTTAAATTTTATATGTTTTATAAGATCATATAAAAAATAGCATCACTACATTTCATGGCAACTTATATTAATGACCAAAAAATATTCATGGCAGGTTGGAAACTACATTTTAATAGTGTATAGAAAGTAAGTTGATAATCTAATTATGAATGTTGAATTATTCTAGAGTTTGAAAGGATTTTTCTCATAACCTCTCATGTTATCTATATGGTGTACAGAATCATGTTTGAATATTAAGAGAGACTTCATAAACATTATTTGTATACAATACACATTGTTACACAAGGATCTGTTCACACATATGCACATCTTGGGGAATGCTTTCCTGTGTATTTCTGTGTTCTACCTTAAGTTCCAATTCAAACCCTGTGTTTTGAATAAGATTATAGTGTATTTAGTGTGGTTTATTTGTTTAAATCTAATGGAATTCTCATTTTCCACATGCAGCATCAGTATAGTGATAATATTTTTTTTTTTAGCCAACAGCTCGTCTACCAAGTAACATTCCAGATGACATTCCCATTGTTGGAAAACTGATGCCACACACCTTCCATTAGCAAACATTGCATGTAGTAGAAAGTTTGGTGGTGTTTTTCTACAAGAGAGACAGATGTAGCTTGAGGAACAATATTAAGTTGTGCGATTGAATTCTTCTATGAATTACCTCTGAAAAACTAAAGCAAGTGGGTAGCTCTTCCAAGTCTCAAGAACCACTTTATAGCAGGAAGTATCTCAATAATTTGCTTAAAATATTTGCACCTCTTCAAACAGGAAGAAATAATTATCTTTTTCACTGTGCAGAAACTCAGTCTCAGTACCCAGTATTACCTAACATGTACTTAGCCTTACACTCATGTGAAGAAATGCTAAGACTCAACAATATATGTAGGACTCTCTCTCTCTCTCTCTCTCTCTCTCTCTCTCTCTCTCTCTCTCTCTCTCTCTCTCTCTCTCTCACACACACACACACACACACACACACACACACACACACACACACACAAACACACACACACCAAATTCATTTACATATAATGAAATTTACATATATAAATGTCAAACATAAATGTCACTGTCCTGGCTAGTTTTGTGTCAACTTGACACACAAACTCAAGTCATCTAAAAGGAGGGAAACTCTGTAGTGGGTAGCTGTTCCAGCTTTGACCTGGAAGTACCACCCCTAGTGAGGCTTCCAGTAACTGCCATGCCTACCTATGACCTGCCTCTGGGGAGGGGACAAGACAGGAGGACCCTTAAGACCCTAGATCCAAGCCGGGCGGTGGTGGCGCACGCCTTTAATCCCAGCACTCGGGAGGCAGAGCCAGGCGGATCTCTGTGAGTTCGAGGCCAGCCTGGGCTACCAAGTGAGCTCCAGGAAAGGTGCAAAGCTACGCAGAGAAACCCTGTCTCGAAAAACAAAAAACAAACAAAAAAAAAAAGACCCTAGATCCAGATGTGCTGGCTCTCTTGGTTCCTGGTGATCCTGGATGCTGGATGGTAGACCTAGTGAAGTTCTCCAGAGAACCCAACTAGACTGCACCTCACCTCTCCTGGATCCTGTAACCAACCCCTTTACTAGCTATAAGTTACCCCCCCCCCAAATAAACCTCCTTTTTAACTATGTGGAGTTGCCTTGATAAATCCCCCAATAAAACTCAATTGAGAAAATGCCTCCATAAGATCCAGCTATAAGGCATTTCCTCAATTAGTGATTGATGAGAGAGCACCCAGCCCATCGTGGATGGTGCCATCTCTGGGCTGGTGGTCCTGGGTTCTAGGAGAAAGTGGGCTGAGCAAGACAGAGGAAGCAAGCCAGAAAACAGCACTGCTTCCTGGCCTCTGCATTAGCTCCTGCCTCCAGGATGCTTCCCTGTTTGAGTTCCTACTCTGACTTCATTCAGTGATGAACAGTGCTATGGAAGTATCAGCTGAATAAATCCTTTCCTTTCTAACTTGTTTTTTGATCATGGTGTTTCATCACAGCAATAGAAACCTTAACTATGCCAAGGAATAGCAGAACCTGTTAGCAGTGACCACAGGATGGAAAGGGGCTAGAAAGAATACTAATCTTCCATCTGCAGAAAGGTCTTGGAGCTACTGATACCTCATTTTATCATTCTCCACCTTCTCAGCCATTATAGGGCATTATGGCAGAGTAAGAACAGCATTAGGTAAGAGCTGAGGGGACAGTGGCCCTATCTGCCAAGCTGATTGCTCAATATGTGAGTTACACATATATGTATGTGTATGCATGTGTGCATGTAAGGCTTGTTTTTTTTTATTTGATGTAACTCAGTATAAAAAAATGGAACCCATACCTGACACTATTAATAAGGTCGAGAATCTAAGAGTAGATAGGTCACAGGCCCTAGGAAAAATACCTACTACTCTTCTACTAAGTGAGCATAGCAATAAAATAAATCATAATCAAAATGCCTTCCTTATGCATTGTCACCATGTCCAAGTTCAAGCAGATAGACAAAAGTAAAAACAACATAAAATGGTACACATTGCTTTATAAATCAGCTGAGATATCTGATTGCGTCTAACTCTACGAAGCCTCAAAGACTGTACCAACTACAATTCTACCTAATAGAAGGGAACAGCACTTCTAGTGATTGGCTAACTTCAACTTAGTTGTAACTAACATTTTAGAATACTTTAAATTTATCATTTGTTTATAATATTAGTATATAGCAAAGATTTAAAGAAATATGGGTAATATAATAAATACCAGTAATAATACATAACATTTGAGTGGTAGATTATTCTTCATAAGGATTTACTATGAAATAAATTACTATGCAATTTGAAATTACACATGGATATATTAAAGCACAGAGACTACATATTTAATTGTATAGTAATTGTGTTATATATTTTTATTTTCCAACACAACATGGTCAAATTTCTTTACAGACTGTTTATGAATATTCTAAGTTTAATTGTTAAATATGTTTTGGATGTTGAAAAATAAAATCTCTGCAATGAATATCATTAAAATTAGGTTACTAGAAAATTGTGTCCTTTGTTCTCAGAAACTTAGAAGTTTAAGTATTAGTCATATTCTTTCTTTGAATTTGACTTAGCCGTATTTGTTAAATTCGCAATAACTTTTTCGTTTAGACTAAAAAGGCACCAATTCCAGGCTCTGGTTAAAACCCAGACCTCGAAGTCTCTTATTATTCCAAGAGTAAATGTGCAAATATTTTATTTTCTTAATTTGTCTCCAGCTCTGGTTTTGTCCCAGGCAGTTCTCATTCAACTCCAAGATGAACAAGAGCCCTACAGTCTCACAGTCTGTCATCTCTACCCCAATTTGTCTTGGCTGATCGCCTCCCACTGTGGCTACACTGCTTCCCTAACTCATACAGCATTTGTGAAAACCCTGTAAAATTGCAAGATCCAAAGTAAGTGTCCTGTCCTTCTTTTCTATCCATATTAATCTACCTTTAACATCTAAATGTAGAACCAGAGGGTGATTAAATAAAAAAATTTAAAAAAAAAAAACAAGACTAATATTTAAGTCACTCCATTGGGCTTTGGGCCATTAGGAATCCCCCAGCCAGTAGCTGATTGACAGTAAAGCTGGTCCTGAAGAACAAGACAAAAGAACAACAAAAAAGATTGAATCTGCATGTCAATTTGAGCTCTATACTGATAAAAATATTTTAATTTCAAAATCCCAATAATGTGAATATAATTAAATTGTTTATTGTAAAATATAAAAATTGAGGGAATCCTATTTTTGTTTGGAGTCAGATAGCCATATATAACACTTAAATATTAACTTGTTTCTCCTTTCCTTTCAAAGTAATTCTAAGCTAAGTATTGAATTATCAGAGGAGACACACAACAAAGCAGAAAAACAAATTCACTCGTAAGGCTTTGTGAACATTTCTGTAAATGTTGAAGTGCTCATAAGAACTTTGAGGATTTCAGGATGAGTCCAAAAGAGTCTTTTGTTCCATAAGTGTGAAACTTTGGGTTCAGACATAAAATGTCTTTAGACATTTTATGCCTCTAATCTGTAAAAATGGTTCAGCAAATAGACAGTCATAATTTAGACATAGTGGACCAAACATTGCTCCAGTAGCATTGACAAACTAATACAATTAAATGTGAGAAAGAAGAAAATACCACTTTTGAGTTTTCAATTGACCTAAAGAGTAAAATAGTTCCCTTAAAACACTTAATTATTTAACGTAGAGTCAAATATTGTTTTTTTGAAGATATCATATGTATATTTTCAGTGAAAGAAAATTAGATCAAAGGATAAATTAAAAGACATAGGAAGAAAGTATAAACGGGATATATAAAACAGTTACTGAAGTAGATCTCATTACCTTGCATAGGAAAATGAAGATTAACTCTAAGTTACAAAATTCCCCACACATGCTTTAGTAGCCTGCAAACACACTATAATAAAAGAAATACCTGAAATCAAAGACAGCTTTGTATGGCCATGCTAATATCTTAGAATTCTAATATAGCACTGATCAATAAGGAGATGATTTTAAAAGTTCTAAGGCCACAGGACATAGGAAGTGGAAGCGGAATCCCAGCAGCACAGCCCTGGGATGTCGAAGGCTCTTAAGTTAGAAAGTAGAAGGCCTTACCTGCTCTGCACTGAGGACTCTGCAGAGGGCTCAGGAAGTGATGCCCTCAGGAGGTGGCAGCTGAGAAAGGAATTTTAGAGTCTCTCTAAGTACCAGTTGTCTGCCTGCCCTTGTCCTCTCTGCACCCTGTCTGCCCGACACTCCCTCATCCAGTGCACATACACACATTTATTGACCAGAAATATGGAACCTAGGTTCTATCGGTACTGAAGGACCTAGGGTAAGATAAGAGCAGATGTACTATTGCAAAGCAGATAGGCATATAACAACACAGGGGGATCTAAATACCACCCACAAAACTGAAAATGAAACTTCCTACTCCACTTCTCTGCCTGTTCAATAGAATGCTATAGCTAGGTCCCAGAATGTGGACAGATTTAAGCAATGTTTCCATGGGAAATCTGTCCAGCCTAAGAATGACTGTGATAGGGACAGAGGGCCAACAATTCACAATCAAGGAACCTTAGGGTGAATCTCATTCAATGGGTACCATCCACATGTGGAGAAATTGTAATGGTTTTTTTTTTTCAGGCCCTTCAGTCTGAAACACAGTAAGAATCCTTAATTAGCAAGTGTTGTTGGAAAACTTCTCACAGGGATGACAGTAAGCTGAAAAGAAAATTTGGGAGAAAAAAGGTGAATTTATGGGAAAAAAAAGAGGAAAAGAATATATCATTAATAATCAAAGGATGGTACCTCATCCAGGACTGAGAATGCATAATTTTTAAAATAAGAATGATGGAGAGAATTTTCAACATGTCTTGAGGATGAACACTACCATAAAAGATAAAATTTGCTTAGAAAAAATTTAAATAATTGAAAAAAAGAGCATCCATGAAAACTGGTGATCAACGGACAATCAGTCCATTTGATATCAGAATAAATAAAATTTATAGAAAGAAAAAAAGAAAGTAAAATTAATGATATTAATTAAGAATGTTATAAATAATTGAAGTCTTAAAATTCTAAGTTACAATGCTCATTTATTGTCCAAGATTGAAGACCAAAGTAATTCTACACTGAGGTACATCATTGTGAAATCCTGATTCATAATTTTTTAAAAAGGAGAGATTCTACAGGATTATACAAGCGGACTTTGGAAGATGCATGTAAAACTAGGAATGAAAATATCTTTTTCTGCATGTTAATAATAAAAGAAAAAATAGTATAAGGCCATACCCTCAGAATTCTGGAAAGAAATAAATTATCAACCCGACAGAATTCCTGATAGTTGATCATATCAAAACTAAGTGTGAAGATTATATTATATTATATTATATTATATTATATTATATTATATTATATTATATTATGTTATATTATGTTATGTTATGTTGTTATATTATGTTTATTATATTTATTATATTATAGAGATAGTCAAGCAATGAATATCTCAAAATATGTACCTGCTGTTCTCTTATCTTGTCATTGAAGGTCATTGTCTTGATTTATTGCTTTGTGAAGGCCTCAACATTTGAATCTTTTTTTAATTTTTTAATTTTTTTTTTATTCTCATGGAGTATCAACAATAGACAAAAAGAACTGCAAACAACTAGGGAATGCTAAGCTCAGCGAAAATAGCCTTTCCTAGAAATAATCCTCCAAGTGGTTATCCTAAACCATGTGCTTTGCACTAAAATCATACACGCAAGAAACATTATACAGAATGAACAGGCTGCATTTATATATTTAGGAATACACACACACACACACACACACACACACACACACACACACATACACACACCACCATCACCACCACCACCACCACCATACCACCACAAGAACAGCTAAGTAAATAGAGACCACAAATCTGAAAGAGAACATGAGGAAGTTCATGGGGAGGATTGGACAGAAGAAAGCAAAGGGGGAAAATAATGCAATTATATTTTAATCTCTCCCGACAGTCTTAAAACAGCATAGCATGTGACCCAAAATCAATAAGAAAGCAAGCAAACAAAAAAGACATGAGAACACAGCAAACCTAACACTGTAGTTAGAAAAACTAGAGGAAATGTTGACAGAAAATCTCATACACCAATTGAATTATGGGACTGTGGTAAGCCTGACAAGTATTTTTATTTATTTGTCCATTGATTTAGTCATGTACTATTAAAGGTCTCATTCTCACCTTCATTCTGTATAAAATGCCTTTTAGTATAATCTGAGAGCTATGGGTAAAATATAGAATTTCAGAAGCAGGAAATTCTGAGCAGCCTCAGTATTCCTTGTGGCCGCACTGGACACTGAGTGTCTGACATGCCCCTCAGTCCCGCCAGCAGCAATTCTTGCATTTGAGGATCTACTTTTGACCTAACACTCTGGCTCCTTTTTGCACAGACATTATCCAAATCCTCGTCTTTGGAAAGCTTTCATTTAACAAGGCATTATGAGTTCCTTAGATTTGCAGTGTATTAATTTTCATACTAACAATATTTAATGTTTATTTGAGTGCAAGTGGGGCTGATACATTTTTAATCATTGAATACCAATTAAAACAAGATGAAAGGCAAAATTTTACCAAAATGTGACAAGCTAATGACAATAAATATTTCAAAAATAATCAAAAAAGTCAAATAGCAGATGGTTCATAAGAAGGGTTTGTATCATAAAACTAAGAATCACAAGATCTCCAACAACTGTACAACCTATGATCAAAACACGGTAGCTTTGAGTATGATGCCTCTGTCCTGACACAATTTAAGTGGTGCTGATCTGAATCATGAAAAGGATGGCATTTTGAAGAACAGAAATAATTAAGTTTATTAAATTAAATATATAGGAAATATGATAAAATTGAACATTCAATAAGTGGATGTGGGGCTGCATTTAAATATCTGAAGGAATTGCATCCTCTTCAAAAGTGTAAGTTGGCAGAACTCAACCCTTAAGAAAATCTGCCATGAAAGTTTAATTAAAATATCCAATAATTATTTACCAAAACAACAATAATCTAGAGCCAGATGATGATGATGATAGGTTTTCTTTTATTTTCATGAAAGATGGTACTGTAGCATCTTGCATGGCCTATTATTGAGTGTTGTATGGCATAAATACCTAAATATCTTTTTTTAAAGATAAAAATTATTTATTTATAAATCTAATGTCCATTTTCTCTGTATTGTTGACTAGTTTCATAATAACAACACGTGGCTGTGTAGCTTCTATTGTTGTTTCCATTCTACATAGTAGAAACTGGAGATGTCCATATATTTAGCAAATAATATAATGGTATTAATTTGTACATCAACAATCTTGTCAAAAACGCACTGCATTGGCCCTTTCTCAGACCTGCTGGTATTTTCTCAAATGCAGAGTTTCTCTTTTTTTCCCCTAAATATCTTAAACAAAATATTAAAAAATGAAGCAAAGCATAGCAAGGTAGGAAGAAGGAAAGATAACTGTGAGCACATGAGAAAACGTAGCATCGTTCAGGCATGGGAGTCGCACAGAGAACTTCTCAGAGGCTGAGTGAAAGTGCATAAAATATAACAAGTGAAAGGGCAAAACACTGCACAATGTGCTCTGGGGAAGATTTGTACCTGGCCAAAAAGCCATAGAAAGAAATTACTTAGCAACCTTTGCTTAAAGAAACTGAAAGACATCCTCAAAACCAATTAGTCTCACTGTTAACAATGATTTAACACAGTAACTATTAATGCCATGAAAGGTAAGAAATATGATTGCTAAAACGTGTTTTTAAAAAAGCAGGAGCAGGGAAGCAAGACACTTGAAAGGTTTTCATACTTTTTTATTTTGACTCAGAAAACTTAATCCTCGAAAATTATGTTAAGTAAATAATTATATACTCACAAACTGGTGCCTATGTAGACTCAATCTGCAAGTTTTCCTAAGAAAAACACTGAGTGGTTTTTGTATGTACAACACAATTCATCCACCTAAGGAACTGCTTTCAGCCATTAGAAATCAGACTTATGAAAATTGTTAATAAGAATAATAGTACATTGGAAACTTTTTGTAACCTGATGGTAAACTGAAAAACTAAACATGAAATTATGCATATGCTGCAATCCCAATTTAAAATGAGGTTCAGTACATGGTGTGTTTTGTGCAGAAAACTAATAATGTAACCGCTCCCAGGAAAATAGCTCCAAGTGATAGCCATATTTAGCTGCATTTGTTGCTGAATAATGAGATTGCAGGTGAAGTGTGCTTGCTTTTCTCTGCTTTCATTGATGTTCCAGTAACACTTTCAGTCAGAAAACAGTAAACATAACAACAAGTTGAAAGAAATCCTCTTCAATGGAACCAGCCAGTGACAAATACGAAATGAATGGTCCTCTAAGGCATTTGATTGCTGTTAGAGACTTAGTCTTCCTACTGGCAAGAGCAGCCCAAAATAACCAATAAAACTTGTTCACACAACTGTGCTGACAATGATATTAATGCCTAGAACAACACAGAAGTTAGCTGAGGGAAAACCATGCTGGGTTCAGATGAATGAAAACCAGGAAAGTGAGTTCTAAGTTCAAGCTTCCAACCTGGGTGGGCAACTCGGGTGGGAAAGGAAGTTCTCCAGGGTGTAAGCTCACTGACCACAAGTGGAACAGAGCTTGGTACAGCAAGCCAGAGTGAGACAAGGCACTACTAAAGCTGTTCTGAATGCTGAACACCACTGTGAATGAAACACTACTAACCACCTGAATGAAGGAAAGCCAGGCCCAGGAGATCTCAGTTCAAGGAACAAACCCAAGGATGAGGAACCAGAGCCAGAGCCAAGGCTTCTCTGCTTGGAGACCAAGAAAGTAGCATATCTGAAAAATGAATCTGTCAGATTCTCATACAACTTTCTACCTCAACTCTTTATGCTTAGCAGTTTATTTCTAAGGACCAATCATGAAGGAGGATTGGGTGTAGTTCTACTCTAACCAGGAGACTTTTGAGGCTATTTTCACATGGTAGCAGACTTTGCTAAATGATATAAACTATTTCTGACATATTAGAAAACATCAACATACTTGAACTGAAAATCTGATTCTCCTTAAGTATTTGTATACATATAAGCACACTTATAATTTGTTTCATCTTACCGTCTATCACAGAAGGAGGTCAGGGCAGAGACTGAAAGAAGGACCCAAAGCAGAGACAATGGAAGAACACTGCTCACTGGCTTGTGTGGCTTTCTCTCCAGGCTCATGCTGAGCTGCCTTTCTAACACTCCCTAGGGCCACCTGCCAAGAGTTGGCACCATCCACAATGGTCTAGGCCTTCCAATATCAATTATTAATCAAGACAAATCCACAGACTTGCACACAGGCCAATCAGGTGGAGGCATTTTCTCACTTGAAGTTCCTTTTTCTCAGATGACCCTAACTTGTGTCAGGTTGAATAAGAAACTAAAACTAAGCAGATCAAGACAATAAGAGATATTTGTACTCAACTTCGAATTCACTGGAAGGTAAATAAGGCAAGTGCAGCATTAGTGCTTTATTAGTCATGGTTTGCTGAAGTGTGCTACGGGTATGGTATTAAAAAAAGCCAGCATTTGCATAAACAAAGGTTATTTGCCATTTCCAGTCATCCGAGGACCATCACGAGGTCCTGCAGAGTGATGCTACACCACATGGTGATCTAAGGATATAGAATGCTGCCACAACACGGCTTTCTAAATGGCACCACTGCCAAAATCAGGTGTTCCTTCAAAGCTGGCGTGAGGGGGGCTGATTAAAGAGATCAGGCTTGGGTAATGACATTCACTCCAGGCCAAGGCAGGACTCAAGAGAATCCAGAAAATATTGGCTTCCTGTCAAAGCTATTGAGGGAAAGTTGTAACAAGCACATCGTGTTGAGTATGCTGTGTGTATCGTGTAAGGAAAAGGGGATTCTTCAGTCATTTGGTTAAAAAGCTGAAGACTGGCAACTGGCTTTATCTTTACAGCTGCTGCCATTGGTTCTATTGATCAAAGAATTAATCAAGATATGTGTATGTTTCATATATCAAGTAAGTACTATATATTTATCCATACTAAAAGAAGGTACACTGAAATTCAGATATCTGTGGCAATTTCATAAAGCACAGGAAACCAGTTCAAAATCCAAGAAGAGAAACTCTTTTGTGTACTTGCCCTATCAATTGGAGTAAATTATTGAGGTGATTTGTTTAAAATTGGACATTTATTAACATAAAGAAGTAGCTTGCTTAATTCACACAGTCCCTGGACATAATTTATTGGGTTTTTGACAAACATTAGTTTTGACATTTCTATTACCTAAGGAACAAAAGTGAGAAAGTGACCAGTTAACAAGAACAAAATTAGTTTTAAAAATCTGAGGTAAGCTACCAGATTGGAATTTCAGAAAGGCAAACAAACAAACTGAATCCTGAACTCTACCTTCATCTAGCTCTGTGCTCAAATCAACCACACTTGTAAGTCAAGTTAGGAATAAGAAAATCACTGGACCTTCACTGATACTCCTCTGGGATATCCCGCAGCCCACCCACATCAGGGAGATCCCGCGGGTGTCTGTCCACCGGACCAGTCCCTTCACGAGCTCGAGCAAGTCTAGATGGGGCAGATGTCAGGGTGAGCCGACCCCAGGCCCAGCTGTTGGCCTGGGTAGCAGCTGAGCTGGTCAGTCCAGGCCGCTGACCCTCCTAGCCCGCTTCAGGCAAGGGAGCAGAGCCAGCTCCCATATGCCCAAACCGTCAGAGTCAGGCCTTAAACCAGACTAGTGACTCAGTGCACTGAACATATGCTAGTAAACTGTTGGAACAAAGGGTGTTCTAACTGCGACACACCACTCCCAACGCCCCCGGGACAAATGAAGAGGCCTTGGGGAGGTGAGAAAGATGGAGGAGTGAGGATATTTCCTTGGGTTTATTTTGTTTGTGTTTGTTTGGTTGGTTGCTTTGTTTTGTTTTGTTTGTTTGTTTAATTTTATTTGGGGTGCACTGCAGAGTTGAAGGGAGGATATGGGGGGACTGGGAAGTGAGTGAAATTAGGGTGCATGATCTGAAATTCCCAAAGAATCAATAAAGTAATTATGTTAAATAAAAAAGTAAGAAGAAAATCTTTAAATTTGGGCTGAAGAGATGACTCAGCCATTAAAGACCAAAAATATAAGAAAGTCTATAAATTCAAAATTATGATAGACCAAGTGGTGGTGGCACACACCTTTAATCCCAGGACTTGAGAGGCAGAGTTAGGTGGATCTCTGTGAGTTCGAGGCCAGCCTGTTCTACAGAGTGAGTTCCAGGACAGGCACCAAAACTACACAGAGAAACCCCGCCTTGAAAAAAACAAAAATAAAAACAAAAAACAAAACAAAACAAAAAAAAATCACGATAGGCATGTGCTTTTCTACAGGTTTCTATACTCAAAACTAGGTAGAAATTTCATAGTAAACCTTATTTAAATATCATTTTTATTGTCCCTTTTATTGTAAACTAGTTTATACAATCTAATTAGTATATTGATATTTAGAGGTTTCTACAAAGAGTTACCACACAACAGCACTATTGCAAAAGTGGTCTATGGCTTAATGTTCCAATTACATCCTATCACTGACTAACCATTGTCAAGAGAAGGGTACCAACCATGAGTTGCTCTGCTCATAAGATTAAACAAACAGCTTATTTATAAAATAATCAGTAATAGACCAGGGTATGGTGATTCATTTCAACACCTGGAAAGGTGAGACAAGAGTTTGAGAATTGCCTTAGCTATTTAGTAGTAAAACTGTTTCTTACCAAAAAAAAATCCAGTAGCATTATTAAAGACAAAAAATATAAAGTTTAAGGGGTAAAATATAAACAAATCCATTGGGGCCATTTCATCTGGAGCATACTGATAAGTAAGTGAAGTTATTCTTTTCTGACCCAACTAAGACAGAAAAGATTGAAGACCAAGTTTTAAAGACAGGTCTTTTGAGGAAGCCACAGTCAGCTCTAGCTATAAAAAACAAAATTTAACAAGGTTATAAAAATCAAGCAAATTGTATTTTTGGACACCTACTACCTGTTCAATTCTACGGATTCATGAAAATATGAGTATTTTGTTTTCATGTTGATATTGGTATAACCTTTCAATAAAAACCTGATACCCAGACTAGATAATGTAATGTTATCTAAAAGAATATTCCCAAAGAGACCCATGAATACTATGATTCAGTCAACACTTGTGTTTAAGTCATAATCAACTATCAATTATTAAACTTTTTTAATAAGTTAGAACCTGAAATCCATCTGAATGTAAACAGGTCTCCTTTCCTTCCAAGGTGATGTTTGGAACAATGGCCCTATTGTACTGGGCACCCCATCCCTAATTACTTCTTTATCTGCAAAAAGCAGCCTGCACAGTGAGATGTTTAGTCCCATTACATTAAATGGAACATTGACACATGGAGACTGCCCCATATTCAGTACATATGCTGCACCGTTTGTCCTTAAGTCTGGGGATTTCCTTCAGTTGGCATGAATTATAGGAGAGGTACCTAACACCCAGACCGAGTGAGTTATTCTAGCTTACAGCGGTGTTGGAGAGAAAAGCACATAAACCAGAGGATGTCATTAGACCAGTGACAATGGAGGAGAAAATATCCAGCGCTGACAGCCCTGTTCACTTGCAAGCTGACGGGTGTCAATGTGCAGAGCGGTACAGACAGAGTGGCTTAGGAAGGGGTTTGCTGCATCTGGCAAGAAAGGAGCTGCAACAGCAAAAGGAGAAGTAAATATTGTATGTCTGCATTAGCTCCACCTAGGAGGAGCAGACACAATGAATCTACAGTATGTAGAGAGAGGAACTAACCACATGTATTAATGCAGTCTTTGTGCCTCAGCTGTAAAACAGGTTCTGGACTTGTAGTTAGCGTGGCTGCACAGATGGGGTCCATTCCCCTTTTTTCTGCAGTATTCCATATTCTAATTGTGACTTGTGCTGGCATGAAAGCAAGGCCACTGATGTGGCCCCAATAGTAGGTCAGAGGAAAAGCCAGGCTTATGAACTCATGTGTCTGCTCTTTTCCACTTCCCTCTCTGCCTCCTGTTAATTCAGTCTGAGTTTTTTGACAGCGTTTGGAATTCCTTAAACTGTCTCTGGTTGCTTTTCATTCACGGAAAGAAAGATGAGACACTCAGCTATCACACAGTCTCTGCTAATGAGGGAGGAAGCAGAAGCATAGGGTGATTAACAGTGTGGCAGAGAAACAGCAAGGGCAAGTGAAGCACTAATAACTGATTACAGTAAAAAGACTTCAGAGCCACTGATGGAGTAGCCCGATGTTGTAGTGCAGAATCTCTATCATTGCATACAGGTCTTCAACTCATGGGGCACTTCATTCATGTTAGGTTGTCCAATTCTAATCATGAAAAAATGTCATAAAATTAGTTAAAATGCTAACAGGTTTTCAAGATCATTTCTCTCTGTTCTTATTATTGCTGGTAGAGTTTTGTCAATATTCTCTTCTCTATAAACTGGTGTCTCACCATTGAGGTATGTACATGCATGGGATTTCACCATTCCATGAGCTCTTTTGAAGAACAAAGGTCCTTAACAATAATTGATTCTCATGAAATCACTGTAAACACAGCAAAGAATCTGGCATGTTTTTTTTTTAAAATGTTTTGGGCTCTGAATATACAGGCATTATTCTCAGGTAGAATTATTTATTTCAATGCCATCCTATTGAAACTTTTAGAGATGATTTTCCTTTCTTCCCCTCGCCCCCGCCCATGCTTGATATCTTCATAACAAGTTTGGCCACTTGAAAATCAGGATGGCAGTTGCATCCATTCAGTCATCCAGTAATTCGTTGGAAAGATATTTGTTAAATTCCAGCTATGTGTCAATATTGAGAAAAGAGAAAGAAGCATGTATCCACAGGAAAAGATACTTACCTATAGTAGATAAGACAAACAAGCAAAATGTTTAGTAAGCTGGACACTAATAGGTATTGTAGAAAAACTAAAGGGAGGAATATCTAAATAAATAGATGGGATTTCAAGTGTAACAGCCAGAAAATAGTTCACTGAGAAAAATAAACATGTCTATGAAGAGAAACACAGTGCAGTTGTAGATTTATGATAGAACACTGTTCTGTGATTCAAAGGCTGTGAAGGTAGATAATAACACATGCAGCATGAAATGAAAAGTCAAGTTGCCAATGAGGTCCAAAGAAAGCATCCCATAGGAGATGGCCCCTACAACACAACCAGATCAGACTATGTGGACCAATGCAAGAATGTTGGCCACTACACTGAAAAAGATGAGTGACCATTGGAGAGTTCTTGCCGAAGAATGATCTTTATAGGCTTGGGCTTTATACGTCTGCTATTGATAATGAACTGTGAGGATTGCATAGACCAAATGAGAACATTAGCTAGAAGATGAAAGAACCAGGATTGAACAAATAGCTACAAGAAAAAGGACAGATTGGTTGTATTACATATGCATCATTGGATAACCATAATTTGGTGACAGATTGGAAACAGGTCATGAGAAAGGGTCCAGAAATTTTGGCCTGAGGAAAGAATGGAAGCATAGAGTATCATTAAGCAAGAAAATGGAGACTCCAAGGAGTAGGTTTGGGGAGAAAAACAAGACTTGGAGTGTAATTTAAATCCTGCTAAGTATCAGATGCCCATGGTATATCAAAATGGAGAAATGTAAAGTAGAAAGATCCACATCACAGGTGTTCACCTTGGAGTTCTGAATAAAATAGGTACCACTTGAAATCATGAAAAATACAAGACTGCCAAAATAGTGAGTACAGAAAGAAGAGAGTCCCAGGGTGGAGGCTTAGGGTGCTCTGGGGATTTGTGTCTAGGTGATTAACAGCTTCTTCCAAGGAAGCCAAGAAGCATTAGCCAATACGTTAAAAAGAGAAGTAAATAAATAATTTAAACTGCAGAACAAGGTATTCCAGAAGCTATAGAAGGAGACTGTCAAGAAGGAACAATTCAGGAGCTATACAAATTTTGACCGTGGGTCAAGTGAGATGCTAAATAGGAACTAACCACTGAGCACAGCAGAGTGCAGTTCATTAGTGGTTTTGTTGGGAAAATTTCACTCGAGTGGCATGTTCAGAAGCCCGATTAATAAGGATTTAAGACTCAAGAAAAAAGATTTCAGAAGAATTGGGCATAGGTAATTTAGACAGTGTTTTGAATGGTTCTTCTGTAAAAGATCAGAAAGTCAGTGGTAACTGGCAGGGATAGATCCAATAAACTCCTTTTCCACATGGGAGAAATAAATGTATGTTTGTAGGTTGATATAAATGATCCAGTAGAACAGGAGAAAAATGATACAAGAGACATGGGGATACGTTTAGAGGAAGAAAAAGCAATCATTCTGCCAAATGGAGGGCTTGTCTGTGGATAGGAGCATCCTAAGAGAGCCTTTGTCCAAGTAGTACACCCGTGCAGGTCATTAGTTATTATATTATGCTAGGTACTTAAGGAAGCTCTTTCTGATTGTCTTTATTTTGTTTATAAGCAAGATCATCACCACATGTAAGGATTTAGGAGGAAAAAATACAAGTTTGAGGAAGGGTGAAAAATCGGAAATATTTTTCAGGGAGTGTGGGTAAAGGAATAGACAGGGGAAATATAATATGACTTCAGGCAACATTAAGAGCCCAGTTGAGACTAGAGCTCATAAATTTAAAGTAAGACAATCATTATGGTTGTGATTTCTGCAGCCACTTTTAGCCAAATGGAAGCAAATATGGAGTGGGAAAAGAGGTGGATTTAATCACAGTTTAACCAGGAAGGAAATTCCGGAAGCCAAACATACCTCAAGAAGAGTTACTGCAATAATGGATTGTGAAATACCAGGTGAGTAAATAAAGGAATATAAAGGTGTGGTCAGGAACAATGAAAGGCATTATATCAATTGACTTCTGGCCTCTGTGATATAGGGAGACATTCGTGGAGAAAATGCCTACAGCTGAGAGGTTTAGAGATGCTGAGAGCTGTGGATTCAGGCTGGTTGGCTCACACAGATGGAAAGTGATCATTTCAGAGCTGAAGAGGTCAGAGAACTAAGAAGCCACACGAAAATGAGCAACAACAGAGATTTTGGAAGTCACCAAGAGTTGAGTCAAGGATTATTTGAAAAAAGCAATGTTATGAAAGAAATAAACAATTGAAGGAAAACAGAAGAGCAACCTGGAGATCAGTAAATGAGAACAAGCTTTTCTCATAGCAAAAGCATCGAAGCTGCAAGGATTCATGCATGAAAGGTCATCTAGCAGCTTGAGGGGAAAGCACATCTGCCACATCTCCAGGCTGGGGTAGCAGAGTGATAGAGAAAAGAGGCATTTGTGAAGAGCACTCCAGAGGAACAGAGAACTCCTCAACACAGAATTAATACCAGTCTCAAGAATGGTTCTCAACCTTGTGTGCGCAGCTCATAAGTAGATTTTCATAGATGATAACTAGCTAGTATGGATGGAGGGATGGGTGGATGGATGGATGGACATATGGATGGATGAGTGGATGGGTGGATGGATGGTGGATGAGTGGACAGATGGGTGGGTGGATGGATGAATGGTAATAGGTTTTTAATAAACTTTTTTCAGTTTTATTATTGAATGTTTTTACTTCAAACTCTCAGAAAAGGTCTCCTTAACCTGCTTTTCAGATAATGAAATCATATGGATGGCATTATTGGCATTCTCCGTTATGCAGTGCATAAACTGACCAGTCATGCACATAAAATTGTCTTTCATTGTATATGTATGTGCAGCTACAGAATCAAGTGTATAATTAGGACAATTCTGAGATGACAGCTGACACAATTCCAAGTAGACAATCAGAATAACCAACCTTCTAGATAAGTGCAATTTTGAAAATTAAAAGCTAATAATTGGATCCATCAATTAAAATCAATTTATACGTCTTACCATATGAATAATAAAACACAGCTGAGACTAAGTGTAAGACACTGAAGCCTGAAAGAAAGCAGTGAGTTTGGCATTCTACAAGAGGAGAGAATCAAGTAGTGTTGCAGAGAGAACTGAAAACCCTCAAGGCAAGCCAGCAAAGGAAGAAGAGGTTCTCTTTCAAGTATAAATTGGTCTTTGTTGAATTTTAACAAGACCTCGAAGGACAGATTCCTGGAGATGCCTACAGTCCTTCATTTAACGTGAAAATACTTGACACTTTCTCTCGAACAAAGAAATCGCACCCCTGGCAAGGAGCCAGAGCTTGCACATTTTTTTTGAGGCACCACAGGAAAGAGAAAAGAGAGAGGCCAAGCCCTTCCACATCCAGCCCGTGGAAAGAATGTGCCCCACTTCCCAGAGTCCTCACTGGTGGCAGTTCTGGGTCTGATTAATGAGTCCTCCCATGCTCCTGGCCTTGCCGGCCCCAGGGCTGCTCCACAGTTTCAATTTCCACCCCAAATCTGGAAGTGCCTCCTCAGTGAAGAAAGGCCCGAAACGTGAGGGAGGGAATAAAGGGGAAATGCAGATATTAGTGCTACTTGGCCGGCAGGAAATTTGAACAGTATCAACTGAGATGCCCCAAAGAGCTGCTGAAATGTAAGATAAAGTTCAGAATGGGAGGACTATGTCATGTGCATGCATTTCATATGAGAAGGGGGCAAGGAGGTCAGAGTTTGAGTTAGAAGTTTATTAGTCGGTAGCATGCACCATCACTTTTTCATTGTCCTGCTCCGAGTCAGCTGCAACAAGCTCTTTTTTGTTGCACTTGCCCTCCTGAAAATGTCTGTGCCATCTGGGTGGCTCACCTGGAATACAGCGTATTTGTAAGCTATTATTGACTTCAGTATATGAATTTGGTATCTGTGAACATGTCTAATCCTAATAATAAGATTTGAATTTGTGTGCAATATACTAGACTTTTGTTTGGGTTTTACAAATATTTAGCCATTTAATGTCTCCAACATACCTCTGTGGTTCAGAAACTAAAGCAGGGAATGGAACTGATGTGAGCCATCCCTGTTCCATATCTGTGAAATGGAAATCCTGGAATTCAGTGATGGCAGTGTGGCTCTGGGGGCCTCTATGCAGGCACCACACTGGCTGCCACTCTATCCCAGAAGAAACCAGGATGATTTTCAAAGACAGAGAGATGAGTCTTTCGGGGGGAACTACATATGTGTTAAACAAATCATATATACATTGCTTATATCCTGGCAGAACTGAAAAAATTAAAAATAAATTTTCTTATATGAACAATACAAATAGAAAAGCTCAAGCCAGACAAAAATTCCAGCATGGAAAAGGGAGGCAAGCACAAGGTTCCATGGCCAGCTGAGGAGCCAGTGACCACAGAGAACTGCTGCGATAAGGAAAGTCGGTTTCCTTTAAGGATGAGGCTCCTGGTGTGGTCAACCACACTCCAGTGTGGCTCCACATCAACTTTACTTGGTGGGTGTTTGTTTTTCTTTTAAAAAAGACACAAAGGTGGGTATGTAGAGAAGGGGAGTGTGGGTGATCAGAGTGCACTAGACACAATTCTCAGAGAGTTAATTAAAGCTGGGAAGACAAAAGGCACACATTTATAAAAGAATATTAGAATAGAGGTTAAGAGTTGAGACTGAGTTTGAACCCTGTCTTCTGCATGTTTCTAGGCTGTGCAACCTCAGGCAGGTAGCATCCTTAAGATTCAGCTTTCCTTTCTGTGTTATGGGGGCAACATAAGGTAAATATAAAATGTGATGGTGAGTGTTAGGTAATGCATACCTTATACAATAAATGAATCCTAAGTGTTAGTAATTAATTACATGCATTTACTATACATATTCCTCAAACCTATTAGTCAACTCACCCTGATGAAATCTAACCTATCCATTTACATTAATCTCAGAATATATGTTAACAGAACATGTTACATGCACCATCAAGAATTGGAAAATGGCAGAGATATTTTGGTTTTCAAGAAAAATATTAAAATGTATTTTTAATGCGTTCAAATTACAGACAATACAATATGAACAATTAAATATTAGAGAAACTGAGACCCAAACAAGACAAATCAGAGCCAGCAAAGCCATTTCCTAGTTTGGCCTATAAAGTTTCCTAAGGTTTTGGGTTTCCTTTGGACAATTTAGTTTAAAGTCACTCTACATTTGAGAGTCGCTTACTTAACAGTCAACACTGTGGTTTCTTACAACAATGGGAGCTTCGTGACCAGATCACCCCAAGTCACTGATATTTCAAATTGCCAAAGCTTTTGTGGTTAAGATGAATAGTAGAAACTTCAATAACTTAAGACCAGGGTTTCCTTCCACTGGAGTGATTCAACGCGCAGTTTGTGCACATGTGTTCCAGTCCAGATGGAGACTCAGATGACTCTCAGACTCTTTGGTGTGAGTTCAAATTTCCTGAAGGTGTTGGAATGTCTGTAAAACATCAGATGCCCTTTTACTTGTGATTTTAAAAATAAATAGATTTTAATTCTCTGCTGATTTGACATTTATTTTATTTATGGGGGATTTGACAGTGTCATTGAAAAATTGCTCATTATGAAAGATCGTTGTTAGTTTCTGGCAGGCATCCGACTTTCATATTAGAAAGTGGTATCTGATATGTTCATAGCGAAAATAGAAAACCTAGTCATGGTGTTTGTGTGTGTTCCCTCTGTCAAGATCTAAAATCTTCGATCTTATTCCAATACCGTTAGTCACTCGGTCGCATTTTAAAGACTGCTTGCTGAGGCAGTGCCATGACACTAACAAGGGACTTTTCCGATGTCAGGGCCAGCAACTGAGGTTTTGTGGCTGGGGTGTGACTTAGGCAATATTATCAATGTAAATTCTGGCATTTTCTTTGTAAACTCAATGATAATAGTAGAGTAGATTCTTCTGCCTTGAGATTTTATACTAATCATTTTTTTAAATTTTATTTTATTATTTAATTTAATTTTACATATCAGCTACAGATTCCCTTGTTCTCCCCCTCCCGCCCCCCCCTCACGCCTTCCCCCCAGCCCACCCCCCATTTCCATCTCCTCCATGACAAAGACTCCCCTGAGGATTGAGATCAACCTGGTAGATTAGGTCAAGGCAGGTCCAGTCCCCTCTTCCCAGGCTGAGCCAAGCGTCCCTGCATAAGCCCCAGGTTCCAAATAGCCAGCTCATGCACTGAGGACAGGTCCCAGTCCCATTAGTAGGTATACTAATCATTTTGATTAAGGCAAGAAGATAGAAGACCAGCCACACTGTTGTGCTTCAGTGAGTGAGTTCTGTACATTAGGAAATGTCTAAGAATAAAAATATTGCAAAAGGAAAGAGATTCATGGCAGAAATAATTTTGGGTCAATGCCTTGTATTTTCATTTTTATTCACAAAACACATCCATCAGTTAAGCAACCCACAGCAAGTTTCTAAAGCAAAGGAGGTTCATGAATTGAGAAGCAGCAATTGGGAGCTTGAGCTTCTAGAGGGGAAGCTGTCATTTCTACCTACAGTTCATTGGCCACTTCTGGTTTCATGGTGTCATGGTGCCCAAAATTCCCAAGGGTCAGTAAGTACACCCAGTATGTGCCTCAAGATGGGGCAGCTGAGGGCGTTTGGTGAGAAAAACACGAACTGTGAACAGATGCCTCTAAGAATGGTAATGAATTTGGGTCGAGTGGGGGGAAATTTTCCTTCTTTTTCTAGAAAATTTGAAGAGTAAATAATGGGCAAAGACAGGGATACAAAACACCCCTTGCTAAGTTAAAAATATTTCATTAAATGGGACCAAACACCGAGAATCCTGTTGTTTGTAACAAAAAACAGGTTCAAAAACAGCCAAATCACTGTGACACCTTGTTTACATCAAGTTTGCCTAAAACTATGTTGTCATCATTAATGTGAGGCCTTTTACGTGTTAAAATATTTTAAATTCATGGAAGTTAAACAATATTCACTATGAGATTATGTTCAGAGATATTGCTTGCATCCCCATATGTGGAGTCCCACTAATAAATGGTAAATCATTCATCATTTGATTAAAGAAAGTAGCTGAAGCCAGACATGGTGACTCACATATGTGATCTCCACACTGTGGAGGTTGAGGCAGAAGGATGGCAAGTGTGATATCAGTCTGGGTTCTTTCTAGAAAAAAAAAAAATAAAGGAAGAGAAAACAGGAAGAGGAACTAGCTGAATTTGAATATGCAAAGTAAGTTTTTATTAGCATTTTTAAGTAAATGTTTTCAAAATAACTTCTGCATGGATTTTGTTTAGGCCGCCATATAGTTGAGATTTCCCGGGTGCGTTCCCTTCTCCTGTCCAGAGTGCGCCATTTGCATCAGCCGTCCAGGTCTCCTCTGGCTCTTACCATCTGGTCGTCCATTCTTCCACCATCTTCTTTGAGCGTAAGGCATGGGAATTGTGTCATAGATGTATCATTTGAACATTTAGGGGTGGGCACCCCATCACCACTTATTCTCTTTATTTTTATCAGTTTGGGGTGTCTGGTATAGAGTCCATCTATGGCAGAAGGAAGCTTCTTTGATGAGAGTTGAGAGTTACACTTATCTGTGGCCAGCACAGTGAGAACAGGGATGGGCGAAAATTCACAAGGTCTCACCCCTCGATGAAGAGCTACAGGCAATCAATAGCTTCTCAGAGAGGAGAATCCATAGTCTCCAGAGACAAGCCCCCTAAAAGGTTACCTAAACACAAGTGCTCAGTACTAAACTCATGTACATACAAGCTACACTAAAGGGACTCAGTAAGCTCTATAGATAGAGATTTGTAACAATTATAATTAAAGAAGAGGTTATGAATTCGAAAGGGAATGGAGGACATATGGATTTGATGTGGAGAAAGGTGGGTAGAAATCCTGAAAATACAGTATTTATGAATGAAATTCTCAAAAAAAGACTTTAAATATAAAAAAATGGAATTAAAAACAAATTGTTCTCTGTACTTCCTAACCTGGAAAAACTGACAGCCAGAAAATCAGTTTTCTTTTGAGTACTGTAAGCCATGACCACATTTCAGTTTGCTTCATTCTTAACCATCTGTGTGCTGGCTCATCTAATGTAAAGTTGACACAAGCTAGACTTATCTCAAAGAAAGGAGCCTTAACTGAAAAAAATGGCTCCACAAGACCCAGCTGTAAGGCATTTTTTAAATGAGTGGTTAATGGGGGATGGCCTGTTAAGGGTGGGGCCACCCCTGGGCTGCTGGCCCTGGGTTCTCTAAGAAAGCAGACTGAGCAAGCCAGGGGAAGCAAGCCAGTCTGCAACACCCCTGTCCACGGCCTCTGCATCAGCTCCTGCCTCCAGGTTCCTGCCCTACTTGGTTTCCTGTCCCAACTTCCTACATTGCTGAACAGCGATATGGAAGTGTAAGCCAAATAAACCCTTTTCCTCCCAACTTGCCTTTTTGTCATTTGGTTTGCTGCAGTGATAGAAACCCTAACTAAGACAGTATCTTCATAGTTCAGTGCCCCCTTTTTACAACCACTTTCTAACACCAAAGCCACCCATGAAGCTAGATTACTACTATTTCTGTGTCTCAATAGCTAATTTTTTTTATTACTGGTTAGCATTCCTGTTTATTGCTACAATTCATCTGTTCATCTGTTGATAGACACTTGAGCTGTTTTTAGTTTGAGGCTAAAAATGAAGATTCTTTGAACATCGAAGGCCCAAGTCTTCTTATAGAAATGTTTTCATGTCTTTCAGGTATATACCAAAGAGTGGGATGATTAGATCATAGGTAAGTATATTTTCTATGCTATAAGAATTGGTCAAATTGCTTTCCAAAGTTTGCATACTATTTACACTCCTCTGGGCACTGTGCAGACTGGAGTTGCTCTGTCTTTACAGATGCTGGTCCAGTCATTTATTTGGATGTCACAATTCTAAGGTGTGTGTTAGTATCTCCATATATATTGAAGTTTAATTTTTCTTTTTATGTTTAACCCCCATTTATAGCTGTTGTTGTTGTTGTTATTGATTGGGTTATGTCCCCCCTTTTTTAAAATCTTTTTTTTCTTTTTGCTTCTTTTTTCTTTCTTCTATGTGTCAAAGGCCTTTATTTCTGTGTATGTCAGTGCACACTTCCTTACCTGGTCCCCCTAAGAAAGAGAAGGGGGTGTCCATTCCTGGAAATGGTTACAGAGGATTATGAGCCACCTTGTGGGTGCTGTGAATCAATCCCCTCAGCACATAACTGCTGAGCAATCTCTCCAGTCCTGCCTATTTTGTTTTTAACTGACTTACAAGAACTACATAGTTCTCTTCTAAACTCTGTGTTGCATACACTGATAAGTTTCTCCTGGCCGTGATTTCCCTTTTTATTTTCTATCTGTGTTGTAGAAGAGAGAAACACTGAAAAAAGGCTCATGGTTTACATCTTAGGTTGGCTATTACCCTTCCTACATAAAGGAGATACCCTCAGAGATATACTCAGTGACTTCTTGTTCTTAAATAGGAGACATGGCTGGCTAGAAGAGCAGTTCAAACAGCAGGTTTCCATGACAACTATCACAATACTCCTGGGTGATTGTGATGTACTTAATGAAGTGGTTGGCTATTCTAAAAGGAAGTGATTATGACAGTGAACTATGCTGTCCAGTTGTAATTGCTGCTGAAGTTCTTTGATTATTCTGACAGGTCAAGAAGAGAATTGTCAGCTCTCCCTCAAGGAGACTCTTCTCACAATCAGGGGTTTCACACTTCCTGTGACTCAGAACTCCACACCCATGATCTTCGTGTGTCTTTTCTTCCTTTCTGTGTGCTTCTCTTTTCCTTAACTCTCATTCTAAAGCTAATATTTAAAATATCTCTATTAAATTGTGGTTCTGCTTCATCACAAAAAAAGAAGAAGAGGAAGAAGAAGCCACGAAAGAACTGTGGATCTGGCACCTATAAATACTGTGATTTTAAGATTTTTTTTTAAATGTAGAAAGGTGCAGATGACAGTCTCCATATGCAGGGTAAACAACTGCCAGTCAGCCCAGTTTCTAGGAACTGACTGAGCCAAAAATACAGCATTGCATAAAACTCCTAATAACAGTTGTCCATTTCTCAATTCATACCCAAATTAGACTTCTGGATCATAAGGCAGACTGTGTATTCATGTATACTTTGAGGAAAAACATGAATTTTCAGTGTAATAGAGCAGGTGCCTAGAAATTCCACTGTTGTTGTGGCTCAGTGAATTTACACACTCATGGCTCAGGGTTCTTTGTCCATACATGTACATCATTTACTTTTCTCTGGAGGAAACCTAATAACTGAGTTTTATGTCTATCAGAGATGATTGTCAAATATGCAAACAGTTGCATATACACTGAGCTCAAGAAAATGGACTGAAACAAGACAATAATTTAGAAGACTTCAAGCCAAATGAAGCCAGAAAGTAAATCTTTCCTGTAATCCAAACAAATTCTTTCTTATATTCTTTGTACAGCACCGGCCAAATTTCCCTCTAGTAGCAAAGATCAATCACTCCAGCCTGGACAGTAACTGGTTTGACTGATTCAAACACATGACAAGACAAAATGATTTGGTGGAAGCTTTTAGTTCCTGGTCATTAGAAACTGTAGCCACTGAACCAGCAGAGCATAAGGTCCTAGACCCAGCAGGAAAGATGGTGCTACTGAGTCACGTGGGCTGACAGGAAGCAGTGCTGCTGCTGCCATTTCTGCCCATTAATCTTGGCAGTGTGAGAAAGAGTCCCACAGGGGAGACACTGGTACAGAGCACATGCGTTCTCTGGGAAAATCACTCTAGCGCTATGAAGTATCACCAACTTACCAACTTTGAACTTTATGTGTGGCTTCAAAGACCATCCTATCATTCTATTCAACCAATGTCTGCTGCACATACCACCAATATCATAAATAAAGGATGAGAGGTGAACTGCATTGAAATAAAGAGGTTTGATCATCACAATACTATTCAGAGAATTAAAAGGACAGTTCAGTAGGCAAATACATGTCATTCCTAAATACATAAAAATACTACATAGAAGGACACATTAAAATGCCAATACTTAAGTAGCGTAAAAATATGTGGGGTTTTTTGTTTCTTTTTATTTTTTCAGTACTGAGGATTTAACTCAGGGATTTGAACATGCTATTACTGTGCAAGAGCTCTATCACTGAGTAGAGCCCACAATATTGTTTTATACAAACTACTGGAAACCCACCAAATACAAATTAAACATGGGTTTTGCTGTAACATTAATGGAATTACAAAGAAATAAAAATAAATTTCAATTACAGAGAACAATACAAAGTCACTTGCACAAAGCTTCATGTTAATTGCAACATATTACTCTATTACTCCAAACATTTATTAATATTTCAGAGATGGACAACATGATAATTTGATAATTAGAGAAGAATTTATGTGTAAAAGTGTTATTAAAAAGAATTTTGGAAAAAGATATTTTAAATACATCTAATTGAGGTGGTAATATTATTTAGGAAATAAATATAACTCCTACAAATTAAAATTTGATATGTAAAATGTAATCCAACATTAAAAGGACAATAATACAGACAGGCAATTCTCAGGAAATGTAAGTGGCCAGAAATCATATGAAGATATCCTTAGTACATTTCTCATTAGGAAAATGCAAATTTGAATGGCCTATCATTTTACTCTATCCTTCAGGGTGCTACAGTGTTTAATTCCCCTAGCAGTGATGTGAAGAAATAGGATTGGTGATACTTTAACTATTTAGTAAAATTGATGACACTCAAAACTCTCTAGTTAGAGTGAGGCCCATGCCAATCTGGGGTAAATGAGACCATGCTTAATAAGTAAACAAAGAAAATGGAACGAGTACAGCTGCCCAGGAGAGCAGCAGAAGCCGCAAGGGGAGACCTGCTCCTCACATACCCCTGACTTGCAGGACCAGCAGAGCTCACAGTGGAGTGCAGGGCCCAAGGACATCATCAGGAAATGGATTAGAACCTCCTCTCCACCACAAAATCAACGCCCCCAAACATTGAGGCTGCAGAGAAGAATGGTCCCCACAATACCCTTTGACACAGAGCATCACATAAACCATACTAGACCAAGAAAGTGCAGCTGTGTCAACAATTCATTCTGTGAGTGTTTTATATAATATTTTCTATTACTTAATTTCTATCTTGCATAGAGGCCTCACGACATTGATTTTGTTCATACGTTGCTCAGTCAGGTTTTAGGACTGTTTGTTTTTCCACCCAGCTTACTCTAAGGCATTGTTCCCTGTACCCTTCAGCCTTGTCTCATGTTTCCTCCTCTTATTCCTGCCATCTTCATCTCACCCTTATCTCCTCTGCACTTCATTTTTAGGAGTTACTTTATTTATTTAGTGTCTGTATGTGGCATTAAGATTTGACCTCAGGGCCTTGCACATGCTAGGCAAGTATTGTACAAATGATATCCATCCCAGCCTTCTCTTTTAACTAATTTGTGGAGACCCACGGAGGTTTCCTAGTGAGATCTGAGCTTGCTTTACCCAGCAGAGCTTCAGTGGAGAATGGCTTGACCACGTAAGTGGTGACTAGGTGATTGGAAGGGTCTTCACTTGGCTCTGCTGAGGGGAGATCTTTTGCCCTGCCCCTTGGCATTCCTACAAAAAGCCCTTTTGAAGAGACAGAAGGGGCCAGTGGATATTGATCCAGGCCCTCCCAAGGCTATCCTGTGTTTCCGTTTCTCTCCCCTCTATCTTTTTATCTAAATATTTCTCCCTCCTCCCTCCTCAAGAGTACCTTGGGGAAAAAAGTGGGAGCTGGCCTCCCACAGAGAAATGGGTAGGCCTCCTACACTAATTATGACTTTCCATAGCTTTAACCATCTCTAAAAATCTGGGGACCCTAACAGTATCTCTTCCTAGGTTCCCCTCATGTCTACTTTATTTACCTTATTTTTTTCTTTTTTCAGTCAATCTAATATTTAATCATAATCTTTACCCACCGCTTCCCTCCTGCTCCTAAACTCAATAACAAAACCCAACTATCCTCTGAGCTATCCTTGTTTGTTAAACCTCCAACAGTTATTGAAGTCAAGGGACCAATGTTTTAATTGGCTACTATGACAATTGCACAGTGGTAATATCAAATATCTATGAGTGCTCTACCTGTTAATATCCTACTTTAATATAGAGCTTAAATAGGCACTTGGAGCCCCCGGTATGCAAAATTAGGTTTTGAACTAGACACTCAGTGTTACAACTTAAACATTGCAAATACTTCCACCTGAAAGAATGCAGCTGAAAACAAAACAAAAAACAAAATGAACAAAGAAATAACATGAGATGCATAAATACCAGTGCAATAACCTAAGGAACAATAAGGACCAGAATGTCATAACTTCTCAAAATCAGTAACTCTGCAGCAATGGCATCTAATGAAAGTGAGTTAGATGCAATATCAGACAAAGCACTCAAAATCGCTAAGTATGTTTAGCGACAGAAACAGACTGCTGTGGGACGGTCTGTATGTCAAATTGCTCTGATTGGTCAATAAATAAAACACTGGTTGGCCAGTGGCTAGGCAGGAAGTAGGTGGGACAAGGAGAGAGGAGAATTCTGGGAAGTGGAAGGCTGCCGCAGAGAGACACTGCAGCCGCCGCCATGACCAGCAGCATGTGAAGATGCCGGTAAGCCACCAGCCACGTGGCAAGGTATAGATTTATGGAAATGGATTAATTTAAGCTGTAAGAACAGTTAGCAAGAAGCCTGCCACAGCCATACAGTTTGTATGCAATATAAGTCTCTGTGTTTACTTGGTTGGGTCTGAGCGGCTGTGGGACTGGCGGGTGACAAAGATTTGTCCTGACTGTGGGCAAGGCAGGAAAACTCTAGCTACAACAGACAGCTAAAGGAAACAGTAAAGATGATATATGATATGCATCAGGAAGTCAACACAGAGAAATCCTGAAGAAACACAAATCTAAAATAATAGAAATAAGGAACATAGTAAGCCAAAGAGAAACTGCAGAAATTCGTCAATAAAATGAATTAAGTTGAGGACAGAGTATCTTGTTTGAAGGTAAGGTATAGGAACTGAACTATCAAGCAATGACAAAGATTTAATACGAAGGGATAGAGGAATTCTAAGATATGGGTGACACCCTGAAAAGACTAAATCTAAGGGTATAAGCTTGAAAGAGGGAGAAGAATCTTGATCTAAAAGCACAGGAAATATTTTCCAAAGAACCATAACAGAGGAAATCATGGAGTTAAGAGAAGAGATGCTGCTTCACATACAGAAGGATAATGGAAGTCAGACAGGCCAGGAAAGATGCTCCCCTTGCCATATGCTATGTAAAACCTAAATATACAGAAAAAGGAGATCCTATTGAAGGAAGTAAGAGAGAAACACAAACTCCTATTCAAAGGCAGTCCCATTAAATAAGAGCAGATCTTTCAACAGAAACTTTAAAACCAAAAATGCATAAAATAAGTTATTTCAAGCTCTGGGCAATAACAAATGTCAATCCATAGCACAATACCCAGAAAAACTATCTGTTATAACGAAAAGGGAAAAAAAAACTTTCCCCAATAAAAACAGGTTAAAGGAATGGATGCATACTGAGCCAGGTTTACAGAAGATACCTGAAGAAATCCTTCAAACAAAAGAGAAAAACAAATTCACCTAGAACGTCACAGGAAAGAATAAACCATGCTAGAGTAAAAATACTCAAGAGAGGAAAAGAAAGGCAAGTATTACAATATCAACAAGATGAGAGAAATTAGAAAACAATTTCAATGATAATGATGAATATTAAACACTTTAATTCTCCAATAAAAAGACACAAACTATTATACAGGGTCCATCTATTTGTTACTTCCAAGAAACACACCTCATCAAAAGGTAATCCTAGGGGTGAAAGGATGAAAGGGCATTCTAAGCAAATAGCATGGGAAAAACCAGTGTCACTGTCCTGATACCTAACAAAATAGACTTTAAAAATAGGAAAAAGTAAAGATGGTCACTTTATATTGATAAAAAGTATAATCCATGATGAGGACATGTCTATTCTAAATATATATGTACCAAACACATATATGCAAGTTTCATTAAACAAATACTTCTTAGAAAGTATTGATTTCAACACATTGATATCGGGTGACATCACAAGTCATCCTGATAGAAAATCCACCGTGTTCATTGGTTGTAAGGATCAATATTGTGAAAATAGCTGTCATGCAATCTACAAATTCCATACAATCTCAATTAAAATTCCACTGATGTTATTCATAGAAATATCAAAAACAATCTTAATATTCATATAGAAGCATAGAAATCCTGGATAGCCCAAGCAGTCAAGAGCAAAAAGAATGCTGTACCAGCAGATAAGATTTCAAGTTATATTTCAGAGCCATAATGATAAAAATAACACGACATTGATAATCAAAAACAGATTCACATATCAGTGTAATAAATTAGACAACCCAGATACAAGACCACACAACTAGAGTGACCTATTTTCAACAGATGCCAAAAAACACTCATTAAAGATAAGACAGCATCTTCAATAAATGGCTCTGGTAAAACATTCCATCAGGCAGCGATACTCGGACTTGGTGGGTTACCAAAGAAAGAGAATGCAAGAGAGAGAAGATAGGTCATGGAGGACATTTTGGGGGTGCCTTGAGAGGAGTGGAAGCGGAGTTCAGGAAGACAGAACCAAGATGTACCTAGTTATATGTCATGAAAAATACAAGACATCCTATTACAAAAAAACAACATCAACAAAACCATCTCTGCAATTATTTCTTTTCTAATTTAGGGAAATCATTGTTACAAAATGCCCTGGTTAAACTCAGTGGGTCATGAAATACAAGACTTGGGAAAGGAACCTGTTTGAGGGGAGGGATGTCAGGAGGTAAAGGAAGGTGTGAGATGGAAGTAGTCAAAATACATTATATACACATCTGAAACTGTCGAGAACAAATTTAATTAATAATATAGACAATACAATAGAAATAATTTGAAAACAACCTAAATGTCTTTTTTAGGAGATAATGCCATATTCCAAACGCTCTCCTAAGTATACTCTCCTGTTGGCAGTGTTTGACTCCACATTAAAGTGAGCACTGCCACCAAGAAATTGCTACCATCTCCTTCCTCCACAGATTAGGACAAGCATGAGGTTAGTTCAGCCCACTGGCGGCATGGTGGCTTCTCTTAGTGTTTGGCAAGTTCTGATCATTGCTGGGGAAAATGTTTGTTCTTATTTACATAACATGGGACCTACTGCAACAGTATCTGCACCATATTATTAACTTATTTTACAACAAATGTTGCTTGTGGCTTCAGACATGTGGTATCTATTATTAACATCTCTAAGAGTAGATGCTACTAACTTGTTAAAAGAAAAACCAAAATGTCAAAAATAATCTGCGGAAAAGTACAAGAAGGGGGCGAATGTTGATGACCATGAGGTTTACTGAAGATATCAAAAATGCAGATTGCTTGGGCATTAGTGAAAAGAAATAATAATCGGATTTCAGGCTTGAGGCAACTTGTGGGGAGAGTTGGACATCCCTCACCCAGCATGACATATGCAAATTTCCCATTACGATTAAGATTTCAAATATAATGCCATAAAAACTTTATTTCTCATTTAGTAAAAGTGAGGACTAATCAGAGGAGACACCAAGTGATTTATAAATGTGGGATGCTAATTCCATGAGGGCTTTTGAAAATTTAAGGAGAATTAATGTCTTTCTACGCAGGAAAACTGCCACTTAGGGTTCTTTAATATTGTTTAGTGTGGCACTTATATTTCATTTATCTTTAAGAAGAATTTGAAATAAATTAACCAGGACATTACACAAAGCATGTTGTTTTTAATGTAAATCATTAAACAGTATGTGGCAGAAGAGTTGCGAGTACTTTGGTGACGTCAGAAAATGTATTTCACGAGTGTTTTCAGCTAAAAAGATAAAACAAATCTACTGTCTGTTATCATCAGACCCAGGACCAGACACACCCAACTTTTCTGACACCATGCCCTTCAGAACTTTAGCAAGGCATCCCTTTAGGAAATTATTCTGTGTGATTCAGTCACCTCATTCAAAAGGTATGGCAATGATGTAACCTGATGCCCAATAAGTGTTGGGACACTGATAAGTAAATAAATACAAGTAGTACCAAGACTTGATTCTCAGTGGAGCCAGGTAAGCATACTCCAACTTTGAATAGCTTAATTAAAAAAAAAAAAAAAAAAAAAAAAAAAAAGGAACTTAAAGAAAGAATTAAAAAAAACTTGAAAAGCTCAAAATCTCTAGCTTACATCTTTTCATTCATAAATCATCAATATAAGAAGTATTTCACGGAGCTGGAGAGATGGTTAAGAACACTGGCTGCTCTGCCAGAAGACTCAAGTTAGAATCCCAGCGTCCCATGGTGGTTCATAACCTTCTGTATCTCCAGTCAGGGGATCTAACTCCCTTTTCTAGCTCCAGGGGGGCACTGGCCGCATTGACACACAGACATACATGCAGCAAATCACCAATACTCATAAAATGAAAATAAATACATCTCTTTATAAAAAGAAGTGTTGCGGCCATGCACCCCCGAAGAAGCCAGCCAGGCAGAAATAACCCCCTGCTCATGCGCTTGTGGAAGCCGTGGGCCTCATCTCGAGGAGGGAACCGGCGATGAGGGATGGGAGTGATGGAGGAACAAAGCGGTATGAGTGCTGTGGAGAGAGGACAGTGGTGACGGGTATGAGAGAGGACTGAGGTCAAAAGTGGATCATGTCATTTCCCAGTGGGGTCTACGGGATGGTGTGCAGCAGCCCCGAGCTTAGGTAGACACAGACTCAGCCCTCGAACCAGCTGCCTGGGAACAGGATCACCCTAGCTCTGGGCAATAAAGGAGACCCGAGATGAGGAATGGTCCACTTTCCAGACTAGACCTTCTCGAAGAATCACCATGTCCCTCGATGCTGCTAGGAGTTATGAATGGTTCAGTGGCCCTGATGTGGCCGGGGTCCAGGTTGAAGTCTGAGGACCATGTTATTACCTAAGGACATTGGGATGTTCATGGCCTGTGCAGTGGCCTGAATCCACATTGATGTCCATTGGCCATGCTACCTGCCAGGGACCATACTGATGTGAGTGGCTTGTGCTGCCACCTGAGACCATGGTGGTATCCGATCCGGGCTGCCACTGACCACTATGTCTGGGTCTGAGGTCGTGCTATAGCTGCGGTCTGAGTTGATGTCCCTGGCCAGTGTTACCACTAAAGGCCAAGTGGAGGTCCCTGGGCTGTGCCTGAAGCCAGGTTGATGTTCCAGTGCCGTGCCGTTGCAGAGGGCCATACTGATCTGAGTAGCCTGGGATGCTACTTAAAAGGCTATGGTGATGTTAGGGTCCATGCTATCACAGAGGGCCATATGTGGATCAGTGGTCTTACTGTGATCACGTCTGTGTTGATGTTAGTGGCCCGTGTTGCCACCTAATGCTGAGCAGATGTCAATGGTCTATGCTGGGGCCTGAAACCACGTTGATGTCCATGATCCCAGAGACGTCAGATAACCTTGTCTCGGTTGCCGTACTGAAACCAGGAGCCCTGTTCATGGTGTGTGCTGACATCAGAAACCAAATGGAAGCCTATGACCCATGCTTCCTCCTACCATAAAGAGCAAATAAGCTACTTTGACCATGATATGGATGACTGCAGATGCACAGTTGAGCAAGAGGGACATGGAGGACTTCTGTGGCAACCCCTACCTCCACCCCAACCCCCCCCCCACAAACGCACAAATAGTAACAGCCTAACAAGGAAGAAGAGCACTCAAAACTGTGATAGGATGCTAAAGTGTCCCTCTCCACAACAGATGCTTCCAGCAGGGCTGCAGGTGGAGAAGGACTCAGTTCTATTTAAGGGGCAGGCCACTGAAAGTTTAACCATGCTCCGCTGACTATAGAGATAACAGAAATGGGACCTTTTTCTAGGGGGATCTCACAAGGGGAGATATAAAGTGTGGAATTAGGAAGCAAATGTGATAGGGATGTATAATGGGAAATCCCAAAAGAACCAATAAAAATATTATGCTGGAAAAAATAAATAAATGGTCAAAGGAACAAAAGAGGTAAAAGAAGTATTATAAGTATACTCTTTCAACTTGAATTAAATTAACTTTGACATGTATTTCTGTACTGTAAGCCAATAGATGATCACCTCAGTGGTGCCTGAGCATCCCTTGGAGCTGATGTAAAACACTAATTGCTGAAAGGAGGCCTGATGGCTGATTGCCTGCCGGAACTTTGGCACTGTTCTTTCTTTGGAATTTCAAAAACTGGCAAAACTAGGAACTTATTTCAGGGTGAAAATCTGAAAGCTAATACAACCTCTTGCTCTATGTATCTCATGGTAATCACAGAAAAGCCCCATAGTTCTCGGCTTCTTAGAGCTCTGTCTCTGCGTCTCTGTCTCTGTCTCTGTCTCTGTCTCTGTCTCTCTCTCTCTCTCTCCTTCATAAGATCTTAACAGCATGTTATTAAGGATTTTTAGGAAGAGGCTACATTGTACAAACATATTGCAACATGATGAGTTTTCTTCTTGGTGAAGAAGAAATTCAAAGCCAATAAGCATGAGAAGAGGATAAAAGAATAGAGAAAAATCCTTACCCTTAGCATGTAAGGAGACCCAGATGTGTTGCTCCAAAAGTGGTGTTCTCCTTGAGCAAGGGAACAAGAGGATTTGAGTGACAGAAATCATATTTATGTAGCAAAGCACTTTGAGGCAGGAAAAAAGATGAGGCTACATTTCCAGGTCAAAGTCATGAAGCATGTTTGAAAGGTAAAAATGGTAGACACACAGGGCAGTGGTGGTGCACGCCTTTAATCACAGCACTTGGGAGGCAGAGGCAGGTGGATTTTTGTGAGTTCAAGGCCAGCCTGGTTTACAGAGTGAGTTCCAGGACAGTCAGGGCTGTTACACAGAGAAACCCTGTCTCAAAAAAAAAAAAAAACCAAAAAGGTAGGTACTACTGGGCATGCTCTATTTCTTTTATCAAAATTTTAAGAATTATGCCAACAGACTTTAATAATTATCAATTGAAATGTACAAGACACTTGGTCTTGTCCCCTCAAAGGAATCCATTTTAAGAAGCAATAAAACACATAATATGACTTTTCTCCTCCGACCCCCTTTTGTTTCCTTGGAACTCGGACTAAAAGTGACCTTGCCCATCTCTGTACCAATGTCCTACTCTACCACCTATCACGTCTTCCTCCTGTGTTTCCTGCTTTGATGGTCACACTGAGGAGGTAACTCTTCCAAAATGGTACAGCTCACATTTATCGATACTAAAAGTTTCAGAGATAATTGTTTGTAAGGATTGAATTCTGCATCCATCTTGGATGGTCAGGGTTCACAGCAGATACTGTGCCAGCTTAAGGTGATCCATCTAAACAATTTGTACTCTTTCCCTGTTGTAAGCAAGACGAGGTTCCTGCTAGTCAGCTTAGCATGTCTGATATGCTAAAGTATGTTCACTGGCTCTATTCCTTTCTCACACTGCTAAAAACAAAACAAAACAAAATCACCCAGCCTATCTAGTCCACTCCACATGCTGCTCCATCTGCCATAACATCGATGTTTCCAGGGAAATCATTTTCCAGAAATATGGTAGCTCTTTCATTTGGCATCCGGGAAAAGTCTGAATAGTCTCTAAATCCAGGCCAAGAATAATTTCTCTTAAATGTGGTTCACAGCTATTGTTTAGTGACAGTGGTGTTTCTTATCCCCAAACTCCCAGCTTTACTTTCCTGTATATAGTTTACTTGATCATATAACTGTTTCAGACCTCTTATGCTTACAGTCATTCATAAAACTAACGAGGCTCTTCCTCTGCGTGTTCCCAATGGGTCTGTAAGCTTTGTGTCTGATGTGGCACCTCTCTGTACCCCACATGAGCTCTGAGCCTGTGAACTGCCTCCACTTGACTTTAGGTGGTGAGCACACATCAGCCCCTCAGGAAGATGGTAGCAGACATCACAGAGAAGAATATACTTCCAGTGTGAATCCACAGAGGATAAGTTCTCCCCTTCTGTGTAATCACAGCCATTAGTTCTTTTAAAAGAATCACATATTAATATTTTAAATATGTTCCACTAACATATATATTCATATGTCTACAAGTACACATGTACATATATACATATTTAAAAGTAGCTCATATTAAAATAAAATGACCAGACTGTGATCAAAAAGAGACCCTAGGCTCTTCTCAGACAGTAAAAGTGGTACTTAATCAACAGAGAGAATGTATTGCTTTAACATTCAACAGAGAGGATGGAGTGCCTCCAGAGGGTAGAATAATCTCCCCAGTAACTGAAATCCCATCACCAACAATTGAAAATCAACCTAATTTTAAGAACATGTTTTATGTTCTTAAATATCACTGAAGCATGAAAATGCCAACAACCAGGTTCTTCCCTCTAGAATGGCACCACCACAGATTTCTGCTCCAGAATCATTCCTGTGGCTGTGTCTGGCAGCCACACATGAAAGGATGGTTCTGTGCAGCTGGCAGCTGGTGCAGCCTTTAACCCTGCTGTTTTAGAATGTCATAAAACGAGCAGAATTTAATCTTTTCAGATCATGTGGTCAGTGGCTGTGATTTCCACAGAAAATAGCATCAAAGAAGACGACAGCCTTGCTGATGCTTGTCTACACACCTGGAGCATCCGTGTATTTTGGAACAGGAAGCAAAACCCTCGAAGCATGGGACACATTCTTGGAATGAAATACTAAGCAGGTATGGAGACTGGTCTATTAAATTTCACTGGTGATGGGATGTGCTCAGGATGATATAGTTAAGAGACAACATCATTTGATGAAAAGTCATTACCAATATGTCCCTGTAAGGACGAGCTGAACAAGGACAATGACAAACAACATGTTAAAGTGGACAGGGAAAGACTGAGAGCCCTCAACCCTACGTGGAGAACTATAAGCAACAAAGGAATGTTGAGAGCGGGAGACATTGTCCTCCTCAGGGAAGAGCACACCAGTTGACTTTCCAACACCAAATGGTCATCTCAGTTCCATAATGACCCCTGAGCCTTAGGTGTAAGAATGGTGTTGCAGAATCTATCAGTTGGGACAGGACTCCACAGTTCTGCATTCTGACCAGTGGTGGTTTTCCATAATTGTCAAGATGATTAGTTTATTCAAAAGACATGTTCAGCCACAATATAAGATTTTCTTTTTCACGGTGGGTTGAACATTTAACAATGTCAACCTAATCTTCATGAGTGACAGTCCCTTACTGTCATTGATGAGTGAGCACCATACAGCAAGGACAATGCAAAACATCCACAGAGGGACAAGTTGGTCCAGGATGGAACTGGGAGATGCCTGTGAACCAGGTCATTCTATCATCATGATTGATTGGTCAGTGCTTATTCAGTACACATCAGTACACATCACTCTGATGGACTTGGAAATATTAATTAAATATGTTCACATATTACTTCTCTAGTCTTCTAATAATCTTACTTTCATAGATCAAATGCATATTATTTCCCCAGATGTCCTTCGTCCCAAAGCTCCTTCTTTTTTTAATGTTGCTATGTTGGGTATCCATGGGGTTCTTTGGATGCCAACAATCTTGTTCTGATCTACTTATTGAAAGATTTTTCCTTGATCAGAAAAGTAATGATTGAGCATTTATCAGATAATGTCAACATAGCATACCAGTCATTTGCTGACTTCTCTTCAGTCCGTCTGTAAGCAAACATCTGATAGTTAGCTCAGTATATTTTACCTGTGCTGGTTGGCATTTCATTCTTAAACATCTCTCTTATATTTCCCTTTTATCCATCTATATCTTTAGATGATATTTTCCTCAATTTTGTTTACAATCTTTTCTCCTCTAATATAGCTTTTCTTTCTGGGCCATTTCAGCCACTCTGACTAGTGTAAATAGCAACAAAGGGGTATGATAGCCAATGATATACACAGATTCCTAGCTGTCATTCAGGAAGTCAGTCCTACAAACTTCACTCGGAATAGAATGCCATTTGAAGTGGCAAAAGAGCAGCTAAATTTCACCTGAAGTAACAACAAAAATATGTACTTCTGTACTGTGAATCTTTATACATTTTAATACATTTTTTATGAAAGTAGGGTGCACAGCAATGCCCATATTAAATTGTCTTTTATAGAGTGTGAGCAATATGTTACTTCTGAAAATGTATAAAATTCAAAAAAACTCCAGAAAATGACCCAGTTATCTTTTGAGTTTGCCAGAACTCAGCACCATTCCTCTGCTTTTTCAATCTCGCTACCACATTCTCACTTTCTCAAGGATGTTGAGAGCTTCGGCAGTGTCAGACGAGTAGACGTGACTGTCTACTCCTGTGCTGCTGGAGAAGTCCTCATCTGCTGCTGCTACAGTACTTACACATCTTTATAATGCACAGATAATTAGTGTCACTTGAAACTTCTGGATACAGTAATAATTGTTGAAAAGTCATTCAGAAGAATTTACAGAAATGTCCTCCAATACCATATGAGAAGTTCCATGAATATAGGGACTACAGAATAACCCAACAGTGTGGATACTTGATAAATATTTATTAGATAATTCTTCATCTTTTCTAAGCCCACTCCAGTGTCTCCTCTTCCATCTCTCCTTTCTGTTAATTTTATTCAGAGGTGTCTGGCCACTCAAACAAGGATCTTCCCGCTTCTCTTTCCCTTGAATTTTCCCATTACTCGTGCATTTGCCATGGCTCATCGTGCCCTCCTGCCGGTCTTCTCAATCTACCGTCCCCTCCCCTCCCTCTCTGCCAATACCACATGCCTTGACTATCTTTCACACCACTTATATTGTTTAAATATTGTCGCATTCTCCACCTACAGATGTATTAGTAAATCACTCCATTAACTGACTAATGGTGAAAATGAGAAATCCATCTCCACATAATAAACTGATGGTATTAGTCTAAAATCTAAAAACCATTATTAAAAACATAGTTAGTTAGCCTGCTTAAAACATCTATTCTATCAGAAGCCAAAAAGAGTGCAGTTTAGGGTAGACTATCAAATTTAACTAGCACAAGTGAATGAGTTAATATAAAAGTATCAATTTTCAGCCATAATGAAGCACAAAATACACAAAAATAACAAGGGATAAAGGAGAATTTCAATAGAAAAGTTATAATTATTACAAGTTATAATGAATTAGAATAAGATAGTGAAGTAAAAATACACTCTTTTTCTAATAATAACCATATATAAAATAGATATCTTATTTAAACAGTCAATTAAAAATATAGCATAAGTACAAATATGTATTAAAAAATAGCTAGTGCTTACAAGAAAATGACTCTAACATATTACCCACAGACAGAAATCTCAAGAAGATACCTAATAAGTTTCCAGAGAGAATTTTTAATAAAACTTTTAAAGTATCAATTCTTCCTAAGTTAATATGAATATTCAATGCATTACTAAGAAAAGAATTAAGGAACATAAGCAATAAATATATGTAAATATATATCCATACAGCCTAAAAAAATGACGGCTACCTCCTCCAACCTGTTTTACTATATAGTTGAGGTGGTCATAAATGTTCAACACTGATACAGAAATAAGTACGTCAGAAACACAAAGAGAGAACCTGAAAATGGAAGGACGCACATGTGCCAGATGAATATGCGTGACAGCTGGCATCTCTACGGAGCCATCAAGGGGTGCTGGACCAATGAGCCTGCATTTGTAAAAATGTCAAATAAAGCAAACTTGGAAAATAACCTTGTGTAGCGAGCTTCCCTCCACCAAAATCAATCCAAACTCAACCTCAGAGCATTGAAAATGTGAAAAACAAAGCAGCCTGCTCTAAGCATCTTGTGTTGGAAAGAGGCAAATGTTTCTTAAGACAAAAATGTGGTCAACAATCGCAACAGTGGAGAGGAAAGTCCTGTTAACAATAATGTGATCAAAGAGAAATGGAAAAGGAAATGTGACAAATCTCCTGAACCAGCAATTACCACCAATACGGTCTTCAGTCCCTCTTCCCATCACAATTTGAACACTATTGAACAAGGAAAGCATAATTCCCTTGGAGGAAACTTAGCTTCTCCAACATGATATAATATTAAACTAGAAATTTTTGAGGATGAAATCTTAAAAGATACTGAACCATGTCTTTGGCATAGTTTATTTTACTTGGATTTTGTCCATAATCAAAATATCTAATCATGTTTAATTTGTGAGTTAAAGGAAAATATTAAGCGTTGAAAATCCCTAGTTTTGTAATGTAAATTACAGGTATAAGAAGTCTAATTAAACTCAGTGAATCATAAAAATAAAGTAAAAAGTAAATTTTAAAAAGAAGATAAAATTAAGTTAATCACAAACTAGTACATTCAAGGGTAGGAAATTTGTTATAAGCTTAATTTAGACTGACTTGTAAACAGGCTGTGAAGCTGTGTTTAATGTAATCCCCTTAAATATATGTTTACTTAAAACTTTAATAATAGTATTTGTTCTTTTCATTCTTTAATTTGGAAGTATTTATGTATCTCTCATTTCATACAAAGTCACAAGAAAACAAAAACTCTAAATTTCAAAACCTTTCAAACTTGAGTTGATAAAGAATACAATATACAAGCACATGCATTTGAAGTTTTGTATTATGAAGTCAGAGATTTCAAAGTAAGGTCTGAATTACCACTGCTTTCTCACTTATTTAATTGAATATATAGCTTTGTGTGTACGCAATCTATACACATACAACAGCATACCAGTACATGTATGGTTATGCATAACACAGTGATATATGTATGTAGCATGCACATATGCTCTTATCACTGCACTTCCTGGACTCTAGACTCAGAATGCCACCTCTCAAGCTCTGGCACTCTCCCCTAGCAGCTTAAAGGCAAGGGTGCTCTATTCTTTAATAAGTCTGCTTTTTAATTTTGAATCATTTCCTCTAGATTTCCATGGCAAAATATATTTTTAATATTTATATTAAAAATACCAAATGGCCTTATTAGCTTTAAGCTATAAATACCACAAAACAGATTTGGAAGTTGGAACAGACCCAAGGTAAGTGGTTGGTAATGGTGATAGGCAAGCATAGGTACCCACATAGTAAAGCCACCACACAATATGAGGAAAACCATTAAATGACCTGGAAAGGCATCAAGATGGCTGAGCCCTTTGTAGTTCCAACACAAAGACGGAGCCTTATTTCTAAATATTCTCCCTGGTGGGGAATTACAGCTGGAAAACAATCCCAGATGTATTCATTTGTGTGACCATTTGCTTCTTGTAGCATATAGGAATGGAAAAATTATTGAAGCCTTCAATTCTGGACTTGTATTTTTTTTAATGTCAGGCTTTGAAAAATGGCACCATTTTTCTTTAAAACCGTTCATTTACCTGGAATGTTGGCCAACAGGCCTATAATATGGATTTGGTTTTTGTTAAGTCTGAAAAAATGCCCAATAGCAAGAAAGGAACGGGCAGTTTTAGTGGATAGAACTAAATATGAACTCAAACTCAACCGAGCAAATTGTCTAAGAAGAGGAAAAAACAATGTTTTTACGATGCTAAGTTCACCAAAAAAAATTCTAGATCCTCTTAAAAAAGCAGAAATTTAGAGTAAAAAATAATTCAGAAAGATTAAAGTTAGTGAAAACGGACCACTCAAAGTGAAGCTTAAGACAGCAGTCACCTTTGTGCAGGGAAGTGATGTCTCTAGATGCTAAGACAAGCCCTCCCAAACTGAAATCAGTTTGCACATAAATCAGTTTGAAGATATACATAAATTAAAGGGAGTCATGCATCCCTATCAATTGGCAAATGAATTTAAATTCACATTTTAAGGGCTTGGTTATTTATATAATTTTTAATTTCATAAAAGTTTGCCGATACAGATATATGTTTTCACATCTAGAAATCATTGGCTAAATATTTATTCCCCTTCTACCTTTGATTATACACTAATATTTCAATGCAAGTTGCCTGATAAATGTCAATAGAGAACATGGGAGTAAGGAGAAGAAGATTATAATCATTTTCATTACTTTATTATATATACTAATATATTTATATATATATATATATATACATACATACATATATTTGTATATATGCTTTAAAGGATCAGAAACTTACATACAGTAAAGTTGTAAAATGGCCTTTTACTGCAAAATGAATGTTGATGTCTGTTGTTTTAGAACTAGGCTCTTGTTAAGAACATGAGAGGGTTTATTTGAATCCTCCCTCCATTTTGTAGGTATTAGTTAAGCATTACAGTTTTCAAAGAACAGTTGTTGGCCAGGACGTCAACACAACAAGGATGAAACCTCAGCATACACTTCTTCCAAGGTACTTCTCCAGAGACACAACTGGAGTCCTAGTCCTGATGACTTTAGGAAGACAATTTGAGGTAAAAGGCCAGCTCAAGTCTTTCCTGAGTATTACATCAAGCCCTACCCCACTCATGGAAAGATTGTTTGCCCTGCTCATGTGGAAGAGATATCCTGGACCATGGAGGTAGAAGGTTTTCTTTGACTCAAGTGATCATTTGCTTGGAGACAGATGACTAGCCACGTGATTATGACACCAGAGAAACGGATTGAATTAATTTCAAACAAAACTAAGGAACTCCATCTAAACTATGTAAAACTCCCCTCACCCTCTCACTATGACTTACTGCCTTCTTCAGACCATTGAAGCTGCAAATAAAATTTATGAGGAAGAACAATAAATTAGAATTGGATAAAGGCACAATTTTCAGCCTCCAGTTGCTTCTACAGTTCCATTTTCACACATAAAATCCAGAGCATAATACTAACAAGTTAATAAAATCAGCCCAGTGCTGACATGAAATAACAGTTTTTAAAAGTTGCTTAGTTCAATCAGTTAACCTCGTTGACAACTTAAAATTTCAAAAACCTACATTACTTATATTCAATGAACATGAAAAATATAGAAAAGTTCATAAATACATGTAACACAAGTTCATTGGCCTTGGAATACATTTGAGGAAGGGATAGAGAAGTTGCTTTTAAAGCTAAAACTATAAAATTACCACATAATAAAAGCCTGTGCTTTGAACACTAATTGCCCATTTATTAAGCGGGGGAAGCTCCTTTTGAAGGATGGAGAAGTGCAGTATATGAACTTCTTTTGTTTTTGCAGGGATGAGTTTTAACTATTTTCGTTTCTCCTGCTCCTTTACCTTCCCTCCTGATCTTCATTTTACTAATATGCATTAGTATCAATGCAGCCTTACATCTCTGAAGATTCCTACAGCGTTTTAATTGAGAGTAAATTGCCTTCCATAAATAGGGCCTCCTACTGGCTTGCAAGGCTGGCCACCCTAGTGGCTGGGCACAATTGCTTGTTTGAAGAGTTTAAAGCAAGGCATGATAGCCCACTTTGTCAGCTGCCTAGAGGGAACTTGTCAAAGCCGGGACCCCGCTGCTTTATTCCTATAACTGTGTTTTAGAAACACCTCACAAGTGGAATTGTGGTTGCCTCATCCAGAAAATGTGGAAAGGATTAATGTGGCATGTAAAACAAATCACTCCTGAGCTCAGCTGAGAAAGTGGGTATTAAAAGCACTCCCGTCAAAAGAGCTTCAGTGAGAGAGTCATGGTGATATACAGTCAGCATATGTCGGGCTGGTAATGCTGCAGGGTGTTTGGAAATGGTAATGGTCCATGGGTGTAAAGTCTTTCAAGACCTCTTAAAGGCACATGTGTTTCTTGAGCGTGTTCTCCAAACAAGGACCTGTTATGGGTTAGATTCACTGAAGCTTTTAAACTTTATTGATTGGCTTGTGGGATTCCAGGTTCACTTACTGCTTTACAAAAAAAAAAAAAAAGTCTGTTGATAAACATGGTCAAGAATCTAACTTTAATCTTAACCTTATGAATCAATAAACATTGTGAAATTTTGCCTCCTCATCGATTACAGTGCACACTGGTTATTCCTATTATGGAAGTGTTTGCTAGTTTTCTAAGTTAATAGCCAATATATCTCTGTTGTTCTTCTAAACCCAGGTGCTTTGTAGATTTATTTTGAAGAGGAAGAAAAGGGAGAGACCTGAGGATTTCTTGCTATTTGAAATATGAACCACAGCCTTAATAAAAACGTGTGGGTTTCAAGTGGAGAGAGAGAGAGAAAAAATAAACCTGCTAAGTGTAATTTCACAAACTGAAACGAATTTCCTTGGTATTTCAGCTTTAAAAAGGAATTCATTCAGATCTTCCATTATAATGCAAATATGTCAGGATAGCCGAGCTGAAGGGACTCCTGAAGAGGAAAGAGGCTAGTTGTGTACCCAGAAACAGTGTTTGTATGTACTACCCTTCGGTGCCTGTGGACTCTGTATAAGAGCTGCTCGTGTTTGCTCAAATCCTAGTGTCTCCCCAGTTCATTCAGTCTTCTAAATAAGCTTCACTAAAGGATCATGTGAAACCTTTGACAAGATGAAGGTAAAAGCAATGGGTGCCATACATACGGGCTAAGACATGTTCGCTGCTGTCAGCATGCGTATCCATACACACACAAGCATGTGTTTTTTGGTTAGGCCTGATAAAAATGAACAGGAAATACTAGTTAACTAACCTAAAAATCTAATCAGTAAACTAAAGAAATAAAAATATTAGGTGAAACTGAAAAAAGTCGGAATGCCGCTGGGTTTGAGTTCAGTGCTTCCCAGTTTGGTCGCAACTCACAACCATGACTGCAAATATTTTTTCCCACCAACTTCAAGCATGACATTATTTGTTACCTCTGCTTTACTGCAGGCTTGTAAGTCAAGATCAATAACTTCTCAGAAACAGTTCCACTCTGCACTGAAGTCACAACCAGCCTTGGGGACGGGGCAGATATACAATTTCTTGCCGTCTCTGTAGAACTCATAAAGCATCACCATTGCCTTGTTTTTGAGTTGAACTTCCTGTCTTGGGCATTTTCATGTCGCTGATCTCTGCCTAACACATTTGGAGAAAGGGAAAGCGTAGGGTAAATGCCTGGGGACAGTGTACCAAACGTGAAGTGGGTGTTACAGAATACCCTGAAATGGTTAGGAGTAAGCTTGTAAAAGCAACTGCTGATGCTGCTGTATTTAGTAAACAAGCAGGAAGTGAACAAGCACTGTGGCTATGCACACTACATCCAGAAATGCAACTGATGCTTCTGCCTTCCATTAACTCCTGTGGAACTTGATGTCAACAATGTTCTGTGTAAGAAGCTTCATATATATAAGTCAATATTTGTGAGTGAAATGTTCGGAGAGTCTTTGATCTTCAAATGTATTTATTCTGTATGAATATACTCACTCACAAATAAATAAACCTCTTCCCCTAAATAAATAAAACCTCTTCCCCTATCTTTCCATATTGCTTCTAGTAATTCTTCCTGGAGGCCCGTGACATTACATGATTCCTACGTATGTAAATGTGTGAACTTTAGAAGCTATGAATTAGAAATATAAGCAAGTCTGAAAGTGCCCAGCTAATATTTGGGACATTTAAATGATTTTTCTGGTTATAATAAATAACTTGATCAAAATATATTTCTTTTTCTATGTTTTGAAAGATAGGTTACTTAGACACTAAAAGGATAACAGAAAGTAGATGACCTCAACAGTATTCCTGATTTATCATTACAGACTTGTGGCGTTTTTGCCACTTGGGTTCTGAATCGGAATGATGCCTTCTGTTGTGTCGAACACTAACCAGATTTGGGTTCTGGTGCTGAGAAGTCACTGCCTGTCCCCTGTGCTTAGGAGTGCCGACTTTGAATGCTTCCCCAAACACAGTAATTGGGGACCTGGACTATGTTGAGTTGTACAGGTTCCCATCTCCCAGACAAGCTGCACATGAGAACAGACTAACTCCCATCAAGATGTGCTGCACACCTGTACAACAGATGACCCATTTTAATGTGAAAAAAAAAAACCCTCCACAATAAAATATGATGGTTTTTTTTTTCACATGGCATACATACAATTCAGACAGCTAAGGGGCTGAATCATGCCATTTAGCTGCAAGTTTTCATTGCTAAAGGATTTTATAGGGCTTAAATTTTATATAGTCCAGTATCAAGTACTACTCCTGATTGCATGACTTCAAAGAAGACATGCGAGCCCTGGTTTCATGTTATTTTAGTGTTGAACAATCTCTGCCCTTGCAATTGTTCCTACAAGGGACTATATTAACAATATTATTGGAAATTTTATTTAACTTCAATTTAGCAAAAGCTCTGCCTCCTTCCTTGAATGCAAGTTTGAACACTTGAATTAAAGTGATAGAGAAAATCAAGTCTCAATCGGTTTATAGCCCAGAGGTCCACTGTGAATCCCATAAAGCATTGTTTCAGGAACCTGGTTAGTGTTCTGTGCACCTGCTTAATGTTTTTTTCATCATCACAACTGTCAAAGTGCTCAGTAAGTCACCGGGGTTTGAATGACAGCCGTGTGCGAAGCAAGCAGTTATGTTTTTTCACTACCAAATTGGACCATAAATGATGAAAAAGAGGTCAAAAAGGAAGTATGGAACCATACAAATTTGAAAGGGGAAACTGCTAATAGCCATAAACCCGGTGCAATCAAAGGCTTGGCTCGTCATTGCAAATTACCTGCCCTGTGAATTACTGCTCACACTGCATTATGATACAGAACTTCCTAACTCCTTTCATCTGTAGTAACAGGGCTTCTAATAGCTCGCAGATCAAACGCAGAACGCTGCCAGTGGAATTTTGATACAAATACCCCAAGGTTGCACAACCGTAATGCATATGAACAAAACACATCCAGTGCTTCTTTGGGGCAACTGATTATTTGATATACGTATTTTGCAAAGTGAACACTGCAATATAACACCTATAGAAAAGGAAGGCTGGTAAAGCATGTGTGAGTAGTTCACAAGGAAGAGTAAAATCTTGCATGTTTATGTGAAATTAATGCACAATTGAACAAGACCTTGGCTATCTTTCATATACGGGATGTTCCTGGATTCTTTCCTTTGGACTTGTGACTCAGAAATGTGGGGGACAGAAGAGATCCACAAATATTTTGTTTCGTCTAGAAATGGTATCTGCGTCAATATGTTCCTCTTGCTGTGTGCCATGCTTAATTGTGACTCGTCAGCAGAGGCTCCTCTTGCTTCTTGGCAGAAGACCACAGTATCAATTAATGTTTTTTGTTTGTTTGCTTGTTTAATTTAGTTTTGTTTTGTCTCTAGGTAAATCAAAAACTTCTTTGGACTGTGAGCTATTTAAAGCAGCTAATAGGCTTTTTAAAATGTCAAACTAGATTCTGCCCTGACATTAAAATGGCCCTCCCACCTAAGAGAAGAAGAAGCAGTTCAGATAGTTGCCAAGGAAAGATTTCCTTTATAACTAGAACCTTTGTATTTGCTGATTAACTGACGTTTGAAACTAATAGTCATTCTCTCCTTGATTATTGGCTTGAGGTGCTTATGTTACCCTCTATGACTCATTTCCAAAAACAGCTTTTGTAAAAAAAAAATCAACAATTAGTGTAGTTGAAATGAAGTTATATATCATAAAGGTCATCCCTAAACGCACAGGGAAAGAATCATAAATAAATAAATAGGTTAAAAAGTAAGAAGATGATGTGAAAAGTACTTTAAATATTATAAAGCTGAGAAGGATTTTTTTGACAAAGCCACTCTTGGGGACAGGATGGTCAGAAAAAGCAGTATCTCAGAGAAAATTACACTTGGGCAGAGGTGTCATCAATATAAAAAGGCTAGTTTGAATAAGTCAAGATCAGTAGGGAAGCTCTGATGCACCATGAGAATCCCAAGCAAAAAGGTCCAAAACTATAAAGATCTGAGAGGGATTGACAATGTGGCCGAGACTATCGTGGACAGGGAAGAGAATGGCATATGATTTGTCACTGGATCATGGCTATCTTTTTCATATTTTTATTGATTATTTGGTAATTTCACATCATGAACCCAAGTACATTCACTCCTCTGTCCTTCCCGGTCTACCTTTCACCCTTGTGACCATTCCTTCCCCCAACAAAAAGAAGAAGAAAAGTGAAAAAACAAGCCCAATTTGTGTTACCCATATACTCACTGGAGCAGAAGGGGAGTGTATTTTAACTGGGCATTCTGTGGAAAACTGATGGTCCTTAAAACCAACAGAAACAAGAAACCCAGTTAAATCATCATTACCAATATCTCCATGATAATGACTTAAGCCAGAGCTGGGCAGTGGAGGAGCAGAAAATGAAAGCAATCCCTACCTCCCATGGCATCCCCAGAGGAATCCCAGGGGTCTCTCAGTGCTCCATCCCCTAAACTTCTGTTCAACCTGTTCCAGAAAATAAAACTCTCAGAAACTCTTCAATTAAAACATTTCCCATAGGAGTAGTTCTTTTGAATTGTTGAAGGACAAGTTTCCAAACAACAACAAACTATTTAAATGAGCTAAGTGCAGAACTCAGGGGTGAAAAGAAATTCTTCCCGCCACGTTTATTTCAAGTGGTGTTTCAAGTCTTTGTGGCACATGTAGACTTACAACCCTGTTGGTCAATAAACTGCAGCTGGGAATCTGGACAGCTGAAGCAAAGTGCTGTAGTTCAAGGTGGAAAAGAGGTAACCTGGGGCCAGGGGTTTAAGCCTGGGGAGAATTTTAGGAGAAACTGATCCTTTTATATCACACTTACTTCTCATTATTTTTGCAAATAAAATGTGTTTGTGAACACTGTCTTTTGAATAAACTAAGAGGTTAAGGTTTTTGTTTATTTTGACTTTATTTTTAAGTTCCTGGAGACGGTCTGTGATCAGTAGGTTAAAAGGGGAAGGCATGAGCTTGGAGCAGAAGAGCAGACAAATTAATGACTGCTGAAGTACTGATGTGACAGACATGCAAAGCTGCCTCTCCAGCCATTGTGGGGTCCAGACTTACGACAGGTTATGTTCTACCCCACTTTTATTGCTACTAATGTGGAATTTCTTTGTGAACCTGTACATTTCATTACATAGTTGAGTATCAGTAGCCACTGCTTTTTTTCATTGTTTCATAATTCCTCTTGCAAGAAAGGATCTCCAATTCATTAGCAAATGAATTGATATAAACAGTTCTGGACTATGTATTCTCAAAAACTAATAATACCAGGAAGGAAAGACATGTACCTTATGTCTCTTATGAATGGCCTCCTGGTATTTTTCTTGTCACAAAATTCAGAGAAAATAGTGTTTGTCTCACTGAAGGGAAGCAAAAGGACTCAAGAGGCCCTATAAAAGCTTTGGGAGGAAAATTGTGTTTTCTTAACATTCTACAATTTAAGTCACAAAGCATTAGGAAGCCATTTCATGTTGAATCTGTATCATACTTCCAAATAAAATCTTTTCAAATTACTGATATAAATCTGAGTTCACTTTAATGCTTGGAAAACTCATCCTGTCTTTCACTGTCAAATATAACATCTTCATGTCTAAAGGAAATTATTTTTAACTCAATTAGATGTTTAATATATGTTGAACTGGGCCCAGATGACCTTCGTATTATGATCACCACATGATTCAGTTATATGTTACAGAGAGAATATCATGCCAAAAATAGATGTCTGACACACACACACACACACACACACACACACACACACACACACACACATATATATATATATATATATATATATATATATATATATATATATATATATATATGAAAACAGAGGTTGAGGCCATTAGTATCAGTTAAGTTTACTAAGAAGAATGCTTGTAGAATTTTCTAGCCTCATAGACATGTGCTGCAGTCTTTGATATTGACAAACTGAGCTCCTCTATAGCCTGCTAGGGATCTACAACTAGCACAAGCTGAACCTGAGCCTGACTAGTTGCCTGCAGTTCGAACACTTCTTTAAGTATGGAGAAGAGGACTCAGCCCATCGGAGGTCTGCAAACATTATGGGGTCTTCTCTCAGATTCAAGTGTTTGGGGCTGTATGTCCATGAACCATATAAAAGTTGCTCATTCCTAGAAGCCACTGAACTAAGATGTCAGTTACCTCGGGACCCATCTGGACAGTTCATGGCTGTGAGTCTGCAACTCATTTGCTTAGATCATTTGAAAAGTTATACTTTTCAGAACAGTCACAAACCCAGGACCTGTACCGTCCTTCAGAATGTATGGTTTGTGTGCTTAAAGCATGTGTGCTAGACTTTCAGTCTAACTTTTATTGTAATAAAAGAGCAGAAAATTTTATTTTAGCATATTCTAATTTCTTAAATGAAGCCTTTGAGAATTGAATAGTCTATCTACCTTTTAGTCTTCTTCTTTCATATATCTTAGATATATCCATACCAAAGCCTGGAATTTTGAGTGTCGATGTTAAGGATTTCATTTAATAAAAGGATGAAAGTGCGTATGGGAACGGAGGGTCTCAATTTAAATAACCAGGTGTAAGGGGAAATTGCCTCACTAAAATAGCTCTATCAGATGGCAGCATAATGTAAGCTGTATATATAAAATTCACAATTTAAATGTTTCTAATAGCCTCATTTTAAAAAGCAAATGGGGAAACAAACATGGAATTAATTTTAGCAAGACGTCTCATTTCACACAAACATTTAAATATCTCAACTATAGTATGAAGTGAATATTTTAATTGTTAAAACTATTTAGCCGGGTGGTGGTGGCGCATGCCTTTAATCCCAGCACTAGGGAGGCAGAGCCAGGCAGATCTCTATGAGTTCGAGGCCAGCCTGGGCTACCAAATGAGTTCCAGGAAAGGTGCAAAGCTACACAAAGAAACCATGTCTCAAAAAACCATATCTATATCTATATCTATATCTATATCTATATCTATATCTATATCTATATATCTATATCTATCTTCCAATACAGTCTTCAAAGTCTTAATCTATAGTACATCTCAAATTAGACTAGCCACCTATATAGTTCAGTAGCCATATGTACCAGTAGCCAAACTATGGCTGCACAATGGCTCCTGTGTTGGAAAAGGCCAGGTCTCAGAAATATGTCCTGATATTGGTTCTTCGGTTGGAACAGATGGACCACACTGGATGTTGATGGAAGGGGAGCTCTGTGATAGAGAAGGAGTTCTGTGGGGACTCACTGCCCCACTTTGTGATAAACTTAAAGCTACGGCTGAGAGTAGAGCTCAGTGATTACGCAGGAGGAAGGAAAGAATATGGAAAGCAACAGTGGACCTCAGTCACTGGCTCCCTGGTGTTGTTGACCATCCTGCCCAGGTTACTGCAGTCATTCCAATATGGCATGCCAGTGCCGATGTCCAAAAGACTCACAGTCAGCATCTTCTTTACTGCACACATCAGCTCCTTGCTAGCATCAGCCCAGCTCATACGGCACCAGCAGTGTAAAGTGGGTGATTTCTGTCACACACTCATGGGAAGTTGTCCAGGGAAAAGAGGCAGTGATATGAAAATAAGTCAAAGGTAAGCGATACATTTCCTCTAAAGGAGGAATTTCTCTTAGTTAGCATAGACTTTGCATAAATTTTCAGTATTTTACATTCTTCATTCTTCCTAAAGAATGCCAAAATATACCAAATCTTTTTATTTTCTTCATAGCCTACAGAGGCAACAAAGTAAAAATATTAATTCACATAGCGAACGTTTATTGCCTGTCTCTCATGGTAGCAGAAAATTTACAATGGTAGATAGTTAGTCATATTAACTAAAGAGAGGAAGGAAGAAAAATTATTTCTCAATTATGATCAAAATATCTAAGTACATTTTTCTTGGAGATACAAGTAACTGATCTTGTTCCTCAGATCACTAATTTGCATATTCAGACATATTATTTCAATCATCTTATCATGGTATAACTTTTGCAATACTGAATTTCAGTTTAAACCTTTCTGATCTTCAGTCCTCTGCCATGTATTGTTAAGCTTCCTGTCTCACATTCTTGGAACTCATTCTCTTCAGTGTTTCCCATCGCATTGGCTCAATACATGTGGAGTCCTCACAAAAATTATATGGCAAAATAGAAATTGTATATTTTGTGTGAGTGTGTGTGTGTGTGTGTGTGTGTGTGTGTGTGTGTGTGTGTAGAACACTGTTTTGAAATAAAATATGTGTCACTCTAATGTTTTTCCACAATGTGTATTGAGAGAGTCGGGGAGAGGAAAAGAATCACCAAATCTGTCTTGGAACTTCCACTTTAAATTCAAAACAGACCTGAATGTCTACTGGGATCTATCTCTACTACGACAAAGAATGTGCACCTGTGAGGACCTAAGCCAGCCAAAGAATGGCACCATTGCTTCACATAAATGTGGTCACAGATATTTTTTATTTGGTTATAGAATTTTATCATAAATCCCATGGCTCTGTGTAGAATTCTATCTGTCCTGCAGGGCTCCTTTCTGCCTTTAGATAACGTTTTACAGCACAGGCCTGATGGATTGCTTCTGTCACCCTATGACCACAAAAGGATCTTAGATCAGCACAGTGGGTGAGTAACAAGGAGACAAAGCAACTTCTCTGCCCCTCTGGCACAGCCTATGCATATGGTCACAATTTTCCAACTTTATGGTAATAAGAGGAATGCATTTATCATCCCTCTGCTCCTTCTTAAACTGATCCTCCATTGTTAAATTTAGCAGTTGGCCATAGGTATCATAAAATTATTAAATAATGTGGAGAGTAATGTGTGAGGTGTACAGTTGAATTTTACAAGGAAATATTGGACAGTGGGAAAAGAGTGACAGGTCTTAATGACATACTCAGAGGAACATTAACCAAATTAGACAGTTCCCTTAAGATTTTTGAGAGAGAAACTGGGAATTAAAGATAATCTGATGACTCTCAGTCTAATTCAGCCTGTCATGCTGTGGCCCAGAGAGAACAACTCTGCCATAGTTGTGGAGAGATTGCTCTGAAAATCAATTGTGACTACAGACCACACCTAAGATCATTTCCTTGCTTTATCTATAACCGTCAGTTTAATTGGGATAGTTTTATCTAACTAAAATTTTTAGACACATAATTAAATACCAGTTATTTCTCTTGTTCTCAGCATTTCTGTTTTCAAAAATCAGGCAGGGAAAAAGAAAAACTATCCAATTTTGAGTTCATAGCTGTGTGCTTGAAAAATACTCAATTGGATGGAAGTGTTGATGTCTAATCATCAATAAATAAAGATTAAATCACAATTAGATACTAGTATATACGCTAAAGTAATCCAAGATTTAAAAATCAGAAAATACTAAGTACTGGCAAGAACATAGAGACACAAAAATGTTCATATATTATTGATTAAATGGTGCAACTACCCTGGGAACTGTCCTGAATTTCCTTGATAAAACTAAAATACACCTAGCCAAATATGCAGAAATTTTACATTTGAATATTTACCTAACAGAAATAAGAACTTGAAGAACATGTGTGCAATGACAACCAAAATGACAATCTTTAGTTTTCTAAAGATTTTATTTGGTGGGCCGTGGAGATTTGTATGCAGATGCGCACACAGGTCAGAAGAAGGGGGTGAATCTCATGGACTAGAATTACAGGCAGTTGTGAGCCTCCTGACGTGGGAGTTGGGAACTGAACTCTGATCCTCTGTAAGGACAGCATGTACTCTTAAAGGCTGAGTCTTCTTTCCAGAATCCCCAAATGATTTCTAGCAACTCCATTGCTCAAAGAATAGACTAACTCAGCCACAGTTGTCATCAACAGAAAAATGGACAGACTGTGATAAATTCACACAATAGGATGCTACTCAGACGTACAAAAAACAAATCACCACCCTACAATGGAGATGCCTTGAAAACATACTGAGTGAAAAAATGCGTCTGGAAGCAAGCAAGGGACTATCTTGTTTTTTGAATGTTCTTGAAGCCTAAAATGGATAAAGTTAACCAATGTTGTAAAAATTTAGACACGGTTTGTCTCTCTTTGGCAGGCAAGGAATAAGAATTGAGGATTATGCTAAATTTGACACACTAATTTTTAATAATGTAAGGGAGCTTTTTCTTTCTTAGGCATGTAGATTTAACCAAAGACCATCAGATGACATACAACATTTGTACATTTCACCTATATAAAATCTACCCACCCAAATGTCAATAAATGTTTAGCTGTACCTGATGATTATATGTGATTTTTGATATAAAAATATTAACATCTGTGATTAACTTTATATGAATAGAATCACTTACTTGGCAAAGTGATAGAGTAATTGATTTTAAAAGAAAGCAAGAGAATTCAAATGCTCTGTGTGTGGGTATTCCCTGTATAGGCCTTTCAAGATACTTGCTAAATGACATAATACAATATCAGCCCAAAATTCAGATGAATTTTCACAGTATTGATGCTGAGAATTAAAAGTTTAAATGACAAAAACTAAAGAGACATTGAATGTTTGGGTAATTTTAATAGAGGCATTTCAAATTCTGCTTGATAATATCTTTAAATCATCATCATAGCCACTTAATCCAAAAGAGAATGATTCCCTACCTAGATAGATTCTATCTCAAAATGAAAGGAATAGGAATGATTTTATGAATGATATTGACCAGGGAATTCATGATGAGTCTAGAATGTGGATGGCTGTAAATCCACCTATGTAGTGGGTAGCCATTCCAGCTTTGATCTGGAAGTTCCAGCACCCATTGAGGCTTCAATAACTGTCACACCTACAAGGTGGGACCAAGAGAGGACCCTGAAGACCCAAGATCCAGATGGGCCAGCTCTCTTGTTTCCTGGACCCAGGATGCTGAAGGTAGATGGAACAGAGTTCTCCAGAGAACACCGCCAGACTGTACCACACCTTTCCCAGACCCTGTTACCTATCCCTTCACTTGTAAGTTACCCCACAAAATAAACCTCCCTTTTAACTATGTGGAGTAGTCTTAATAATTTCACCAATACACCTAGGCTATACTTAGGAATAAATGGCACCAATTCTCCCCCTAGATGTAGGACACAAGTAGACATAGTAATTAACCTTAAGACTTTGAAGTCAAGCATGTCTAAATTTGAGTTTGGGATCTGCCTCTCTCATTATGTTTATTCTCTGGAAATATTGAGACTATATCTTCATTCCATCACTTACAAATGGGTAAATTCCCAACATACACTCCTGAAAGTCTTTCTGGGAACTGACAGAATATATGTGTATTAACAATTGCACACACATGAACAAAGAGAAAACAGAATAAAAGATGTATTTGATGTAGTTTAATGAAAATGTCTCTAAGCAAGGGGCAATAATAAAATAAAAATCTAGACAGAAAGCATGAGATGACAGACTTCTGCTATTCACTGTATTCCTTTTCTTCTTCCTTTGCTGCATGGGAAGCAGCAGACCTCCTGCCTTCACCCCAGCACTGGAGCAGTGTCAGCCATGGTTATTCCTAAACACCAGTCTGAATGAAAAGCCACATTATGAGGGTTTTTTTTCTTTCTCTTTCCCTGCAAATCTTCTCACAAGCTTCTCATAAATAAAAGGGGCTACAGTCAAGAAAACCAGACTAAATCCCTTTCTTACTACTTGGACCATTCCCAAATCATTCATCACAGACACAGGCCCATCAACGCTGCTTTTTCACATACATCTCAGGAAGGCTGGCTAGGTGCAGCAAAGGAGACAAAAGAGACTCTACTCAAACAGCCAGGGTACCGTTGCCAATCTCTCGCTTTAAAAAAAATGAACATCATACTTTTAAAATAAATCCTGTTTCTGTTTCTACTAGAGGTGCTGAAAATTGCTTAGGTAGTTCAACACTATACCTATGGCTCTTTGCAGAATTATGTTGTGCCAGATGAAGACGAGAATTTCTCTCTCTACCTCTAAAGTCCATGACCTCTGAGAACTGATGATGGTTTACAATTCACTGACTCTTCCAATTTAAAAGCTGCCTATTTTAATTCTACATTGTTGCTGGAAAAGGCTGAAAAATGGAAGTATCAGACCAGTGTAAGAAAAACAATGCTGATCCCAAGGAAATTGTGGGTGATGTGTGTGCATGGTCCCAGAAAATACACCTATGGTAAAAAGTACAATAATCCAAGGTATAGTGTTCAATACAACTGCTCTTAAGTTGTCCTAGAATTTCATGTTCTATTTACATCTTTAAAATGCTCTGGAGTACTCAATGTGAAAAAATATATAAAGAGAAAAACAAAGAATAAAGCAAAAGCATTACAGACAATTTTCACAGAATGAAAGGTTCTTAAAATTCTTTTCAGTCAAAAAAAGTCAATTATTGTTTACAATGTTTTATTTAAGAAATATGAAATTCTTCATGGAGCTTGGGAGTACAAGGCCAGGACACGTTATCTTTTTCTGGCTCTTATACTTGAAAAAAAAATTTTCCCCAATTGTGGTTGGGAAAGAAGACATTAAGTAAATGTGTATTTTACATTTCAGTTAATTAAATGTGATCAAAGGTACTCTAACAACATTTCAATGAGCATTTTCCTATCAAGTGGCACGTCTATAGAATAATATTGCCATGTCTCTGTTATTCATTCAATAGTTCCTTCTGCTATGGCCAACCCAAATTTTCCGTTCTTTGAAACCCAGTGTTTTACTACACAGATGAAGCACACCTGTTTCTGATATACAACCACTTTCAATTCTTGTTAACTTTGAAAAATTCATGAAATGGAAAGGAAAATCTGTGTTCCCTATTTTGGTGTTAAATATAATTTGGAGGTTTGTACTTCTGATTAACAAAAAAGTAAACAATCATTTTTTGCAACCAAATCTTTGTACAATTTAATAATTTAAAAATGTTTATGAAGTATTCACTGTGGATACTCTTACTGTCTCAGGAAGTTGGAATATAAAAACATATTAACAAACCAAAAACCACAAAAGAGGAGGAAGACAGAGTGCTGGAAGTGTATTAACTTTTAAATAAAATTATCAGGGAACATCCCATTTGGAAAAGAAAATTAGAAGAAAACACTAATGAAACAAGCGCAAGCAATGCAGACTTTGAGAGGAAGACTTTCTCCAGAGAGGGGCAATGAGGAAGACTTTCTCCAGAGAGGAGCAATGAGGAAGACTTTCTCCAGAGAGGGGCAATGAGGAAGACTTTCTCCAGAGAGGAGCAATGAGGAAGGCTTTCTCCAGAGAGGGAGCAATAAAGTCCTTGGAGTGGGAGCCTTGAACGTTTCTGTAAAGAAATGTGAAGATCTTGAGATAGAAAGTAAGAAGTGAATCCATAGATAAACAAGAAGACTCGTTACAGACAGACAGATTTCTAAGCCATAAGGACTTTGGGTTGTGTACACGAACGGCATAGAGACTTGTTCGGGAAATGAACATGGGAAGTGGCATCTCATTTGTGTACTAGTCTAATGACAAACTGTCCACTCTATAATTATTAGTCCCTGCTAATCCAAATACATAGCCTCCATAGCCACATTTTTACATACCTCTATGTGGAATTTCAAAAAATGAAGATGTTAAAACTTCACTGCTATTGTTATATGTTTTTTAAAAACCTAATACTTCAGAAGCAATGTGTATAAAAAAAATTTCAACACAATGGCAAAGCTTACTCTTTCTAAACCTTTCACCCCAATCCGGGTGTTATTTACAAAACTTTATGTTTTCATCTGCATGTCTGGTGGTAACTGTGCAGAACGTCCATTTTTATCTATGTAGCATCTGCTGAATCCATGCTCTATTTGTAGTCCAAAAGGAAGAGAAAAAGAACTAATATGTTGTAAAAAATAGTAATCCGTTGAGGAGCTGGAAAGCTGGCTCAGTGGTTAAGAACACTGACTCTTCTTTCAAAAGTCCAGGCTAGGACTCCCAGCACCAACATGGCAGTTCACAACCTTCAGTAACCCCAGTTCCAGGGAATCCAATGCCCTCTTCTGGTTTCCATGGAAACCAGGCACATGGGTGTTGTACATACATGCAGAAAAACACCCATATGCACAAAATAAACAAAAATTTAAAACCCATTGTAATGCAAATCTCCACCATGAGCCAAGTCACATTGTAATGCAAATCTCCACCATGAGCCAAGTCAGGAAGTGGGTGGAGAAGGGAGAGACAAGAAACATGAGTAAAATAAAACACATTCTTTGGACAGTCATTCACATTTATTAGTTAGGACACTAGACAACTGTCTTAGTTACAAGACAGACATTTCATGTAATTAGTTTGAGGTTTGGCACAATATAATCTGAGCAATGTTCTAGTCCTATGGAGATAAGGAAATCTTTAATGCCTACACCCATATACAAAACTCCTGAGGAATAACAGGGACTATCTGGAGAGTCTGGTGCACCCTTGGCATTGAAGAAAGAGAAGCACTAGGTATCAGAAGATGTCTTATTTTTGTTGGTAGTGTTTTTTAATAATAGGAAATATTTAATATATTCTATAGAAAATATAATAATATTATATGCAAAATATAATAATAATTTGTTATAAGTGACTTTCAACTTTAAATCAACTACTGGGCAGTTTTCCCTCTCTGTATTTTGAGTACTGTAGTAAGCTCAGCTGAGTCAGACCTATTTCCTACCTACACTCAGCATTGACATGTTGGCAGATCTTGTTTTAGAAAGTAAAGAAAAGAGAATGAAATAGATTCAGAAAAGTTTGTTCAGTATTTTAGAATCACATATGCTTCAAACGATTTTACATCTATGTATTTTGTATGTGTGCATGTGCATTTACATGCTTTCAGGTAAGTGTAATGTCAAGAAATAAAGAAATGACAGAGTTTGTCATAGGTCACCTGAGCAGTGAAAAGAAAACCGGTGTTTGATCTGAGAAAGTGTTTATGATCATTTGGGAAGGAAAACAACAGGAAGAAGGAAGAGACCAAGGGAAGTGAGCTGGTAGTCATAGACTTACAAATTTAAACATAACTAATCAGGGGAGAGTATATTGCTGGACCACCCTGTATAGTTAGCACAACATAATTAACCTCCTTTCTCTCAAAATGAAAAGAGAAAACAGTACATCTATGAAAACTAGTGGTTTTGTGGCAGGACTGTTACTCAGTGAGAGACTCTGCTCTGTGTCGGAGGAAACGTGGACTCTGCCACTTTGCCCTTCTCTCTTCTGTCTTTCACAGTCATGTCCAGCTACAGTTTGTAACCACTGCCTTCATTAGCAATTAACCTCCAAGTTAATTTCTTGACAAGTGAATTTCTCAAAACAAGGAAGGTTTCAACCTCACAAAGAAAAGTTTTAAAGTCCAATGTTTGACCTCAGACAATTCATATAATTCAGTATCATGCAATTCTTATGCAATGACTTAGACATTTAAAATGCCCCAAACATGAAGAAAATACAGCAAATGACAGTCAAGCTCCTTTGGTACATCTGTTACTCAACATTTTAGTTTGTCGAGAGCATAAACCATGAATAAGGTAGGGATGGGAAGCACTAATTTACACCTGTCTAGAAAGTTTGGCACTGTACCCTCAAGACTAGGGAACCATTAACCAGAGAGGAAAATGTAACCAGAGACGAGGTAAGTATGGGAGATGAGGTCATCCACCAGCAGCAGTCTCTCAAGCTCATAGACACCTCTAGATTCATGAGGTGACAATGAACAGTCCAGAGTACTGTAAAATTCAATTTCATATTTGTATTTCTCAACACATATTCTTAAGCTGTCTTTACTATAAGATAGCTCTCATCTACCAGGTGAGCGAGGAAAGGAGTACAGAATGATAGCTCTGTTAATTACAGCCAAGATCGTCTTAACTGTCTGAAAAACACAGGATACTATGAAGCTCTGGAGTAGTATTTTAAGCAGAAAATGTATGTAAAATCCAGAAAACCTTACCCTCACCATCCCAAATAATCTCCTGTTTCTTTTTTATTATTATTAACCTCTTTTAAAATATGGATTCCAATTCACTTAAGTGGATTTGTCTTCTAGTGGGTATTGTCAAAGTATGTCAGGTTTTAAAACCTTGTCCTTATGATTAATAAATTTGCCAAAAAGACTTTATCAGTCAAAACCTAATTGTAGATTTACAGAATGATCTTTCTTCTTGGTTTTCGCCAACAAAACCCTTATATTTATTATTTCAGCTTCAGAATCAAGACTGAGAAATGGGAAACCTGACTTAAGTGTTTTTTAAGAACAGATAAATCAAAATAGGGTCTCAGAGGATTAGAACAGCAATGTCTTTGGAAGAAAAAAAGAAAGAGTGTGTTAACCACCAACGAACCCCAAGTTGAATTTCTAGCAATTTCCCAGGTAATGCTAATTCAGCTGGCCCACTGATCACATGTTAAAGACCAAAACTGAAAATAAGGAAGGTCATTATCCTACAGCTTTTATCAAGAGCAGTCTAAGTATCAAATGATATTTCTCACTGGGCAGTGGTGGCACGCACCTTTAATCCCAGCACTGTGGAGGCAGAGGCAGGCAGATCTCAGCGAGTTCAAGGCCAGCCTGGTCTACAAAGTGAGTTCCAGGACAGCCAGGGCTGTTACACAGAGAAACTTTGTCTCAAACAACAACAATAACAACAAAAACCCAAATGATATTTCTCCCCAACTGCCTCTGCCATGCTTTCCTTTTCAATGGAACCCATCCAGAAGACATTAATAAGATAATCACAGTGTGCTATTTTATTATGGTGAAGAACAACTGGTTAAATACATTCATTATGCCCATTTTACAGACAAAGGAAATTCAGAGTTAGTAAAGTCATTCAAGTCAAGTCAGTAGATGTAGGATTGAGAAGCTACTATCTGAATACATTACATTTGCACAGAGCTTTAGATTTCAGTCAGCATCCCTAAAATCACCAGCGTGTCTCTCATGCATTTTTAGGTATATTGCAAACAAAGGACTCATCTCTAAGGATACTGTAGAGGAATCAACTCTGTATGACCTCTGAGATATATCAGGTGATTGGCAGGGTAAGATGGGAAAAGAGTGTGTCACTTTCCCATCCTCCTTTTAGCTATGTCCTTTTGTCAGAAGAGTAGAATGGAATGGAGGAAGACAAGAAAAAGTTTGCTGAGATGCTAGCATATGGCTACTGATAAAAAGCCAGAGTAACATAATTATGTCTCTGCTTTGCTCCTTTCCCATGTTCTCTTGGCCAGATCAAGTCTTCCCAGTTGGTTCATATCCTGAGATAGTAGATATCTCATTCTACTATCCTTCTGTGCATCTTGAGTATATATAGCTGGAAGAAGTTGATCAAAAGTCACCCAAATCCCATGTAAAACTCTGCTGCAGTCTGTGGTGAATATGAATTCTGCAGCAATCTTATTTCAGCCTTCTTTCTTGAACACTCTACCTCAGGCCACTTTGGGACAAAAGGCAGTTTTCTCTTTTAACAGTTTAGCAAAAATTTTCTATATTTCTATTTGTTTCTCACTCTGACTCAACCTTCCCTCTCTATTTCTCTATTTGTGTGCATCATCCAGAATCCACACTGCCACATAATTCAAAAATCAACTACACATCTTAAGATCTTTACTATTAGGTGACACACATTACTAGCTCATTAAGATTTTATGAATGCTGCTGGTATCACAACTCAGTCAACATGAAGAAGTAAAGCTTGTGTCTACATAGAACTTTCACCCTTCTTGGTGCCAGAAGGTACTCTGCATGCTACCAAAGGAGAAACATATAAACCAGCCTAGCTACAAATCCATTGAGCATTGTGTTGGTAGACACCCCCAAGACATGCTAGTGCAATGGTGGCACAAAACTGGTGGCGGTGTGCAACCAACGTCTGACTTGACTTAAGGCCTACTCCATGACATGGAACCCACACATGGCACTGCTTGGGTGACCAAGAACCTAGTATTAGATAGGCCAGGGGCCTAGGCGAAAGCCAAATACTACTGTTTATAGGGGGAAAGTAGCAATAATATGATTTCTAATGACATTCTGCTATGTACATAGGTCAGTGACCTGCTCAGCCATCATTAGAGAAGTTTTCTCTTGTAGCAGATGGGAACAAAATACAAAGACCCTGAGCCAAACAAAATGTAGAGAGTTGGAGACCTTGGAATGCTCAGCCCTAAATGGAATATCTCCATCAAATCCTTCCCCTCATAGCTTAGGGAACCCTTCAGAAGAGGAGGTAGAAAGAATGTGAGAGTCAGAGGAGATGGAAGACACCCAGAAAACAAAAGTTAAATATCGCAGGACCAAAGCAGACATGAACTCACAGATCCTCTAACAGTATGTGCGGGACCTACCTAAGGGACCCTGGAGCAGAAAGGAAAAGTGAACACATACAGCCATCCCTAAGCCAGAGTCTTTCTCCAGTTGATAGCCACTTACAAATAAAAAATTATATCTCTCAAGGGAGTCACACTGGGAAAATAAACTATTCTTAAGGGTAGACTGCTTGCTCAGCAGTACATGGCCAACAGAAAATGAGCTTAACGGTATCTTTGGAAGTTCCTTTTCTTTTAATATCATGTCAAAGCATTTATTTATTTATTTATTTATTTATTTATTTATTTATTACCATACAGGTGTGGCATATATGTTATGAATTCTGGTTTTGTGTGTTTTGGGGATCCTGGGTATATGAATGATATGGTCTCTGCATCTATATCTGTTTCTTGTGCCTTTTCCCAAGTTCTTTTCCTTCCATGTGCTATCCTATCTTGCTTTGCTTGTTTTTATTTAATCTTATTATAGTTTGTCTTATTGTTATCCCATAGATGCCTGTTCATTTTCTAAGGAGAGACAGAATTGGGGTGGACCCTGGGGGGAGGGCAAGTAGGAAAAAGCTGAAAAGAGTAGGTGAAGAAAAAACCTATAATCAGAATATAATAAAAGAAAAATCTATTTTCAATAGAAGAAAACAAAAACAAAATAAAAAAGGTTTCATGAACCGAACGAATGGTCAAGAACCTCATTGATAGGACACTAAAAGGGAAATGGCACTTTTTCTCAGAGAAAGAATTCTAGTAACAGTGTTGTTCACAGTAAGGCCTCCACTCTTCACAGAGAGGTCATCCCAGTTTCTGAAATGGGAGGTCTCAGTCTAGACCCAATATCAAACTGTATTTTTATTATCATGAGTTACTTATGGTGTCTCAGTTAGAAAACCTACTTAGAAATTGATAGATCAATAATAAGCAGGGATTTCTCAAAGATTTGTGGAGGACTTAATTTCTAGCACTAACCATGTCTGGGATATAGTTAAGTCATTATCAAATTAAACTCAAAGCAATTCCCCTAAAATCAGGAACAAGACAAGGTTTTCCACTCCATATCTACTCAATATAGTACTTGAAATTTTATCTAGAGCAATAGGACAACTAAAAGAGATCAAGGGGGGTATAAATTGAAAAGGAAGAAATCCAAGAATAATTATTTGAAGATGATATGATATGATAGTATACATAAGTAACTCAAAAAAATTCCACCAAGAACTACTATAGCTAATAAAAAAAATGAAATAAAAGAAATCAGTAGCCCTCCTATATCCAAATGACAAATAGACTAAGAAAGAAATCAGAGAAACAACATCTTTCACAAAAGCCTCAAAGAATATAAAATATCTTGGGGTAATTCAAACCAAGGAAGTGAAAGGATTATTTGATAAAAACTTCAAGTCTTTGAAGAAAGAAATTTAAGATGTCTGAAGAGAGAAAGCTCTCCCATGCTCATGGACTGGTAGGATTAACATAGTAAAAAATGGCTACCCTACCAAAAGCAATCTTGAAAAGACCTTGAAAAAACATCAACTTCATATTGGAAAGACAAAAATCCCAGGAGAGCTAAAACAATCCTGAACAATTAAAGAACTGCTGGAAGTATCAGCATACTGATTTCATGTTGTACTTCAGAGCTATAGTAACAAAAACTACATGGTATTGGCATTTAAAAAGACACTTTAATCAGTGGAATAAAATTGATGACCCATGCATAAATGCACACAACTAGGAACACCTGATTTTTTAAAAAAGCAAGAAATACACACTTGAAAAAAGAAAGCATCTTCAACAAATGGTGCTGGTCAAACTGGATGTCTTCATGTGGAATAATGCAAATATTTCCATATCTATCACCCAGCACAAAACTCAAGTCCAAGTGGATCAAACACCCCAGCATAAAACCAGATACCCTGAACCTGATAAAAGAGAAAGTGATGAACAGCCTTGAGTGTATTGGCACAGGAGATGACTTTCTTCACAGAACACCAATAATGATAAACAATTAATAAATGGGACCTCATGAAACTGAAAAGCTTCCTTAAGGCAAAAGACACCATCAACAGGACAAAACAATGACCCACAGAATGGAAAAAGTTTTTAACAACTCCACATTTGATAGAGGTCTAATATCCAAAACATATAAAGAACTCAAGAAACTAGATATAAAAAAAAAAAAACTAAACAATCCATTTAAAAATTGGGTACAAGCCAGGCAGTGGTGGCTCACACCTTTAATCCCAGCACTTGGGAAGCAGAGCCAGTCAGATCTCTGTGAGTTCAAGGCCAGCCTGGGCTACAGAGTGAGTTCCAGGAAAGGCACAAAGCTACACAGAGAAACCAAAAAAAATGGGTACAAATATAAACAGAGAATTATCAATAGAGAAATTTCAGATGGCTGGGTAACACTTAAAGAATGTTCAACATCCTTATCAGGAAAACATAAAGCAAAACTACTTTGAGATTCTATCTTACACCTGTCAAATCGATCAATAAAATAAGGGACAGCTTATGCTGAAGAGGATGTGGAGCAAGGGGAACACTTCTTCATTGATGATGGGAGTACAAGCTTGTACAGCCACTATGTAAATCAATATAGCAGTTTCTCATAAAATTGGAAATCAATCTACCACAAGACCTAGCTATACCACTCTTGGGAATATACCCAGAGGATGTTCCATCCTAACACAAGGACCATGTTCATTGCTGATTTATTCATAATAGCCAGAAACTGGAAACAACCCAGATGTCCCTTAACCAAAGAATGGATAAAGAAAATGTGGCACATTTACACAATGGAGCCATTAAAAAAGAAAAAAAAAGACATCATAAAACTTGCAAGCAATTGGATGCAACTAAAAAAAATCATCCTGAGTAAAGTAACCCAGACCCAGGAAGACAAATATAGTTCATATTCACTTATAAGTAGATATTAGATATTAGCTGTTAAGTAAATCATAAACAAGCTACAACCTGTATACCCAGGGAAGTTAAAAACAGAGGATGGCTTTAGGGGGATGCATAGATCTTCCTGGGAAAAGGAAATAGACTAAATATTGCAGGTGGACTGGGGGGAGGTAGAGACAGGAAAGGGAGAGATCAGATAGAGAAGGGAAGGGATGAAGAGAGAATGCAAGGAGAGAAAGTTGGAATTGGGGGACATTTAGGGGAATGCTGTAGAAACCTAGTGCAATGGAAACTTCCTAGAATCTATGAGCATGACCCTAGTGAATGCTCCAGTAAGAAGGGACACAGAGTCTGAACTGGCCATCTTTTTAGCCAGGCAAGGCTTCCAGTGGTAGGACTGGTTGCATTTAGTTTAGTTGTTGGCTGAGGGGGACCTGTGTAGATCTCTAAAGAACCCAGTGTATGTCAGAAGAGTTGCTCTCCAAAATCTGACAGTTGGGTCCTATTGCTGAGGACAACATCCACACAATTCATTGAATGTAGAGAGGTCAAGCTTGTACCTGGAGCCTTCACCCCTATGTTCTACTCTCTTTGGCATGAGAAAGTACTCTACAGGCTACAGAAAGAGAAAGCTGGACACAAACCCATCCACAAAACCCTCCACCTACAATCTGTCCTGCCTGAAAGATATGCTGCAGCAATGATAGCACAGAACATATGGAAATGGCCAACCAATGTGTGGTTTAACTTAGACCCTCCTGTCCATGAGAGGGACTCCATGCCCCACGCTGCCTGGATGGCCAGGAATGAGGGGCTGGATAGCCCAGAGACATAGAGTAGAACCAAACAGGACTGGCCAAAAACAGATAGATAGATAGATAGATAGATAGATAGATAGATAGATAGATAGATAGATAGATGATAGATAGATAATTCCTAACGTTATTCTGCTATACTTTTCAATCAGTGCCTTGTGCAGTTGCCATCAGAGAGGCTTTCTCATGCAGCAGATGGATGTGGGTGCAGAGAACCACAGTCTGACATATGGAGATAGAGGGTGTCTCTATTGGAGACCTCCACTGGGTCCCTCCCCTCAGAGATAGGGACCCCCCCCAGAAGAGCGGAAGGAAAGATGTGGGAGTCAGAGGGGATGGAGGACACCAAGTGAACATGGCCCACAGAATCAACTGAGCAGCATACATATGGGCTCAGAGAGACTGAAGTGGCAAGCATAGGCTCCAGGTCTAAACCAGGTCCTCTGTGTGCATGCTGTAGCTGTTAGCTTGATGTTTTTGTGGGACTCCTAACAGTGTGAACCGGTGTGTCTCTGACTCTTTTGCCTGCTCTTGGGACTATTTTCCTCCTATAGGGTTGACTTGTCCAACCTCAATATGAGGGCTTCTGCCTTGTCTTATTGTATGTTGTTTTGTTGTGTTTGGCTGTTGTCTCTTTGAGGCCTGCTCTTTTCTGAAAGGGAATGGAGGGGAATCAGATCTCAGGGAGAGGAGGAGTAGGGGTGCGGGGAGAAGTGGAGGAAAGGGAAATTGTGGTCGGGATTATTATTATATGAGAGAATAATCTATTTTCAATTTAAAAGAATATTCTAAAAAAAAAATAGAGGTCATAAGTGTAGGAGGGTTGTGACTTGAAGGGACCCAGAGGGGATGGGTTAGGAAGGGTAATGGGGAATGGATACAATAAAAACACATTATTTTTAAAAAAAAAAAAGCACACAGAAACCATTTTCAGGTGTATATGGGATAATCTCGCTTTGCTGACAAAATAGCAAAGCGTCTGGCTGTCTTCTTCCTCATCCCCAGTGGCTTCATGTTTCTCATCTAACTGGTACCAGTATTGAGTGTATAGCTAGGAAAAAACTATGAAAAACAAATGCTTCCTTCATACATTTAAAAAGATATATAGGAAACAGAGCTAGACCTTTTTCCATTACAGACTAGGCTACTAATCAGAGAATCCCAAAGAATTCTACTCAGTCACCACTAAAATTTAAAAGGAATTTAGAGACCTAATTTCCATCCAGAATCATTTGGACACTGATACACACCATTATACTGTTTGATGAACACTTCCAGAGGAGTAAGATGTCTGTTTTGGCTTCTGTAGTGTGAGGAACACATGTCAAAAGGCAAGACAGAGGGCGTATTTTTCTACAGATAGCCAAAAACTGACTCCCCTTGTTAAGCAAATATGGCAGTCTGCTTGTGTCTCTCTTTCCTTTGTAACTGCAAAGCCCTTCCAGATAAACCTTTGTGGTATACAACTCGGTTTAGACATCCTGGCTTTATGCCTCTAACTGTTTATAAGTCATGCAAGGAAGTCATCTATCTTGACCAATATGGCTCAGACATATTTTCCATGTTAATTACACATGTTTGGACTGACATTGCAGTAATACTCTTTCATTTGTTTAAAACAACAGAAGGGATGTGTCTTTAACTCAACAAATGTAGGTAAAAATTCTTCCCCAGCTAAGTGTAATAAGTCTGGAAATTATAAAGTTGCAGGCACTGATGGCTGAAACCCCAGAGACCAGGAAGCTGATATTCTGCAAGGATTCCTTTTTTAGATTGAAAGTATGCTGGAATGGTATAACATAATTATCACAAAAATTATGCTACTAATATTATAGGCCGTAGACACTCCAACAAGATTGGCATCCTAAAAATAATCACCAGTTTAAAAAGAAACAGACAGTTTTTACATTGACCCAGTGGAAATGCTCAAATTTTGGCTGTGTGTTTGAGCAGAACCTCAACATTTTTTTACACTTACCAGAACACCAGCAGTTAACCCCATAATGGCCAACTGGTAGTTATTATCTTACATTTGGTTCACAGCTGTGTGGTTCTGCTCACTTTATTGTCGGGTCAGCCCTAACCCATTAGCTGCCTGGTGACTACTTGCATGCAGAGGGGTCTTTGGTTAACTCAATCCCCATCAGGATCACAGCTGTTGTAAAATGAGTGGTGACAAAAATATACATGTGCCATGCACTGTAGATAAATCTGTAAGCCAATTTAAGCAAAACCTGAAACACAAATGAGGAGAATATGTCCCCTAGCTTCTGAACATTGCAAATTGCATTTCCTTTAGTGTTAGGAATACGCTTTGTAAATGTCAGTGTTCCTGGGTTATGTGATGACTGGTGAGTGCTGTGGTTCAGCAAGACATTTCTGCTTCTCTCCACTAAGATGCAAGAAACTGAATGTCATGACAAAGAAGCAAGTGCTTCATTTTGGATAACTACCCTTGTGTCCAGTTGTGGCATTGGGAGATGGTGGCTCTTGCTATATGAAAACAGAAAGAAAACAAGGAGTCTGATGACTTGCACCAAAGGCATGAAATTGAGAGGTCTTTGTCTTTGTCTTGCAATTAAATCTGTCTTTTCTCAAGAGATACAATTCAGTGGCCAGTGCAATCTGACACCCTAGGTTCTGACTGAATTTCAACCACTCAGGTAGGAGCTGTTATTTCTGGTTGTAACTGATGTGCCCTGTCCCTGCCTATGCTGATTGGAATTGCTACCCTGGGAAAGTCACATGCTCTTTTCCATTAAGTTGTTGCATACATTGCTTAACAGTTGGTGACTATATATTTTGAATCAGTAATTAATCTAAATAGCTTTGTGCACCTATTGTCTCAGGCACTAGAGCCAAACATGGAGTCACAACACCTGCATGATAGGAATCCGGAGTTCAAAGGCATTTAAACCCCAAACTGAAGAGAATAACTATCTTTTCCCCTTATATTCAACCTCTACAGAATGAGGGGAACTGCCATTATTTCTTTGTTTTAGTGATATAAGAGGATACCTCAAGTGTGAATATTAAGTTTGTATTGTTAACTGGCTAAGTAATTTTCACTGAGGAATATAATGTGAAATTATCATATAGATACATAGAGCATAACCAATGCAATATATGCTACTACAAAATACAAATACAAAATACGTCCTACTTACAAAGAATTTACAAGTGTTGGTAAAGTTATATTTTAAGGTAGAATAGAAGGCATTGCAATCTCTCTCTGTCTCTGTCTCCATCTCTCTGTGTGTTTCAGATCTTCATCGTCCTGGTCCTGTAGAAAATCTTTTTTTTTTTTTTTTTTTTTTTTTTGGTTTTTCGAGACAGGGTTTCTCTGTGTAGCTTTGCGCCTTTCCTGGAACTCACTTGGTAGCCCAGGCTGGCCTTGAACTCACAAAGATCCGCCTGCCTCTGCCTCCCAAGTGCTGGGATTAAAGGCATGCGCCACCACCGCCCGGCAACAAAATCTTATGATAGCAATTGCTTAAAGATGACAAAATTCAGAGTACCCACAGCAACTAAGAAAGCAACTTGGGAAGAGAAAAGTAAAAACTGGGAGGGCACAGCCTAAGTTTTGTGAATAAAGTGCAAACAGTCTCTGAATGACTTCCAAACCATGCACATAAAAGGAAGATATAAGTGATTATGCTGAAGTTTAAGACACCAAGATTTGAGATGTCTTCTCCTATAGAGAGGCAGATTGCAGTTTTCCAAGCCAGTTACCCACTAATTAAAAATCCAATATTCTGCAGAAAAGCATAAGTGAATCATGACTTTCCTCAAATCACATTCACAGCATTCAGACAAAATCTGAAATTGACAACATGCTAAAGAATTCACTAAGGTTAGCTTCCACATGTGTGCAATCTCACATGCTCATACAGACTTCCACAAATAGATGATGATGATAGATAGATAGATAGATAGATAGATAGATAGATAGATAGATAGATAGATAAATATAAATATATGATAATTTTTAAAGAAGGATAAACCAAAATAAGAAAGGAAGGAAGGAGGGAAGGGAAGAAGGAATGAAGGAAAGAGAGAAAGAAGAAAGATCAAAGAAGTCATGAACCATATAACTCCCATTGTATGGAAAAAAATCAACACAGAGGGACCTCAACATGATTTAATTCTCAGAATTAACAAAAATGATATTTAAAGTTTCCATTTAGCAAGGCTAAACTGTAAAAAAAAAAAAAAATGTTCATAAGGAAAATACTTTAAGAAGAATGTAAGACAGAACCAACAGAAATCCTAAAACTAAAACTAGTGCTGTCTGAACATCTTGTAAAATAAAATAAAATCCTTGGATACATTGCTCCGGCCCTAAAAGAAACTGACAGACTGCTGCACCGCTGGAGTAGAGAACTGCCCTCCTATAGCACAGCATTGGGAGAGAAGTGATGACTCTCACAGAAGCCAGAGCTTCCAGCACCATCACAGAGCCGTAGAGAAAGCTCTCGTAAAAAGGAAGATGCAGAAGATGAAGCTGCCAGCCTGTTTTCAGAAATGTTCATGGTGCCCTAAACTTCATCCAGAACCGTGCAGCTAATTTAACATGCATCAGCACTGAGACGAATCTGTCAACCCAAAAAACAATTACGCTTGCTGAATTCTCAGGTGGTCACTTGGGTGTTTCAGAAACAAAGAATAAAAATTGTGAAAAAAATGTGTTGAAACTAGAACATTAACAGTTCTAATGGCCTGTGGTGGACTATCAGAAGGTTGAGCAGCATATACAATAGGATGTACACGTATACACACGTAGAAAGGACATGTGCTAAATGTCTGAAGAAATAATGAGCTCCAATTACCAAAGTCTATAAGAAGTTACAGTATCAGACAGTTATATGATGCTCTAGCAAAATAAACAAACTGCCTATGCATACCTGGGCATTCATATGACTTAAGTCAGATGTGTTATGGGAAGACGCATATTTAATAGAGAAGTGGTCTTATAATTTATTTTGTCAGTCAAAATCAAGAACCACCCAAACTATGACGTCAGAGTAGGCAGAAAGACTATTTACCATGTGTCCTGTTACCCATCCTCGGCAGTATGGTTGTGATCTGTCCTATCTATCACGTGTTATAAATAAAGTTATCTTCCTACTTTTACAGATCTATAAGGCCTTGTTTCAATCCTGTGAAGAAGAGGCATACCTGAAAATGCCAGACTCAGACCCTAACCACTGGAAACAGAGACTGAAATATATTTCAGTTGGTAGAGTTCATGTCCAGCAGCATGAAACCCTGGGTACAATCAGCACCATGCATACATGAGACAAGTTTAAGGCCTGCCTGGGCTATGAGAGACTCTGTCCAAAAGCAGAGAAATGAACCAAAAAATGTGAAAATGAAAAAATATGAAAGAAATAGGTCAAGGGCCATCAGTCAAATGAGTCTCATACTTACCAGGAAAGGACCCCATTATTTTACATGCTAAAAGAAGGAAGTACTGAGTAGGGAAAACAAATCCACACAAGAGATAGCCAAGTCAACAGGGGTGACAGCTTTGAACTGTAGATAAGACAGGGATTTTATCCCCTGGTAATTCATAAGAAATAAGAAAAAGTAAAATAAAACCCTAAAATTTCAAAATTAGACTAAAGCACAATGTCTCTGTGGTGATATTTTAATTGTGCTGAAATGTGATTTTATTTGTATCTTAATAAATAAAGTTTGCCTGGAGATCAGAGGTCACATAGCAGGCCATAAGCAGAGTCAGGCAGTGGTATCCCATGCCCTTAATCCAATCACATGGCAGGCAGAGTCTCTGTGTGGTCAAGGCATGGTAACACAAGCCTTTAATTCTAGTACCAACCATAGAGACCTGGAGGTCTGTATAGACAGGCAGTGATGAGGAAGTCATGTGGCTGGGCTTAGAGTCAATGAGAAAGCAGAACAGAAAGGCAATAAAAACACAAGTCAGACAGGAAGAAGCTCTCTGGGAAAGCAATGGCAGTGAGGTGGTAAGATAAGGTAGTCATGGCTCTGAGATCTCTTTGACTATTACCTTTGTATTTGGCTCTGTGTTTCTTATTTAATAAGACTGTTAAGAATTTCATCTACAGTTCTCTGAAAATTGGTGAGTTTTAGTAACTGTCAGACATTGTCTACCTAAAAGAAAATTTATAAGATTGAATCTAAAAACAATATATGTATGTAAGAGGAAATATTCAATCTGAAAAATAGTAACAAGTGTGATGGTTAATATTGATTGTAGACAGAAGCTAGACTTGCCCTTGAGATAAGCCTCATGCACAAGGCATACCTGTGAGGGGATTTTCTTTATTATTAACTGAAGTGAAAACACCCACTTCAGAATGTGGATGACACCTCAGGCAGTGGCCTAAATATGAAGAGGTCACAGAGAAAAGCCTTTCGCCTGCTTGTGTGTTGTTCCTGAGTTCATCTACTGCATCAGCCTTGTTCTACCCCTGCAACCGTGGCTGCTTCTGCTGTTCAGTGCTGACACCAGACCTCAGGTTCTTTGGCATTCCAGGGGGGACTGAAAACTAGGAGGTCTCCAGGAATCCCCCAGGCCTTCGACATGAGATTAGAACTGCTGAAGTACAGAACCTCATGGACTGAGCTGTTGACAGGTTCTCAGACTCTTCAGTGTGCACGACTGTCAGTGGACTACCCAGATCATATTGTGCAAGGCAATCTAATAAAACCTCTGTTAATATTCATGCTCTCATTTCTGTTCCTCTGAAGCTCCAAATACTAAAAACAATTTCCCGACATTTTAACTACAAAGTTTCCATTGTCTTAGTAATGTCGTGTCTGTATCATTAGCTGAAATTTAACTTGTTCTGTAATATCTGAGCATATTTCACTTAAAAATGAAAATGCAGGCCATGAACACTCTGAAGTAAATATTAAAAATGTACATCACATGAAAAAATATTCAGTGTTTAGTAAAAAGAAACTTTATTGGCAATGGAAGACTTTTGCCCAGATATAATGATTACATTTAAAAGTCTAAGGTACAGCTTATGTGTGTAGTTAGTCCTTCTGGCTTTTATTGCTAATGAAAGAGATCCATCCCCAGATATTCCCAGATAGGCCTGGCTTTTAATTGTACTATTGTGCTCTTGTTCCTGAGTTGTTTGAATTCTTTGTATGTCAGATGGAAGGCTTTGTTAAGTGTTCTTCCACTCTATAGATTATCTCCTCAGATTGATTGTTCTCTTAACTGTGCAGAAATTTTCTGGCTCAGTGTAATCCCAATTGTGAATTGCTGGTTTTGATCCATGTATTTTGGGGGGTAATATGCAAACATTCTTGTTTTGTTACAGTATTTTCACTATTCAGGATATTTAGGGGAGTTATATGAATTTTTCATGCTTTTATTGCTGAGGAAAATGGGATTGTACTTTGATATGGATTAGTATTTTATTGACATTTAAAAATGATAGAGGCTATAGATTGCTTTGGGTAGTCTGGACATGTTAACAATCTTAGTTCTTTCATCCATTGATACAAGCTAGCATTCAGCTTATTTATGTCTACCTCATACATTTCTTTCATCAAGGTTTTATTTTTCTAATTCATATATCTTTTACCTCATTGGTTAAATTTATTCTTAATTGAATAACTTTGTACAGTGGCACAAACTGGTGTTTTAATTTTTTGTATGTCTTCTAAGTATTTTGTAATGAACAACTTTTAAGTTTAAAATGAAAAGTTATTTGTAAAGGAAGAAATCTTTACTGTTTTATTAACAACTTGTAGAATCACAGGAAGCAAAATGCATTTTACTGAAATTGAATTTTTAAATATTTTTGGATTGATAATCATGTTAAACCATATGTGTTAATGTTCTGAAAAATGGATGGGTAATTTAGGTTGTTTTTAGCCGTAAAATATAAAATATTCCATTATTTACAACTAAGATATACTTTGAAAGTTATAAGCTTTTATATATATACTTAAATTCCATAAATTATGTATTTGAACAATGAAAAATATTCCATATTATATTATATCATACTCAAACTCTTTGAAAATTGGCTAGTTTTATTTTGGTATTCTATTGTTGTTGGTTTGGTTTGGGTTTTGGCACTGAACATAACTTGAGCCTAGAGTATACTGGGTAAGCACACCTTACTGAGCTTTATCTCGGGCCCTGTAATAAGTGTTTGAACAATTCTGAATAATGAAAAGAGACTAAATGTCTTTGCTTTTCTTTTAATTTAGCTCTGTCATGCCCAGTTACCATATATACAACTGTGCCAAAACTTGCATTCATCACCCAGTACAAGGAAGGAAGTGGATTTGAAAGAGATGGGAGGCCTCCTTAGGTGTTCTTTGTTTTCTGCTTTGGGCTACATCCAACAGACAAAAAGTCACATTTTAATTAATATATTCAGACAGAAAATCTAGAACATTAATCCATTCAATTTCAATAAGTTCATAGATTACACAGGGTATTAAATGATCTAAACAGCTGTACATTTTAAAAATTGGTAAATAATCATTTGGATTTGAATTAATTGTGACTTTTCTATATACCCTCATACACTATTACCAGTGCAAAATTTTCTGTATCCAGGAATGACAATGAGATTTTCTTCATAAACAAACAGTAATTACTTACTATACATTCCAAGTTATACATGATAGACTTACTGGGTTCATATGTATAAGAGTACAATATATGAAAACCCATCAATATTATGACTTAAAATTTCTTATTTTCTACATATAAGCATTTCATAGTCATTCAATCTATTTCTTAAACTTGCATGATATTTTATCCCAATTATTTCAGATTAAACATGCTTTGAAATATTGGTTTGTGAGGTTAACTATGTAAAATGAGAATGTATAAATTATGAACTATACTTCATTGTGATCCATAAAATTAGGATGAGCACTGTGAACAGAGTTCATTAATAATGGAAATATGTTGTTCAAATCTTAGATGGTCTTTTAATGAAAAAAAAACCTCAGAGCCAGATATCAGGGTGAAAGCTCAAAGATCAGAGAACTGTGCTTCCCAGTACTGGAATTAAAGGTGTGCAACACCACTGCCTGGCTGTTTCCAGTGTGGCCTTGAACTCACAGAGATCCAGATGGATCTCTGCCTCCTGAGTGATAGGATTAAGGGTGTGTGCCACCACTGCCTGGCCTCTATGTCTAATCTAGTGTCTGGCTCTGTCCTCTCATCCTCATGCAAGTTTATTAGGGAATACAGTACCTCATCACAGAAATACATATATGAGTATAGAAATATATCTAGGTAGATGATAGAAAGATGAAAAATAGATAGCAAGACACACAGACACACAGACAGATGACAGATAAATAAAAGAACCTTTCTTTGTCCTTTCTTCCCAAGCCCCCCCATCTTAGTTTTTCTACTGCTATGATAAAACATTCAAACAGAAACAACTCAACAAGAAAGGGAGTTTAAAACCACAGTTCTGGATGCAGTCCATCGTTGATGGAATACCAGGAGGAACGTAAAACAGCTGGTCTCATCACACCACATTAGGAGAGAGAATAGTGGGTGTGTACACACCAGTGCCTCCTGTGTTCCTTCATTTTACACAGGTCAGGACTTAGACCCAGTGAACTAAGCTGCTTGCTTATAGACTAAATCTTTTTGCCTCAGTTAACCTAATCAAAATAATCCTCAACAGGCATGAACAGGGTCCCCTGTCCCAGAGAAAAAGGACTTAAGGGACCAAGTTTGTAAAGCTGTGAAGTTGAGTCTAAATTGCAGTAATTGACAGAATCGTGGGTATGCAGGGCATGGAATATCTGCCAAGAAGAGCTCCAGGCATGGGGTCGACCCAGCCTACAAGAAAACCTGTTTCCTGCAGTTGGAAAATCTGGAGGGGTAGGGCTACCCAAGCCTTCTGGAGTCCGGTTGATTATGGTGTGAGTCATCGATGCTGGATGTGGCACTACAAGATTTTGCCCTGCTAGACTGGAGCTTGCTTAGGCCCAATCAGTCTTTGACATGTCCTAAACTCATATTTTATAATGCAAATATTTACTTTGTGTTATTATGCTGGAATCATGCAACTTGATTTTGTATTTTATAGGAATACAAAGTTAAGAGGTCCTGGAAATTCAAATTGTCAAAATTGTCTTTTAAAAAACTGGGGATTTTTAAAGTTGGAGCCATTTTACATTATAACATAATCTGACAAAATGACTTAATGGAAAAGAGGTTTTATTTTAGCTCATAGTTAAAGGAATATCATAAAGGGGAATGTGGGTGGCCAGATGGGAGACCGACTCCCACATTTTACCCCAGGGTACTCTTGAGGAGAGAGGGATAAGAGATTTATATAGAAGGTTAGCAGGAAGAGAAACAGATAGAAACACAGGACAGCCTCAGAGGGCCTGGATTCTTATCCACACACACAGACATATATATAGAATCACAAGCTCAGACAGTCAACAAGATACACGCTGCTTCCAATTTAGCCTTCCTTAGTCACTCCTTCCCACTCAAAACCTTCTCTATCACTCTAAACTATACACTTTACCTACCTACTGCAAAGACTGGCCATGTTAGCATCTCAGATTTGTCTTTGGCTCATTGCCCTCCTATTCCTCTTAACCTCAAACTGTATGAGGATGTTCCATTCCTTCCTCACCTCCCATCACCTTTTTCTCTGTCCCTTGCCAATGAGTGGTCACATGTCGAAAGGCACTGTCTCCTGGCTGCCACTGCTGTTCTTCTGTTGGATTTTCTGTTTCATTTCATATTCAATCTTGAACATCTCTGAGGCATCTAAGCCGTGAGTTTCACTTTCCTCGTTTAACTTGGCATTTAATGTATGTTTCCTAATTGAAATAATATTCTTTAAATTGTTTTAACTTCTTTGCCTCCATTTCTTTCTTTCATCTTTCTTTGGAAAACTTCAACACTAGAACCACACTAAAACCCATTCATTCCAGCAAACGAGAAGCTGAAAATAACTATCAAGTATCAACAACTAGAAATAAAGAGTTACATTAACTTTATGGTAAAATTTTCACTCAGAATTATCCCAACTGAGACACTCAGCATTGCTTGGTGGACCTACTGTACATCTGCCTGCATAGAACCACAAACTGTATTTTCAAGTCCTGTGTAATCTCCTTAGATTCCTGCTTGTTTCCCAGCTTCCCTTCAGTGCTAACTTGGTTTCATGGCAGACACTGAGCCTCTGTGCTGTGGGATGTTCTGTATGGCAAATGTGTTGCTCTGATTGGTCAGTAAATAAGACACTGATTGGCCAGTGGCTAGGCAGGAAGTATAGGCAGAGAGGAGAAAAGAAAGAACAGGAAGGCAGAAGGAGACACTGCCAGCCACTACCAGGACAAGCAGCATGTAAAGACGCCGGTAAGCCACGAGCCATGTGGCAAGGTATAGATTTATAGAAATGGATTAATTTAAGCTATAAAGACAGTTAGCAAGAAGCCTGTCATGGCCATATAGTTTGTAAGCAATACATGTCTCTGTGTTTACTTGGTTGGGTCTGAGTGGCTGTGGGACTGGTGGGTGACAAAGATTTGTCCTGACTGTGGGCAAGGCAGGAAAACTCTAGCTACACCTCTGTCTTGCAGTTAACTCTTCAGCTTGTTTTTATGGAGTTTCTTTTCCATCACTCACTAAACTTGCCTTGTTCAGATCATTTGTGACCACCCTCCTACCAAGTCTGAGTTGTAGTTTTCTTTCCCAAAAGCCATCTGATTTTTATGATTAATCTTCCATTTCTGGAAATACCTTCCTCCTTTGGATTCAGAAATTTGAAAATTTCTGACATTGTTGTCTGTTGTTTCCAAACCCCCATTCCCTTTAAGCATTAGCTTGACTGAACCCTTCTATGTGACCTCTTTGGTTGATCTTATCCATGGTATTTTCCAGGAGTTGAACTTTCAGTTCTAAAATCGAGCTGCATTTAGACAAAATAGGATAGTTGATAAGCTCCCATCACATGCTGATAATTAACAAATTATGTCCCCAGTCGAGGCCTCTCTCTAATGAATTTTATTTCTTCTTGAGTTTGAAATAGTCATATTGCATTACAATTTTCTAAAATAGAACTTAATTTTGACCCATGTATTTTTATTTTCGTTTGTCCTCTCTCCATAAACACCATCACAATGCACCAGTTCCTATAGCAAAAAGGAGGAAGAACAGGAGGCAGAGGAGAGGGAGGGAAGGAGGAAGAAGTTGACTAGAAACCATTTACGGCTCTTTGCTATCTTCTCCCAGCAACCCACCCATCTTTAGCCTCCTTCATTTAACTAATGACTCCTTTCTATCCCATCTGCATGACAGCTAAAATAATCTTAGTCCAGATGTCTTTGGTTTCTAGTTTTAAACAGATTTTTCTCACTATGTGTATATAGACTCAGTTCTACCTTCAACATTCTAGTGGCTTTTTTTTTTTTTTGCTCTAAATATATTGCCAGACATCTCTCAAGGACTTACCACAGGGCTTATCTAAATATCCATAGGGAAATGAATTTGATTTGGGTTATGTTCTTCTCTTAAGAATATTTATATTAGGGAGATTCAAGATGGCGGAGACAAGCAGACGCAGGTAGGCCTGTGGCAGCGGCCCGCGGAGGTGGACGGGTCCGGCGGCAGTGGCTGACAGGGACATTTAGGCCCAGCGGCAGCTGGCGGAGGCATTCAGGCCCAGCGGCGGCCCACAGAGGTGGACAGGCCCTGCGGCGAAGATAAGCAGACGGAGGTGGACAGGACCGGCGGCGGCGGCCGACAGAGACATTCAGGCCTGGCGGTGGTCCACAGAGGTGGACAGGCCACGCAGCGAAGACAGGCAGACACAGGTGGGTCCACGGCGGCGACCCGCGGAGGTGGAAGGGCCCGGTGGCAGCAGCCAACAGGGACATACAGGCCCAGCGGCAACCGGCAGAGACATACAGGCCCCGTGGCAGTTCGCAGAGGTGGATGGGCCCGGCGGCAGTGACAGGCAGAGGTGGGTAGGCCCGCAGCAGCAGCAGCCGGCAGAGACATACAGGCCCGTTGGCCGCCAGCAGAGGCAGACAGACCCAGCGGCAGCTGACAGGGACATACAGGCCCGGCGGCAGAGACAAGTGGATGCAGGTGGGCCTGTGGCGGTGGGCCACAGGGGTGGACAGGCCCGGGGACGGAGAGGGGCAGACACAGCTTGGAACAGGGACGCCCCTAGCCCCAACACCTGGGGAAGAGACTATCTCCGTGGGTCGGAACCGGGGCGAGTCTGGACACTCCGTCTGGGGACAACCCAGGGCCCAACTGTTGATCCTGTGAAACCCAACAACTTGGAGGTGTTGGTGAGACTACCCTGCTCAGCTGAAACCCATCTGGGAGAGGATTCAGATGCCTACAGTTTGAAGTCTGAAGAAACAAGATCAGCTGAGGAGTTGACAAATGAACAAAACGTGACCTGGGAACAAAGAAAAAGGCACTACCCAGTCACCAAACCAGATCACGAGAATCATAAGTATATAATTCACCGACTGAAATCAGCTGCCCCTGAAGAAATAGCCCAATAGCACCAATTTAACCAAGAACCCCTACTAAACCAAGACTAAAAATTAGAACAAGAGAGGTACTCTCAGACACAGACACCACCTGCACCGCACGGAGGAAAAGATGAGTAGACGCCAGTGCAAAAATACAGGCAACAACATAAAGACCTATATGGCAACATCAGAACCTAGTGATTCTACACCTGCAAGACCTAAACATACCATGACAGAAGAAACAGAAGAGATCAACCCTAAAAATGACTTTAAGAAGATGATAGAGGCCCTTAAAGAAGAAATAAAACATTCCCTCAATGAGGAAATAAAAACTTTCCTTAAAGAGGAAATGAAAAACTACCTTAAAGAGGAAATAAAAACTTTCCTTAAAGAGGAAATGAAAAACTCTCTTAAAGAGGAAATAAAAACTTCCCTTAAAGAGGAAATGAAAAACTCCATTAGAGAGGAAATTAAAAACTCCCTTAAAGAAATGGAAGAAAAAACGAACAAAAAATGGGAAGAAATCAAATCAAGCCAAGAAAAAGCAATTAAACAGATGAAAGAAACATTCCAAGATCTGAAAAATGAATTTGAGACAATAAAGAAAACACATGCTGAGGGAATGCTGGAAATAGAAATCCTGACAAAACGAACAGGAACTACAGAAACGAGCATAACCAACCGATTGCAAGAGATGGAACAGAGAATCTCTGACACTGAAGACATGATAGAGAAAATAGATTCGTCAGTCAAAGAAAACACTAAAGACAAAAAAGTCATAACACAAAACATCCAGGAAATTTGGGACACCATGAAAAGACCAAACCTAAGAATAATAGGGATAGAAGAAGGAGAAGAATACCAACTCAAAGGCACAGAAAATATATTCAACAAAATCATAGAAGAAAACTTTCCTAACCTAAAGAAAGAAATACCTATGAAGATACAAGAAGCTTACAGAACACCGAATAGGCTGGATCCAAAAAAAAAGTCCCCTCGCCACATAATAATCAAAACACTAAACACAGAGAACAAAGAAAAAATATTAAGAGCCGCAAAGGAAAAAGACCAAGTAACATATAAAGGTAAACCCATCAGAATAACACCAGACTACTCAATAGAGACTATGAAAGCTAGAAGATCATGGACAAATCTCATGCAGACACTAAGAGACCACGGATGCCAACCCAGACTATTATACCCAGCAAAACTCTTAATCACCATAGGCGGAGTAAACAAAATATTCCAGGATAAAACCAGATTTAATCAATACCTGTCTACAAACCCAGCCCTACAGAAAGCACTGGAAGGGAAAATTCAACCCAAAGAAGCTAAACACATCCATGAAAAATCAAGAAATAGATAATCCCACACCAACATACACCACAGAAGAAACAAGCTGGTGTAGCTATCCTAATATCTAGAGAAAAAGGATGTTTCAAAAGAGAAGAAGTCTTGTGGCAATGCCTCAGTGGTCCAGGTAACTACCAGAACTCGGAAAAGTTGGTTGAACTTGGGATTGACTGGGAGGCCAAAGATTTAAAAAGCAGAAGATTCTCTCAAGACATAAGTTGTGTGATAATAGTGTGTTTTGTGTGTGTGAATGAGAATTTGTAAATGTTGAATTCTAGGCTTCGACAATCATTGTCAGTGCAGATTAAGCTGCAAGTATTTATGCTTTAAAACTTAAATTATAAAGCTAGTTACGTCTTTCTAACAACTAGTTTTAATGTTTATGAGCATATTTTACCTACATTACCTTTTCAGGATGTTGAGAAAGATGCATCATAAGCAAAGGCTGGAGGCTGGGGGCTAGATGGTTTTGAGGAAGAGGTCTTGGTGGACTCTTTCATAGAGCAAAGGGAAGCAATGCCTTCTGGGAAATGAGCTAAGTTTTAATCTAGTCTTTAGGATTAGAAGTCAAAAACAAAAATATTAAGGAAAGGAAAATCTAATTGATCTTTGAAGTATTGTTATATGGAATTGAGTGGGACTTTTGAGGCCTTTCTTCCAGAAAACAAGGACTTGGTTGTCAGGCCTATATTAGGTCTAAACCTTGGTGCCATGTAGTTGTACTTAAATCATTTCAATGGAAAGTGTCTTAGTGATTGGAACTTCTAGTGCAGTTTGGAGTTCTTCCAATTGAAAAATGTGATATTTGCATGGGATTGTTTGAATCTTGTTTTCTAGTCCCTCCCCATCACCACCCTCATAGTCTGAAGGTAGATTTTTCTCTTGATAAAGGAACAAAAAAGGTGAACATCTTGTTTGTAAATAGGTATCTAGTAACTAGTGGTAAACTTGAAATGGTAGAATTCTTTAAAGCCTAATTCTAGATAGCCTTAAGAAAATATATCTTAATTACTTTTGAACCTGTATTCACCTTGTTTTTTTCAAATATCTTAAGTTATATTTTCTTTTTCAGAGCTGCTTCTTATTTGGGGCTACTTTCTTTTCTTTTTTTTTTTAATTGAGGCGTAATTCATAAAAGGGTATATTGTTTTGACGAGACTTTTTACAACTGTGACTGGATGTCTTTCTTTAGTCTTCCAAGAAGGGCCATTTTACTTTTTTAGAGTTACTTTTCAAAGTCATGAGGTCAACAACTTGGACTACTATGCATGTAAGTGCTAATGCAAATTAAAGCCCAAGTTGACCTCCAGCAGCAGTTCATTCTATGTTGACAGTGAGAGAACACTTTGCCTGTTAGGATACTGTTACTCGTGGACTGAAATGCTGAAGAAACCCCTCCCCCTATTTTGTTTTTTGCAAAAATCAAGGTATATTCTAGGGTTTCCTGGTTGACCTCAACAGATAAACTGAGATGATAGTCTTAGTTCAGAAATGATCTGAATGTAGATTTACAGTCTACGTGTACAGCTGGCTAAGTGAGATCGTTTTCACAGTTCTGCATGTATCCCATCGGCTCCCCATTAGTCACTGAACTCTTAAAACTGGTATTGTAACATTATTACAATGTTTTGCACCAATTTTATAAACTTTACAGAACAATATATGTTCCTTTTCTGAGGCAAACCAAAGGTATATTTCTCAAGGTTCTGCTGCTATTAGCAGCGTTGATGGAGGATTTTTTTATACATTTGTAATAGATAGAAATAAACCAGAAAAAAAGAAGAAAAAAAAGTGGTGGAGGAAAAGGTGAACACTGCAAGAATACTCAAAAGGGCTGAGAGTTGCAAACGCCAAGATTGGCTTTGCATAGTAAATGGAATAGAACAGCTCTGAACTATAGCTTACTTTTCCTGGTTTGGTCTGACAGAATGACTGAATGCTTTTGTACAAAAATCAGAGCCTTAAAAACAAGGATTTAGTGAGATTGTAAAATGGTGTGCCACTTTGGCAAAACAGTCTGGTGGTTGGTCAAAATGCAAAACATTGTTACTCTGTTACTCAACAATTCTACCCTTAGGAATATAACCTCAAACTACTGAAAATGTGCACCTATGAAACATGTACATGAAGGTTTACAGCAGTGTGTTGCTAATAGTAAAAATGTTAAAACAACTCAAATAGCTATCAAATACTGGAGAGAAATAAAATGTGGCTTATTCATACAATAGAATATTATTAAGACATAAAAATGAATGAGAAACTGACAGATTAAATGACTTTGGTGAACCTTCATAATTTCATTTGTAGATCTTTCCATTTCTAATTTATAAATACATTTGGGGTTATAAATTATAAATGTACTGCCTCCTGTCAACATTGTATACTTCTATTTGATGATTTCTGTGTCAAACATTATATGGAAATGTTTCCAAGTATTTTCTGTATTAACTGTGAATGAATAGAACAAAATAAATTGCCTGTGATAGAAAAAAAAAAGAATATTTATATTAATGTATGTGGATATGATATATGTGCATGGATGTGAGCCCGCAGACACCACAGCATACATGTAGAGGTCAGAGCAGAACTTTCAGGAGTCAAATCTGTCCTACCACGATGGTTTCCAGGGATCAAGTTCAAATAACCAAACCTTCATGTCAAGTGCTCCTACTCTCACCAGGCCATTTCCCAGGACCTCTTTTTTTTATATGTGTCCACATGTGTGTACCTGTCTGTGTGTGCACACATGTATGTGGGTATACATGTAAGCCTGTGGGGAGGAACAGAAATCAGTTTTGGGTGTCTTCCTTGATCACGCTCCACCTTAATTTTCTCACAGAACCTGAAGCTCTCTAATTCAGCTGTCGACCTTCTGGATGCTGGGATCACAGGCTTCCCCCAAACCCAACTACACGCATGTTACAAAGGTGCTGGGAACCTAAACTCCACTTTGTGTAGCAAGCACTTAACTGACGGAGACGCTGCCACAGATTCGCTGTCTTTGTTTCTGTTGCCTGTGTGGACTGACATGGAGCCCGTTAGAACAGAAGCATTTGCACTGTTAGACAAAACATTCACCTTTGAAGCACCAGAGAGTTTGATACATTAAACTGAGTCCAGTGATCATTTACTGGGGTCTTTGCAATGTGAAGTTGTTATAAAGGTTTTTAAATGAGTGTGCTTTCTCACTTGCTGACCGGAGGAGTTCATTACCCAAACTTTGATTTCAACAATAAGTATAAGTTGAACTGTAACTCCAGTCTCTCTGATCTTATTTCCCACAACTCATCTTTTTGTTCCCATAGCAGCAAGCATTCTGGCTATTCTCTGTTGTTTAATAAGCCAACAGCTTTGCAGTCTCAGCTCAAAATGTGCTTTGCCCATCTACCCACATCAAAGCTTTCTGTTAGGTTTCAACTTACTTATTCTCAGAAATACAACCCCAAGCCAGTCCTCTCCTACACTGAATTTCTATGGTTGTTCTCTGACCCATCATACACTTCCTTCCCTTTACAACATATCCTAGGATACTAATCTATGTGTACACATAAAGATACATATTTTCCAGCTTTCCTGAGTTGTAACTAGCAAATAAAACATTTTAATGTAGGGCTGGAGAGTTTGCTCAGTGGTTAAGAGCATGTACTGATCTTTCAGAGCACCCAAGTTTGATTCCCAGTACCCAGGTCAGGTCAGGCTACTATTAATCCAGCTCCATGTCTAACACCATCTTCTGACGCACATGGGCTCTGAACTCACACACACACACGAGAGAGAGAGAGAGAGAGAGAGAGAGGGGGGGGGCAGGCAGACAGATAGAGAAACACACAATTAAAAGTTAAAACAAAGAGTAATGGTGGCACATACCTTTAATTTCAGCACTTGGGAGGCAGAGCCAGGCAGATTTCTGAGTTTGAGGCCAACCTGGTCTACAGACTGAGTTGCAGGACAGCCAGGGCTACACAGAGAAACCCTGTCTTAAAAAAATAAATTAAAAATAAAAATAAAAATAAAACAAAGTTGTTTTTTAATATATAGTGTACAAAGTGATGTATTGACATACAAACATCTTAGTATGTGACTTTTAATATACCTTTGAAATGAAAAATGTCTCCTTTTAATTTTGTTTTCTGGATTTCTCTAAAAGCTAATCATTTTCCCTCAACTCTATATGATTTATGTAATTGATGATTCTCTAAGTAGCTTATGATTTTTTATAATATAGTATAAAAATTAAAATAAATTTTATATTTATATGCAAAGAAATGTTTGATTTTTATATACCTATGTAAATTGTATATAAATATATATAAATATGACATATAGAAATTAAAAACATTTTGCATTCATGAAAAGGTTTTATGGTTTTTGCTCCCAAATGAATTACATGGATAGACACTATTCATGTATAGCTACTGAAAAATTTTAAATATAGTCAATGTCAGTAAAAGCATAATTTTGAAATAATATTTAATTTTAAATCAAATAACACTTCTGCTTAATGGCCACACTTTTGAACAAAATAGGTGTAGAGAGGGTAGGACATGTTTGTTTTTCTCTAGATCAATCTCTAATTTGTCAGGCTTGACTAATAAATAAGTCATTCCTTTCTTTATGAGAAGATATAATAATGCTATCATGTATGAGATTTTAATATAAAGAACTGTTTTTCCAGATTCTCTGTTCTTTTCATGGAGCCATAAAAGCCAAACCATACTGATTTGATTATATGACCTTATAGTCTGGTGAGGAATGTATAGAGTAAGTTTCCCAGCTTCACATTCTCCTATATCAAACTTTTCTTGGCTGTTCTCAAACACTCTACTCAGTGAACTTTCATATTATTGTATCCAATTCTAAAGTCAATATTTGATGAACTCCTCTTAGAAGTGCCCAATTTATAGAAAAACATTAAAGAACAGACATTTCTCTGTATTAATTCTTTTCATCCAAAATCACTGTATTGTCTATAGTTTGGATCTGGTTTTTTTTTTAGTATTATCATAAATAGAATATACTTTTTCCTTATCATTGTCAATTGCTTTGAGATAATACAGACCATTATGCTGATCTTATGTATTTATTCTTTTTCTTTTCTATAAACTTTACTTATTGAATAATATTTATTGTCTGGATTTTTAAAAGAATTTTGAGATTTGTAGACACAATATATTCAAAAGAAAAAGGTTGTTATTTTTCCAATGTTTGTTTTGACCTTAATTTGCCTTAACTCTGCATTCCAATGCAATTAATAAAGAAGTACAAAATAACATCTCATTTTTTATACTATTTGAAAGGAGAGTTTTGTAATTAACAATGATATTTCATCTTGTTTGGGGGTAAACTGTTTTGTCTTTTTTTTGTAGCTTGTTCTTATTGGCTTTTCTAACCACCAAGTTTTACTTTTAAAGTAAAAAAATTACTATTTTTCAGACTTGCTAATATCACCATGTGGTTCTTATTTTTATAGACTAATGTGGATAATATACTGATAGATTTCTACAAAATAAATACCTTTTATTCTACAGTGTTTGCATCTGTATTTACATGTAAGGTGGGCCACACTTTCTTTTCATGCTAATTAACTCTATAAGACTTTATATTTAATTTTCTCAGTAGACTATAATAGCTTATATAATAAAAAAAGTAGCAGTTTCACATTTTAATTGAACCCAAATTATTGAAGCTCTCTAGACGTAGTTACTTTTAACTTTCAAACATTAACCCTCTCAAACATTCAAATGATTAACTTTTTAAATTCTCTTAGAACCATTTTGTATGTTCAAATTATGTTGGCAAAACATATTTTATTCAGGTTTACAGATGTATTACCACAGTACAGAAATAGTTTCATAGCATATAGGCTGTATTTTATGTATTGCATAATTTCTCTGAATCATGAACCTAGTTAGTCTTATCAATAAAAACCCAGGGTCAGAGATGAGTGCGAAAGCTGAAAGATCAGAGAAGTAGAGCAGCCATCCACTAAAGACTTCTTACCTCATTGGAATCTCAGAATAAATAGGGTGCGCTCCTGTCTCTACAAATTCTCAAACTGAATGGGTGTGATCTTGTCCCTACAAAACCTTAGACTGAATGGGGGTGATCCTGTCTCTATAAATCCTCAGACTGAATGGGGACACCCAAAGTCCTGTCTCTACATGCCTTATATTCCTATCTCTACCTCCCTAGTGCTGGGATTAATGGCATGCACCACCACCTAGCTCTGTTTCTCTTATAGACTGGATCAATCTTGTGTAGTCAAGGGTGGCCTTGAACTCCTGATCTTCCCGCTTCCTCCTCCCAAGTGCTGGTATTAAAGGTGTGTGCCATGACTGCCTGGCCTCTAAGGTTAACTAGTATCTAGATCTGCTCTCTGATCTCCAAACAAGCTTTATTTGTCCAAACACAAAGGAAATATCATACAACATTTCCCCTTTTGTCTAAACAAAAAGCAAAGGTTTTAACTAACATAGAAAAACTGTATACAGTAAGTACAATCACTATATATAAATATATACAGGCAATAATTACATTAACAATATCCAGTCCATTTGACAAATTCAGAAAAAAATACTCCATTATCTGTCCTATCTTGGTGAGTCCAAAGTGTTGTACTTAATTCACTTTCTATCCTAACTTGCATTACCAACTCAAAACTATCTTTTTATGTCTCTCAACCTTATACACTTTACACCTCTTTTGTGAGTGTCTTTTCTGAATCTGGTAACAAAGAAAACTAGATAGTTCTAGAACTAGAACTAGAACTATCTAGTCTTCAATTCCATCAGAGACCTGAGAAGGATATAATATTACCTGAGTAAACAAGAAGGGCAGAGCAAACAACTTCCAAATATAAGAAATGACAGAAACAGCTGGTTACCTGGGCAGTCACCCAAAATTCCTCTGTAACATCTGGGGCATCAGTCTTCAGCCTACAGACATAGAATATCTGACAGACTTTTTTGTAATGGCAGGATTTTTGAAGTACTATCCTGCCTTATCTTGCCAACTTTGGTAGTAACTTTCTTTTCTGTTCGGCTTGACCAGTTTGGACATCATACTGTCAGCAGTCAAGACAGGGGCAGTTTCTTGCCCAGTGGCTAACTTTTGCCACTAAGAAAGTAAACTCCATCTGGAATTTCTTTGATGCCCACCACAATTTGAAGACCACCTGCCTATCTAAAACATATCTCTGGTTGACCTTGAAAACATATCTGACATGACTATTGTAATATCTGACATGTTTTATTGTAATGGGTGGCTAACTACTAACCTGAACTTCTTTATTATCTTAAGTAGTTTGTAATAATAACTTTCAAGGACTAGAAATTCACATTACATTGTCAAATGAACCATATAGGTATAAAACCTTGAACAAGAGTAGAAACATATGTACAGTATGTTCTAACCAAAATAGCCTCAAATTTGTATCAATACACACAAATCCAAGCCAATATAAAATATTTAAAACTAGTAATTGCTTTTAAAAAGTAGAATCAATAATATACCTTTTTATCCTATTTCTATACCCCCCCTTTTTCTTTTTAGAACAAAATTTCTGACTCTAATCTACTTTGTTCAGCTTTTTCCTGGCCATTACCAATAACAACTTGTAACTAACCCCCCTAAAAAATGACAAATATCCATAACCCACTGAATAACCAAAAACTGCCCACCCTACCTCTTAGGAATATGGGCATTGTGTTCTTAAAATTACTTCCTGCCATCTGGGGCAACAGCATCTTTAAGAACCCTGAAAAAATTGGGATAATTATCAAGTCCTGGAAGAGCTAGCTATCCATCATTTATTGCCCAGTTTCTGTGTAATGGGAAAGTGCAGGGCTTGTCTTAAGTCCTGGCTAGAGCAGTCTGTAAGGCTGGATCATTTCAGACAGCCACCTTGAAATTGTCCTGAGTACTTTGCAGTCCAAAGCCATAATTTAGGTGGTGTTTGTCAGCTCCATGATATTACCACAGTCCAGGGGGAATCATCATTGTGGGGCAGGGCCCCATCATCTTTTTAGAAACTTCAAAGATTGCTATTAAGAAAGCTTATCACTCACTGTAGAAAATGTCAACCTCATCAATATCAAGTCAGGAAGTTTAAATTTTAAGATAGTATTATACCTACAGAAAAGTTTTAAAGAGTCAAAATAAATTTGAGGAGTAAAAGATTTGTGACAATAATAGTCCCTTGATTTTTTTTTCTTCTGTTCCATATCAGGTGGCTCTTCTGATATGAAACAAAGACTCTGAATTTTATTTTAACAATATGCTAGGGTTTATAGAATAAGAGAGTTATGCTTGAACTCCAAAGCCAGCTTTAATTTTCAATTTAACTGGGACTACAAAAAGATCATTTGTATTATGTATCTGTAGAGAACAGCAGAAACAAACATTTAGGAAGGTTTATGAAATCTTATCCTGTTGGAAATGTAATATATCAATAGGCCAATTTACTCCTTTCCTTGGGACATTGTTTCTGGATGATTCATCATTTATTTTCAGATGTCTCATTTATCTAGTGGTCTTCAGATTCCTAAGCTAGTTGCCTTCATTCTCCTGGAAAGACAAAAACAGAACCCTGCCCCAAGCATAACTTTGGGGAGTTTCCCTTTTAGCAAGTTATATCTGATTAAATGAAAAGCATTTGTTAGTTTTATAAGTCAGTTTATATTGAATGGTCATGCTGGTTGATGAACTATCGCCTCTTCTAATTAAGAGACATCTCTTGTTCAAATCTAATCTTTACCAATTTTGATGGTATCCATTGCTTTTCTTCTCCTGAGAAAACAAAAGCAAAACCTCATCCTGAACACAGCATATATCCTGGTTTCCATTCAGAGGTCAACACATCTTTAAAGTTTACAGGGTGATTTAATTCTGTAGGTTTTTTTTTCTACTATCCAATGTCTCTCTGCAGCTCTCATTCCTTTCTCATTAGCATTTAGAAAATTTAAAGTTAATAAAGCATTATGTAATCTATCTCTGAGAGTCTTTATTATCCCATCCTGTTTAGTAAGCATACTCTTTAGAGTTTGATTAGATCTTTCTATAACTGCTTGCCCTGTAGGATTGTGTGGTATACCTGTAAAATGTTTTATATTGTAATACACAAAAAATTGTTTCATTTTACTAGAGACATATGCTGGAGCATTGTCAGTCTTAATTTGTACAGGTATCCCCATGATAGCCATGACTACTAATAGATGTATAACTATAGAATTAGCCTTTTCAGACTTCAAAGCAGTTGCCCATTGAAATCCTGAATATGTATCTATGGTACGGTGTACATATTTTAATTTTCCAAACTCTGCAAAATGAAACACATTCATTTGCTGTACTTCATTTCTTTGAATACCCTTTGGGTTACTTCCTCCAGGCATTGGAGTCTGATTGTACAAGGAGCAAGTAGGACATTTTCTTATAATTTCCTCGGCTTGTTGCCAAGTATAGAAAAGATCCTTTTCCAAACCCTTTCTATTGACATGGAGTTTTTATGAAATTCTGAGGCCTCCAAGACATTTCCTATTAATAATTGACCAATTTCATCATTACCTCATGCTAGAGGGCCTGGCAGAACCATATGGGATTTAATATGTGATATATACAGGGCATGATTCCTATTCCTGACTAGTTCCTGTAATCATATGAATAATAAAGTTAATTCTGATTCATCAAGAATAAGTTCAGCATTTTCAATGTGTAAAACAACTCTTTCTGCATATTGAGAGTCAGTAACTATATTAAGAGGTTCTGTAAAATCCGTTAATACCATGAGAATAGCATATAATTCTGACTTTTGGAAAGAATCATAAGGGCTTTGAGCCAATTTGCTTAAATTTCCTGATTTACTGATATGTTTGCATCAGTATAGAATGTAGGGCTCCAGAAATTGGTGTTTCCCATACAATGTGAGGAAAGATCCAGTTAGTTCTCTTTTTAAACTGATTTCTCTTGCTTTGAGGATATCTGTTGTTAATTTCCCAAAAAAATTACTGCAAGCTCTTTGCCAATGTTCATTTTCTGCCCATAAAGAGGAAATTTTAGCATTAGTAAAAGGTATTATAATTTCTGCTGGGTCCATTTCTGTCATTTGATGAAGTCTTAATTTTCCTTTTAGAATCAACTCAGAAAACTTTTCCACATATGTCTTTAATTTTTTACTCTATTTGTGTGGTAAAAAAGACCCATTCTAAGATGATATCTTTCCTCTGCATTAAAATCCCTGTAGGGGAATGCATAGAAGGTAAAATATCCAGTACGCAATCAAGCACTGGATCCAAATGATCCACATGTACATCCTGTAATTTCTTTTCCACCAAAGGCAATTCTTTCTACTTCAGCTGATAACTATTTGGGACTATTTAACTCCTTGTCACCTTTTAAGGTTTGAAACAAATTAAGATAAGTAATGTCTCCCAGAAATTTTCAAAGTCATTAGGAGTCCACAATTTATCTTTCCTGATTTGTACCTTTTGGGGTTTGGATTTTTTTGTATACCTATTTTATATCCTAAGTAATTAATAGAATCTCCTCTTTGTATTTTTTGAGGAGCAATTTGTAATCCTCAGCAAGTTAAAAAATTCCTTACTTCTTCAAACATTTTCTCTAAAGTATCTACAATAGAACTGGCTAGTAAGATGTCATTCATATAATGGTAAATTATAGATTGAGGAAACTGTACATGAATCATTTCCAAAAGCCAGAGATTCAATTTTCATTTGTTTAGCTTCTGAATTTGTTATCATTCTATTTACAGCCAAAGTCAATCTTTGTAGAAATATCAGTGAAGATTTCTTTTGGGCCCTGTATAACTTCAGTAAAGGACTCAATTTTCTTTGCAACTTCTTCAGTTCTATACCAAGCATTCAAAGCGGCTGAAAGGCATAGAGCCAGGGTGTGGTCCTCATATAGAGACTGCCTTTGTACATCAGTATAATCACCCTCTCCAAGAAGTTGGTCTTGGGAGATTTCAGTACCTCTAGCCCTGCTTCATTGTTCAGTGGTCCTAGCAGCTTCTTCTACCAGGTCCTCTACTGTGATTGAGGACCAGGTTCCAATACTGCTGTAACCAAGTCTCTCCAGTCTTGTGGGACAATTCTGTTACAGTTGACCATGAATTTAACATCTCCCTCACAAAAGGTGAATGCATACCATATGAAACTATTGCTTCCTTAAATCTCTTAAATCTAGCATTTCCACAGGAATCCAGTCAGCTCTTTCACAGCTTTGGGGATATCTGTCATTTGGTAGTTGTTCCTGTAAGGTTACTGGATAAATTAAGGTTGGTTGTTTGAAAACCTTAGGCTGTTCCTCTCTAATTTAATAATATAATGATGAGGCTGGTTTCCTTTTAAATTTCTCTGTCTGGGTCTGAATGTTTCTATGATCTGTTTTAATATGTTTCCTAAGGCCTGTATCTTAGCACTCATATTATCCAACTCTTTTAGAGATGAACCAAGAATTGTCAAACTGACAATAAGGATTACCAAAATGATAATTAACATTATGTCAATCCCAGTTATGATAATTATCCCTTCATTTAATTGTTCCATTTTTAAACCACCCATTGTGTAATCATACAGAGACCTAACTCTCTCCATTGTAATAGTGTTTCCCTTTTTTAACATGGAGAAAAAACTCTCTCTCTCTCTCTCTCTCTCTCTCTCTCTCTCTCTCTCTCTCTCTCTCTCTCTCTCCCTCTCTCAACAAATTCCCCCTTTAAGAATTCCCAGTTGTCTCACCAAATCTGACAATGATGGTGGAGATGACAGTGAAGTGTGAGGCTGACTGCTACTGCACAGAATAGTAGAAGTCCGAGCAGTGTCAAGGCAGCTACCGAGTAAGGCGGGGATTTAACAAGGCAATTCCATGTAGTTTACCTGGTAGTAAAAGGTTTATTTTGAGGTAACTTACAGCCAGTAAAGGGTTTGGTTACAGGATCTGGGAGAAGGGAAGTGCAGTCCAGCATGGTTCTCTGGAGAACTCTGACTTGGTCTGCAATCCAGCATCCAGGATCATGAGGAGCCAAGAGGGCCAGCACATATGGATCTCAGGCCTTAAGGGCTCTTGTCTCAGCCACACCCCAGGGGCAGGTTATAGGCAGGCATGGCAGTTACCAGCCGCCTCACTGGGGCAGTGCTTCAAGGTCAAAGCTGGAACAGCTAGCTACCCACTACAACCTAGTGGTTGCCTAAGGAGGGGATCCAGGGAAAGCCCACAATCCACCAGGAGAGAAGAATCCCAAGAGCCAGCCTTCTGCATAGGGGAATGTGTAAACATGGTTAACGCTAGTGGCATTTGGAGCCCAGGTGCCTGTGAAGTTTGCTGCAGAAAGGCTGCAACAGAAAAATCCCAAACTTGCTCAGAGGCTTGGGGAAAAAAGAAAGAAAAACCTAGCCAGGGAGGTGGTGACTCCAGCAGGAGCCCCTGTGTGCAGCTCTGGTGTGTACAAAGCCATAGGCAAGTGGCTTTTTCATGAATTTGTGCCCCAAAAGTTGAATGCCAGATGAAGTGTGAACCTAATTAGTCTTATCAAATAAAAACTCAGAGTCAGGTATTAGGGTGAAAGCTGAAATATCAGAGAAACAGAGCAGCCAGCCACTAGAGACTTCTTACCTCTATGAAATCTCAGACTGAATAGGGGGAGCTCCTGTCTTTATAAATCTTCAGACTGAATGGGGGCACCCTAGAACCTGTCTCCAACTCCCTAGTGCTGGGATTAAAGGCAAGCACCACCACCATCCAGCTCTGTTTCTTGTATAGAATGGTTCAATCTCATGTAGCCCAGGGTGGCCTTGAACTCTTGATCTTCCTGCTTCCTCCTCCCAAGTGCTGGGATTAAAGGTGGCTAGCTCCACCCTCTGATCTCCAGACAAGCTTTATTTGTCAGAACATAAACAATTTATCATACATTTCTCTATTTCAGTCCCTTCTTTCTCTTGCTTCTCATTTTTTCCATCTTTCTTGAGAGCCCATTTGTCCTTCAGAAAGCTCTGAGGTGGGCTGAGATGGAATTAAGCTTTCTCTCATGTGTGCCAGTATCTGGAGTGTCGACTACCCCAGTTGATCCTAACTTTGAAAACCAGATGCACTGAACCTAATAGAACAGAAAGTGGGGAATAGCCTTGAAACAATTGGCACAGGGGACAACTCCCTGAACAGAATACCAGTATCACAAGCACTAAGATCAACAATAAATGGGACCTCATCAAATTGAAAAGCTTCTGTAGGGCAAAATACACCATCATTCAGACAAAGCAGCAGCCCACAGAATGTGAAAAGATTTTTACCTACTTGACATCTGAAAGGCTAATATTCAAAATATATAAAGAATTCAAGAAACTAGATATCAACAAACCAAAGAATCCAATTAAAAAATGAGGTACAAATTGAATCAAAGAATTCTCAATAGGGGATTCTCAAATGGCTGAGAAACATTTAAAGAAATATTCAACATCCTTGACCATCAGGGAACTGCATATTAAAACTACTTTGAGATTCACCGTATACCAGTAAGAATGACTAAATCAGTAACACAGGTAACACATATATAGGTGAGGGTGTGGAGCAAGGGGAACACTCCTTCCTGGTGGGAGTGCAAACCTGTATAGCCACTATGAGAATTAATATGGCCATCCCTCAGAATGTTGGGAAACAATCTTACTCAAGACCCAGGTGTGACACTTTTGGGCATAGACCCAAAAGTTGTTCCATCTTACCACAAGAACACTTGTTCAGCCATGTTCATTGTGGCTTTATATTCATAACAGCCAGAAACTGGAAGCATTCTAAATGTCCCTCAAATGAAGACTTAACAAAGAAAATGTAGTACACTGATACAATAGATTATCATTCAGCTGCAAAAAAAAAAAAAAAAAAAAAAAAAAAAAAAAAAGCATGAAATTTGCAGGCAAATGAATACAACTAAAAAGAGTCATCCTGGGTGATGTAACCCAGAGCCAGAAAGATAAATACAGTATGCATTCAGTTATAAGTGGGTAGTATCTGTTAAGTAAATGATAACTAAGCTACAGTCTGTAGACTCAGAGAGGTTAGGCAAAGAGGAGGGGATCTGAGGGAGCAAGGGGGCAGGGCAGGGAAATCCCTGGGAGGAGGAAATAGAATAAAATTTATGGATGGACTGAGTCAGATGGGAGTGAGGGGGGATCAGATGGGGGTAGATGTGGTAGAGGGGACAAGTGTGGGGAGACATGGCAGAAATGGGGGGTATTTGGGTAGTTGTGAAAACTTCCTGGAATATATTAATGTGATCCTAATGAGTACTCCTAGTAATGGGAGAAACAGAATCTCAACAGGCCATCTTTTGTACCAGTCCACTAGTAGAACTAGGGTACATTTAATTGTGTCATTGGCCAAGGAAATCACATGAAAATCCCCAGTCAATCCAGGCTGTTGCTAAGACAAAGGATTGCTCTCTGAAAACAGAGAGCAGGGCCCCATTGCTCAGGACAATGCCCATACTACTCGTTGAACATGGAGAAGTCCAGTTGGTGCCTATGTGGAGTCTTCAACCCTGCATTCTAGTGTCTTTGGTGCAGGAAGGTACTCTGTGGGCTACCAAAAGAGAAATGCAAACACCAACCGAGCCACAAAATCTTTGACCTGCAATATGTCCTGATTTGAATATAGCCCATGATGGTGGTGACACAGAACTTGGTGGAGTAGCCAACCAATGTCTAATTTGACTTAGAGTCCACTCTATGAGAAGGAACCCATACCTAACACTGCATTGTTGATCAAGAAACAGAGACTAGATAGCCCAAGACCTAAGGTAAAAACCAAACACTAATGGTCTTTTTAAAATATAACATCAATAAAATGATTCCTAAGGATATTCTGCTATACTCTTAGATCAGTGCCTTAGCCAGTCATCATCATCAGAAAAACTTCTTCTGGCAACAGATGGGAACAGGTTCAGAGGCCCAAAGCCAGACATTACATAGGGAGTCTAAATTGAAGGTCTCCATCAAATCCCTCCATTCAGAGCTCAGGGAATCTTCGAGAAGAGGAGGCAGAAAGATTATAAGAGCCAGAGGGGATGGAGAACACCAGGAGACAGGGACCTCTGAATCACCTAGTCAAGGAGCATATGAGCTCAAGAACACTGAAGCAGCAAGCCTATAGCTGCATGGGACTGCAGAGGAGTTCTGCACATATACATTGTAACTATTAGCTGAGTATTTTTTTTTTTTTTTTGGTTTTTCGAGACAGGGTTTCTCTTGTGTAGCTTTGCGCCTTTCCTGGATCTCACTTGGTAGCCCAGGCTGGCCTCGAACTCACAGAGATCCGCCTGGCTCTGCCTCCCGAGTGCTGGGATTAAAGGCGTGCGCCACCACCGCCCGGCTAGCTGAGTATTTTTATGGGACTCCTGATTGTGAGATTGAGTGGGTCTCTGACTCCTGCACTTGCTCTTGGGACTCTTTTCCACGTATGGGTTACCCTGTCCAATTTCAATATAATAGTTGTTGCTTCATCTTATTATATTTTATTTTGTCATGTTTGGTTGTTATCTCTTAGAAGTCTGTTCCTTTCTAATGAGAGACAGAAAAGGAGTGGATCTGGATGGGAGGAGAAGTGGGAAGGAACTGGGAGGAATAGAGGAAGGAGAAATTTACTCAGCTATATTGTATGAGAGAAGAATGTATATTGGATGAAATATTATGGCCACTCCACATAGTTAAAAGGATATTTATTTAATGGCGTAACTCACAAATTAAGTGATAGGTAGGTCGCAGGGTCTGGGAAAGGTGTATTGCAGTCCAGCGGTGTTCTCTGGAGCTCTGCTTGGTCCATCTCCACCGTTCAGGGTCCCGGCACAGAGAGAGCGCACAGAGAGCTCTGGCCCATCCAGGTCTTGGGTCTCCAGGTGCCTCCCCTGGCCCTGCCTCGTAGGCGTGACAGTTGCCAGAGTCTCAATGGGGGTTGGAACTTCCAGATCCAAGCTGGAATAGCTACCCACTACAAATGTAATTTCAATTAAAGACAAAATAGGAAGAGAGAGAGTGAGAGAGAGAGAGAGAGAGAGAGAGAGAGAGAGAGAGAGAGAGAGAGAGAGGAAGAAAACCTTTGAAGACAAGATGCAGTCTCAGCTCTCTACCATTCTCTACCGTTGGTTGATGGAGCAGCTGCTGGACAGGCAGCCATTAATGACCTTTAGATTTAGTAAGCTGGTCTCAAGATGCTCTTCTATTTACCAGCTTCACCTTGAATGCTCAGAGTTCTGTCTGAAGTGAACATGAAACAACTTCCCTTCTCTTTCCTAGCAGGTACTCACTTCACAGCTTTTTCCAAGTAATGCCTTTCTTGGAATTATAACAGCTGCCAGTCTCAGAAAATTGAACTGACTCTAGCAATGAGAAGAAGAAAAGGTATTAATCAAACTTGTGCTTGACAAGTGTGTGGACAGTTTGGAACAGCACCCATAGGGGCAGCAGGACTGATTTCCACATGCCTAGAGAATACCCAATAAGACATTGTCTTACTTCTTCCACAGTCAAGAATCTCAGTCAGTGCCTTGGCCATGTTCTTGTTTAGCTTCTCTTGACAATATAACAATTAACCAACGCCCCCATTCCTACAGTAATGAATATTCACTTTTATGTACAGACATTGGAAATAAATAAGTGGGCAACTGTATAAAATATACATTATGTTCAATGCAAATGATTGCCACAGTAACATAAATAAAGATTTTCCATTCAGTTTTAAAAGAGGAGAAGGGGAAGATATATTCATGATTGGAAAATGAATATTCTAAAACAACAGAGAAGAGTATCTTTCATGTGTAAAAAATGAGGGGGTCATGGATTAAAGCAAGTTATATAAGACCAATTAAGTAACAATTCTTCTATAACATTTAATGATTACATAATGATATAAGAACAAATGATTATAAGAATAGCATAATGTGTTCATAGATGATGAGCACAATTAAGACAGGCAGCAAGGTCAGATCATGACATGTCCTATGGGTTATACTCACCTTCTGAAAGGTTTATTTGGTGCAGTAGTGTGATCTAACTTTTTTTTAAATTGGAACATTTTTAGTAAGTGCGTGCCACAGTGCACCTGTGGAGGTCAGACAAACTCTTGCTGTAGTCAGTTCTCTCCTTACATCATCTAGATTCAAGGGACCAAACGCCCTCTGGTTGTAGTTGGCAGCATCTTTGCCTGCTAATCCATCTCTCAGATCTGACACATTTTCAACAGCATTTGTCTGACTATTGCGAAGGAGGAAATGAATGAAAGCAGTGTTACACACAAGTAGGCTACATGAGTGATGTACAAGGGAAATGATGCTGATTTGGACCAGCTGCTAGCACTAATGTATCAGACTCATCATCTTCAGAGCAGATACGGCCGATTAAATTTGTTGATAAATCAGATACGGAATGTAAATGAAAGAATGACTTAAAATGAACTCTCACTGGGTATATCAACCACACTCCAAAGCAGGCCCCATATGCAGGAGTAGTTGGCCCAGACAAAATGATATCAATAATATTTTTATAGATTTTTTTCTTTTAAGTTTGCATTGTTTTCTCATTTTTTGTCACAGCAGTCCTTTGCATATTTGTTTTGATTTTCAATTTTGTGTTTTTGTGGGGATTTTTATGTTTCTTCAAGGGTGTTTTGGTTATGTTTTATTATAGAGAACATAAAGTTGGGTGGGTAGAGAGAGGAGTATTTGTGTGAAGGGAAATACATGATAAAATGCACTTATGAAATTTTATAATACAAAATAATACAGGAAAAAATAATGAGTCAAAGATGAGCTATGGTTTATGATTTGAGCAACTTGGAGAATGCAATTCCCATTAAGTGAATATAAAAGGCCATGAAATAAACTTTGAGAGGGTAAAGATCAGATGCTCAATTCTGGACCTATGGCATTTGAAATGATTACACATTCAAGTTGAGACATCAAATGAGAGCTGCATTGGTCTCACACATTCTCCACCATGATGTGAAGCAAGGTGCCATTCCATCTCCTGTTTCCTCTGCTTTGCCTCCATCCACACTGCTTCTTAGTCCTAGTTTACCTGTATTTACCCCTATGACTTATGCTTTCTTCTTACAATAGTCATCCTCATTCTAAATTTGTTTGTTTTTAATTTAAAATGTTTGTATTTAAGGGAGAAATACATGTGTGCACAGAGATGCTGCCCATGAACCTCCTGAAATAGTCATCATCTTCTCTCCAGCATGTACTACGAGAAGCCTCTGCTAACCCTAGAATCTCTGCCTCATGGGGATCTTGTTCTAAAGTCTTGTGTGTGCTTTGCTCTTTGTTTCCTGGGTAATGGCACCATCCCTAGGTTGCAGCACACTGGATCTCAGGGGCAATTCTTAGGATGACTTTGTGTGGTTTCAGGCTCTTGATCAGTGAGAGGCTTGATTCTTTTGTCTCTTAGACCATGGGAGTGGAAGCTGCAAAAATGATCAATTTCTCGTGAAGGAGCCCAGAGGAGGAGTATCCACACCTGGATCTCGACTCTGAGTGCTTACTCTGCCTCTCCCACTTCTTTTTGGCTCCTTGAAGGTCATAGAAGCCAATCATTGTTCTTTCTTCTGTCCACAGAGCAGGTTACTGATTAAATGCCAGCAGAGGCTTTCCAATGCACACAAGTATCACAAATGATCAGAATGAGTAGTATGGGAAGCACCCTAGAAACATAATCACCTGTCTCAGTTGACTGGCTCACACAAATGTGTCTGAACACTTTTTAACTATTTTCTATTTTCTGCATGTAATACCATTTGGGTTAATGATGTCTGCCTGTCGGTTCATCGGTGTCAGCAAGTGACAGAATAAGCAATTGGATTCACGTTGGACATCTCTAACCAGCTTGTTCTTTCCTCTGTCCTGAGCTATTTTCTGTAGTAGAGTTAGGAGATCTTTTATTGATCACATTTTAGTTCCCTTTATTAATTTGTATATAATTAAAGATTGACTTTTTGAAGAATTTATAAGTCCCAAATTTATGAAAGTACATTTCTTAGTCTTCTCAACTGTAAGGCAGTTCCTTGAAAATTCTGACTCCTGGCATGACCAGTGGTCCAGTTAGGTCTCAATTTGAGCTTGAGGTGAGTTGAGTTGACTCTTGGAAAGAAGATGCTGCCCAAGGTTGGCAGCATCGAGTGGATACATTGTTGTGAACTACCTGGGCCTCCCAGAACTACCCTAGTCTTTCCAGTTTGGTTACTAAGATACTTAGAAGTAATCAGCACTCTGAACAGACTGGATCTTGTCCAGACCCAGATTCCTGCACTTCTCTGAATCTCTTACAGTGACTTTAGAAAACTGCTATGGACCACCCAGGAGCAACCTTTAAACTGAATGCAGCCATATCAAATTTCTCAGGGCTCCTTTGGGGGAAACTGGCTCACCCAAGGACCACCCAGAGGTTGGACAGGAGATCCAGTAGAGTTTTGGTTTGGATTCAACTTCCCAAGAATGTGAGATGTCTTCCCCAGTATTGAGGAGCCAGACTAAAGGCTGTTCACACAGAGAATGGGCTGAGATGCAGCATCTCATCCCACCAGTTGGCTTCAGTGACTGTTTGAAGTTCAGCTACCCAACTCTGAGGCTCACACCCTATGAACTCTCCACTAGTGTTACATAAGCCATCTTTCCGATCCAGCCTCTGCAATAGAGGAGGATACATTTAGGTTTCCTTTCTCTCTATTGCCATTATTTCATTATTAACAAGTTCTGAGAATTTTACTCAAGGTCTTATATTTTAAAAACATAAAATGGCTAATTATATAGTATATTGAAATTTTTAGATTAAATATATTACAGGCATGAAAGATATTAGTTATTAGTATTGTCATTAATCTTATGTTATCTTATAATCAGAAATTTCGAACATAAAAGATTATATCAGTAAAACCCATGAATCAATAGCAGAAGGTTGGGAGCCAGTACTTCATTCCCTTTAAAGCCATAAGGTGTTGAGATGGAAGCTGAGCCTGTATTTAGTTGCATATCTTTGTTTTGTATGACCCTGAGAAGAATGGGATGGATGAATGTATTGAATTTTTCCATCACTGAGAAATGTTGACCTTTAGATATGATATACATGTTATCCTGCTATCCCAGCCTTTATCCCCCATGCAACTCCAAATTGATATTGTTATTTAAAATAGAATTTTCTTATGTACAAGTATCTTTACATAAGAGATAGCAGCACAAAGACATGACAAGTCACCATATACCATGACCTACAGCACAGACATGACTCGGAACAACCCAGGATGCTACTTGTTCATCTACCATCCATCAAGCTCACTGACAAAGTACGTAAAGAAATTCTATTTGTGACTGCCCACCCTCCACAGAAATCAAGAGCAGTGGGTTTGATGAGTTGAAAAATATCTAAAATTTCACCTAAGATACATATCTTCAGATACATGTCACATTTTTGTGAGCAAAGAGAAAATCCTGATAGATACATTTCTTGAACTGGAAGAAAGTTCAGCCCAAAAGCCATTTGTCAATCACCATGTGGAACTGCTTATGCCAGACAAAGGCATCCATTAAGTTGAAAATGTTGCCTTTATATTGTATAGATTACAGTAAAAAGATTCTTACACAAACGGGAAAGAGGAAATAGCAAAGTTGTACCTGGTTGACCCGTTCCCAGGAGATCTTCCAGTTCTGTTGCTGTGCATCGGTATATCGTCTTTCATCACCTCCCACACCTAGTACTTCATTGCAGCACTCCCACAGTGATGGCTAGCAGGCAACAAATAAAGTTCTCCAACTCTGTCAATGTGACAGCAAGCAAGGGCTCCTCTTCCCTCACCGCCAGAAGGCTTACTTCTGCATTGCTGTAGCGATGGCTAGACATTTACAAGCCATTTTCTTTGGCTGGCGACTTTGTTTTCAAACCCCTAATGGAGCATCTGTAACTACTGTTTTACTGAACTAATTTCAAACACAGTTGCATTTCCAGTAATCTATGACAGTTTTAAAAGTTTGAAGAGACCAGGAGTTGGAGACAAAGTACACCAGATGTGTTTCATAGGGATTTGTTAGCGTCTTGCTAAACTACTTATAGAGAAATTTCAGGAGGTAAATAGGAGTCCAAGCAATAATAAATCCTCATTAAATATATGCAATTCCATCTCTAGTGATAAAGTGAGGATATCCAAGCCTCTAAGCTCCGAGCTCAATACACAATAACCAAAAATGTCTTTAAAATACAAGATGAATAATTTTTGTCTTGAAAATACTACAATATATAGACTAAATAATAATAATAAGCATGTAGAATGTAGCAGACACTCATAGGATTCCTTAATTATGAAGGTGCATGGTTCATGGTGCTTCCATTTTGGGGGAGATAAACCAGACAAAAAGGTAAATTACAAACAATGCTGCTAAACAATCAAAAGATGGACAGGTGGAACCGGGCAGAGATGCTTTAAGCACTGGGACTGCAAAGGCTGACAGGTGTGGGCTACAGGATTTGGGGGGTCAGAGTACTCTTGGGCAAGATGACATTGGAACAAGCACTTGACAATGATATTAGTAAAAAGGTTTTCAGTAATAAATAATCAATTAAATATAGAGGTCTGGAAGAACCAATCTTCCACCAACCTGATGATCAGAAATGAAAGTCAGACATTAAAATGTCATAAAGCAAGAGTGACTGTAAAAACAGTCTTTCTCATGTCCCTATCCTCTTGTTCGCTCTGTGTGTCTTTTATACACAGTTTTTCTTCCTCACTTCTTGCTTTTTTTAATTTTCCTGACAAATTCATGTTTCTTTTTTCCACTCTCTATATGTCCTATAATTATATTAGTACTAGAAATATTTCTAATAATGCAATGTTATTTTTTTCAAAAACCAATATGCTTGTTTATTTTCTTTTTACAGTTAACACAGTGTTTTTTTCTCTCTCACTCTCATGCTGACTGTCAGAACTAGAGTAAAGCCTGACTCATTAAGTAATACATATAGTCTTCAGGAAACCATTGCCTTGAATTGAAAAATCACGAATCAAAATAATAATATGAACTTGTTAATTTCAAAAGGAACTCACTGTCTATAATTTTCCAAGTCCAAAATTTCCAGTTTTTATATATTACAAAATGCATAGAGAGCAAGCAAAACAAGTTATAAGTAATAACTGATGTTAAAGTAAAAGCAGTTAAAACATAATGTGATGTAATAGAGAACAGGGGAATTGGTGCTCATCTGCTGAAGTATTTACATATGTTGTATAACTTGGTTTCCTATGGTTGACCTAACAAATTAGCACAAGTTCAGAAGCTGTAAGATCTTTGTTTCTGCAGCAGTAAGGGGAACATACAAGATGTCAGGAAACAGTTTAGAGGCTATAACAAAGAGTCCATTTCTACTGCTTGCTGGCAATCCTTGTCATCCCTGGACATGTGTCACCCCAATCTGTGTATTGGTGACCCCTCAGTTGTCTTCCTTTGTTTTTCTACATCAAATATTGCTCTTTTTCTAAGAATACAGCGTCATTTCCCATCGTTATGATTTCCTCACAACTCGACTACATCTGAAGACTCAGCTTGCAGTGTGGGTCAGTTTAGAGGGAGCAAAGGTTATTGCTTTGGTTTATCTTTTGGGTGGATACATTTCAACTCTCTAGATAATGAATTTCATTGGTACTACAACAAAATAAGAGCTGAACATGAGAAAAAATAAAATGGGTACAAAACACACAGACAAAATAGATCAAATCAAAGGATCCACTTCCTCAGCCTGACCTGCATACAAACAAAACTGGGTTTGTCCTTGAAACACAGAGAACAATTTCAATTCATTCTACATGGCACTCTTTGCTTACAAATCATTGTATTAAGTAGCTGTCTTCTGGAAGTCTGTCTTCCTAATATCTAGGATATTGTAATCAATGTGTTTGGAGATAAGACAAAAATGCTGTTTTCCACAAAATCCTATTTTCAGAGAAAAGTAAACTCTAGTGGAGAAAGGTAGTTCAGCAAATAGAACTCAATCCATACCCATACTTCAGCTTCAAGGATAACTGTGGTCCAGATACAGATATGTTCATGCACTGAAAGACAAAGATCTGAGTTAGATCCTGGAGCCCAAACTCTGTGTAAAAATTTGGGTATGTTTGCTCACATTTACAATCCCAGAAGTGCCGAGGTAGAGACAGGTTTGCTTCCCAGGCAGGCTGTAGTACTGGTGAGTTTCAGTGAGAGAACCTGTCTAGAAACTACAACTAAAAACTAAAGACAGATGATGGCCTGTGAGGAACTACACCTGAAATTATCATCTGGCCTCCACATGCACCTGCAAACACATGCAGACATACACACTAACACATATGCACATTTGCATATACACACATACATTCACATATGCATGTATGAAAATGATCATGCATTTATAATCCACACTCCTACACATAAGACAATAAATGAAAGCTACTCTGCGCTTTTAATGATTCCTGTTTACATTCCAAGAAAAATGAAATTAAATAGAGATAAAAGGAAGCTCTTGTCTGAATCATTTTGAATAATGAAAATAATACTTGAGGGGCTGGAGAGACATGGCTCAGTGGTTAAAAGCACTGACTGTTCTTCCAGAGGACCCTGGTTCAATTCCCAGCACCCACATGGCAGCTCACAACTGTCTGTAATTCAAGTTCCAAGGGACCTGACACCCATGGCAAATCACCAATGCACATAAAATAAAAATAAATTAATTGAAAAACAAAACAATACTTGAAATTAAGTTATCTCACTGTATATCTATAATCCTAGCATGCTAGTATTTGGGGCAGGACAAGGATCATGAGTCCAAGTTCATCCTATGCTATATAGCGAGATATTCTCCAAAATAAAAGGAAAGGCATATAGACATACATGCTCACACAAAGGTATATAGATGTTAGATAGATGATAGATAGATAGATAGATAGATAGATAGATAGATAGATAGATAGATAGATAGATAGACGTGTGTGCATGTATGTATAAAGCGTAGTGCACATACATGTGTATATTCTCTCCTCTACTATTTCCCTGTTCTAATAGCCCCAGTCCACCTAAATAATTTTAACTCAATCATTTGCAGGAATGTTTAACTCAATCACTTGCATTACCTGGAATTGTTTCTTGATCATCTTCCATATAGAAAAAATCGCTATGCTGACAATGGACAGGTAAATTTCATTTTTCCTGTAAGCATTCTCTGGCTTAGAAAAGTTGCCAGTCAAAAGTACAAGGAAAATATTTTAATTGATTATCATTCCAAGAAATTCAGCCAACAAAACATTTCCGATTAGGTCTCAGACCTGTACATCATTCTCTGGCAGCCTTGAGGAACAATAAGTTTATTTAAGAAATATACTGCAATTCCAGGCCAAGGGAAATAAATGCTGTAATTGGTTCTAGTGTGGTCAGCTTTCTCCTCCTTGATCTGCAGATTTTCAATCTAGGACTTCTGATTCTACTGCTATTGAAAATATTTCTTTTTCTCTTTCAATCCCATTTCTGTTTTTCCATCTGCCATACCTATTAGTCTTCCAAATTCCAATTGTTAATAACAATGTTCTTGAGTCCTTTGACATGGTACATATAACTATCTCAAATATGGGTGAGATTTAAAGAGATATTCTATTTCTTATCTTGCTTTTCATGAGACAGAATGGATCAGGAATATCACTGACAAAAGTGTGAAAACAGAGGTCCTGACCATCTATGTATAACTCAGGCACAATTACATATATGTAAGTGTAGAGTTAAGGCTAGAATACAGTCTTCAGTATCCTAGGCCAGTTTTCCACCATTCTCTTTTCTTTCTGGTGTAGCTTTTATTATGAAATGAGTACTTTGACCCCATCAGCTAGGAATATGATTGAAATGATGCGGGGAGATAGAATTCTCTTGCAGTCAGGCCTGTTACCAAATTTAATTATTATTTTTGGAGAAAATTTGAGAAGGCAGCAGAGTATAGAAAAGTATCCATTTGAAATAAGAAAATTACATTATGCTACTCTTGACAATTAGATCATTTACCAAAACTATACTATCCAATTCGTTCTTTGGAAAGCTAACACAGTCTATTTGTAAAAGCTGTCCTGCTGACAAATGTTTCCAGGGCTATCCTTTGCCTGAATTATGTGATCACATTGGGGAATTATTTCTGAAGCTATGTGCAGAATATCATAACAATGTCTGCTTGGATCGGAAGGCCTTACTCTCAAATTTATATGACACTTGGTTGGCTTATACGCATTGTTCCCTATCTTGTCAGCTATTTCTAAGGAAATCTGTCTTGTTACAGTCTCGGGAAATGATCTGGGCTGTTAGCAAATGGTGAAAACCAGTGGCAAAAATCCATTTCTGTTCCTTCACTTTGTTCTGTTCTGTTCTTACTTAATTGTAGCTCCTTATTTAGCCATGAGAATCACACTAGCACAACCCAAAACATAAGGTTGAAAAACCACCTGCACCATCCAAAGAAACAAAACAACTTTGCAGGTGAGAGGCAAAGTAACTTCAAATGAAACAAAGAAGCATATTCATGTGTTCTCCTGTGGCTTTCTGTTATAAGAGCAAACACTTTCACACCAAAAATACTTTATCATTTTAATAATTACCTTTTTGAGAGACCTTATTCCAAGACACAGATGTAGACTGCAGTAAATAGTAGAGACACAAGATGAGCCAAGTAAACATGTCCATTCCTTCATAAAGCCCGTGGTTTGCTCGAAGATATACAAAAGGGATAATTAAAATTTAGTTAAATGTGACAAATGCTGAAATGTTTAGAATATGGCGAAAGAGGAAATTTAAAGCCAAATACTCCCGTGGCCATATCCAAAGACAAAGATAGCTCACTATGTAATGGATGTAATCCAACTGAAGCTTTTTCTGAGGAAAGCACTTCAGGACAAAGCTAGTCTGATATCATCACAAGGGTTGTCATTACAAGGATGGGCTCTGCCTGGAGAGATGCAGTCTCTTGGGAACCTCTCCATAAAGTTGTATTGGTTGCAGGGTGGCTAGGTTACAACACTACATTTTGGGTATTATATTTCTAAATATGAAGAAAATACTTTCTAAGTATTATTTTGAACAAGTCAAGAGTAAAATTGAAAGTGATACAAAAATATAACTAGCATAAAATAGCCACAGTGGGATTCTACCTTTCTGGGTTTACACCTCAAATTTTTTTGTACTTAGAAAGGACATAAAACCAACCACATTCCATTGTCATGGTGGGAATTAAGCAGCTAATGTAAGTCTATACAAAAATAAAGAGGAAATTATGTTAAACTATATATAAGATACTCTGTGGTTTAGTGTGATAGTACAATAGGTACCACATTTTTTAATTACTCACTCATTCACTAAGAATCCACAAGTGGGATGGCTTTCCTTGACTAGTTAAAAGAGAATCAAGAAACAAAGCCAATTACAAATTGATTCATGTTTGTCTATTGGTATGTTGGTTGGTAAGACAGAGTCTCACACTATATACAGACTGGTGTGAAAGCCTGTGAGCATCTGTCTTGCCTCACCTTTATGCCTAGATACATACATATTTTTATGAGACCTAAAGGATAAACCCTTGCCAAGATTCCATGTTTATCAAACACCACCAGGCAATGGTTTTCTCTTATGGTAGAGTCATTAATTTCAGCCACAAAGCATCTTGGCTTTGACTTGGCAATTTGAAGAACATCAACAATCCTATAGAAATAACAAAGCATTCATTTCTGTTTGCAGGTCTATACTGTTATCTGCTGGATTAGGAAAACTTTTCACTGGAATTTTATCCTAATTATACAGATAACAGCAACTGGGACAGGTGATAACATATACCCAAAGATTATCCAGATGAATTTTCTTGGTTTTTCATAATTTGAAACATCCTCCAATTTCCCCAGTAAGAGAAAAGTCTATAGAAATCTAGACTGGCGTCACTTCTAATTGAAAAAAGGAGGACTGTGCTAAGGACATATCTCTCCTCTGTCCTTCTGAAAGAGAACTGTGGAACTTCTTCACTGATAGAAATTTGACTCAGGGGGATGCAGGGAACTGACATGGATCACTTCTTGTAGAACTGTTGGTCATAGTTCCATAATCCACAGAATCAAAGAGAAATGATTGCCATGCTCAGACTTATATCAATCCATACAAAATCCGACCTACTTTCTCTCAGATGGACTGAGCAACCCTGCCAAGCATCCTAGAGCAGATAGTGGGGGGAAAAAGTCCACAGTTCCCAAGAGAGTAGCTGTCGACTGGCCAGGGAATGCATCGCTGTGGGCCAAACCACAAAGAGATATTCTTATCTAGTGTATATTTATTTTACTATTTGGTATATCATAACTGTGATCCAAGTTTCCCATTCTTCATGAAATGTTAATATATGAGTTCTGGTTGGGGACCGGAAATCTCTGTCAGAACAGTGATTTTAAAAGACCAGTAAAATTAAAAGTCCAAATTATATTCTGATATTTTTGACATAATGCATTTTTAAATTACACATATAGCTAGCCTCACATAACATTTAAATTATATAATATTCAAAACTAGAAAGACATTTTTATTCCTTACATAAATTTCAAAGGAAAATATTCTAATCCTTGAATTGTATAACTTATTGCATACAAACAATTCTCTATGATATATGATATATAATATGTGATCAAAATATTTTGAGCTTATTAAAGAAAAAATATTATAAATGTGATTGCTCCATTCTGAGAGAGATAACACAGACCCAAAAAGGCAAATCTGGCATGTATTCTATTATATGCAGATGTTAGTTTTAAGCCTTTTTGATAGGCATATTACAATCCATGTGTCCACAGAGGTTAGATGTAGAGTACAGGACCAGTAGAAGGGGAGGCTCTCTGATGGAAGGAAAGGTAGACATATAGTTATGGAGAGATAGGAGCAGACTGGAACAGGCGGATTAAATGGGGAGAGGGAAGAGAGGAATAAGAGAGGAAACACAAGAAAGGGACAGCTAACATTAAGAGCCATTTGAAGAGTCATATGGAAACTTAACTACTCTAGAAACTTTCAAAAACATGTACACATAAGTGAAAGACATCTAAATGGAGTCATCAAATAATTTGTGAGGCAAGGCCCCAACTAGACATATTTTGCTACCAAATGAAACTCCCAGTGTCAGCAATGGGTTATACCTAATTGAGTTCTTGGCCAAAGGAGCCCCATGGAAACCCCCAAACAACTCAAGCTGTTTTCAAGGTTATTTTGTGCTCTCCATAAGTTTATGGTAAAGCCCTATTGCTGAAGATAAAACATCTACATATCTCATTGATATGGGGATGTCAAGCTGGAGCTTAACTAGAGTCTTCACCCCTGACTAGTGTTTATGGTACTATAAGGTCCCCTACAGACTACCAGAGGACAAATACAATCACCAAAAGAGCTACAATGCATTAATCTAAAATGGTAACCTGCCTGCATGATAAGCTGCTGTAATAGTGGCACAAACATTGTGTGAGTAACCAACCACGATCCAATTGAATTTAAAGACTACTCTACTAGATGGAATCCATGCCTGACATTGCTCTATTGGCCAAGAACCTGAAGCTAGATAGGCCATGGATCTAGGAGAAAACCAAATACTATTAGGTTCTGCTAAACACACACACACACACACACACACACACACACACACACACACCTAGCAATAAAATTACTCCTAATAACATTCTCCTATACCCATAAATCATTGTCTTACTCAGCCATCATCAGAGAAGCTTCCTCTTGTAGTAGATGGGAAATAATACAGAGACCCACAATTGGACAATATAAAGAGAGTACGAGACCTTGGCACACTCAGTCCTAAGCAGAATGTCTTTATCAAACTTCTCCCCTGGGGGCTCAGGGAACTGTGCTGAAGTGGGGTCAAAAGATTGCAAGGGCCAGGGGGGATTGATGATTCCAAGGAACGCATGCCTTCCAGACACATTAGGACTGACTAACATATGAACTCACAGAGAATGTGGCAGCATGCACAGACAGAGTCTACTCAGGTTCAAGCCAGACGGGGTCCCAGTGCTAACATGGGAAATGGACATGATCTCCTATCCCTAACCAAGAATCTATCTGTGATTAGCTGCCACTTGCAAAGGAACGATCAGTTTTCTCCAATGGAGGCACACTGGGAATAAACCACACATAAGGGCAGGCAGCATGCCCAGCAATAGATGGGACTCACTGGTGATTTGGTAGGTGTTTTGTCTTGTATTGCTTTGTATGTGCCTTTTCTCTTTTTAATCTTATTGGCCTGTTGCTTGTATGTTATGTTTTCCAATTCCAATTTGGTGTTTTGATAAATTGTGGTATACGTGTGTGTGTGTGTGTGTGTGTGTGTGTGTGTTTTCACTTGTTTTTCAATTTCAGTTGTTTCCTTTTTTTTTTTTTTTTTTTTTTCCATCACAGGCAATTTATTTTGTTCTATTCATTCACAGTTAATACAGAAAATACTTGGAAACATTTCCATATAATGTTTGACACAGAAATCATCAAATAGAAGTATACAATATTGACAGGAGGCAGTACATTTATAATTTATAACCCCAAATGTATTTATAAATTAGAAATGGAAAGATCTACAAATGAAATTATGAAGGTTCACCAAAGTCATTTAATCTGTCAGTTTCTCATTCATTTTTATGTCTTAATAATATTCTATTGTATGAATAAGCCACATTTTATTTCTCTCCAATATTTGATAGCTATTTGAGTTGTTTTAACTTTTTTACTATTAGCAACACACTGCTGTAAACATTCATGTACATGTTTCATAGGTGCACATTTCAGTAGTTTGAGGGTATGTTCCTAAGGGTAGAATTGTTGAGTAACAGAGTAACAATGTTTTGCATTTTGACCAACCACCAAACTGTTTTGCCAAAGTGGCACACCATTTTACAATCTCACCAAATCCTTGTTTTTAAGGCTCTGATTTTTGTACAAAAGCCTTCAATCATTCTGTCAGACCAAACCAGGAAAAGTAAGCTATAGTTCAGAGCTGTTCTATTCCATTTACTATGCAAAGCCATTCTTGGCGTTTGCAACTCTCAGCCCTTTTGAGTATTCTTGCAGTGTTCACCTTTTCCTCAACCACTTTTTTTTTCTTCTTCCTTTCTGGTTTATTTCTATCTATTACAAATGTATAAAAAATCCTCCATCAACGCTGCTGATAGCAGCAGAACCTTGAGAAATATACCTTTGGTTTGCCTCAGAAAAGGAACACATATTGCACTGTAAAGTTTATAAAATTGGCGCAAAACATTGTGATAATGTTACAATACCAGTTTTAAGAGTTCAGTGACTAATGGGGAGCCGATGGGATACATGCAGAACTGTGAAAGCGATCTCACTTAGCCAGTTGTACACGTAGACTGTAAATCTACATTCAGATCATTTCTGAACTAAGACTATCATCTCAGTTTATCTGTTGAGGTCAACCAGGAAACCCTAGAATATACCTTGATTTTTGCAAAAAACAAAATAGGGGGAGGAGTTTCTTCAGCATCAGTCCACAAGTAACAGTATCCTAACAGGCAAAGTGTTCTCTCACTGTCAACATAGAAGGAACTGCTGCTGGAGGTCAACTTGGGCTTTAATTTGCATTAGCACTTACATGCATAGTAGTCCAAGTTGTTGACCTCATGACTTTAAAAAGTAACTCTAAAAAAGTAAAATGGCCCTTCTTGGAAGACTAAAGAAAGACATCCAGCCATAGTTGTAAAAAGTCTCATCAAAACAATATACCCTTTTATGAATTACGCCTCAATTAAAAAAAAAAAAAAGTAGCCCCAAATAAGAAGCAGCTATTTGTTCCCTAAGGAGATAGAGAAAAAGAAGGCATGGAATTAGTGAGTTGGGGAGTGGGGAGGATCTTGGAGGAGATGTGGGAGGAAAAACCATAACCAGAATACAATATATAAATTTTTAATTAAAAAGGGAATGTGATATGTATTTCATGCAATATTCTTAGTTATTTGCAGGACAATCCACAGGTCACAGGGAATATGAGATAAACCCTAGAGCCAAACCATCATGGGAAGTTCAACATAATTTTCTTGAATGATCTAGAGAGAACGTGGTAACGATACATACTTAAAGAATAAGCTGTTAACCCTGACTCCTGCCATCTTCTGCCTCTCGTCCTCACTTCGCCCCTTCCCCATCCCTCACACCAAGTGCTACTACTGACAAAAAGGAAATGTTTATGTTTAAGTAAATGTTTTTCCTTATAAGTGAGTATTAGCTGTTAAATAAAGGACAAGCATGCTACAATCCACAGACCCAGAAGCTAAGTAACAAGGAGAGCTCAAGGGGGGAAACATGCATCTTCCTGGGAAGGGGAAATAGAATAGATTTTGCTTTGTGGACGGACTGGGGCAGGTGTGTTTGGGAAAAGGAGGGATGGGGGAGGGATGGAGGGAGAGAGCACTGGGAGAGATGATTGGAACAGAGGAAGGCACTTCTGGGGTAAGGTGAAAACTCCCTGTATGAACTCTATGAGGGTGACCCTAGTGAAGACTCCTAGTAATGGGGGATACCAAGCCTGAACTGGCCATCTTCTGTAACCAGACAAGACTTCCAGTGGTGGGACTGGGACACCAACACAGCCACAAAACCCTCTGCCTGCAATTTGTGAAAGATGTGCTGGAGTGAAGGTGACAGAGAACTTGTGGAGTGGCCAACCAATCACTGGCCCAACTTGAGGCCCATGCCACGAGGGAGCCCACACCTAACACTGCCTGGCTGTCCCGGAACCAGGGGTTCAACAGCCCAGAGACCTGGGAGAGACCCAAACACGACTGACAAAGAAAAGCCAACGAAATGATTCGTAATGATATTCTGCTGTACTCATAGAAAGTTGCCGAGCCCAATCGTCATCAGAGAGGCTTGCTCCAGCAGCTGATAGGAGCAGATGCAGAGGCCCAAAGTCAAATAGTAGGCAGAGCTCGGGGAATCCTGCAGAAGAGAGGGAGAAAGAATTGTAGGAGCCAGAGGGGTCGAGGACACCACAAGAGGCCTGAGTGTTGTCTGTAAGAGAAGTGAGAACTTGCAGAAGCCACAGCCAGAATTTGTGAGGTGGGATATTAAAGAGGAGATGCTGCATAGGAGAATAGCTCTAGGGAGAACTGATGGGGGAATGTCTTTCTGGACGCTGCGAATACGTGTTGCTCTGATTGGTTGATAAATAAAGCCGTTTGGCCTATGGCAAGGCAGCTTTGAGGCAGGTGGGAAATTCAAAGAGAGACAGGAAGAAGGTGGGGGACGGGGGAGGCGCCAGTCAGCTGCCCAAGGAGCAACATGTAATGGGAGGCAAGTTAAGTTACAGAACATGTAGCAATACATAGATTAATAGTTATGGGCTAATCTGAGATACAGAACTAGCTAGCAAAAGGCTTGAGCCATAGGCCATGCAGTTATAGTTAATATAAGCCTCTGTGTATTTACTTAGTGGACGTGAATAGGAGAGATTAGTCCTGACCACCACAGGTAGGCTGGGACACAGGAAATCTTCCAACCACTGAGAATAACTTATTATAGTATTAAACTGTGAGCAAATACGCACGTGGTGGTGCAGGCGTTTGAAGCTAGCGTTGGGGAGGCAGAGGCAGGCAAATATCTGGGTTTGATGCCGCTCTGGTATACAGAACAAGTTCTAGGACAGTCAGAGCTACACAGGGAAACCCAGTAACCCTGTCTTGAAAAGCATATGCACATACACTTGTGCATACCTGTAGTCAAGTTACCTGAAACAGAAGTCATAGTAACTGGAAACCTTTAGGCCAAACAGCTGCTAGAGCTCACACAAAGCTGAAAGTAACAGTAGTTCACACAGTTAGAGAAGAAGATTTCAGAGTATGGGAGTCACTGGGAAGGACCTGCAGAAGAGGTCACACACAAATTCACGTGATTTTGAAAAAATTCATGACCAATATTCTAAAGATAAAAAAAGCTTGCAAATAAAATTGTGTGATGTGATTTTTTTTGTGAATTTATATTTTTTAAAAGTGAGGGGGGAAAAAACAAGAAAATCTCAAATTGGATATTTGAGAAATGTACCTCTATCACCTTAAAAATCTCAGGTAGATAAGAATAGAGGGGGCCATCATGCCCTAAAAAAAGATGGTTTTCTTAGAAGAAAAATGTATTAAACTCTAGAAAAGATGTCTTTTTTTTTAATCAATTATATGGTTATCAATGTAAAAATTCTTAAGGAGTCTTATTTATTCACCCAACAAAATTGACAGGCAAACCATAGGCTGAAAGAAAATGTTTTAAAATGTATTTTCAGCTGAGGAATACAGCTCAGTAACAGAGCAGTTCCCCAGCTCAAAGCCTAGCTGCAGTTCAACTGCTTCAGGGCAGACCTAATGCGGAGTAGCTGACTGACATATAATGGACTCAACAGTGTGTGTGTGTGTGTGTGTGTGTGTGTGTGTGTGTGTGTGTGTGTGTGTGTGCTTTTATTTGGTAACAGTTGGGTGTTGCTTTATTTTGTTTTCTGTGGTTTGAAGGTTTTTCCCCTTAGAAAGAACTTAAAGTTGAGCAGGTCGGAGGAGTAGAGAACCTGAAAGGACTTGGGGAGGGGAAGATATGATGAAAATATATTTAAATTGTGGCATGATTGAGCATTCCTTGGGTTGCTCAATATACCCAAGAGTGGTATAGCTGGATCTTGGGGGAGCTTGATTCCCAATTTTCTAAGAAAGCACCATATTGATTTCCAAAGTGGTTGTACAAGCTTGCATTCCCACCTGGAGTGGAGAATTCCCCTAGTTCCACATCCTCTCCAGCAAAAGGTGTCTTCAGTGTTTTTGATCTTAGCCATTCTGACAGGTGTAAGGTGGTATCTCAGAGTTGTTTTGATTTGCATTTCCCTGATGATTAGGGATGTTAAGCAATTCCTTAAATGTCTTTCAGCCATTTGAGTTTCCTCTGTTGAGAATTCTCTGTTTAGTTCTATAGCCCATTTCTTAATTGGACTGTTGGTCATTTTGATGTCTAATTTCTTGAGTTCCTTATATATTCTGGATATCAGTCCTCTGTTAGATGTGGGGTTGGTGAAAACCTTTTCCCATTCTGTAGGCTGTCGCTTTGCCTTGTTGACTGTATCCTTTGCTCTACAAAAGCTTCTCAGTTTCAAGAGGTCCCATTGATTGATTGTTTCTCTCAGTGTCTGTGCTACTGGTGTTATATTTAGGAAGTGATCTCCTATGCCAATGCATTCAAGACTACTTCCTACTTTCTCTTCTAGCAGGTTCAGAGTAGCTGGATTTATGTTGAGGTCCTTGATCCACTTGGACTTAAGTTTTGTGCACAGTGACAGATATGGATCTATTTGCAGCCTTCTACACGTTGATATCCAGTTATGCCAGCACCATTTGTTGAAGATGCTTTCTTTTTTCCATTGTACACTTTTGGCTTCTTTGTCAAAAAATATATGTTCATAAGTGTGTGGATTAATGTCAGGGTCTTCAATTCGATTCCATTGGTCCACATGTCGGTTTTTATGCCAATACCAAGCTGTTTTTATTACTGTAGCTCTATAGTAGAGCTCGAAGTCAGGGATTGTGATGCCTCCAGAGGTTGTTTTATTTTACAGGATTCTTTTGGCTATCCTGGGTTTTTTGTTTTTCCATATGAAGTTGAATATTATTCTTTCCAGGTCTGTGAAGAATTATTTTGGTATTTTGATGGGGATTGCATTGAATCTATAGATTGCTTTTGGTAGAATTGCAATTTTTACTATGTGAAGAATGGATAAATAAAATGTGGTACATATTCACAATGGAATACTACTCAGCAGAGAAAAACAATGACATCATGAGTTTTGCAGTCAAATGGATGGATCTAGAAAAAAATCATCCTGAGTGAGGTAACCCAGACTCAGAAAGACAAATATGGTTTTACTCACTCATAGGAGGATACTAGATGTGGAACAAGGATGACTGGACTGCTACTCACATCACCAGGGAGGCTACCTGGAAAACAGGACCCCAAGAAAGACACGGGGATCGCCCAATGACGGAGAAATGGCTGAGATCTACATGAACAGCCTGGACATGAGTGGGAGTAATGAAGGGTGAGGGTCTAGAGAAAGAGAGCCTGTGGGAATGGAAGATCCCAGCTGGATCAAGAACAGAGAGGGAGAACAAGGAATAGGAGACCATGGTAAATGGAGACCACACGAGAAAAAGAAGAAACAAAGTGCTATAGAGGCCCACAGAAATCCACAAAGATACCACCACAATAGACGGCTGGCAATGGTCAAGAGACAGCCCAAACTGACCTACTCTGGTGATCGGATGGCCAAACACCCTAATAGTCGTGCTAGAAACCCCATCCAATGACTGAGGGATCTGGATGCAAAGATCCACAGCTAGGCCCCTGGTGGAGCTCCGGGAATCTAATTAGCGAGAAAGAGGAGGGTTTATATGAGCGAGAATTGTTGAGACCGAGGTTGGATAAAGCACAGGGACAAAGAGCCAAACGAATGGAAACACATGAACTATGAACCAAGGCTGAGGTACCCCCAACTGAATCAGGCCCTCTGAATAGGTGAGACAGTTGATTGACTTGATCTGTTTGGGAGGCATCCAGGCAGTGTGGGACCAGGTCCTGTGCTCAATGCATGAACTGGCTGTCTGAAACCTGGGGCTTATGCAGGGACACTTGGCTCAGTCTGGGAGGAGGGGACTGGACCTGCCTGGACTGAGTCTACCAGATTGATCTCAGTCCTGGGGGGAAGCTTTGCCCTGGAGGAGGTGGGAATGGGGGGGTGAGCTGGGGGGAAGGAGAAGGGGGCAGGAGGGGGGAGAACAAGGGAATCCATGGCTGATATGTAGAACTGAATGGTATTGTAAAATAAAATAAAAGGGAAAAATACATTTAAATTTAAAATTGTCTTAAATAATAAAAATAAATATAATAAACTTATTATTAAAAATTATAAGCCAGGCAGTCATGGTGCAGCATTCAGGAGGCAGAGGCAGGTGAATCTCTGAATTCGAAGCCAGCCTGGTCTACAAAGTGAGTTCCTGGACAGCCAGGGCTACATAGAGAAAACTTGTATTGAAAAACAAACAAACAAGCAACAAATTAATAATAATAATAATAATAAAGAAAAAGAAAGAAAATTAGCAACGTATTAATATTTTAACACAGCACACATACAGAGAGAGTGGGGGGCAGAATATGGATCTATATGATGGGCTATCAGAATGAGCTAGCTGGAAATTCTTGCCAGGAGCTGAGCCTGCAGATCAAGGTAAAATTCCATACCAATTCCATCTTTATTCTGTTCCCACTAAGTTTATAATGATTAGTGAGGAAGTGGAAATGTGACATGATTGATCCACTTTAGGAAACAGCAGTTTGGAACCAGTTCCTAAAGCTAAACATAAGTTATATAGCAACTCCATTCCTCACTATTTACTCAAGAGAAATGGAAACACATATCCTTCAAATGATTTGTAAGTAAATAAATATTCTTAGCAGCTTTATTTGTGACAAATAAAGCCTGGAAATAGCCCAGATGTCCACTAACCACCTAATAAATAACACAATGTGTGTTATCTATACGGCGGAATATAGGCAAGGCAGTGACAGCATGCCAAGAACCACTAATAGATGCAAGAACAGGGCTGAACATCCAAGACCAGTGCTAAGGGAAAGATGTTCGCAGAAGACTGTCCCTTGTGATTTCATGTGTGTGACTCTCAGAAGATAAACTGAAGATCAGTGTTTTTGTTGTTGTTGCTTTGGTTTTTTTAGAGACAGGGTTTCTCTGTGTAGCTTTGGTGCCTGTCCTGGATCTCACTTTGTAGACCAGGCTAGCCTTGAACTCACAGAGATCTGCCTGGCTCTGCCTTGCCTGGATTAAAGGTGTATGCTGCCGCCACCCGGCAAGATCAGTGTTTCTAAAGGGAATAAACTGAGGCATGAGTCAGTCACAAAGAAGCTTGAAGGAAGAGCATTTTTGGAATGAAGTAAGTTGTTGGTCCTTTGATTTAGTGTTGATTATCTCACTCTATCCATCTTTCCAAGCTCCTCAATTTGCCCTCTTTGTAGTGGCTATTCTGTGCCATCTCAAAACCAATATTCTGAAGTCACTCACAAAAACAATGAAGCAGAAAGCAAATCAGACTCTTGATGTAATTCCATGCTGAACACATTCAAACAACAAACATAAGAGATCACTGAATGCCAAGTGGAGAACATGTGATAGATAGTGTCCTTTGTGCTTTATTTGTGGAAATAATACTTTCTTCCACAAGAATGTATCCATGCACTATCATTGAAATTGGGTGATCACATATTCTATAGCCCAGTAACCATATAACGTTAAGTACTATAAGTTAGTCTTACAGGTCTCAACTATCGACTACACATACGAATATTAATTATACTATACTAATATAAATATTAGGACTGCTCAATTTATTTCACCAAAGGTGTACTCATGCAGTAGAAAAATATACTATAAATAAAAATAAGTTAACCAAACCCACAAATTCTAAGATGGAATGAATGTTAGGTACATAACATTAAGAGAAATACCTACTCTGGAAAGATCACAAACTCCATGATACCTTATGATAATATTCAAAGACAAGACCTATATTCATCACCTAATGCTTTGTGATTGTCTTGAGGGTTACAGTAAAAATAAATATAATAATTGAATTCTGTGTTCCTAGGTGTCCATTTAAAAGATGTAAACATGTAACTATAAGCAAAAAGTGAATAAACAGAAGAGAATGATTGATAACATGGTATAAACATATCTTTCTGCTCATTAATGAGGAAAAATATTCACTGAGATATCAGGGAAATAAAAAGCAATACAGAAAAACAACGGACAAACAAAAGGGTAACATCGGGCTGCTGCTGAATTGAGGGGAAGATAATCTTTGCACATGATTGCAGATTTTTTCAGTGCCATAGGGTTTGTAATAACTGACTCTTCTAGAATTAAAGGAGTTTGTTTTATTCCACCTGGACTTAAATTTTGTGAATACAGCCAGCAGAGTTCTTGACTTTCTATAACTGTTACTGGCAATAACTGTACTGCATAATTATTTACCTTTTTTAAGATTATGCTATTGATCAAGCCAAGTGACAAATTATGGTTCTAACAAACAACTCAAATCTTACCTTGAAAATGCACAGTAAAGATATAAATGATAATAGAAGGCATAAAGGGGGAGAGTGAATTTAGCAGTCTGAATATTATTATTTATTGCTATTGGGGATGTTAGAATATCAAATTTGATGATGTTAGAATGAAGAAAATTTGGGAGAGAACTGACTAATTGATTTTTAATCATAATGTAACTAGAAAAATGGAAAAATAAGACAATGATTGTCCAATTTTAAGAAACAGTAATTGGAACAAATTACCCATGTCAGGAAGCATAAGCTATAGTATAGTCCAACAGATGAGAAACACCACAGTTAAAATTGTTTATGAAAAAAAACACATTGTTATTGTGATAGTGTTTTGAGGTTTTTTTTTTTTTTAATTAGTAAAACAAAACTTAAATGACAAGTGACCGCCTCTTTGGAATATGACTGTCAGGAGATAGTGTGTTTTGTAATAAATCACGATGCAGAAGGAACCTGTCTTCCTTCTCATGTGATGAACCCAAACAAACCTCTGTGCTGAAGGAAGTTCTCCCAATACCTTGTAAACTATTTTATAAGCATCAGTCGAAGTGAGCTGAGAAGTCCTTGTCAGTGCAGGGAAGGAACACAAAGAGCAGCCAGGAGTCCTGGAACCACTCCAGCTGGTTCAGAGCCAGTGCCTAGCCAAAATGTAGAGATCCCTTTGGGCTGTGCAGATGGTTGCTCAGCTCTGGGAGCAGCTTTGCCCCCAGGTCTGAACACACCCAGTGAGAAGTATCAAGGCTCCAGGGTAAGGCTTGCTCAGTGAACCTTGCAGTAACAGGCAGCTAACAGAGATCTGACACTCCTGGAGAATGAACCCCAACCATCCCTAGTTAGCCTTACATCAGTATACTTAGTTTGTCTCTTAAGGTTTTTTTTTTTGTTTTGTTTTGTTTTTTAAGATTTCTTTAGACTTTAAAATGGGAAAAAAGATTCTTGGAAGATAAAACTCTCTGTTTTTCCTGTTTGCACAGGAGCAGCATTCACGCACAGTTCTAGGGGACATTTTCTACACAGCACTCTAGACATCAAAGAGACAAAGAGATTGCATCATCCTATCAAAAGGCAAAAATGCATCCCCCTTCATCCTGAATTAAGAGGGGAACAACAGCTGGGCAGTTGTGGCACACGCCTTTAATCCCAGCACTCAGGAGACAGAGGCAGGAGGATCTCTCTGAGTTCAAGGACAGCCTAGGCTACAGAGTGAGTTCCAGGAAAGGCACAAATCTACACAGAGAAACCCTGTCTCGAAAAAGCCCAAAAAGGGGGGGTGGGTGACAACAGAGAGTTCTAATCCCATCTTCCCAAAACCAATTGCAATTGTCTCTTCTTTTTATTGTCAAGAGATTGCACAAGTGGGTGAGAACCCAGCACCATGGAGACCAAACATCACATCATTCTAGAACTGTTTAGTAAACACCATTTAGTACAGCGGTAACTTATGCTGAAGGGTGGTTTGTATTCATTGCTGTTCTTATCTTTGTGATGAAATACTTGAAACCAGCAGCTAGAGCAGGAAAGGGGTTGTTCTGGAGCTCGCTTTAACAGGGGACAGTCCATCATGGTAGGGGAGGAGTGCACACTGGAGTAGCCAGGTATACACAGCAGGTGAAGAGGAGCAGCTGGGCAGCAGACACATGATGTTGATTGTCGGGAAGCAGAGAACCTAGACGGAACTGGACCAAGAATATAATCAATAAGGCCTGCCTCCATGGGATTCACTTCTTCCAACTAGGCTCCAACCCTTCCCAAAGGTTCTACAGTCTCCCCACCCTGCCACCTGTTGGGTATCAAAGGTTCCAATACATGAGCCTATGGGGACAATTCACATTGAAACCAATATTCCAGTTTCAGTCTCCCTCTATCTTCTTAAATTGTTTTCTGTATGTGTGTGGTGGGGGTCATGTGGTTATGAGTTGAATTTGTGTAAGTACCTTGTACTGACTTTTTGATCCACTGGAATTCCTGTGTGTTACAACCGTGTGTGTACATGGTTTTGTAATCGTGAGTGGATGAGTGCACAAGCACATGTGTGCTGGTGCCTGGGCTGCTCAAGGTTCCTTGGGCTAATGTGCCATTCGGTTCCTTTCTGTCTTATTTGTTAAGCCAGGGTCTCTTAATCAATCACTGATCCCACAGATATGGCTAATCTTACTAGTTTGCTTTAGAGAGCCCCCATCTCTGCCTCCTAGGCCTGGCATTACAAGCAGGTGGCCACATCTAACCCAGCATTTTCCTGAATCTCTGGGGATCCAAACTCTGATCCTCACCCAAGCACCTTAATCACGTAGCTGTCTCCTTAGGCCCCTGATTTTCCTCAATCCCGTTTATATCTACCCACCATGTATTCTTATACCTTGTCTCCATTCTGTGATTTCTACAGCTTTACCACAACTGTATCACTTTCAAAGCTACACAGAGAGATGAGGAAACAGTTTTAGGGGCCAGGCTTCCCTCCAAAAAAAAGTATTAGTAAAGAATCACTGGAGCTCTTAGGGTAGAATTCAGTTATAGGATTAGAGTGCTTCAACCATAAGATAGCACAGGAGAATTGCCATTACAGAAGCACAAGTTGGTTAGCGTGTGCTGTAAGTTGACAGTTGCTGGCTTACGTTGATGACATCAGAGTTCTCCTGAACTCTCCGGATCTCCTGAGACAGTCCAATCTCATGCAAAGAGGTTTTGAAAAGTCTAACCTAATCCTGAACAGAAGCCCTTTGTGTTCACTGACTACTGGAGTATTTGCTTCAGATTTCTCAGGCATTGCCAATCTCCTGCATGTATGGAGTGCGTAGGTGTCTGTGCCATGGGAGTATCATGCTTATTTGTCCACAAGCATGTTTCTCCTTCTGCCTGCATGGTGCTCCTTCTCCACACCCCAAGTCCCTTTGGCTCAAGATTCTTACTGATTGCACTTAGTCTCTGGAAGATGTCCATATGGTTCACTCTTTCCACAACCTTCTATGTTGCTCAAATGCCCTCCAAAAAAAAAAAAAAAAAAAAAAAGCCCCACAAAGAAAAGGCTATTGGCAAGAGTACAAGGATTAGGAGAATCCACTGTTAACAAGCTTGTGGGCAGACTGAGTGATACCTGGGAGACACAGGAAGGGTCCGGCCCTTTCAGGGGGCAAGAGAGACACTGCATTGCACCAGGAACCCCTTGCTCCCTTTCCTCGGCTGTGATGTCTCTGGCAGAGACCCCATCAGCCTCGACTCAAGGGCCAATTCTTTTCCAGTGGAGCTCTCCTGTGGTTATTTGAGAATTTCTCAAGCAAGTATGTCCTGAGACTGAGAAGACATCTACAGTGTAGGTATTTTAGAAGATGGATCTGCCTGAATGATTTCTTTCCTGGACTTGGCTGAGTCCTTTTTCCATCTCCTTTCATTTTTTTGAGGGTAGATTTTATGAGTATTGAATTTTAGATGTGTCTAGTAGCTGAGATGGAGTCATAGACAAAAGATCTCTAAGACTGAAATATAAATAGAGAAGAAGAGTTTGGGGTGACATCATTCTGTATGCACACCAGAAGTGACCACAAATAACCTACAATAACCTTTAAAATTAGTTTTTTCCTGACTTCATAAAACAATATTTTATTTGGCAGGCACGCATTGGCAAGCGCTTCCAAAGCTCTGTTTGTTTTCTGTATCCAGGAAGACACGGCCACTGTTGTCACATAGGTTTCCTTCTCTGTGGTTTTGCCAGTTTCTGCTTCTCTATGAGTGGCTGTTACAGAAGATTTTTCTTTGGAACATTTATTAAGAGTAGCAAGGATATGAATGAAAAGCCATTCTCATAACTGTATAGAGTGGATTTCTTCTTCCACGTGTGATGCTGAGCAAGTTTAAGAGAAAGAATTGGAAATATCAACAGGGATATGGCTGCTTTATTCTGAGGTTATATAATAGCATGAAGCTGGATGCAGACCATTGAAGGAAATCAGTCTACTTGCCTTTTGATATGTGGATCAAATCCCAAGTTATAAAAAGAATGTCGGATTATATTATAGTTTTTTCCCATACACAGTTATTCTGAACAAACTGAACAGTATCAAGGGGGAAAAGTATCATTTCAAAATTGTCTCATAGGCTAGATAATCTTTTTAGCTTTAATAATCTTTCCATTATAAAATAGAAATTGGTATGTTTTCTAAATATTAGCATACTTTAAAATCCTTCCTGAATTTAAGTTCACATCATTCAGTTTTTCAAAACCTTCCACTATTCCTCGAAGAAAAAAGACAAGAAAGTATAGTATGTTTTCAAATATAATTTAAAAAGCATCAAACACAATAAACAGCACTTCTAGAATAAGTCATGATATTCCATTTATTTCTTTTGGTTCTTATTAATCTTATGAAGGCAAAAGAGGAAGGCTCCAATAATTAACCTTGTGCTGTTGACCTAACCAAAATTAACTGGCTATACAACAATTTAGTTGTCCATATAAAAACAGGAAGAGAGTTTTCCCCAAGTAACCCTTATTCTCCATGAGAAAAACAGCTGGTGCTCTCTCTTTCTGAGTAAGCCTGTGGGGCACGGATGAAAGGATGTATATTTCTGATATCCTCCCTTGTAAATGGGTGGTTTTTTTCAGTGGAAGTATGCCAACACTCAGTTCCTGAGAGTCAGGGGCCCATGAAAGTCTGGCCTGAATATTTAAAATTATATCTTTATAAAACAAGGTCTGTGAAAATGAACTAAGTTGCCTTACCAGTGTTACATGAATAATCACTGTGAAATAATAATGGAAACCCGTACCTGTGCCTCCTTGGAAGGGAGGGAAAGAGTAATAAGAAACACAGCCTTCCAACAACAAAAATCAAAGTTCAAGAACCAGACTTCTTTTGTGTCCCTGTTTTCCATGCTACATTTCCCACAGCACACTGCTGGGATTTTTTATTTTTTATTTTCGCTACGCATGCTCACACATCTGTTGCACATGTGTGATCAACCGACTGGCGTTTTGAGCCAAATGTCCTGTTAAATGGACAGAGTGGGCAGAGCATTCCTTTGAGAGTTAGATTCTGCCTCTGGTGGATTGCCGCCAAATGCAATGGTGTAATAAAGAAAAGAAATCTGCTCATTTGAATTGCATTGAAATGAACTGTGTCCTCTCCTAAAATACCATATGGTAATGATCCCTGGAGGTATGGTGCATAACACCTAGGTCTGGCAGGCTCCAATGAAAGGCTGTAAACGTCCCAGTGTAGTTGGGCTGTGAAAGGCAAGATAGTTGACAAGAAGCATGCAGGGGAAACAAGAATCCTATCTGATGTCCCTCAATCAACTGGAAATGAAAGAAAGCGGACTGGACAAAGAAATGCTAGCAAGTCGCCTTGGAGAAATCCTCCTCCTCTCATTAAAATGCAGTTCTTGGATCTCACCTCCAGTAAAGTGAAACCTTATGGAAAGAAAGCCGTTTCACCTGAGCAGTAGCCAGAGTTTCTTTGGAGCAAATTATCTCAATAAGACTCAAGTGTATGTCTGCAAAGCAAAATGCAGTCTTCTTAATCAAACCTCCACCAGAGCTGAGAGCAGACGGACCAAGTAACTGGAGCCTCTGAGACTTCACGTCCGCTCTGGCTAGCACTCTCAATGAACCTCATCTGAAGGAGGTAGTAGCTGGTGACCTGCACTCCATGCTATGAGGCCTCTAAGGAACACACACACACACACACACACACACACACACACACACACACACACACACACACCAGGATTTTATAGCATTGAGAAATTCAGTAACATTAACAAATTGGTGGTGAGAGTCTGAAATATCTGTATGCCAAAGAATATAAAGAAGTCTAGTGCAGAGATTTACAGTGTGGCCGTGGACTACAACAAACCCGGTCTCCATAAGTAACCATAACATCATTTCTATCGCGGATCCTTTGTTTAATCTTTCTTGTAAAAGTTTCCACTAATTTAGTGTAAAATCAAAATAGAACAGAGAAATAAAATGAGAACCTACATCCAGACGAAGTTAATCTTGCCCAGATTTTTCCTATTGAACAATTGAATTGTAATTGTCCTGCGTCTGTTAACGAAGTACAGCAATTCCTAAAAGTATTTTTTTCTCAACTTTCCCTTTTGAAGTCTAGACAACTAAGGTCCATTTATATAGCTAATTATAAATTATATATGTAAGTTATTGTTATCCTTAACTTTTGTGAAAATTGATGTTTCAGTTTTTATGTCAAATGTGACTTAGTATTTGATTAGCATAATTTCTTTGTGATAATTTTGAGGAAGCTTTCTAATTATTACCTATAACACAAAGGCAATGCATAACAGAAAAATAATGACTCATACACATTAGGAATTTCTATTTACGCTAGTTAATTAGCTCATTTAGCCTTAGCCACGACAGTGACTGTTATCAGGCTCACGTTCCTGAAGGATACAGATGAGAGAATGCAGCTGTATCCGAACTGATACCTGAGATGAGATGGAGTCCCTTCTCTTTGACCTAGAGCCCACATTCTTAAACATCACCACACAAGACGCCATCAGTGGACTTTGCTTTCGTTTCTGAAATTCAGACTCTAGAACTGACATTTCAAATTTACCCTTCCTGTGTTCCAAGCTCATTGAAAAGGAAAATTCTATTAAATTCAGTGGTTTCATAGCTTTTTATTTAAAAAGATATTTGTATGACTATTATTTTTCATGTGTGAAGAATATGACTGAAATATTAACCTGTTATCTCTCCACCCTGCTCCTAGTAATGTTATATACAAACTTCTTCAACTGTTTCCCCCATGATGGAGGGGATTTTTAACCTCACCACACAACATATTTCCTTTTTCCACTTTTCTAAACAAATGCACTCACCCAAAATAGGGGCCTATCAGCTTTGTTTTTTTGTTTTGTTTTTTTTAATAAATAGGTTTTTCATTAAAATATTTTGAAAGAGTTAAACTTCAAAATCAAGTCTTTGTTTCTATAAAGCCCCTTCCTGTCTTTGGGTATGAGTTATTTGTACTTGCAGATCTCATGAATACCAGATCACCATAAAAAAAGAAAAAAAGAAAAAAAAGAAAAGAAAAAAGAAAGGCTGTTGGAAGTTGGGTACCAGGAAGCTGCCATCTCCACTGATGATCTTGCTTCAGGATGATTTTCTTATGTAGCAACACAGATGTTTCGTTTTTTCACTAACTCCTCAAGCTTCAGATTGGATACTCAAATGTCAAATACAGGCCGGCTGCTCTTTGTTGCTGATAAAGTGGACTCTGAATCGGGAAGCAACGGTGCAAGTCACATATTACAACCCCGCTTCCCATTTCAGCAGAGTTCTGAGCGCAAAACGTGACCAAAGAATTATCTTCGGAGAGCAGAACACGGATGAAATCATATTCACAGTCACTGAATGTATCAACAGATTGTGACCAGCGAAACTACATTCCACGACAACCCCCAAAAGGTATCTAATGAGCTTTTTAAAGCTTCTTGCAAAGTCAATACAGTCTCATATTGCCTTTCATCTCAGCTCTAATTTGGGCTATCAATGTGTTTTCTGGTTCACAGAAAGATCCCAGTACAGGTTCACAAGTGACGTTGGATGTAAAAGACCAAACGAATCACATACACACACGTTAATTAATGCTTTAACCATAAGAAGCGTGTATCTACAAAACGCCCTGCATAATCTCATCTAAATTACCTTGAAAGCACTTAGATTTATTCTTTGATGGGAGTAAACTAAAGAGAAACAACTTCTGTCATTCCACAAGTTGATTCTAAAAATTATTTTCTGACCATTTTAAGGATGCTACTAACTTCCTGGATGGAAAATCCAGGTTTCACTGTTTTCTTAATCATGGAGAACTTTAACAAATACAATAGAAGCCTAGCGGCTCTCCTGAGCAGCCCTGGAAACAAGCTAGCATCTTGCTGGGTTTTGACAGAGCTGTCAGAGTTCTTAGATGTATTCCAGTAAAAATGAGTCCTTAACCATGTCATCACCAGTAAAAGTGAGTCCCTATGACACCACAGGATTTGAAGAAATGAATTAAACTCCTGATCAGACAGGTAACAGCTGAATTCTTACCTGAAACCTCTTACTTGAATCAAGAATTCCCCTCCCCCTCCCCACCCCTCCCCCACCTGTCTCTCTTCATCTCCTCCTCCCTCTGCCCCTCCCCTCTCACAGACACACTGGGCTGGGTGGGGGTCAGGGGAGTAAATGGGATAAGCTCAGTACCCTGAAGACCATTTCAGACAAATGTCTCGGGAATGTGTGCACCAGTCCAGGCACATTCTCCTCCGTGAATACACAAAGCACCTGGTGTGCAAAGCCGCTCAAGCAAACGGAAATCTGAACTCAGAGATTCTTCTAGTGCTTTGCCTCCCTCTCCCTCCCTTCCCGAGTCCTTTTGCTTCCTAATCTGCCAAATTAAATGCTAAATCAGGAGCAATGGCCTCCGATTAGCTTTTCAATTAAAGTGTACAGTTCAAAGTTGACTCCAGAGTGAGTAATTGCTTTTGAAAACCACAACCAGCAGGCAGCTGCAAGATTGTTACAACAGTTTATTTAACCTGAAAACATCTGATCAATTTTATTATCTCAGCAAAGGGGAGATATCCCGGAGAGTGGTATTTAAATATACTACACACTCTACATGCTGCAGAAAGAGCTGAAATTCTTCAACGCCATAAATATCTTTTGCCATCACCTTGCTGAGAAAACAAACTCAAATTACACTTTCTTCATTCAAAACTCAACAGAGACTTAGAACTTCATGGCGTTCAGCAGGGGTGGAAGTGTGGGAGGAGGTGAGCAACTTTGCAAAACTGGAAGGTTTAAAAACTTTCAAATATCTGCCCGCGTTGTTGGGGGTGTCTGCTCATCCAAAAGAGAGACACGGGGAGAGCTTGCGACCTTTCCAAAGCAAAGAGAGCTTCCATAACCTTGCCTCTACTGTGCAGACCTGATTCCGGAGTGCCTTCTACAGCCCCAGGAAGGAAGGAAGGCCGGAAGCCAGTGTCACATAAGTGGAACAGAGGCCCTTGCAGCTTCTGCCTGCACTCCTGGTCATTGTGTTGTTATGCCCGCACCGCGCTGACTTCCTCACAGTGGATGCTTTTGGTTAAACTTGCTTCGGAAGTCTCGAACTCTTGCTAGATTTCAACACCACCCCCTACATTGATTAATAGGAGGATCTCCAGCGGGTTATTTGGCTTCTCTGTGACTCCTTTACCACGTCTAAAACCTTGTACCTTCGTTTTCCTGATTAAGTGAGTTTGTGAAAAGTGCTCAGACCGTGCCTGGAGCAGGAGGCCTTTAGCACATTCTGGCTGAAAGCTGTCTTTCGCGCGCTGTGATGGCTTGGCCAGTCTTGGCAAGTCAAGAGTTAGACCATCTTTCAACCTCAGATTCCAGGCCTTGGAGCTCGGATACTTCACACCACCAGGAAGGGCGGGTTCAGGAAGGGCAGTTCTTATACCTTTCACTCGAGGTCAGGTAATGGGAAGCTTTAACACCACCATGCCCTTCTTTTTCCAGAAAGTGCCCCAAAGGACAGAGAGATTAAGTACTCATCTCTGTAGTTCCCAGCACACCTTCATACAGTGCCAATATGCTCAATACTAACCCCAGCTCCAATCAGCCCACTTGAAGGCTGCCCTGTATCTTTTCTGCCTGTTTTAATAGCAAGAAAGAAAGAAAGAGAGAGAAAGAAAGAGAAAGAGAGAAGAAGAAAGAAAGAAAGAAAGAAAGAAAGAAAGAAAGAAAGAAAGAAGGAAGGAAGGAAGGAAGGAAGGAAGGAAGGAAGGAAGGAAGGAAGAAAGGAAGAAAGGAAGAAAGGAAGAAAGGAAGAAAGGAAGAAAGGAAGAAAGGAAGAAAGAAAGAAAGAAAGAAAGAAAGAAAGAAAGAAAGAAAGAAAGAAAGAAAGAAAGAAAGCATTTTCACAAACAAGATAGTGTAGAAAGTGCTCTCAGGAAAAGAGCCACGAATTCCTACACACATTTCAGTATCACAAGAACAGTGAGTCAGCTGCACGCCTATTCGGTTTTGTTTTCTGTTGCCTTTTGTGCCCCCCCCCCATTATGTTCACTTTTCCCTCTAGAATCATACTAAAGTATTTATGACCTTGAATTTCTATGACTTCTCGAATAATATACAGTGTCTTATATGCATATTTTAAGTGTATTGATTTTTAAACTAATAATCACTCTGTGCCCATTAAATTGTTACACAGCCATTCAATCAACAACCAAACTGCCAATATATAAGAGAGGATCTTATATTTGATCAATGTGGTCTGAATCCCACAGTGATTTGGGCAACCCAGCAAGGGACATTTTCCTATTCATCCGATCTTAACAATAAGAGTTTTCTACCAGAATTGTCAAATTAAATGCTGTTCTTTCACTTTCTGGTAAATATGCTTTCAGACAAATAGCATTTTATGTTTTGAAATCTAATTGTTGGCAACCTATATGTTTAGTTGATAAAAATAAACATCTTTCAGAGATCCAGAGCAACATAAAACACAGACCCCTGAAAACCTCTATAGAAACAGGCAAGTCATAAGCAAAAAGTAAATAGCAAGCCAGGTATGATTTCAGTATCCACAGGATTTACTCATGAAAATGTAGGAAATGCATCCGATTCCAAAGATATTTACTTAGGTTTCTGCACTGAAAGAACCGTTTGATAAACAAATGCTAAAGATGATTCAAACATCTAGAATAGGAGATAGGGTACAATAAATATGGAGGTCCACAAAGCTACAACCAATGAAATAACTCTAAACACGGATGCAGCGGCCTCGGAAAAATGTGTTGCTGGTGCAAGGGGCAAATCTTATTAGAGTGTGTTTCCTGTGATTCCACTTTTGTTAAGAAAAACCGAAGAAATACACATGCATAATAACTTTCATATGTATAGGATGCCACGTGCTAAAAATGTCCCTAAAGATTCAAACTGTGCAAAGGGCTAGTACAGCCCAAGGGAAGAAGGAAAGTGGCCGAGATGTTCATTTCTGCCCATTAGCATCTCAGGTGTTCCGGGTGTTTCGAGCCAGTGTGTATTAACTTCATGCCGAGTTTTTCCAAGCAGAAAGAAAACAAAAATGAAAATGGGTAATCTGGCGTTTGGGTAAGTTGGAGATAGAGTTTTGCTCACCGATGGAGAAGCGGAATGTCAAAGGAAGGAGGAGGTAAGGAACGAAGGGAGAGTGAGTCACAGAATCAGCCATGTCCCAAGTCACTTCAACAACAACGTCTCATCAAGACAGCTCTCTCTAAGAATCGTGGTTTGCTCTGTGTGTGTGCGTCTGTCTGTCTGTCTGTCTGTGTTGCAGACGAAAAATGAAAGAAATTATTTTCATATAAATAAAAGAAACATGTTTGAGTGACTTTGGACAACAAAAGGCAAAACTTGTTTTCAGCTCTAGATCTAACAGCAGGTAACTACGTAACTAGGAGGAAAATTAGTTACAAATGCTTTTGAGTAGCTAAGAGGTTAAGAAATTTATATTTTCTTTGTTGAGATTAAGTTTGAAATAGTCACATATCACAATAATAATAACTAACTAAGCTCAAAATTTAAATGTATTTTAACATATAAAGAGCAATTATCTCAATTTTCAATGAAGATTTTCATTTTAAGTTTTCAGACAAGGTTATTGTATTTCAACACTTCAAATTGGATTATATACAGTATTTTTCATTTTCTTCAAATAGTCAACCATAAAAAAATGCAATACGAAACAAAATTTGGAGAGTGTATAACAGGATGTGAACATTTTTTAAATCATTTCTGGAAACCAAGAAAAAAATCTTTGAAATGGGATATGAAAAACAATCCATATTTGAGCCAGTCATCGGAGAACTAGAGAGTTTACCATTGATTTTCATTTTTCTAAGGTAGGCAGCTGATAATTTTAGTTTTGAAAGCTCAACATTTGACTTCCCCCATGGTCCAAACATCCGCCAAGTGGAATCCTTTACCTTAAATGCCTGGACAAGCTGTAACAAAATGACAGACTAGCAGGTAAATACATCAGTCACATCCAGGACAAATAAAACAACGGAAGAGACCTCAGGAAATATGGTGAAGCCCACACTTCCCTGGGTGTTTTTGCACTGTTAAGTTCAAATAATGCATCTGGATTCCATTTCTCCATAGCCGCCTGACTTTCTGAACATTTCACACACTAAAATATGAATGTATTAATGCTATGCTCATTTTTCTTTACTTATAGGAATAATCGATGAAATTTGGACAAGAAAAGCATTGGAGAAAATGTTAAATAAGGTCTAGGGATTTGCATTTGGGCCTTGTTTTCCCTCTTGAAAGCAGCAGGGCAACAAAGCAAACATTTATGGTGCTCTACTCCCTCTAGTGGGCAGTTCTTAAAAGGCTAGTTCCGCAACTGCCTGGCCAACTGGTGCAAATCACACTTGAGAGTCTCCGAATAAAAAGGGTTGCTCCTGTCATGCGGGGGGCTTCACGGTCCATCGTGTGTTACCTTTTCTCAATACCAAGGAAGCTAGTTCCAAGCTAGAACTAACTTGGGTTAGGAAATTTTGTCCAAACCAAATGAAAATTCCAACAGCACACATACTTCCCTTACCCCTCCAAAGAACCTGCTCAGAGCCTAGCTCCTTTTCCACCATGTCCACCCTTACACTAGGTGGAGGAAATAGGTCAACATACTAACAACTACCAGATGAAGCACACATGCAGGACACAGAAGCCATTTTAACACGCATTGTTTCATTGGGTTAAAAAACTTAGACCATATTATGAACAATCCATGAAATTACAAATATAAAGTGATTGTTTCATTGCAACTATATAGTGCAACTGGCCAAAAAATCCAAAGCTGAAGCCAGGCAGTGGTGGCACACACCTTTAATCCCAGCACTCAGGAGGCAGAGGCAGGAAAATCTCTGTGAGTTTGAGGCCAGCCTGGGCTATAGAGTGAGTTCCAGGAAAGGTGCAAAACTACACAGAGAAACCCTGTCACGAAAAAAAAAAAAAAAACTATATATATATATATATATATATATATATATATATATATATATTCCAAAGCTGAATACTGTGCCCAGTAACTCATATTTTATGCAGATAAATATGCTCAGATATAATTGTGTTTGAATTTTAAAAACTTTTTTTCTATTTGTACAAACCTACATGATTTCTGCTGTATAGGAGATTTAGTACAATATATTTTTACTAACAGTGGAGTCTTGTGTGGAGCCTTGTGTGGAACCCAAATGACCTCAAAGAATTGACAAAGTATCTTCTGAAAGTTGAAGTAAAAATAAGTGCACAATGTTGCATGCTTAGGCAGATTAAAGTGTCATTCGCCAGATGTTAAAATTTTTCTTTCCAACTAAAAATGGTACATATGGCAAACTAGAGTTTAAGTGGTGCACCCAAAAATTATGTGTTGAAAACTTAATCCTCAGTGTAAATTCTGGGAGCTGGCTCTAAGGGGTTAGAGTCAGGAAGGCCCTTCCATCACGGAAGGGTCCCTATGGTACAAAGACCCGAAAGAGGAGTTCACTCCCTAGCCCTTTTGATCCCGTCCTTACCCATGGGGTGATATGGAAGTTCCCTGCTGGTTTTGTCCTGTGATTTTGGACTTTACAGACTCCATAGCAAGACACAAATTCATTCCTTCCTCTTTTCTTCCCCCACTCACTTCTGCCCTTTCCTCTTCTCCTTTCTTCTCCTCTCTTCTCTCACCACCCCTCATTTCTTTCTACCATCTGTGCCATAGCAACACAAATTGGGTGATGCAAAAACAATGAAATTATGTCAGTGTGAATACATACATGCACAAAACCATAGTGTTCAACCTTTAAAAAGAGATTATGCCATTAGTAAACCTGGAAGTCATTGTGTTAAGTGTAATAAACCAAACATAGGAAGACAAAAACTTCATGATCCCACTTAAATATTGAGTTGAGAACCTCTTGAATGTACAGAAATGGATCAGAAGGCTGTTTACCAGTAGTTGCCTTTGATAGGGTACAAGCTAGATGTTAGGTCATTAATAAGTTCATAGGTCCATATATCTGTAATATATCGTTACTGGTCAATTTGTAATTTGTCTGTTGTGTGTGTCTATGATTGATGCCTGGCATTTGTGCATCTGCATCTCTGCCTCTGTGTGTATGGTCTGTCCTTAACAAAGAAATGTGCTTTGAACATTACAGAAAACATAGCATGGCAGAGGACGAAAGGACTCTGCACAAATATGTAAGTGGTTTTATTTTTATGTATATGGGTATTTTGCCTGAATGTATAGCTGTGCATTATAAGCATCCCTGGTGCCCACAGAGGCCTAAAAAGGGTGTGAGATTTCCCTGACCCCAAAGTTACAGACAGTTGTGAGCTGCCGTGTGGGTGCTAGGAATTGAATCCTGGTCCTCTTGCGAGAAGAGCAAGTGCTCCTAACTGCTGAACCATCTCTCCAGCTCTTTTAGCCGAGTTTTGCAAGTGAAGAAGTAATTTTCCTGACACCAACTATTGTTAATATACGTTATCAAGCTATCTCCTCAAATTGCTTTCAACATGTATGGTAGATACTTGTTGCATAGGTTGCTTCCAATCTGTTGGCTGCTTTCAGAAAATGATAACCATAACACACAAAGACACACATGTATTACTCTGGGCCAGAAGAATGGAAGAGTATGTAACCTAAGATTAAAGCTATACAACAGCTTAGATTATAAAAGCTGATTTTGAAGGGAAATCCAAGCCATAGTGAGATTAGTTACATTGCTCTTTTTAAGGGAGGTTAACGTTAAACATGAAGAGTACACAGTAGCACCGTGGGTTAAGAATATAGTCTTAAATGATCTCCGAGTATATCATTAACTTAGCTGGAAAGTCTGGAAACATTCATTCTCTTTGAGGTCAAGAGATATTTTCATAAAAATATATCACTACATCTGTTAATGGAGATGAAATTCCAGCCTGAATGCTTGGATCCAACTCCATTTATTAATTGTCACTTATACTATATGGCATATTAATGTCCCTTTTGGCTTATTGTCTCTGAAGGGAATATTCTGGGGGGAGAGAAGGAGTTACAAAACATGAGCAGATCAAGTCAACTTGAAATAGTCCTTGTGAGTGTCGCCATTGGGACAACTTGAGACAAAGCACCGTGGGTGAAGCACCGTCCACTCAGGCTGACACACGACAGGAAGGGCATTTGCAAGAAAGAACACCACAGATAAATGCTTGTTCAAGACCAGATCACACGTGTTTTCAAAGGGCTAGTGGGTAACCTCTCATAATATCACAGAATTACAAGACCTTTTATGTGGTAATTATATCTGCCCTGGGTCTCCCTGTAAGCAAAACTTTATTTTTAAAATTATGACACAGCTAGCCATAGTGACGAATAGATATGAGGGCAGTGTAGTATTGGGATGTGGAAGATAAATTTGTTTTCAGTTATATACTCTAGGCATGACTTGATGTTTATATAGCTAAAAAACAATACAAGAACATGAAGCAATGTAAGGCAAACCTCTCCAAATTGTGTCTGTAAACATAACATGCAAGTTTCGCAAACATGTGACCTCGAACCTACTCAGTCAGAATGTCTGGTTGTGTTGTCTGATAATCAACGTATTTGCCAAAGCCCCAGCTGATTTTCTGCACAGATACCAAAAGGTAAGAATTCATCACAGCACCAGAAACTTTAAAACTGTCCTCACAAGACTGGAAAGAGTTGGGTCATAGGTGAGTATTCTATGAAACATTAACTACCCTGTGGGAAATCAGGCCTCAAGTTTTCCAAATTCCTTAGAGATTCCTGTGTGAAGACAAGTACTGAATGTCTCATCAGTATTTCTCTCAGAGTCCATTCTGGAGATTTGGGTTCTTTGGATGCAACTCGGATTATACACCTGTGTAACAGTTAAAAGCCATACTGAAAACTATTTAGTTCTATATTCTAGAACTACCTTGATTGTAGGGAAATAAGCCTGCAGGGCTAAGGATAAAGGAGGAGCTGTAGAGCTGAGCATCCTTTGGTGAAAGCCTGAGCAGAGAGCAGCAAAGTGGAAAGGGAGATGGTTGCTTTGTTCCTTTGTTTCCTCACACTTTGAACAGTTCAATGTGTTGTACTTAATGACATTAGGGCCAGAGTGAAAGGGGAAGTGTTTGTGGTATTTCCAGAAACTATCGTTATTTTAAAAATTATGCAATAAACTGAAAAACCTTTCCATCAATTTTGTTGTCATATTTATACTTTAAAACATAGTAAGTATTGTAGCTAAGAGAAAGAAAATGGTAAGGACAACCAATTTGCATTGAAAAAAGTAGTTTTATTTGTTCACAGGTTGAGTGCAGAAAGAGAACAAACACTTAGTTCTCTATATCTCTATCTATCTATCTATCTATCTATTTATCTAGTTATAGCTATAATTGATTTAAACATTCTCTTCAGAGTGCCTTAATTTATTGATCTAGATAGCTGAAACCATTAATAACTTAAGTGGAGCTATAGTTAGTATCCTCAGACTTTTTTTTTTTTTTTTATAAATCTGGCACATTCTGGGGATTGGCCTCTTAAGAGGACAAGACATGTGAATGCCCACTCAGGGAACTTGACTGACTTCTGCATTTCCTAAAAGAATCTCACCCCGATACCTGCCTGCACATACCCCATCATCAGTGTCTTCATTAGCAATTCCACAGAGAATATAGAAGAGCTGACAAACGATTTTTAAGGCATCATTGTCCTTGCAGATCCAAAGAGCGGTTCAGTGCACGTATTTATCCGAAACCACTTTCATACACCCTTAACTCTCCTTGTTTATAAACTTTCCATATTCTGATGTCTGAGCTCTCATACGTAACTCTTAGTTCCTCCACAACAGAGCACACTCCATTTCCTTCACAGCCCTGTCACTCACATTATCTCAAAACGCCCACCTTTCTGACTGAGCCATCCTTCTGTCTCTACCACAACAAGTTGACACTTTTCTGCACACACTAGAGAAGCCGTGGGCAAAATCACTAATGCTAATTTAGAAATAAGATCATGTGTTAGTTTTCAATTGACACAATAGACGCCAAGACTACGAAATCATGGGAACAAAGAAAGTCCATGATGGATACCTTGAAACTATTATTAGCTCTTCATACCATATCACCCATTGCGTCTCTTCCAAACTGTAGCTATAAAATATACTTATTCTCTATTTATTGTGGAGCTTCTATAAGTTAATCCCAGAGCTTGGGGCATGCTAGGCCAGTGATCCACTATTGAGCTACAACCCAGGCTAGGTAGAACGTTTTCTCACCACCTTGCTCATTACTACATCGAGATAGAAGTGGCTTTTCAGATTTTAGCTTCCACTTTTCAACCAGCAAACTTTATGCACTTTCCAGAACCACTCCTAGATCTCAGCTCTTGTGAAATAAGTTGAATATGATGGTGTCTAAAACAACTGAAATGATCTCAACAATCAGTTTCAAATGTTTCCCAGTCTTAAGGGGATTGTTTCAAGGGGAACCAAGCTTTCATTTCAGGGTCCCTGCAAGCCTGGAGGCCGCAGGGAAATAAACCTCACAGCTACAGGGAGATAATCTACACCCGGTGAAGAATGAAATTAAGGTCAGCACCACTTCAGCAGGCACTGGGTCAAAAAGTTCCAGCCTGACTTCCCAGTTTGTTTGTTTGTTTGTTTGTTTGTTTGTTTGTTTGTTTACTTATTTTTAACACATCTAAGCAAAGTAAACCTTTGGAGAAAAGTCTCCACATGACAGCTATCATAACAGAGCTTCAGGGATGGCTACATCAATTCCCTTGAAAAGTAGCAAAGGGCCTATGACCTTTACAACAAGAATGAGTTTTCATGCCTGATAAACAACTCTCAGGTTAAGGACCTAAGGAGGAAGGATGTGTAATAAGCATAATGATAGATTCTATTGATGGAGAACTTCTTTCATACAGAGTGGTTCCACTCACTGAGAGACAAAGCCCAGGATTAGGGCCTAAACAATGCTCAGGATTTAGGAGGAGTCAGATGAATGGTGGCCCCATAGAGTAGCAAAAACATTGCCAGGTTCTTAGACAACACCCACATCAGTCTTCCAGGTGAAAAGGCATCATTTCCTTCCCTCGAAGAAGATAGATCTGCATGTTTAACAATTCTGGTTCCCCCAATGTTTTCTCAAAGCTGTGCCTTCTACACCCTCAGCATCTCTCCAAGCCAATGCCAGAAAAGCTTGCTCCACTTGAGAAACACCTGATTTACCTCTCTTGCTTTGCACAAATCACTTTATACATGTGTTTGGGATATTTCCTTCATGCTGTTGATAGTCACAGACCCATGCTGCTGAATTTTCTTCTGCTGCTAAACTGTGAAGTTCTCAAGCATCACAAGGGAGCTATAATGGAATCAAGTCCAGGTAACACACACAGAAGACTAAAGGTGCAGCGTGAAGCATTGAGGACCAGGAGAGCCTACAAAAACTAGTGTGACTGGCTGTCTGCTATTTTCAATTGCTGTGAAGAGATGCCATGACCAAAGCAACTGATAGAAGAAAGAGTTTACTGGTGCTCATGTGTCAGAGGGTGAGTCCGTGGTCATCATGGCAGGGAGCATGGCAGCAGACAATCAGCATGGCACTGGAGCAGCAGCTGAGAGCTTACATCTAATCCATGAGCAGGAGGCAGAAAGAGAGGGGGAGACAGACAGGCAGGTAGAGAGAGAGAAAGAGACAGAGACAGAGAGCCCATCCCAATGACACACTTCCTCCAACAAGTCACACCTCATGATCCTTCCCAAATGGTTCCATCAGCTGGGGACAAAGTATTCAAATATATGAGCCTATGGGAGTCATGCTCATCCATATTACCACACCGACTTCTTAAATGAAGCAATTACTCCTCAAGTTGAAATCACGTCTCAAAAGAAAAGCAACCTTCCTTGCAATCTAGCTGTGGTTTTGTAAAAAACATTAACAATTTTCAAATGTAAATTAGTTAGTATTTTTATTTAACATTTTAATATAAATAAAACAAATAGATTTATGGACTAAGTTCATCTGAAACATGTTCAGTATGTCGACTCTAGTGGGTATCTAGTCATTCTGGAGCTAATAGCTCCAAAGCCATCACAAGAGTACATATAACTCACTCGTGTGTTTGAGAAAGCAGACATGGAGTAAAATGGCAGATTAGCCAACATGTGCTTATGTTTTCAAGCATTTCTCTGCTTGATTCTCATGATTTTGCATTTTCCATAGAATCCTGTAGGTAAATTTTTATTATCAGAGCAAAAATAAACTATTTCAAAAGGAAGTTGGGAGCTGGGGAGAAGACTCCGACCAAAAGGTGCGGGCCATGGAAGCACGAGAGCCTGAGTTTTACCCCAGCAGCTTTGTATAAAATTGGAGTTGATAGAGTGCGACTGTCATATCGGCCCTGGGGAGGAAAAACCTGGAGAATAAGGGTTCCCCAGCCAGTCAATCTGGCCAAATTAGTGAGCTCCAGATCAGTGAGAGACCTTATCTAAAATAAAATAAAATAAAATAAAATAAAATAAAATAAAATAAGGTGGAGAGTGACTGAAAAAGAAAGTATTTGTCCACTTCTGGCCTTTACACACATTCATGAGCACAAACACAATTATGTACACAAAATTTTTATATTAAATTGAGGAGACAAGCACTTGTTTGTGATTTTTTATAGTAAGATTATTCTGGTGATAAATTTATGAACCATTCATAATAATCGAATGCTGAATGTCATTTCTTAAACATCAAAAAATTGGTGGTACACAAGCCACTTTTACACATTCACAGCAGAGGAAAGTCTGTGTGAGCCGCATGCAAACACATGGGTGTGTGCAGACATGTACACATTTATTTTTCCTCATTGCTTCTGCTCAAGAATGCCAAACACAGGAGCAATTTCTTCCACCAGATGGAGCTTTGTTTCCAGTAAAGCAACAAACATAGAAAATTAATTTGAAGAGTTTGTTTGAATTTCTGGTATACCTTAGGAAAAAATCTAAAGAAACAAGATCAACTTCAATAGACTACTTGGTTTTTGTTTTGTTTTTTAAAACAAAAACAACCTGTTACAAATGCCAGTACAATGGTTTGTAAGTTTTTTTCATGAGAGCACCCAGATTTTCAGATGCTATTTGGACACTCACAAATCATTTGTCAGCTGACTTCATTTTCTTTTTTTTCCCTTTATTCATATAATAATATTGTCAAGTGTAGGGAGTAAAGAAAGCCCTGAAAGAAGTCCTTTGTGAACTCATTGGCTTAGGCATGGCCATGTCAAGGACCCCACAACCTCAGGCTCAGAGAAATAGCAACACCTTCTTCAGGGGACTGAGTATAAGTGTCAATAATGTACTCAGAAAATGTCTACCATAGTTCCCCCATATTAATAGCCTGACAACTGCTCCCTGCAGAAATGGCTCCAACCAAGGTTGGCGAACCCCTTCTCCTTGACCCAGGAATGCATCATAAACCCTACCTCCTGTTCATCTATATGCAATAACCCTGACTCGCTTTTCAATGGTATATAATAAGCATGCTGAGCTTCTGGGGTGCTGCAGTTTATCCATCTAAAAGCCTAGGCTCCTTAATCCCAGCTTTCTCTCTGTCTATCTGTATGTCTGTCTGTCTTTTCTTGATTCTTTCACAACCCCAGTCAAGTCCATCCCTGGAAGCCATGCATGGATGTGGCAGTCATATCATATACATTTAAGCGTCTGCCTTTTCATAAAAATTTACAGAGCTTTACTAGAACAGCCTAAGAATTAAAATTATCAAAATAAATGGCTCCTGTTAATGCCTAGTTGATACTCTATATTATACATAAGAATATGTGCTCCCCATTAGATTAAATAAGATGTAGTACAGAAAATGTATACCACCGGAGAGTCAGCGGGTTTAATAAGTTGCTCATCTATACTCTGAGAAGACAATCACGTAATCATCAGTCTCTACCAATTCAGAATGTTATGTGTTTGTGCGATGCTCACTGTATGACAAAGCAGAGGAAAGCCCTATAGAGCACACAGGTACAAACCAATAAATATGCCCTTGATGTTCGTCTTTAAAAGTATGGGGAGAAATACAAACCAGGCTGCCTCACTCTGCTTGTATATTATTTATGTGAGCACTAAAACTGGGAAAACAGTCAGGAAAGTGTAAGACAAATTGCTAAACAGTCTTATTAATAAAAAACCTTGAGCTAGATATTGGGGTGAAAGCTGAGAGATCAGAGGAACAGAACAAGCCACAGCCACAAGTTCTTACCACTAGGAAATCTTCAGCCCAAGAGAGAGCTACATCCTATATACTCACACCTTATATACCTTTCTGTGCCATGACATCTTACTTCCTCTCTCCCTGCCCAGCTACATCACGTCCTCTTTCTGCCCAGCTGTATCACTTCCTGTCGGTCTTACAGGCCTCCAGACTACTATGATTAACTAGTGCTGGGAATAAAGGCATGTGCCACCACACCTGGCTCTGTTCCCAGTGTGGCCTTGAACTCACAGAGGTCTAGATAAATCTCTGCGTCCTGAATGCTAGGATTAAAGGCATGTGCTACCACTGCCTGACTTCTATGTTTAATATAGTGGCTGCCTTTTTCCTCTGATCCCCAGGCAAGCTTTGTTTGTTAGAGCACAATTAAAATATCACCACAGGGAAGATATGCCAGTCAAAGAGGATTCACGTGGTAATGCAGAAAGGCTAGTCATTGAATAAAGACAGGTGATGTATTCCCGGGACATTGTTAAAGCACAGCAGGAGTCAGTGGACAGAGTCAGTAGAAAAGAGTACTGTGTGATTCCAATGGTGGTGGTGGTCAAAAAAGTAGGTGTAGATGTGTTGTAATAAATGATGGAAACCTCAGTGAAAGGCAAGTGGTGATTAATAACTACAGATGGAACTAGATTTATTGAAGTTAGTGGGTCAGGAAAAATAAGGAGGGCTTTACTTCTGGTGCTTGTGAAGAAAAGGCTTTTGGAAGGTTCGTTCAGTATTGGGTGTGTCTTTCTGGAAGCCTGTCATCTGATATTCCTGTTACCAGCATTTATTTATTATTCTGTATTATAGATACACAGAACATGATACTGTAAGAACATGCTCTTACAGTACACATACAGTGAGATGGTCTGACTTCCCGGATAAAGCACTAAACACATATAAGTGAGAAAAGAGACAAAACATAAAGAGACACTAATGGGGACTATCAAGCGTGAAGAGTGAAGAAAGCAAGAGAAGACATTGTTATCAAGAATGGTCTGGGGAAGGGCATGGCATACAGAAAAGGAGTGACTTTAATAATTATAAAAATGGGGTTGAAAAGAAAGAAATTTACCCTAAATTCAACAGCCAGGTCATAGAGACATGTGCTCAAGTGCAAACATTCTATGCACTAGCAACTGGAGATGTAATATTGAAGTCTGTGTTCTAGCCACTGGGGTAGACCAGAAACCTACCCTAGAAGGAGCAATACCTGTTAGCCCTCCCTTAACATTTGACCTGCTGAGGACCAGACTACTTGAGTTATCCATTGGTGTTCTGTTCTCTATGTTCCCTGTACTGGAAGCTCTTGAAATAAGGAAAGCAAGAAGAACCGAAATTAAAATTGCTGCTGAACCTTCTTCAAAGCAGAAATCCATTAGGTTATACCAGTGAAGCTTAGGAATGCAAGAAGAGGAAGAGTCAAAGACAGAGTTGGAGAACTCAAAGATTACGATGGAACCCAGGAACACAGGGACCTGGATGGGTTAATACCCCTGATTTCTGGACGTACAAAGACATGATGACCCTTGCTGGTCAGTAGTGAAGGCTTACAATCAAGAACCAGGGGGATGTTCTCTCGTATCAATACTTAAGACCCAGTATCTCCATATATCCCTGATGCAACAGGAGGTGGAGAAGTCCTGAAATGGACTTTTGTTTAGTGCTGAGGCTTGAAACAAGACATAAGTTAAAAAATATGAACAGAGACCATAACATCATATATGCTTCAATGGCTTCTCAAGTGAGACAAGGCTTGTTAATCTGCATCACTAAACAAGCTCATTTTGGGGATTGTTGGTGTTGCTACTGAGCTGAAATTAACCTTTGCTTTGAAAGGACTTAACTGGTTAGTGTTGTTTTTCAAGTAAGTCTACAGTTAACTGGGTAGGTAAAATGTAATATTTAGATTTGTTCAATTACATTTTAAAAGCAAAGGAGTATATGAAGATATGTAAGAAAAGTGTTCCATACAACATATCATCACTAAGTAGAGGTACCTACTTGTCCTATAGGAATATGAAGGAAGAGTAGGTGCTTCTATTGGAAAGATCAAGAATGGAGGTAAATAGAAATCTAAGCCAATCTTGAATACCAACTCTGTGGAGAGGAGTCCACCTCTCCCATGCTAGAAGCAGCTCCTCTGAATTACCTCAAGCACAGAGAGCTCCATATGTTTTCATAATATTCCAATTTTTTCTCACATTTTGAGTAAGTCTTTATGAAAATAGAATCCTTTTATTCTCATGTAAGTTTTCTGTAAGAACTAGAGTTCTTTTTTAAAAGATTTGTCACTTTTAGTTATGGTGTCTCTATGTGTGTATGTGTATGTATGTTTATGTATGTGTCTTTGGGGGGGGGCATGTAATATGTGTGTAAGTTCTTGTGGAGGCCAGAAGAGGATGCTGGTTCCCCTGAAGCTTAAGTGAAATGTGATTGTGAGTATTCTGACATGGGTGCTGGGAACCAAACCAGTCCTTTGGGAGAGCAGAAAGTGTTCTTAACCACTGGGCTTTCTGCCTGGCCTCGAAACTGGAGTACTTGATCATAGAGATAGGCAGTAAATAGTACAGCATCTTAACAATCAGGTGAAATACGACTAATGACTGTCATCTTACCTATTCCATAGAAGAGTAAAAATCATAAATAAATAAGCAAAAAACACTAAAATAGCCTAAATATTTATCACCAGATGCATTATTATGGTTACTGAATATCACTTTTACACACTTATTGACAAAACACAGTATAGAAATGATACAAAAACACAGGCTTTCAGTTTCTGCCCAGCCACTTTCCAGCTGTGTGATCTCAGGATCCTGGCTTGGCTTCTACAAGGCACAGGCTACTGTCATGTATGTGGCTCACTGAACTCTCAAGAACATTACTCCAGGCCATGTAACAAGGAATAAACTACAACTTAATGACAATTATTATCAAAGAACAGGATTGTCTCCAAAATACTCTTATCACACAGAGGCCACTGGGATAGTTATAAAGAAAAAAAAACCATAACATATTTTACCTGAATGTTTGTTTCTACATAAAATGTATTCTTAAATTTACTCAAGTACAATGAACTCAATATCCCACTTAGATATTTTTTTTTAAAGATTTATTTATTTATTATGTATACAGAAGAGGGTGCCAGATCTCATTACAGACGGTTGTGAGCCACCATGTGGGTGCTGGGAATTGAACTCAGGACCTCTGGGAGAGCAGTCGGTGCTCTTAACCTCTGAGCCATCTCTCCAGCCCCCCCACTTAGATATTTTAAATATATATTGAATATATGTTGATTATGACTAACCCTTAAAATATCTAGCCCTTGGGAAAATTATTAACATCCATACTGTTTTCCATTTTAATTGTTGGACACAGGCATTTTCTAGAGAAGAATGGACATGGTTGCATCAGGCATTCTGGAGTATCCAGATCTTACTATACTAAGGAGTCAAGTCCTTTGCATAGGGGTGTGACTGAGCATGTGCACTGCATGCTCTATGGTTCAAGGGTAGTTGGGAACAAACATTTTAGGATCTCAAGTGTTTTTGTGGTGAACTATGAAGAATGGGGCCTAGTGTAACTGACCAGTCTATACCTGCTCATCACTGTTTGTAGTTATATGTCTATTGCAATAGGGGGATTGAGATGTCAGTCTAGCCTATAACTCCATCTATTTAGTATTTCAAAAATTAAGCTGTCTGGGTAAGCTGGAAGAGCATCTAAGAGTGATTTTCAGAACACAAAGATGGATTTCCTTGTGGGCTACATAGAGGTGATTAAGATGAAGGGTGGAAAGGGCCAGCAAGGGTTTGGGAGCCTTCTCATGAGGAACATTAGTAACAAAGGCAAGAACTTGGTAGTTTATGATAACTTAAGATGGAAGGTTATGAACGGAAGGACTTACAAACCATGTGTCAAAGTACTAGAAAGGATGCTATGAATGGAGTTAGTTCCCTGACAGAAAAATGTGGATTTATATTATAATAATTTGGTTTGAAAATGAAAAAAAATGGAAGTGTAATTTCATTTAAGGTCACAGGATGGTTAGGATGCCCATACTAAAAATGTATTGACAGTGCCAATGATATTGCTAATTGTGTATGCATAATTAGAGTTAAACATGAATTTATTTATTGCATGCATTAAATGAATTAACCTCATTTTCCACTGTGGTAAACACCCCTAGTTTCTAGTTCTTCTTGTCCTGTGTGCCAACCATACACTCACATTCCACTTACTTTGGTTCTCTTCTAAGCACATGTCCATGTGACAACTAAAGGTTTTTGCTCTCTGCTTCTCTGAACTTGTACTCTGTACAGGCAGAGAAATTAATGAAAATATATTACAATAAGGTAAAATTTCCAGATTGTGCTTCTTTATTGAAAGTTTTAAATTTAAGTTTTAGCACTGAGTCAAAAGTAATGAATAAACTGAATAGAAAAATGTCACATTGCTTGTCTCTATCAACATGCCTTTCAATTTATATACTGAGAATGATAATCTGAAGAAAAATAGGAATCTATAAAGAGAAAAATATACATTCTTTCAAATTTTTCTTGACTGAACTCACTGCTACACGTAGATACACAAAGATAATCATTAATTTTTTATAATGATGTAAAATTACATATTATACATTTAATAGACTAAGAATATAAACTATAGCTTCAGAAATTAATCCTTGTCTAATATGAAACAGAAATTCAAAGTAAATAAAAATAAAATGTTTTTAGCAAAACACATAGGTTTAGGAATGAGTTGTGGTCTATGTAACTGCATAATTAATCATAACCTTTTAATATTCATTAAGATTCCAACCAGAGCCAACAATCACTAGTCTATAACTTTCTCTGGCCATCATAACATATTCAATTTATCTTAAGTTGCTATTTTATATCAGAATTTATGGATATTCCCACTGGGATCCTCAAAATTTAATTTGCTCACATAATTTGGCTCTTTTCCAGACTCATGTGAGCAGGAACTGATCCAAAAAACAAACAGGCGGAAATGTCTTTGAATAGAATTCCTTTAACATAGGGTCATGCATACCTCCATTCAATAAAGCCAACAACCAAATTCCTGCAATGGGCAGTTCAAGAATAGTTTTTTAAAACTCAGGTTGGGTTAAAGAAAATGAATTTCTATTCAAACAGGAAAAGAAAAGGGAACCATGAACTTCACAGGGTCTTAAAAACACACAGGATGGGGGTGGGAGGGGCGAGTAATCAAACCATTGAAAGTTAGTAACTCAGATTAGTAACGAAAACCTAAAAGGGTTTTGATATCCACTTAGAATGAAAAGCTTGAGTGCAACTAATTTAAGGACTTTGATGTAAAGACTGATTTAAAAAAAAGTGAAGAAATGCCTGATTGTACCAATAAACCAACCAATTTCAAAAGCTTATTTTAGTATGAGTAGAACAAATAAGCATAACAGATAGATCCAAATGGCAAAGCTCAAGAAACTTCTTTCAGTCAACCTATCAGATATATGACAGCTTTATCCCAACCAGTCTGTGCTGACTATCTAGGTGACTGTCTGTGATGACTGTCTAGATGGTTGTGATGACTGTCTGTGATGACTGTCTGTGATGACTGTCCAGATGACTGCCTGTAATGACTGTCCAGATGACCGTCTGTGATGACTGTCTAGATGACTGTCTGTGATGACTGTCCAGATGACTGTCTGTGATGATTGTCTAGATGACTGTTTGTGATGACTATCTGTAATGACTGTCCAGATGACTGACTGTGATGACTGTCTAGATGACTGTTTGTGATAACTATCTGTGATGACTATCTAGATGACTGTGATGACTGTCTAGATGACTGTCTGTGATGACAGTCTAGATTACTGTCTGTGATGACTATCTAGATGACTGTCCAGATGACTGTCTGTCATGACTGTCTAGATGACTGTCTGTGATGACCATCTAGATGACTGACTAGTCGAAACAAAAGACTGGCCAACATAGAGTCTTCAGTCATGTTTCTATTTGGGTCAAACATCACTAAGATTGACTTTTGGATGCTTCTGCCTCTAAGCTCAACTAGTTTTACAAAACTGAAAATAAAAGACTGTATCCAGATAAAATTCAGGACAGAGATGCAAATCATATTTTTAAAACTCCAAGTAAAGAACAAGATCTTCATATTTGTGATGCAATTTGCCAAAACCTGTCTTTGTATAGTTTCCAGCATACAGTGTATCTATATCTGCCTATTCACAATTGTCATGTCACAAGGTTGATCCAGACCAACTTCACAGAAACCATGCAAGGATTACTAAGGTTAAATGGGAAAAGATAACTGCATTAGAAGATCCAGGCCTCATTATTGCTGCTAAATAGACCCAGCTGTTTTAACAACTATTTAGATTATTTGGTAGCATCCTCATTAAGTGGGGAATTTTACATAATGTGTTTGAGCTATGAAGACATTTATGAAAACCAAAGGATCCAATATTTCCAACAGGAAAGGAAGAACAACCTAGTTTCACCCTGTCCCTTATCTCCATACTGCTCCCCATTCACTGCACCAATTTCCCATGAGAACCAACGTTATTGAGAATAATTGATTCAGAGTTGGTCATGATCAGGGAAAACAGTCTACTTTATCATTCTTGAGTTATTTTCTAGACCTACTTCTTTATCTATAAAACATTTTGTTATTTAAAAACCTGATTGTCATATATTTGAGAACTCTAAGTAATACTAAGAAGTATATTTTATAATATTACATACCATTTTTCTGAGAAATAGATGCTCTGAGGCCAGATAAACAAATTTCATTGTCATTGTTCCCATTTACTTTTTGGTTGATTATGAGTTAGTCACTTAAAATGTGCCTTGGTCTCCTTATCTTGTAATTGGTAATAAGTGCTATTACCTAGCACATAAAATTATTATGAAGAATTACACCATGAAATATCAAATGTATATAAAGCATTAAAACTGGTTCTTCAAGCATAGTAATCATTCAATAAGCATTAGCTACTTTTATTTTTGTGTTAAATGTCCATAATATTAACTCAATATCATTTCATATCCAAGAAAACTGTTTTGAAAAAGTAAATATTCAAGTCTACATTTGTCCTTAAACTACTGACTACCAAGTTGTCTTTAGAATTTCCCAGCAGTTTGGGATCATTGCTCTGTCTAAAATTTATCCTATGACCATTCTATGGTAACAAAAGTATGTCTTTCAGAAAATTCCAGACTTGCAAAGACAAAATATATTATCTATTGCTGCAGTTTTTTTTCCCCGTTTTGGTCACTAATTGCTTTGTAATAGAAGACCCCAACCTCAATATTAGCAAAACCAATGAGCATTTATTTAGATAAATGTCTGTTGAATGTCAAAGGAACAGAGCTATGTGACTCTAGTGACATCTGTTGGACTTTTGATCAATGTAGGGTGAGCTAGGAGTCAGCTGGCTCCATCATCTTTCTGTAGGGAGAAAGCTAGAGGTGGGCCTCAATGTGTTTCAACAGTTACAGAAGCAGGGAGTCCAAGTAATAGCATCTCTGTCTGTCTGTCTGTCTGTCTGTCTGTCTGTCTGTCTGTCTGCCTGTCTGTCTGTCTCTGTCTGTCTCTCTCTCTCTGTCTCTCTCTCTCCTGTGTGTGTGTCTGTGTGTATTCATGTACACTTTTGTATGTTCTTACATATGTAGACAATAGTTCAATATGAGGAGTTTTGCCAAATCTCACTCCAACATATTTATGAGACAGATTATCTTCTCATTGAACTTGGAGCTGACAACTTGGCTAGATTCTCTGGTCAGCAAGGAGGAGCCAAGCCTGCCTGTTTTCTCCCAGTAGTTGGGTATAGTGCTGTGCATGCCTGTCACGTAGCCTCTGAGGATGAACTCTGGTGTTTATGCTTAAATAGTGAGCATGTTACCAACTGACTTATCTCCTCAGCTCCTTCACAGAGGGTGAACACTGTCACTGCAGACTCATTTTGTTGGCCAAACCAGGTCACATGATTCTCAGAGTAAAACAGAAACACATGTTCTTCCAATGAAAGTGAAGATTATTTCTGAAAAAAATATAACTTACCACAGATATTGAGGGACAAAAATAGTCATTTCCACTGTGCTCAGGTATAGCTTTACATCCTTGGAAGCCACTGAAACTGCAAAATGAAACCTAAAAATGAGAAGAAATAATTGAAGCAAGATTTATGATTATTCAATATTACAGTATCTTTGAAGTAATAGATCTAGAATTACAATCCAGTCTTTCTAAAATATAAACCATTATACAGCCATATTTTGAAAATATTTTCTTCTGTTATGAGTGTGTCGGCTTAAAAATTATATATGTACTAAGTATAATGAAATGAAAATGATGTTAGATTTCAAACTCTCAACAATTTAGTTACTTACAAATATTGTTACCTATTATAATCTTTTGAAAACATAGTAAAATAAAGATTATGTTTTCTTTTACTTTTCATTTTTAAAAATGTGGATATGTTTTTCAGTTTGGAAACTAATCAGTATAAGAATACAAACTATATAATACTGAATACTGTGTATGCAGCTACTACTGGTCCACTGAGTTCAAATTATCTTAGCTATAAATAAATAAATCTAATTTTATTGTTTATTTTCAAATTAAACTTTGAAAATATCTTCAGTCCTTCCTCTTCTAAATAAGTTTTCATAATGTTTTAATTAAAATACTCTACAGAGACCAAAACAGTCTGAGGAGCAGGTAAGAGACCCACTGGCTAGCTCGACTGCCAACTCCCAGGATTCTGTTTTCCCATTAAACATTCTGTTACCCAGAAGCTGGAAAAACCTAGACGTCCTTCAACTGAAAAATGGATAAAGAAAATGTGGTATATTTACACAATGGAGTATTACTCAGCTGTTAAAAAAATGACATCAGGAAATTTGCAGGCAAATGTATGGAACTAGAAAATATTATCCTGAGTGAGGTAACCCAGACCCAGAAAGACAAACATGGTATGTACTTACTTATAAGTGGATATTAGCTGTAAAGTAAAGAATAACCAGGCTACAATCCACAGACCCAGAGAGGCTAGGTAACAAGGAGTGTTCAAAGTGGAACACTCAGATCTCCCTGGGAAAGGGAAGTAGAAGAGTAGATGAGTGAATTGGGGGTGAGTGGGGATGGGAACCTGAGGGGTCAGGTTGGGGAGAGGAAGAGTATTAAAAGAGAGAAATAGAAAGCAGGAATCTGTGGTGATATTTTAATTGTGCTCTAACAAAACAAAGCTTGCCGGGGATCAGAGGAAAAAGCCAGCCACTATATTAAACATAGAGGTCAGGCAGTGGTAGCACATGCCTTTGATCCTAGCATTCAAGAGGCAGAGATTCATCCAGATCTCTGTGAGTGCAAGGCCACACTGGGAACAGAGCCAGGCATGGTGGCACATGCCTTTAATCTCAACACTAACAATAGATCTGGAGGTCTGTACAGATACTTAGGAAGTGATGTAGTTGGCAGATCGAGAAAATGAGATGGCCAGCACAGAAAGGATATAGGTGTGGTATACAAGAAATAAGTTTCTCTCTTTGGCTGAGGATTTCCAGGCAGTAAGAACATTGCTGGCTTCTTTCTGCTTCACTAATCTCTCAGGTTTTACCCCAATATCTGGCACTGTTTTTTTTTTTATTAATAAGACCATTTAGCAATTTGTCTTACATTTGGTAACCCAACATTTGTGGCACAAATTCACAAAAAACCACTTGTCTGGGCTCAGGCCCAAGCTGCAAGCTGCATGCAGCCAGAGTCTCCACCCCACATGGGCTGGAGTTTCTTTGGCTTCTTCTCTCCTAGTGAGCAGTGAGCTCTCTCTGGATCCCCATTGCTGATTGCTACCACACTAGGTAAGCTGCCTCGAAACTCCTTCAGGCTTTTTCTGTTCTACACAGTAAGCAGACTTTGTGAGTCAATTAAGATATCATAAAGGGAGAAATTAATTAAAAGAGAAATTTTTTTCCATATTAAAAAAATGAGAAACATTTTTACAATGGAGGGAATTTGGTCTCTGTTTAATAACATATTAGGCAGTCTGAAAATGGAACAATTGAATGAGAGGATAATTAATGTTGATGAGATTTACATAACATCAATTTTGAATATTATTTGTTTGGTTATTTTTATTTTCTCATTTAGAAGGATGGTTAATTTGAGTGCCAAGATAAGAGACTTAGAAAAACTTGTTAAAATAAATCATAAAGAAATTCAGACCCAGACAGAAGAATTTAAAGGTGAGACTATCTCAGCATTGAATTATATAGTTACAGAGAAACAGCCTGTTTTTAAACAACCAACCTTAATCTATCCAGTAACCTTACAGGAACCACCAAATGCTCAAGAGTGTGTACAAGCTAACTGGACTCCAGTGGAAATGTTAGATTTGAGGAGATTTTAAGAAGCTCTAGTCTCATATGGTATGTGTTCTCCATTGGTAAAGCCAATGTTAAACTTGTAGTCAACTTGTAATAGAATTATCCCTCATGATTGGAAAGATTTGGTTACTGCTGTCCTAGAGGATGGTCTGCAGTTACAATAGAGAACCTGGTGGAAAGAGGAGGCAAAGACTATAGAACAATAATGTAGGGCTACAGGTATGAAAATTTCTCAAGATCAACTTCTTGGAGAAGGCAATTATGCTTATATACAAAGACCTTTTTTTTTGGTTTTTTGAGACAGGGTTTCTCTGTATAGCTTTGCACCTTTCCTGGAACTCACTTTGTAGACCAGGCTGGCCTCAAACTCACAGAGATCTACCTGTCTCTGCCTCCCGAGTGCTGGGATTAAAGGCATACACCACCACTGCTTGGCCAAAGTTAGGGTTGGGGCAGGGTTTTTGGTATTGTCTTTCAGGAAAATGAAGGTTAAGGAATCTGAAGAACACTGGACAAATGAGACATCTGAAGAAAAAAGACAAATCATCCAGAAAAAAAAATGTCCCAAGAAAAAGAGTAAATTGGCCTGTTGGTATATCACATATAAAATTTCATAAGTCTTCCTAAATGTTTGTTTTTGCTGTTCTCTACAGATACTTAACACAAATTGTCTTTATGTAATCCCAGTTCAATTAAAAATTAAAGCTGGCTTTGGAGTTCGAGTATGGCTCTCTCCTTCTCTAAACGTAAGCATGTTTGTTAAAAAAAAAAATGTAAAATCTCTATATCATGTCAGAAGAGCCACCTGATAAGAGACAGAAGAAAAACCAAAATTAAGGAATTATTCTATTGCTACTAATCTCATAATTCTTTAGTTCTATTTTGATTCTTTAAACTTTTGTCATGGCATTAATGGTCATATAAAGTACTAATTCTAGAATAAAGGCTTTATCTAGCTCCCTATACATGTTTTCATGTTTGAGTATCAGTTTTCTGCAGGAAGTCGTGACCATGCCTAACAGAAAATTTGAAGTCTACAAAAGGATGATGGGGCCCCACAATGATGATTCCATCAGGATGATAATAATATCACTAAGATGACAAACACCACAGAAAGATCAGCTTTGAACTACAAAATGCTCAGGATAATTTCGAGATGGCTACCTGAGATGATCCAGCCCCACAGACTACTCAAGCAAGGACTTGAGACAAGCCCTGCATTTTCACAGTATGCAGAGACTGGACAACAAATGATACAGCTACTTCTCCCAAGACTTGACAATTAACCCAAAATTTTTCTTTTCAGGATCTCCAAAAATGCTTTTACCCCCAGACAGCAGAAAGTGATTTTAAGAACATGATGCCTACATTCTCAAGAGGTGGGATAGGTGATTTTTGTCTTTCAATGAGTTATGGATAATTGTCATTGTTTAGGATGGTTGGTTACAAGTTGTTATTGTTAATGGTCAGAAAAAAAAGCTAAACAAAAGAATTTAGATACAGGGTTATTGTCTGAAAAAAAAGAGGATATAGATAAGAGGTAGATTATTGAATCTCCTAAAAAGACATATAAATGATAGAATAAAGGGAGATTATTGAATCTACTTTTCGAAGACAACTACCAGTTTTAAATATTTTACTTTGGATTGGATTTTTGTATATTGTATACAAATTATGTATATTGATATAAATTTGAGATTGATTTTGTTAGACAATACTGTACATATATTTCTAATTTTGTTCAAGGCATTGTACCTATACATTTCATTTAACAATATGATACAATTTGCTAGTCCTTGAAAATTATTATTACCAATTAATTAGGATATAAAGAAATGTAAGTTAGTAATTAATCATTACAATTGAACTTGTAGTCATATTAGGTATGTTTTCAAGGTCAAGCAGAGATATATGTTAGATAGACAGGTCATCTTCAAACACTTCAGAGATCTACAGAATATGGTATTTAAGATGTTTTAATAACATAGATTTTTTTTAAAAAAAATTATGACTATGAGACATGTCTGCTCCTGGCAGCACCAATCTACTTCAGAGAAGATGATGGGCACTGAAGAAACTCCATATGGAGTTTACTTTCATTGTGGCAAAAAGTTAGCCACTGGGCAAGAAAGTTCCCTCAAATTGATTGCTGACAGTATGCTGTCCAAAATGGACAAGCAGGACACAAAAGAAAGGACTACCAATCTTTGCCAAGACAAGGTAGGAAAGCTCTTTTGAAAATCCTGCTTCACAGATGAGTCTGTCAGATATGCCAAGTCTGTAGGCTGAAGATGATGCCCCAACATTGCAGAGAAAGCACAGGTGACTGTCCAGGCAGCTAGCTGTTTCTGTCATAACTCACATTTTTTAGAAGTTGTTTATTTGCGTTTCCTGTTTAACTAGAAAATACTACTTCCTTTTTGGATCTCTGAGGGAGTTGAAGATTGGATAGTTATAGTTTTCCTTCTAACAATTCAGAAAAGAAACTCACTAAGAGGTGTAAGGTGTATATGCTTGAAAGAAATGAAAAGATAGTTTTTGGTTGGTAATACAAGTTAGGATAGAAAGTGAATTAGGTACATTTTGGACTCACCAAAATAGGATATATAATGGAATATTTTCTCTGAAATTGTCAAATGCAAATTGACTAGACATTGTTGATGTATTTATTGCCTTATATATTGTACATAGTTATTGTACTTATTGTATATAGTTTTTCTTATAATAGTTATAACATTTTTATTTTAGACAAAAAATGGGAAATGTGGTGATGTTTTATTTTATTTGTGCACCTCAATAAATATTATCTGAGGATCAGAGGAAAAAGCCACCCACTATATTAAACATAGAAGTCAGGCAATGGTAGCACACATCTTTAATCCCAGCACTAATCATAGAGGTCTGGAGGTCTGTACAGATACACAGGAAGTGATTTAGCTGGGTGGAGAGAGGAACTGAGATGGCAGACACAGAAAGGATATAGATATGGGTATGCAGGAAGTAGGTCTCTCTTTGGCTGAAGATTTCCGAGTGGTAAGAATGTGGCTGGCTTCTTTCTGCTTTCCTGATCTCTCAGTTTTTACTCCAATATCTGGCTCCAGGTTTTTTTTATTAATAAGACTGTTTAGCAATTCATCTTACAGGGGTCATTTCTGGGGCAGGTAGAAACCTGGTACAAAGGATACTCACAGGAATCTACAAAGATGGCCCCAGCTAAGACTCCTAGCAATAGGGAATTTGTAGTCTGCACTGACCATCTCTTGTGACCAGGCAAGACTTCTAGTGGAGGAATTAGGACACCAAACCAGTCACATAACTTTCCACCTACAGTTTGTCCTGCCTGTGGGATATGCTGGGGTAAGGGTCACACAGAGATTGAGGGTGTGGCCAACCAAATGATGGGTCCAGCCTAAGACTCATGCCATGAGAGTGATACTACCCTTGACCCTACCTGGAGCACCAGGACCCAGAGGCTGGATGACCCAAAGACCTAGGATAGAACCAAACACAACCAGAAAAAAAAAAAAAAGTCAGTGTAATGCCTAATGATATTCTGCTGTACTCATAGATTAGTGTCTAACCCAAATGTCATCAGGGAGGCTTTACCCAGCAAACTGGTGGAAACAGATGCAGAGACCCACAGTTAACCATTAGGCCAAGCTGAGGGAATCCTGCTCAAGAGAGAGGGGAAGGGTTGTAGGAGCCACAGGGTTAAAGGAAATGCAAAAAAATCAACTAACCTCATCTCATAGAAGCTCACAGAGTCTGAACTGACAACCAAAAGAGCCTGCATATATGGGACAGTGGTGTAGTTTGGTCTTCTTGTAGACTCTAACAGTGAGAGCAGGGGCTGTCTCTGACTCTTTGGCTGGCTTTTGGGACCCTAGTCCTCACATTGGGCTGCCTTGCCCAGCCTTAATACAAGGGCAGGTGCTTAGTCTTACTACAACTTGATATGCAATGTTTTGTTGATATCCATGGGAGGCCTGCCCTTTCCTGAACAGAAGAGGAGCATTGGATTGAGGGACAGAGAGAAGGGGAGAGGAGAGAATGGGAGGAGAGAAGGAAGAAGAAACTGCAGTTGGGATGTAAAATAAATAAAAATTTAAAATAAAATAGAAAGAAAGAGGTGAGAAGAAGGAAAGAAAGAGAAAGAAAGAAAGAAAGAAAGAAAGAAAGAAAGAAAGAAAGAAAGAAAGAAAGAAAGAAAGAAAGAAAGAAAGAAAGAAAGAGGGAGGAAATAAGGAAGGAAGAAAGGAAGGAAGGGAGGGAGGGAGGGAGGGAGGGAAGAGGGAGGAAGGAAAGAAGGAAGGAAGGAAGGAAGGAAGGAAGGAAGGAAGGAAGGAAGGAAGGAAGGAAGGAAGGAAGGAAGGAAGGAAAAAGAAATTGGCTTGATCTGCAAGAGCCAGTCTCCGCTCCAAAAAAATTGTAGATTATTTTTTTGATAGAGTAAGAGACTTTGAATTATATTGGACCTCTCTTCTGGGTGTTTAGCGTAAAGAAAGATTTTATTCTCGCTCCTCCTTAAATGTAAGGATCATTAGAATCTGTGTGCCTTACTTACATAGTTTGAGTAAAGGATTGCATTATCCTTTCTGCCACCCCCTGCCACTTTGGTTAAAAAAAAAATTTAACCTTAGAATGTTGAATGGTTGAAAAATGCTGAATTTTCCAAGTGTGTAGAGATCTATCACAGATTACACCAGAAAAAAATGTAATTATGATTTTACAGCTATTATATTTTAAATAAATTGGGTAGCCAAGTGACACTACAAATTTTGTTTTTCAGTTTGGAGTTACTCCTTTAAAAAGTGAGTATAAGCAGTTTAATATGTCTACAATTCTCTCAAAAAAGTGAATATAAAAATGAATTTACAAATCAGAAATTCTAACTCCATAGTACTATTTTACAGTTTTGAACATTTATAATTTTTCAAAATTAATTTTATCTATATACTATATTTGCACAATGTCTGTTTGTCATGTATGTCTCAAGATTTAAGTGAAAGCTTGTGATTGTTGGAATGTGAAGAAACATTGTAATAATGGTTTTATATAGTTATAACTATAAAATTCCATGGCTTGAAGTGGAATCCCTTCATAAAATTTCCCCTCAAAATTACTTTTCTAAATGTAAGTTCAACAAAATTTGAAAGTTAAGATCAGAGAAACATGGAAAAATAAAAGCATATAATTCATCAGATGATTAGGTAATGAGAAATTGTGATTAAACATCTATAGCAATGACTTTAGAATATCAACTCCAATAAACATCAAAAATTAATGAAAAAAGAGATCGTGATTTGACAGAGAGTGGAGAGGGGTATATGGGAGGATTTGGAGGGAGGAAAGTAAAGGGGAAAGATTTGTGATTATAATCTCAAAAGTAAAAAATTTAAAAGTCATTAACCCTAAAATTTCCCAGCTACAAATAAGAGAAAAAGCAATGTCTAACTCAAATTTCATTTTACTAACATTCTGAGAGATTATGCAGCTGAATGTTGATATATTTCCTGAGGCCATTAGCTGCCATTCCCTAGGGAGTAAATAATATTTAAGTCAGTCTCTTGAGTTTCAGGAAGTTTTGATGCAAACTACACATTGCATATATAGTATGTTTATCAATTCAACAAAGTATTAAATGATACATTTTTAAACATTTGTTTATTTTGTTTTTAAAAGCATTTTGTTCTGTTTATGTAGCAAGTGATACCATTTAACAGTCTATAAATTTACAGGCTCATGGCATATACGGATGAAATTAGTACAGAATATAGTTCACTTCCCTGTATAAGAAAAAATGAGATATTTAGCAAACTAGAATAATTTCCATCACTTTAAGAGTAACTCCATGGTTTGGAGTGACTGGGACACACCCAAGCATCTGTCCTAGGCTGCTGGACTGTGGGTGCCACTGTGATGAACTATGTGGTGGAGAGATGGGACAGAAAGTGAAGCAGAGTGGTTTGTGGAGACAGGTAGAACTGAAGAGGCACAGCTGTGAGGAACACACTGATGTGAGAGACCTGTGCAGTCATCTGATGCCATAGTGATATTGGTCAGGACTGCCACCTGTTGCTACCAATGACCATTAGAATGGTTGTGGTCAGGGCTGCCACTTGAGGCCATGTTGATTTCTGAGCCAGGGCAGACACCGAGGGTCATGTCTGGGCCCTTGGTCCTGTTGTAGCTGAGGTCTGTGTTGCTGTCTGTGGCCCGTGCTACTATGACAGTCCATGGTCTGAGCTGCTGACTGAACCATGTTGATGTCCAAGCGTGCTGAGATGGTCCCTTACCAGCTGCAGGAAATCTGGCCCCACCCCTCACTCCTCCTGGAGCAGCATAGATAGGCAGTGGTATGGACTTGGGGAAAAGGGTCCCACCCCTTGCCAGGAGTGTGGGGGGGAGGGGATACACAAGATAACCAACTCAGCTACCATCCAGGCCCAGATTCATGAGCTTGAGTTAGCCCACTCCCAACACCTACTCTATTGATGAATGGCTAGGACACATGAAGGGTTCTGTGGACCCATAGCTGTAGGATCTCCAAGACTTGGAACACAGCACGATAGCTGAGAGGAGTCCTGGTGAGGGTCCAGTACTGATGGTGCAGCCAACACCAGAGGCCTTGAACAAGACCAATGACTCATTGCAATAAACATCTGCAAGTAAAGCTGTTTGGATAAAAGAGTGTACTGCATGACACATTGCAGTTTCCAATGCCATTGGGGGGATGAATATGTGACAGAGAGGCAGGAAAGACAGAGGAGAAGAATGGTACAAGTACGGTGGAACTGGAGACAGTGGAATGAGAGAACTCTGTGATTGATAGAGGATAAAGTCATTGCCCAGGTGAATTGGAGAGGGTTTTTACTATGTTGAAGTTGAAACCTTCCTTTTTGAAAAAGAAGAAAAAGGGGAAGTGCTGTGAATATTGCTCTATATAAATAAAGCACTGATTGGCCAGTGACCAGGCAGGAAGTATAGGTGGGACAAGGAGAGAGGAGAATTGAGGAAGGAGGAAGGAAAGAGGAGACTGCCTGGAGCCGCTGCGAGCGAGGACAAGGAAGATGTAAAGTACCGGTAAGCCACAAGCCACATGGCAAAATAAAGATTAATAGAAATGGGCAAAATATAAGAGTAAGAGATAGACAATGATAGGCCTGAGCTAATGACCAGTTTAAATAATGTAAGCATCTGTGTGTTTATTTTATAAGTGGGCTCTGGGACCGGCTGGACTTGGTGGCGTGAGCTGGAGAGAAATTCTCTAGCAACAACTAACAGCATGTGGAAACAGCCCCAGAGAAAGAAGTGTGTTGTAGTCAACAAAACTAAAAAGAGTTGGAGATTCAAAGAGCACTTTGACCACAGACATGGAGATGCAAAATTTGGAGTTTGCCCTGCTGATTTTAGATCTTGTCCAGTATTTCTTCACTATGTTCCTTTTCCTCCCCTTTGGAATGATAATGCATTTTCTGTGCCATTGTATGTTTCAAGTATGTAGTCTTCATTTTTTTATTTTGATTTTAAAGGGGTTATAGCTAAGAGATTACCTTGAGTCTCAGAAGAGACTTTGAAGTTTGGATTTTTAAACAGTGTTGAAACTGTAATAGACATGGGGACTTTTGAAGTTGGACTGAATGAACCTTTTGCTATGATATGGGGGCTAAGGGTTGTGGGTATTTGAATAAGAATGGCTTCCATAAGCTCACATATTTGAATAATGGAGTGGCCTTATTAGGATGTAATCTTTGTTGGGGTAGATGTGGTCTTGTTAGAGGAAATATGCCACCAGAGGTGGGCTTTGGGGTTTCAAATGCTTAAGCCAGGCTGTGGATCCAGATGTAGAACTCTCAGCTCCTTCTCCAGCACCATGTCTGTCTGCATGCTGCCATGCTCCCACTCTGACCTGTAAGCCAGCCCCAATTCAATGTTTCCCTCTATAAGAGTTGCTGTGGTCATGGTGTCTCCTCACAGCAATAGCAAACCTAACACACCTACAGAGATTGTTTCTCCTATGACTAGCTAAATCTGCTTCCTTGTTCAGCTGAATATAATAACCCATCTCCTTGTTCAGATGTGTAAAATAACCCTGTTTTGAGTTTGCAGGGACTGGGGCTTCTCTACCTGAGATCCCAGACCATGAATCCTAGCCTTTCTATGTGTCCCTGTATCTTTTTCTTCATTCCATCGCCGCTATAGTCAGGTCCATTGCTGGAGCTGTGATGGACATGGCAATAAGTCACCTCTTAAATGGAGTATTTTAATGTAAAATGTACTACTACTCTTTACCCATGTAAGCCATTGATCCCATTGCTCAGCTTTGAGTTTTTAAAATGAAACACTTTAAATCTTATTTAACTAAGTAGGATGAATTCAGAAGTAAATGTGTTTACAAAATTTTCCTACAACCATAAGCAATTTCAGCATAATCACTATTTTTAAGGGATTTTGGAAAATAAAGTCAGAATGGATAGGTTATTGAAGTAAATAAATTTACAAGATGGTGATTAAAATGTAAAATTACTTCAGGGTCTTTTAACAAACCATTTAAAATAAGATAATTTACCCTTATCTCTGAGTCACCAAGTATTAGTCCCCTCAATGTGCTAAGGCTGGATGGTGGTGATAGTTTCATCCAGCCAGAGATGCACCTAGCTCCTGCCTTTCCTGCCTCTCCATTTCCCAGTGCTCAGTACACTATCTTCTCATATCTCCAGCTGCTCTTCTGGATGTCCTTGCCAGGAGTCCCTGCCATATTAAGGCTTTGAGCTTAAACTGATTTCATTCTTCCTGAGGAAGCCCTGTCTCTCCCTACAATTCAGCTCTGGGACATTGGGCAAGTTAATTAAGATCCCGAAATTCAAATTCTTCACATAAACAGTGTCAGCTGGGCATTTCTTCTACATCTTCAATGTATGAATCACTAATCTACACCCTGGGTGAATGCCTGTACACTCTAATATCGTACTAAATAAAAATCTATGCTGAATGACCCAGCACTCTACAGAGCAATTTTGCTAATACATAGATGTGTTATGGTGTTAGGTGTTAATGCCACTCACTCTCAGTTTAAGCCTTGCTACCATCTTCCTTCTGACCTATGAGCACTTTCAAAGTCAATCCCTTTCATAGACTTCCCATGAGCTGAATATGCAATTCTTTTCAGGGCCTTTCACTCACAGCTGGCCACATCAACAGGAACACAAAGATCCTAACCAAATCTACACATTTCCACCTTTGTGAATTTGAGCTAACTGACTTACATTTCTTAATACAGAGAACAAATGATGAACTTACTAATTTATATTCATATTTACAATCAATAAACCCATTTCACTTTGGAAGAAGACCTGCAATAACTAATCCATGCCCATTCTATTCTACCCTCTATTATTTAAATGTAAAATATAAACTAAAGAGGGAAGATTATGGAAATGTATCACCTTCATTGATAGAAAAAAATCCATGCTTATAATTACAGGTCAGAAAGAAGAGTCTGGACTGTTTAGCAGTTGCTCTGCTGTTCCTGATGGGGGCACAGCTTTCTGCTGCTGCTGCTGCTGCTCATTCCCAATGGGCAATGGGGAAGGCCACCAAGCCACACGTTCTCGTGGCTTCAGCAAGCCCCTCCACAGTCCAAGAGAGTGAGTGCCACCTCCCCCAGCTTCTTATCTGATCATGTCTCTTCAGAGAAGACCACGCCCATTGGGCCAAAATGCTCTTTACTACTGGCTAATCACATTTCTGGCAGCAATAAACTCTGATACAATGCCAGTACTTGGGATTTCATTTACCATTCAAATGTGACACAATCACACTGATGTTATATTGAAACTCAAAAAATATAGAGGGATTCATTTAACATGTTATGGGAGACATTTCAGAAAGGTATTTTTTATTGAAAATCTTGAACAAACACATTTCATGCAGCTTTTATAATTTCTTCATACAGTGTAAGTCCAGCATATTGTGATTTAACATATTTCAATAAAATGAATTTATGTATAGAATAAAAAGCATTTTAATAACTGTATGTATATATAATTGTTCAACTCAACATAAAGGAAAATATTAAGAATTAATATGTATGGCCAATAGAAATTGGAAGAATAAAATCTTGATTTAGCAAGGCCACAGTTCCTACATCAAGATTAACTAGCTCCATATCACAGACTACCCTGCCTTCCAGAGGACCACAGCCAGGGACTGACACAACTCAGCCTTCATAAAGCTCTCCAGACTTTTCTGAAACAAACCTAGAAAAAGCAGAAACTCTTTAAAATAATGTCAAATAACATCTCATAATCCAAAGAAAACATACAATTAAAAAATGATAGGGCTGGGTGGTGGTGACGCATGCCTTTAATCCCAGCACTTGGGAGGTAGAGCCAGGCGGGTCTTTGTGAATTTGAGGCCAGCCTGGTCTACAGAGTGAGATCCAGGACAGTCATCAAAACTACACAAAGAAGCCCTGTCTCGAACCACCCACCCACCCACCCCCAAAAAATAGAAGAGTGGACAGGAATTCCAGGCTCTTCAGAGACTGAGAGCAACAGGAGGGAAAGGTGAAAAAAACTGGAGACAACCCAGTTCTTGTTTATACCCAATATTTCCAAGCCTTTTCTTTTTCTTTTGTGATATTGCTCCATTCACACTCAGCAAGTGCTTTCTCACTGAGTCAATTTCCCAGCTTCCCTTTTCTTTATAAGATGTGATGAATTCCAAAACAAGGCAAAAAGATATAATATCACATAGTGAGAAGACAATTTTAGAGTTCCGAATAATTCTGAAGCATATTCATTGTCTCCATCATAATGGCACCAATCTGTTAAGTTACATAGATTTAAGATAATAGCTAAGCTGTCTAAAGTCTCATCTCCTGAAGGGATAGCTCATTTGATCATTGAAATTGGACTCCCTGAAGGAGTGAGCAGGATCCTTACATAACGGCAGTATTTTTCATTCATCTATCTTTTTATGGTTGAAGCCATTTATTTATGTTTGACACACATAATTTCATGGACATGAAGACTAACCCATCTTGACAACCTAAACACACATCCTATAAGTGGCAAGATGGAGAAAACAACTAAACATCTCTCCCACACATGAGGGAGAGACAGTGAGGTGGGGAGGCAGGCACGAGGCGGAGTCTGGGGAAGTGTCCTTGGCAGCTCATCGATGACTGGTCTGTGTTCTTCATGCCACCAGGAGCTGACCAGCGAGTGCAGGACTTCTTTCTTTAACTAGGGCAGCTATGATGGAAGCACCTTGCTGTAAACTCTCTTGTAGTTTCTGCTCATCCTGGAAATAGAAGACAAAACAATAATATACAAATCAAAAGCAGAACACACGAATTTCAAAAACAACTATGATTAACACACTTAAAAAAACAAAATAAATCAATGTGATGTTTGCTTGGGAAAATGAAAGCAAAGGATGAGAGAAATGAACCAAATGTCTGGCGTAGACAAGAATAATTTTTGATAATCAAACATGACTGGTCTTATAGACACGTACCAGTGCTATAAGCCAGGTCATGAGACAGCAAATAAAGCCAAATTCCCATGCTAAAAAGTAAAGGAAAACAACCCACATTGAATTCATCAGCAGTTTATGTTCTCTCTATAGCTACGAGAACATTAATTCTAGGGCTACAGAGACAGCCCAGCGGTGAAGAGAACACTCTGCTCATTCACAGAATTCCCTTCCCAGGACCCACACCAGGCAGCCATAAACTCCTGTAGCTCCAGCTGCTGGAGGTCTGCTGCACTCTTCTAACCTCCACGGGCATTGCATACACACACATCCCCACAGAGATCGGCACCTCTACATGTCCTCAAGAGATAAAGACATTTTCAATGCTGCACGCCAATATTTGCATTTACAGGCATACACTTTTAAAGCACAGTTGGTGGACTTGAATAAGCAACAGTTCGTACTCAGTGCTACCATTCGCTCTATGCTTTGTAACAGCATACCCTCTCCTCCAATCACAGTCACTGCGTGGCGCTCACTGTTTGTCCTGTTACCCTGTTCACTTGCACAGCACTGCAAGATTATTTTGTGTGTGTGTGTGGGGGGGGGCTTGCAACTCTATTCTCTTGCAAAACAATAAAAATCTAACAAGTATTTGGCAATAGAGCATCTACTCTTTTTTAGTTTTGTTTATACCAATAGCAGGGCAAAGGTAAAAACTCATCTGAAAAGGGGAACATGGATTCCCATGAAAACACTGGAGGAAAGAATATCAGTTGTTAAAAAGATCCATTTGAGGATGGTAGATGTGTCAACTTGACTACATCTGAAATTAACCAAGACCCAAATTGCTGGGTACACCTGAGAGGGATTTTTTTTCTTAATTAAATCATTGGAAATTAGAAGACCCATGCCTAATCCAGATCTTTGAGGTGGGAAGATCTGCTTTTAATAAGAACCACACTTTCTGCTGGCAGCGTATATAAAGGACACAGAGAAAGGAAACACTCTCTCTCTCTCTCTCTCTCTCTCTCTCTCTCTCTCTCTCTCTCTCTCTCTCTCTCTCTCTCTCTCTCTCCTTGCTTGCTTGCTTGCTTGCTTGCCAACTTCTTTGGGATTCTAGTATATACTGAAGAGCAGCTGATATATCCAGCCTCATCCCGCATACTGAACAACTACTGGATTCTTGGACCTTCATTTGATAGACAGTCATTGTTGGACTAGCTGGACCACAGTCTGTGTGTGTGTGTGTGTGTGTGTGTGTGTGTGTGTGTGTGTGTGTGTGTGTGTGTGTGTGTGTGTATAATCTTAATTCTATGAGATCTATTCCTCTAGACAACCCTGACAATCCAACAGATTTATGGCAATTCTTTCTTCTTTTGTGCTTTGCTGTATTTTAAAAGATTTAATCACAAATTTATTTTAGGTTTCTCAGAAGCAAAACAAATTATATTAAATTTATTTTCAAGATGATTTACATTTAAATTGAATTTGCATCATGTAAAATCAATAATCTAGAATTTTATCTGAATTTTCAGAGAATATTTATGTCTACATATAATCTTCAATAGTTTTTGCAAAAAAAATTTTGTTTGGAAAATCCAGCCTTATTTAAGAGACAGCCAAAAGAACATTAGTAATTCAGCAATGTTAGTTTTCAATTGACCTAAGTCAATAGAATGTGAAGCAATATATTGTGGCAGTCAAGCTAAAAGTGACCACGTTTGTCCTTAGTTTTACTCAGTGCATGACAATTACTCAATGACATACTGAGAGCTTAACTGTCAGATTTTGGAAGTGTAAGGAATAACAACAAGGGAACCACACAAAATGACTATTTTTAGTGTTCTATATCCTTAAACTGCAATACTGAGCACCAGAATTTACCGTGAGTTTTACCTAGGAAATTTTGCTCATTTACTTTTCTACCACCTACAATTTCAAGATTGAGTTGAAATATAGTATACTTGTACAAAAGTTGTGTGCATGCACATGCACACACAAGTTCTAATAACCCTTATCTTTTTTCTCATCCAAATTATATTTTATTTTTGAAATTTAAAATTGTTATATTTCTTCCCTCCCTTAACCCCTCCATGGGCTCCTTCACTCCCTTTCAAATTAACAGTCTCTTTTAATTATTATTGATACACATGTATATGCATATATACATATATATGTGCATAAATATATAAATGCAACCTGCTGAGCCTGTTTATTGCTACTTGTATGTATGTGATTTCAGGACTAACCACTTACATTTGCATAGTCAATTAGGAAGTACCGAGAAATACTAACTCTGCCTCTCTTTGCTGTCCTTCTTTGCCTGTAGCTGTTTGTCTAGGGTTTGGGACCCTATGAGATTTCCCCCTTACACATTAGCATGTCCACTGCTGATGTCAAGCTTCAGGTCTTATTTAGGCAGCCACAGTATTGAAGTATCATGGATGTAGTTTTCCTGTCATTTCTAGAGGAATCAATCTCACTCGGGCATACTCTCTGTTCCTGTGGCTCTTATACTATTTCTGACCCTCTTCAGTGATGCTCCCTAAATCTGAGATATAGGGTTTGTGCTGTAAATATATCAGGTGCTCTCTGGTTTTGATCTGTTGTGGCTTTCTGTAATGGTTTTTGCTTGCTACAAATAGGAGCTTCTTTGATGGTTGCTGAGAGCTACAGCATAAGGATAAGTGGTCAGAATACAGTTAGGAATCATACTGGTTGAGTACAGTGACAGCAGTAAGTTCTCTTCTTAGAGCCATGATAACACTGGCCATGGGTAGGTGGCTAGGTTTCCATTACCAGGTATGATTTCCCTCATGTTCAGGGAGGCTTAAGTCCAATTAGACAGCTAATTGGTGCCAAGACATAAGAGCTACTATTGCACCTTTAATGAATATTTTTCTGCACTGGATGTGGTTGTTTGTGGTTTATTGTTGTGGATTATAGGCATCATAGCTGATTACTTCTCTTGGTAGCTTGCATAGCACCTTCGGGTAATTTGAAGGCCAACTCTCAGCTCAGAACCAGCTCGAGTCTTCCAAATCCTTTGTCCAAAGTGCAAGTTGTCCTCAGCAAAGAAACTTACCCTCAGCTTCTGGAAGGTAACCAATGAGAAAAGCAACATCCTATATTGTTTTAGGAGTCTCTTGGACTGCCTAATCAACAAAGTAAAAGGAGATTTCTCATACCTGGTACTGGGGTTTCTGTCATATAGTCCATGACTCTAGGGGGAATCATTATATCCCCAAGTGGCACACATCATTGAAAAATTATATATGTATACACACACTTTGTCTTCGTTATTTTGCTCTTGCTTTGACAAAACACTACGACTAAAATGGCTTAAAAGAAAGTGCTTCAATTGGCTTACAGTTTCCTAGGGTTATAGTTCATAGTGGCAGCAACTGCTGAGAGTTCACATCCCGATCCACAGTAGCAAGTAGATGGAGAGACGCTGGAAATGATGTAAGTCTTTTAATACCTCAAAGCCTACCACCAGGGAGACACCTCTTCCAACAAGGCCACACCTCTTAATCCTTCCCAAACAGTTTCACCAACTAAGGGTCAAGTATTAAAATATATGAACCTATGGGGGGCATTCTCCTTCAAACCACCACATACTTACATGTAATTTTAAATAAATATAAAACAATATGATTCCCTATGGCTTTTTCAACCCCCCTTAGTGTTATTTATCTTTCCTCCATTGCCCTTCTTCTGCATTGGTCTCCATCCCCTATGCCCAATTAAGCCTCACCCACTTCCCTATACTTCCCTTCCTATCACTTGTACACTGCTCTTTGTAGAACTTGCCCTAAAAAATTATCTTTTTAACTGATAAGGCAATATTCTAATTTTATTCCACAGCAATTAAGTTTTGTGTGTAGAAGCCTACAGGTCTTATCCTATGTGTGTGATTTGTTGTCTGTTGATGAATTGATTGTCTCATGTCCATCATATCTTTCACCTTCTGACCAGAAGTAAGTCTTGGGGCAGAAATCCTTATGAGACTTCTAAGCCTCTAGTGAGCTTTTTGAAAATATTTGATTCTTTAATGTCACCAGAGCAATCCCTCCTCAACTCCTGGCAGCTCTTTTCCTTTCTCCAGTTCCATCCTGACATTTACAACAGGAAAAGCTCCTGTTCCAAAATTAATTTGCACAGAAGTGGCATTCAGAAAGCACAACAGTGGCTGAGATCATAAGAGCTGTGTCTTCATCACTCTTTTCTTACTCGCTGTCCCTTTTAATTGTGACAAAAGGCAATTTTTGGAGAAACTATTTCCAGAGTACTTAAAGTAGATCTCTTTAAAAAGTGGATTCAAAATGTTAACTCTCATCACTGTAAGTATGCAGATGTCAACACTTGAAGACGTGTAATTATGTTTATGTTAGGCTGTGGGAATAAAACATGTAGGTTTTTAGAGCTAAGTTTCAAAGAATAGCAGGAAAGGCTATGTCATTGTTCTCCCAATCTTTACAGAAAACACGAAAGGAAATTTTTGAGATATTCATTCTCCATACACACCACTCCTAAGGAATGCAATGAATTTTGCTGAGAACCATAAAGTTAAAATATATGAATATATATTTAGGCTTCAGATGTCTCAAGAGATTTAAAAATCCCTCCAGAAAAGTAAACATTGTATTGTCTAGGCAAATTCCAAATCCAAACCCAAAAGTGAACTCAGCTTCCTGGAGCTACAAAACTACTCATAAATTCAGGTTGCTTATACTTTGCTATTAACACCCTTCACTTTTATCAATCTTGTTTTGGTAAACGCATAACATTAATTCTTATGTTCCTAAATCCTTCAAATACCTTAAACAAACACAACTGTTAAGACCATATCTGTACATATGTTTGGCTATATCTATTAATTCCAAACAGAAAGCAAAAATATCAAACAGTAGATTTTATAAACCTTTAATCGTCTTGTTACATTAATTAATATCATCAATAATATCAAATCAGAATTACTTGGTGCTGTTTTTACATGTGTTTTGCAGATATGGGGAGAGGTCTAGTGGTGACACACTGTCATCTAGTGGACATAGGCTTAAGTGTTCAGGGCAGGTCAAAGTAATCACCCCTTGACAGGTTAGAGAGAAAAGGAAATGGGCCTTTCTAAAAGAAAAGCATTTAAAGTAGTCATATTCTTATTATTACCTGATTTGGTTTATTTAATATATTATTGAAAAGGTTATAGTTCATTATTCAGAACAAACAAAAATAGATGTGTGTGTGTGTGTGTGTGTGTGTGTGTGTGTGTGTGTGTGAGAGAGAGAGAGAGAGAGAGAGAGAGAGAGAGAGAGAGAGAGAGAGAGAGAGAGAGAGAATTTCTACTTTCTCCTGTGGGGAAAAAGATAACCTAACTCTGCAAAGTCTAAGTAATAAATATTATGGAAAATACATTTGGGGTCACTGATAATCAGCCACCATACATAGCTTCTGTCCCCCTTATTTTCTGCCTAATGCAGGTCAATTGGTGCTCAGTAAGCATTTGTGAGATGGGATAATGATTAACAATGGGATACCCAGGGTTATTAACTATAAAACACAAAGGAACGCTTTAGGAGGCACCACCAGTACTTTGCTGAATAGGAAAAAGAAGGAAGTGATAACAAAGGCGCTGATTAAAATCGGGGAAATGTGGAAGGGGAAACCCCAGATGTCTGGCCGGAAGAAAAAGCAGTTAATTGCTGTGTCAATTGCTTACAGAGCTGGAACTTGTCACACAATTCTGCCTCATTGTCTTATCAATCACTCATAGTATCAACTTTGTAACACAATGAATCTGAAAAGGTGATCTCTCATACATTGTATTCTTTGGCTAGCAAACTACTGTGAACCTCTACAACTCACTCAACAGTGACCCAGGCCACTCATTTTCCACTCTGACATTCTCTCCCGACAGACTCCAAGCTCAGTCTGTCTGCACAGCGTCACGGTGTGGCCCACAGTGCTCTAATGTGTCTCAGCCTCTTGGTTTTGCCTGTAGCTACACGAAAGCCCACCAGGAACTGGTTACATTTCACTGAGACTTACTCTCATTAGCATTCCATCCTCTCATTCCAGAGTACCCACAATCAACCTGATGCAAACTTCTGACATCCTCACTTACTGATATTATTTATGAATGACGTCATAAGAGAATTTGGAATCCACTTTTGTGGTTGTGCCTCTTTCTCCAGGAAATGGCTTCCCAATAACTGTCTTTCTAATACACATCAATTTTCAAAGACTCAGCTCTGACAGCTTCCTTCAAAAAGTACTCTACACATCAGCAATTTGTTTCTATATTTTCACTCAAAATGTCTTACTAGAATTTTTATAGTTATCATATTTACAGGTTTTCCTTCTTAGTTAAGTCATAAAGGAGTTGTATTCTACACTCCACATGCTATATTCATTGTACTCACTCTATATGTTCATGTACATATCTGTAGGTAATTTGATCACCCAATTCTCCAAAGGTCAGGTTTTACAGAAGACTAAGACAACTATGATACATTGGAATTTTTAATTAATATATGTCATGTTTGAAATAACCAATAAGTCATGTGCAACTTTTGACAGAGTGACATGCCATTATCATGTACCAAATTCACGCTTGCAACCCATGCAATGGTGTTACAAGGGGGAAAATTATGAGAAAAGTTTCATGTTTTAATCCAGTTTGCAGTTCTGAGTTAGACAGCATTCACAGTTTCCTGAAGCCTGCAGGCCACAGGCTGAATACATCCACTACTGTATTTCATTGAGCAGCTGGAAAACATGTAAAAAACAAGGAATTTGTGCTACATTCCCCCTCTTATGAAACAACCGTGGTCTGAGAATTATGCATAATGGACAGCAATGAGGATCTACTCTTCTGCACTATATTAAATGCCAAGGATCCATCACATGAGAAGCACCATTTCACATAAGGTAGGTGCACAAGCAGGAAATCCACACATTAGGTACTGGTTGGCAAATAACATGAAAAGAAACTTAGCAAAAGGGGGCTGGAGAGACAGTTCAGTGTTTAAAAGCATTTGCTACTTCGCAGAGGACCTGGGTTCAATTCCCAGCACCCATGTGGTGGCTCACAACCATCTGTCACTCAAGTTTCATGGGATGTGACACTTTCTGTTCTCAGGCACCAAGCCCACACGTGATACACAAACTTACAAAGTACTCATACCAAAACACAGAAATTAAAAAAAAGTCACCCAATGACACCAACGATTATCTATGTTCAGATGATGCCTTCGATTCAAAGATAAAATGATGAATGGTCAAAGAAATGGATTTTTAAAGCTTTTTTTTTTTCATATATAGATGGCAGCAGGGGAACAGGTAAATTTCTTTTTTACTTATGTGTATGTGTGCGAGCCTGCATGAGTACACGTGTATACTTACGTGTGTGCCATGTGTGTGCAGAAGCTGGGGGAGGCTAGAAGAGGGTGAGAGATCCCCTGGAACTGTAGTAACTGAAGGTTGTGAGCTGCCATGTGCATGCCGGGAACTCACACCTCCGTCCTCTGCACGCTTAATTGCTGAGCCATCTCTCCAGCCAAGCAGTAACAACTTCTACTGAGGCAGAAATTATAATCATTCGTGTAGCACAAATCTTAAAAGGTCTTATTAATAAAGACAAACCTGGAGCCAGGTATTGGGGTGAATGCTGGAAGATCAGAGAAGCAGAACAAGCCACAGCTAACCTCACCTCGCCAATTCCTCAGCTAATCTCGTTTCCTCAAACTGGAAGCCTCTGTGAGCTCATCCGAATGGATCTCAGTTGAACTGTTGATCAAAAGCCTAAAAGCTTAACCAGCTCTAGTTCCTGGTCCTCACGCCTTATATACCTTTCTGCTTTCTGCCATCACTTCCTGGGATTAAAGGCGTGTGTCACCATGCCTGGCTATTTCCAGTGTGGCTTTGAACTCAGAGATCTCAATGGATCTCTGCCTCCAGAATGCTAGGATTAAAGATGTGAGTGCCATCATTTTCTGGCTTCTATGTCTATGTAGCGGCTGTTCTGTTCTCTGACCCCAGATAAGTTTATTAAGGTACACAGTATATTGGGGAACACAATACCACTACAAGACTGTTCTCACAGAAGAGCTTCAAATGTGTATTTCTAAATTTCACAAGAGAACTAAGAGAAAGCAGTATAATTCTAACATGCACTCTTAGTAGGAACAATTGCGTGTGATTTTTGTTAACAGTTTTTGAATATTTATAAAATTTAGAAAAACCCTCTGGTTAAGAACTGCTATAATCTCAAGTGTTCAACAGGAGGAAAGTAAATGCCAGGTTTTCTCTAAAAATATGTTTACCATTGTTTTAAAAAAAATCAATATCCTTCCAAGAAAAAAAAAAAAAGAAAAGAAAGCGGTGAGCTGCAGCCTGCAAAAAGAATTCTAGTCTAGTTTGGTCTGTTTTGTCAGGCTCAGCCTGAAAACTAACCCAGCCAAGTCCCTTCCTCCATGGGAGCAGAAGCAACTGTTCCCAAGGTCAGGGCTGGCACACATGTTTCTCCCTGATCTGTTTCCAATCAAGAGGATGCAAAATGAATTGAGCACACAAGAATAGTTCCTCAGGTGGAAAGAACTCCGTGCATCGCCAGGTCACACATCTTCGCTAAAATGATGCTTTGGAATGGAACAAGGAAACTTGGTAGATACATATTTTCATTCTCAAGGATATAAAGAAGATGCTTCAGCCAAAGACACAAAGAGATCCAATGTCAGTAAAAATGTCTCCAAGACAGAAAATAAATGTATGTTGAATTAAAAACCAATTAGATGCAATATCCTGCCTAATCTTGTTATAGGAAACTGGCTTACATAAAACAGGCATGAAAACATCTGTATCTCAGAAAAGTAAAGGGAAATAAAGAAAGTAGTGACAGGAAAGTGATGGTATTAGCTCCAGATATGTAAAAGAAGCTGAGAAAAAAGACAACAGATAATGAAATCATTATAAAGGTAAAAAAGAAAAAAATGTGAGTTGGATTAAGTTCAGGATCTGCTAAAAGATCCCATTTGGTAAGCTCCAAAATCAGCAAAAGAACACTAAGGAGAAGTTTCATGCAGATGATGCTTTCACACTTAAAACATAAAAATGCAGCTCCTTCCAGGAAAGAGCATAGTGTGCTCTTAACCCACAAAAAAAATACAGGTATGAAACAGGAGGCTGGGAGGGAAAGATTATTCCTGAAGACTTAGAGTTGTTAACAAAGATGGAGGAGTCACTGTGCTGTCCCAGTGAAGTCAGAAGGCATCCCAGCTAAGTGAGCCTTAGCTACAGAAGACAAGAACTAAAAATCCCTTTGTCAGGATGAAGTAAGTTCAGAGGAGAACAGAAAGAAAATCCTTTCATCCATTCGATGATTCAGAAACCCACACAATCTGTTTATGGAGATGTGGTTAGATATGGGCGAGAATTTTCTGTTGTTTGGTTTTGTTTTGTTCATATGGATTATGTAGTCAGATAAATAGGTAAATGTATACATGTGTTCATAATTACATGTATAAATAAAAGACTAGGAGAGTTGAGCATCAAAATGAATTTACATTAGAATTTCCAGATGCAAAATTAAAACCTAATCTCTACAATATATTTAAATAAGTGAAGTCCTAAAATAGGCAAACAGTCTCAAACATGAATGTGACTGGAACATCTCAAACACTGCAGATTTGAAGCAGTATCGACATACTCAAGACTTTATCGAATTTAAGGAAAAAAGGCTCAGAAATAGATCAAATAAGAAATTAAATAGAGTGGAAGTGAAAATTAATAAAACTAAAGAAAGAGTTGAGGAAATTATGCAAAAAAGTAAGAGAAAGCAACAAAACAGAGACTAAGAGGGGCGGTAAGGGGCGCAGAATACATCACGCATGTCTAACAGGCCTGCCATCAGACCTGTACACAGGAGGAACGGAAACAATGGGGAGTGATGTGTAAAGGTTTATTGCTGAAATTATTCTTAGTCTACAGATTCAGTCATAAATGAAACCCAAAGAATCTTGGGGTAGCTGAGAGGAAAATAAACAATCATGCAGGTAAATATTGGGGAACCCCGGGCACTAACTCTACAGAGAGCTTTCAGTTCGCTGGGCAGACCCGCCAGCAACGGTGCCGTCAGCCATTTTTGTCACTTCAACAGCAGTGCCAAGAATCAAACAGCAGTTTATTCCAAGTGACAAAACAAAATCAAACTAATCTTCTCCCTAAGCTACCAAACTAGCTATAAATGCTACTTTTGAAAAGTTACAATCGCTGCCAGATGAGCGAAATACATTTCTTACACTGCAGAGTCACCCAGGCACATGGGAACAAATCTCAGAGTAGAAGCCTAGGAGACAGGAAGAAATGGAAAGTGAGAAATAACTTTAAAATAAATGCATACATCTAAAACACCAAGCATGTTCTAGGAAATAATTAAAATAACAGCTAAATTTATAAGATAATTTTTAAAAATTACAATATTGGTAAGAAATATGTTCATTGGGAGATGAACACTCAAATGAGTTAAACATGAGTGAAATGAAAGCAGGCTAACTAAAATATTAAACAATCATACAAATATGGAGAGTAAATCTCAAAATGTCTGGAAGCAGGATGAGAAACTTCTAAATTGGAAGAAAATAAAGGGGCAAGGAACAATCGAGGCTTGCAGGGGGCTAAGGCCAGTGCAATGCTCTCAGTCTTTTCTCCAGAAAACCATGAGAAGATCAAGTGAACCTCTCCCCCACTCGGCATACAACATGATGACAGGAAAATCCCAAACTTCAAAATGACTTAGTTAGAGGAAAAAGAAAACGTTCTTTAAAAAGTTCTCATGCCCCATCCTCTCATAACCTTGGCAGCAACTAGGAGAAGGCTGCAAATACATGGACAGAGGAAAGCTGAAGGGATAACATAGGTGTGAAAATACAGACACGTGACATGTGTGAGGCCATCACCTGTGGGAGAGGAGTAAGCACGGCTCAGATTGATTGGCTGCCTTCCTCTGGGACAGAAGTACACACAGAGAGGAACAGGAATCTGTGATACCCAGTGATGAAGGGAACAAGAAGTCAGATCCACAAAGCCAGGATCTAGAAGCACAGTGAGAACCAAGCAACTGGAAAACACAAAACTCCTGCCTCTAAATTCACCCAAGAAAGCCACTGGGCTTTGCTACTATAACAGAAGAGGGCAGCATTGATTTAGGTAATCAAGGCAAACCCACAGGAAGAGGAGAGAATGGAGTCACCTAAATTGTCACACAAGAGGGAATACTTGACCAACTCCATTCATGGATCATCCTCCACCCCGGAAATTAACGATGAAGTGGAAGAGTGTAGATGATACTGTAATCTGGGGAGCACTTTCACGTAACTCCCACTGCCAACACACCATGTCACTTCCACACACTCCACTTAGAACAATTAGAATATGGGAAAACTCCAAAATGGGTTTGTAAAGACAGCAACTGAGCCAGCGTGTGCTATAAGTAAATAAATTGAAGGAAGCCACAAATAAAATAGATTTGATTCCGTACTCTATGAGAGGGACAAAGCTATTCTACCGTGGCTATTAAACTTGCTCCTCCAGAGGCATGGGTTAGCAGTCCTGCAGTACAGTCCTGTGTATTCTAGAGAGAAATGATAAAAAGATACATTGGAGAAAAAAGTTATGTATAAGAAAGGAAGCCTAGGAAGGCTTCTCCCATTGCTTGAGGCTGAAATGTCAAAGGATCCGCTCTGTATGGTCAGGTTAGATGTGAGTGGATCTGCTCTGTGTAGTCAGGTTAGATGTGAGTGGATCCGTTCTGTTTACACAGGTTAGATGTGAGTAAATCCATTCTGTTTAGACAGTTTTATACTAATACAAACACACACACATAAAAGCAGTCATGGATGGATGTGCTCCATGTATAGAGGTATACATAATTTCCAATTTCTTCCTCCATAAAGGGACTGCAAACGATGACGACACAGGGGGTGGTGAGCACCCCTGTTTGCCCTGATCATGGTCTCTTAAAAACCATTCTCTAAAGCAGAAAGCTGGATCTCCTTGGGAAGCTGCTGGCTCTCCAGGGGAATGGGAAAAAGAACAAGAGCCTCTGGAGTGTCGAAAGGAGGTACTCAACAGTGTTGACAAGCAAGACAACAGGAAGGCAACAGGACACGCTCCCAATAACTGAAACTGGGGTGATCTGAGCAACAAAAGCTTGAAACTTTAGAGCACAATAAAAAAGTAAAGTAAAATAAACCAAAGACCCCTATTAGTCCACTCAGAAAGCAGAAGGGAGAGGAAAGAACGAGAAGAGAATGGGGTGTGTAGGCAAACAATGGCATAGAAGAGAGCTCTTCCTCACTGCAGAGCCCCACTTAACACCAGAATGGAGTGGAAACAGAATCCCACCATTTGATAAGCAATACTATATATGTTTCCATTAAGAATTACTGATTATATTAAAATTGGTGTGCAAAGTATGATTGAAAATTGGGATACTTATACAGTCTCAAGAAATCTCCTGAAAAATAATTGTATATTCCAAAAGACAAAATAAAATTTTAGTAGAGATATGTACCACATTAATCTACTGATCTAAGTTGGTATTAATAATGAGCTCTTCATATGATACACTGAGGTGGACAAAATATACTATGCTATTCTTGTGGAAAATACATGTCCTGAGCTCACTCATGAGAAAACAGTACAGAAACTGCCCTTCTTCTGTTGCTATAGTAAAAATTCTGACCAAACCAATCTGGGGGAAGAAAAGGTTAATTTAGTTTATACGTCATCACAGTCCACTATCAAGGGAAGCCAGGGGAAGAGCTCAAACAGGAAGCTGAGACCATGGAGGAATGCTGCTTATTGGATCCTTTTTTCTAGCTTGCTCGGCTACCTTTTTCTATATAGCCCACATCCATGTGCTCAGCGGTGGCCATGCCCACAGTGGACTGGGCTCTTTATTAATTAGCAATCAAGAAAATGCAAAGCTAATGGAACTAAATTCCTCAATTAAGAGTTCATCTTCCCAGTTTATGTCACATGAGAAAAAAAAATCTAACCAGCATAGAAACCTAGTTGGCAACATTACAAAAAATAATTATGTGACATTCATCAAAGTACAGGCTGAGGCAGGGAGAGAGAGTGTAAGGGGTACGAGTGCCTTGCTATATAAGTATGAGAACCCCAGGCTAAAGCCCTGGAAATAGCATAAAAGTGAGACACGGACATATGCATTGCACTGAGTCCAGACAGAACTGGCTGTGTGTATGAAGGAATCAAGGCGGGGAAGGAAGTTGGGAAGAGAACAGTTGGGGCCTGCTGTTCAGCAGCCTCACTCCAGGTTCAGTGAGATACCCTATCTCAAGAGAACACAGCAGGCAGGGATAGAGCAGAGCACTGGGCATTCTCCTCCAGCCTCCATGCTCCCAACACACACACACACACACACACACACACACACACACACACACACACACACACACACATCAGTAGTGAATACACAGACAAATAAAAATTTCAAAGTGCATGCTCCTAGAAGGCCAAAGATATACCTTCAAATTAAAGGAGTCGACAAGACAAAATGCAACATTGGTTCCAGAACAAGAAAAAGAAGAAAGCTATTTGAAGGTTAGATAATGGAGTTACATTAATGTTAATTTCCAAGTTTACATAATCTGATGAAGTAAGATATTCTCTCTCAAAGCAGACATGAATGCCTTGTACTGTTCTTAAATTCTTTTGGTAAGATTGAAACATTTTCAATATAAAAAGTTAAAAATGACCAAAATATTAAAAACTGAAATCAGTTACCAGTTAAGAAAAAGCAAGGCAAAAACAAATGACCAGGTGAATAAAATAAATCCAAATATTTTTCTAAATGGACAAAGCTGACAGAAACACAACATTTGTCAAGTAGGACGAAAAATGGAAAGCCACAGTTGACACCCAAGGGCATGGGGCTGGACTTCACGGGACTAGAAGACATTCAAAGACCAGCCACTCATCCAAAGAAAGCTTGGGTCTCTACAGTCATGAGAAGACTTTAGAGCAGACAGCATATCACAGATGTGCATGTATCTGTGTGTGTACATGTGCATGTGTGAGTCACCGATCATAGGCTTTGCACGCATACAACAACCTAGTCTATTTTGGACTAACCTGGTGGGCCAGGAAGACATCCATGAAAAGACAAAGTAGAAAGTGTGTATGTGAGTCTGAACATGGAAGTGTTATCTGCAAATGAAACACTGGGAACCAAAAAATGGGAAAAGTCCCCAAGATTCACACTGGCCAGTGAGCTTGAATCATGCCAGAAGTGGGGTTAGCATGGAGTTCAAGAGAGAAACTACATATATAGGAAGAAATGCAAGGAATTACATACTGTGATACTTGGGACGTTTCAAAAGTCACAAATAAAAAGGCAACTTGGTGGCCTGTGCTTACACGGTAACAAAGACTTGGACTGATCAAGCGAATTCTCTTTGAAGTCTTTGCTCCTCACATGCCTCATCCAGTTTTAGCCAATATCTCCTGCCTTATCAGCCACTGCCTCTGATTCAATTCCTTAGCTTCCCCCTCCTCTAGAGAATAGCTGGCCACCCTAGCCTGCTTCTAGTAAGAATTTTTATCAAAATTGCTTAACAAAAGCCCCTCCTTTAGTGTTTTTAGTTTGTTTTCTGTTTCTGTTATTGTTTTGTTGTTTAGCATAGTCTCACCCTGTAGCTTTGGCTGGCCTGCAACTCACTATTGAGGGTGACACCTCAATCTCCTGAGAACCCACCTGCCTCAGCCCCATGAGTGCTAGATTTATAGCCATGAAGCCAGGTTGTAGGTAATCTTACATACAATCACATCATTGTATATTACAGATAGCAGAGTTTGAATTAAAAAACGGTAGAGAAACCACAGATGGCTAGAATAAAACTTCCTTTTGTTTGTACAGTCTCAGAGGACAGAGGGAATGCTATGATGCCACTGTCTCCTCATCTGCACTTCTGTCCACTGCCTTCCCATGCTGCACATTCCTGGGGTGTATCAAGCTCCGGCCAGTTACTCCACCATGGAGACCTGCTACTGCTATGGTCCCTGGGTACAGCTTTTCACACCTCAACAAGTGCCGGGATCATTTTTCTTTAGTATTACAGAAAAGTTCAGTTCATAGAGATAAAGATGGACAGTTTAACAGGAGATAAAGCAAAGCAACCAATAATTCCACAAAGACAGGATTTTTAAACATATATCAAAACCTTGGCGTGTGAAAAGGAAATGAAAATTACACTGAGTTTTTCATTTTCCACAGACAAGCCAATCTATTTTAGGTCATTAATGGTTTTAAATTAATATAAAGTCAAATGTGACTATAAAACACAAACTACCAGCAGTAAAACAGGATTATATAACTCAAAGTCACATGGGAAAGGGTAGCAGAAATATAACAAACTCTACAAGGTAAATTCCATTATTTGAACACTCATCCAAAGGAAGGAAAACAGCTTTTTCCAAAGCTATATTACTAATTGATGAAAACCAGCGATTCCAAACCAGAGGCCAAATCTATAGAGCTTCCCCATTCAACAAAGGTACCAGAGATGACAGTCATATCAATGACCAAATCTATAGAGTTTCACCATTAAATAACAGCATCAGAGACAGTCTTATCAACGAAAGCATGATTCTAAATGACTTAAGATTAAATATTTCTCCCCACCCTATCCATGATATTCTGTCTGGATATTTTACCCATGTTGACCTTGAAATCACAATCTTCCTGTTGACTTCTGGGATTATAGGTATGAACCCGGGTGTGTAGCTCCATAATTGTGTGTGTGTGTGTGTACATATATAAAATAATATCAAATATAACTGCTCTTTTTAAGCAGCAGCATTAGAAAATTCACTATGTGGTATATCACATATTCACAGCTCCAAAACCATTCTTCACAATTTACAAGGCTTAGTTATGTTTTATGGTATGAATACAAACTAGTGAGAGAACTAAATTCCCATGGTCAATAATAAATCCCCAACTGGACAGCTGAAATACTCATGAGTCAAGGATTTGTAACTTCTAGACAAAAGCTAAAAGTACATATGTTTTACAAAATGATAAAGAAATAAAAGGGAAAGGGAGTCTGTAAAACAGATGTAGTGGACCTAAAGCAAATATTTACTGAGTCAGATGTCATTTTCTGTTACAGTCATGTGGTCATGCGTATACATTACAAAGGTAGGCAGGAAGTCTTGTCAATGTCAGAAACTGTCAGGCCACAAGGTGATAAGCCATGGGGGACAACAGATACCAGAGCCCAGAAAACAGAGCAAAGGCAAAAATAAAACTTTAAACCAAAACATGCATTGATTTGACGGTCACGGTTGGTGGGGTTTGGCAGGCTCCCTGGCAGGATCTGTTTTATATTGAGAAATAACGAACATCTGCTTTCTCTGCCGACATGTTTGCAGTGAGGTGTAGGACACAGGAAAGACGAAGCAGCATTTAATTGTTGCTCCAGCATTAGAATAAGCTGAAAAAGATCTGGGCAGAACGCAGAGAGCAGCACATTAGAACTCTCTTGTGGCGCCCTGGAAACCCTACAAAGGAAATGCTAACATGTTTTCCATTCTCTCAGCCGAAAGCATAATTCTCCAGTTTCCTGGATATACTAATTTCATAAAGAATAATTTAAGTGTTATATAGAACACACACAATCAAAAGGAAAAGACGGGCTGCAAAATCTTTCTTCCTTTTAATTGTTTATTCATTCTGATTGGGATTGGAAGGCCTTTAAAAAACCAATAAATGCCTGACGGCTATAAATAATTAAAATCTAGCAGAGCAATAATAATTACAAGAAAGAAAGTGTCCATCATGATTATACACATTTCCGATGAAAAGAATGAGAGAGACTACCACATACTGAACAGTCAGTTATGAAAGCAAAAACAGATAGTAATCGTTGTAGGAATGTACTGAAAACAGCGGCCATCTCAAGGCCAGCAGTAAGAGTTTCTAGAATTTCTTGCAGCAGTCTTATAGAGGTATATTCTTGCTACAAGATGAACTGTTTATTTCCAGGACTTAAAACAATGAAAAGAAAGCTTGTGCTGGGATGTATCCTGCTCAGGTCCTGATGTTTGGAGAGCTAGGAAATCATAAAAAGTTATCGCACGTAAGGAACAAACTATTCAGAACAGCAGTGAAGCCTACATGGAGCTTACCCCATTTTTTAAAAACTGGCGTGCGTTAATTTTTAAGCAGTGTATGTCAACAAAACAACTGGTTTCATAAAGAAATTTTCACGGCTGCACAGGCTGTCCTCTGACCACAATCACCTCCATTGCTACCTCTATAACTCTTCCTCCCTAACTTCCTTTCTGCTCCACAACTGTCTCGGATGTTCTGGTCCCTCCTCTCCCTGGATCCCATGAAGTTTAGAGCCCACTTATTTCACTTAACATCATGATCTCCGGTAACTTCCTTTGCTGCAAAGGACATGATTTCATTCTTACTGATGACTGAATAAAAATGCTGTTCTGAGTATATGCCACACTTTGCCTGTTCAGTCTGGCATTTGTGTGGATACATTACATATTTTAAAAGTAGATTTTTTTAAGTTTAGAAAAAGGGTGAGGTGACTTGTCTAATTCTTATGGGAGGAAGGTCAGAGCTTGTGTTGCATGCCCTGCATATAGAGCACTGGGGAAATACCCTCATACATAATAATTTTCAATGTGAGGTAACCATTTCTTACCACTTCCCTAGCATATACTACCTTTATCAAATTATATGAGATATAAAAGGAATAAAGTCCATAGTTTTAAATTGTTTAGGTCAGCACACAAAGTAATAGGTTTCCTCATGGCCTCTGCACGCATGTGCTAGGCTTCATTCTCATTTGTCCCCACCCCAGGGCTTTTGTCCTCACCCTCCTGTATATCCCTTCCCCCACCTGCAGGCTGGCTCTCTCTTCTCCTCCATGCTAGATACCCATCTTCTGTCTTCTACATCATGTCACCCAAAGTACATATTTTAAGAAAGACACAAAACAGATTTGTTTAAAAGAATAACAAGAAATTTCTTGCTTTGAACTGAGCACAAAGGAAGCATATTATTTTGTCAGAACAGAAGGTAATGCATAGAGATTCAAAACATCACTGTGGTAGCTTATGGTGTGCATATTAATAAAAAGATATGGGAGAATGTAACTGCTAAAGATATATTTTAATATGATTGATAGTTAAACACTAATAAATCACTTTAAGAATGCATTATTCTTCCTTTAAAAAAAATAATTTGTTGTTTCCTCTAGTTGGGAATGTTGCTAGTTATCAAGGTCCATGAAACAGCAGAAAAGCTCTCTAAAGTATGGGAAAGCCACAAGAAGGTCAAAGTTCAGACTGTCTAAGGCAGGCTATGTGAGGACTTGGCTTTTGACATGAAACAAGGCTGAAAATCAGTAACTTCAAGTCCTGCCTTCACTACAATGTCTATTTCCATATCATCTGCAAAGGGCCAAGGAGATTCTCCAAAATACTCTTACAGCTCCACCAAAGGGCCACACAAAACACAGGTCACCTAGTAAATGTGCAATGGTGATGATAAGCAGTGGTTACAGATTGTGTGCCAAGTTGTACAGTTCCTAGGAGGCATTGAAAGAAATGCTGCACCCATCATGATAATATGAGTTAGGATTCGAAAGGGCTTCAGAACTTCCGGTGGTTTAACTCCCTTACTTATAATTCTCAACATTTCAGAAAAATGGCTTGACAATTTCAGAGACAATATGTAAAGGTTTTGTTGAATACCAAAAATTTTATAAAATAGATTTTAATTTAATAAGAAATGAAAAACTAAAAATGTGAATTAAATTTGATTTAATCAACAAACACTTATCCTGTTTTTAAAACTGCTAATCACATCTTTTCTAAATACAGACATCTGAACTGGCTTTTAAAATATAATCCCTGGTTTTTATTGAATGATGGGGTGAGGAAGCCATGAAAGAAGAATTCCTATCTACAATAATATAACACTTTAAAATTTTCTATTAAAATAAACATAAAGCTGGGTTTTTCCTCCTAAATATGATGAGTACTCTACATTTTCAGCAATGAAACAATACTAAACATCACCTTCACCATTTACGCTACGGCCATCTACATAATGTATAATGTATCTAAAAATAGCTCATTTATTTAATGCAACCCAGGAGAATAATTTAGAACTGCATTAAATATAAGCCAATGTATCAACTAGAGAATAATCACCAGCAATTTGAAGATAATTTGAGAAAGATAATAGCTACGACAAAATGGGTTCTTAACTACTGAGTGAAAGTAATGGGAATTATAATGATGCTCTCCTCAATAAATACATTTTTTAGAATGTTATAAATTCCAACATTTAAAGAAAATTTCATTTTTTTTTTAGAATTTTATAAAATGAGTTAATGGATGACAAGCATATACCAGAAAGCTGTTTTTCTTATTATAAATACTTCTTATTTGAAAAGATCAAGTGAAGTATAAGATGAAGGCCTAGGACAAACCACACTTTCTCAGTTAAACACTTACAGATGTTACTGGTAGAAGAGATGGTGGACTGAGGCACACCATGGAAGTGTGCACGCACATACACATGCACAAGTATAAACTGTATGTATGAGGTACAATAGTAGAAAAGAAAGGAAAGGCTATATTGTGATAGAAATTATGGGCAATTCATGAGAAACAATAAAAGATGGAACCAAGCTGAAAACAAACAAAAAACACCTTATCCCAAACATGCCAAGAAGTAAAAAAGTTAGTTTTGTGTTGCTTCAACATGAAGAGAGAAAATAAAGGAGCAAAAAAGATTTTACTCAAAATGTGAGAATAGCTAGCTACTTATAGAACTACAGACCATTCCCAACATAGTATAGTTTCACTTATGAGTTTACCTATCTCAAGGTAATGGTGCTTCATTTTGTTTTGTTTTTTGTTTTTTCATGACAGAGTTTCTCCATGTAGTTTTGGTTCCTGTCCTAGATCTCACTCTGTAGACCAGGCTGGCCTCAAACTCACAGAGATCTGCCTGCCTCTGTCTCCCGAGTGCTGGGAGGAAAGGCATGTGCCACCGCCGCCTAGCAGTAATGGTGCTTCTAATTTTACATTTTTTCTCTTCCTGGATGAGCAATATATAATATTATAGGCTCTAGGCATCTGGGCAATGGTAGCAAGCTACCCAGTTATACAAGGGAAATCACAGAGGTAACAGCTGCGTGCACACCATGCTGTCTAGCTATTATGCTCAGTAAGTTAGGTGCAGCACATAATTTTTGACTTCATATTGTTGAATGGTAAATTTACTTGTACATAACTTCATTATAAATTGAGAAACATCTAACAGTAAAAAAAGATGACCCATTCTTCATTTTTTGACCTTTGTAAAAAGCTTTGTAAAAATGCATCCTTTAATCTCTTTTTGAATGAGGCAGGCTGGGTACTTGGTTCAGAGCAACACCAGTGCCTTATATTGGCAATGAAATTCCAGAAAGAAAAGTATTCTACAGAAATCAAACAACCAATCAATATACAAATAATGCCTGCATTCTACTTCAGAATCACTAAAACTGCCTCATGAATTGCATAGATTAATATGAATCCAGTGTTTGTGGGAGGCAAATATCAGGAAATAAGGTCGCTAAATTTAAAGAACAGATGAGTGTGTTTCTGTAGGTAATAATGCAAAGAAAACATTACTAATAGGTGAGTAATAAGTAAGGATTAAAAGTAATGTCTAAATTAGTAAGAACTGCATTTAGAGATTCTGGAACTACCAAGGATGTGATCACACAAACCCTTTCAATAGTACATACAGCAGAATGAAAAGAAAAGATCAAATTACCAAGGACACAAGTCAGAATGTCTTTTAGAATATGGGGGTGGGGGGAAGAAGAGATACGAAATGTCTAAGATGAGGAAGTGAGACATGAAGATAACCAAGATGAACGCTCCATAAATGACCAATAACTTACGGGATGTGCAGAATTGATCATAGAAAACTAAGTTGCACAAGAAAAGAGAGCAGAATACATAAACAGTTAATCCCCAAACTTGTTCAGGGAATGAGTTACAATAGTAAGGTGCTCTAAGACTCTGAAATAAGTGCCATTATATGATGAAAACAATCTGAAAAATGAATATTATATCAATGGAAAGTTTCAGTAAAGAACAACATTCTCTTCCCTTCTCAATATACACTATAAAGGTGTATAGCAGGACTCACTCAAAGCTCAGGCAGCACACAGGCATCTCTAGTACGAGGCCAGAGAGATGGCTCAATGGGGGAAGGAGCTTGTGGTCAAGCTTTACAAGCCGGGTTTGAGCCCTGGGGCGCATATGGTAGAAGGAAAAGAATGGATTCCTGAAAGTGGACCTGTGACTTCCACACATTTACTGCACACACACACACACACACACACACACACACACACACACACACACACACACACAAAGTAAAATGTGCTACAAAAAAGACTCTAACAATGTGTTTTAATAAATCAGAAACAAAAGATCTTTTAAATTAGATGCTGCTGCAGTTTGGCTCATATAGTAAAGATGAGTGCATGCCTGTGATGCTGTTTCAAAGTGAATGAAGGAAGCCTGCTACAGAGGTGCAGTTGATGGTGATTCTGAGATACTGGTTCTTTCTGTTCTCTGATTGCTGTCCTGCACATCACATTATAAAGAGATTTGCTCTACAAAGCTTCTCACCATGATCAGCTTGTTACTGACTTAACAGCCATGGAGCTAAATGGTGATGGAGTGAACTTTCTGGATGTGTGAGACAAAGTAAACCTTCCCTCTTTCTAATTTGTTTATAATAGGGACTTTTTCCCAGTGAAAGGAAGAAGATAGCTGAGCTACACAGATGCCTAAAGCATCCAACACCATTCACAACCCACCAATGGATAAATGGAACTCTATTAGCGTACTTATGTTCTCAGGCAGTGTAACGAAAAAGGAAACAAAATGTGACACATGAAACAAAGGGTTAACTATTGGAAGCAAAACATAAATCTATGTTCCTTTTTATATATAACTAGCTGAAAATACAGGTGAATTATTAGCAGAGTTCAATAAATAGGTAGATACTGATAAACCCACAAAATAATAGATTTTCCTACATAAAATGAATGGAAAATATGAAACAATATTTTTGACGATTCCATTCAAAATTTGGCAGGTTTCAAAACATTGCTAATAAGCAATTATGGAATAGAGTAAAAATTATAATCACAACAGCAAATCACAATGAAATAAACTCCCCAAAATGGCTATAGTGAAGGCTTGAGGTGTGCGAAAGTATCAACTTTTGAAACTGAAGTAGACTAATCAATAATACAAATTAGAAATTTAAATTCTAGTAATTTGATTTTATATTTATAGAATGTTCAAAACAACCAATCACAAAATCTATAATGCCAAATCTCATGAGGATTTTCATAAACAATGCCATTAGCATTCTTCAAATTTATTTTTGTTAAGCAATTAAACAGTCAAACAATATGTTAACTTTGGTCAAGATTTCATTAAAAGAATAGTTTAGAAAATTTGGGGGTCTTGCATGCTCATCAACTCGAGTTGTAAATGTACTTTTAGTTTTTCTGGGTATTCCATAGGAAGAAATGAAGATTTATTTTAAAAATCTTTAAATTCATCACAGTCTCCCAAATAGTGTCAGTGACCATGAATGACATTTTCCTCTTCTTTTCCAAAAGGGACAAGTTGAGCTTTTGGAAAGAGTGTCTATGCTTATGGTTTGAAGAGCATCAAAATGAGAAGTTTGAACTAGTCTATGAGTTCATGGAGCAGCAACGTCAGAAAACAAAGGGCTTTAGTGAACAGAGAAGCTGAGGGACACAAGAGTAACTTGGCAAGAAGGATGGATCTAAACTAGATATGAAACCAGGGGAGATTTTAGTCATAAAGAGCCAGGGGAAGAGTGTAAATGAAGTAAGAGTTCATAACCTTCCAAGATGTAGTCAGATAGGAAGAGTCTTAGGAAGATTCTGTAATGAAAGGAATTTAAGAAAAGGCAAAACATGTTGTAATTATAGAAATTATGATTATTGAAGTAAAACAGGAACCTTACTAGAACAGAGGACAACGTTGACAGAAGAAAGGAAGAGAAAAGAGGAGGGAAAGCCAGTGGTCCAGACAAGATATACTATTTTTATCTTAAAATTGAATGTAGAGTAGACAACTGTTCCTATCTTAATGCTATAAACAGAAAACACTGTTATATTTCTTCAGCTATTATAAAAATTGGCTATATAAATTCAATTTCAACTTATTGAAAAATAAAGCAAAATCACACAAACATAATTGAAAATTTTAGCCACCGTCCACTATTTAATTATCATTACACGCCCACGATGTCAAAGGAGGGTGACATTGCTCCCATTTGTCACCCACATATTATGTTGCTCCTTTCTCCTCAACCGAACTACATCAGCTGATTTCACATTCCCAGTCTTCTGCCACAGGCCCTTAATACACTGATTCCTTCCTCCATGATACTTCCGTCAACCCCATATCTCTGCCTGCACAAAGGAGTGATTTTTCATTTCATTCCTTCTACTCAAGAAAAGTCTTTCTCCATAAATCAAACATGTTCATCTTAGCCTCTCACTGTCCCCTGTTAGTACATGTCCCTATCCATATGTTCTGTCTGTTACTGAGAGTGTCTTCAGGGCCTGCTCCATTCAGCAGTTCCGGATGCCTGTCATCTCATGAAACTCCATGCAGCAATCCCAGATCCCATCATCTCATGAAACTCCATGCAGCAATCCCAGATCCCTGTATCTCATGAAACTCCATGCAGCAGTTCCAGACCCCCATCATCTCATGAAACTCCATGCAGCAATCCCAGATCCCTGTATCTCATAAAACTCCATGCAGCAATCCCAGATCCCTGTATCTCACACAGCTTTGCTCCAAACTTTTAACCCAGTCCACAGAAGATGTTCAGTAATATTTCAAATGAGGAATGAAGTTTAAGTTTCTATAACTCTTTTACTCATTTTTTCCCTCCACCTACCTCTTTCTCTCTCTCTTCCCATGTTTTCCCATTCTTCACCACGTCCACTTGTCACAACCAGGAAACACATTTCTGTCTTAAGGCTCAAGCCTTCTGCTATGTCACCATTTCAAATCTCAAAACCTGTTCTTGGGCGGTGGTGGCGCACACCTTTAATCCCAGCACTCAGGAAGGCAGGGCCAGGCAGATCTCTGTGAGTTCAAGGTTAGGCTGGTCTACAGATCAAGATCCAGGACAGGCACCAAAACTACATGGAGAAACCCCTGTCTCAAAAAACCAAACCAAACCAAACCAAACAACTTCTGGTTGGTACCCCAAGTTCACATAAGATAAAAATCAAGACTGAGAATACACAGTATAAAATAAATACCTGTTGAAATGTTCACACAGTGGGTCCACCTGAGATTATTTATGATACTGTCCACAGTGCACCAATCATATCACTCTAGAGAATGAACTGTTTAAATAAAACACTTGACAGAGATAACACCGTTATAATGTTTAAAAAAGAACGTGTTTTGTGTTGACAAAGGACGATGACTGCCTTGAAGAAAATAAAGACTGTTTCTTTAATGTGGTGATGTTAGATGCCTTCCATGCATGCCAGCAAGAGAGAAGGCAACAGGGTCTCTCTAAATAAACACTCCAGGGAATTAATTACACCAGAGAAGCCACCCACATTACAAAATAAAATTGGGTTTCTGTGGTTAAAAAAAAAAAAAAAGCTAGGAGACAGGAACCTAGAAGACTCTGTCTTCATCATTTTTACTAATTCTTAGACTATAAATAAACATATCAATAAAAACAAAGTCCCAGAGCTTCAGTGCCTTCTATCTCTCTTAAACTATCCATTCCTAAGTGAAATAATGGATTTACAAAAGGCATATGTCAACTTCCCCACACAGACCCTTGCTTTCATTCAGCAAGTTGCAGTAATTGGCAGGTGCCCAGAATGCATTCTCTTCCTCTCATGCACTGCTAGTAAACACAGATATGTGTAGGAGGTAAGTGATGGCTTTCTGTACCCTACTGCTTCAATTAGACTCAGCTGAATAACATCGACAAAAGATTGCCAGGAACTTGATGTACATGTCCCCATAACTCAGATATTGAGTCCTAATTCCAAGTGTGATGACATTTGGTGGGTAATAGAAGTGGTAGGTTGTGGTGGTATTGTGTTCCCCAAAATATTGTGTACCCTAATAAACTTATCTGGGGTCAGAGACAGAACAGCCACTAGCTACAAAGGCTAGAAAATGGTGGCACTCACACCTTTAATCCTAGCATTCCAGAGGTAGAAATCCCTCTGGATCTCTGTGAGTTCAAGACCACATTGGAAACAGCAAGGCATGGCGACACACACCTTTAATCCCAAGAAGTGAGCCTTTAATCCCAGGGCATGATGGCAGATAGCAGAAAGGTATATAAGGCGTGAAGACCAGGAACTAGAAGCATTTGGCTGGTTAAGCATTCAGGCTTTTGAGTTCAGCTGAGAGGCATCCAGTCTGAGGAAACAGGATCAGCTGAGGAACTGTGGAGGTGAGGTGGCTGTGGCTTGTTCTCTTCTCTGATTTTCCAGCTTCACCCCAATACCTGGCTCAGGTTTGATTTTATTAATAAGAACTTTTAAGATTCCTGCTACAATAGGTGACTGGGTAACACATTCCTTTAATCATTCCTAGGACTAGTTCTCTTACAAACCTGACTTAGGAAACTTCCTATAGTCTGTAGAAGGAAACTTCTACCATGGTGAAAAGATGGCTTGCGTAAGTCATGGTGGAGGCCCTTAGCCAACAATCTGTCAATACATTGATTGTGTACTTCCCAGATTCATGAACTATGGAGAATGGTGGCGTGGTGTGCAAAATGTTTGCTTTTTAACCTCAGAGGTTGAGTTCAGGTCCCTAGCATCCGTGTAAATTGTAGAGCACAGCAGCATACACCTGCAATCCCAGTGCTGGAGAGGTAAGAGAAGATGCTTGGGGCTTCCAACCGGCCAGCCTAGCCAGTTGGTGGGCTACAGCTTCAGTGGGAGGGAGACTCCATCTCAGAAATCAACGGGATCAACAATGAAAGAGAATGACTACGAGTCCAGGCTGCTATCCACTCACACAGCAATGTGCATGATTGCCCACCCATGCTTACCCTCTACCACACACACAAACCAAAAAGAAAAAATGTGTGTGAGGAATAAATTTATATGGCACATGAGTCACCCAGTCTATGATACTGTCATAGCAGCATGAAGAGACCGAAAATATGTACCCAGAGGAGGTGCTGTAATCTAGAAACATGGAAGAGGCTTAGAACTGGGAAGGGAGCAGGTATGTTGAGTACATGCAGGGAAAAGCATGTGTTGCATTGAGTAGACTGTTTAAAAACTGTAGCGGGGCTCAGAAAGACAACAGGAGACCTGTAGGCAGAGTTTCAATCCCCAAAAGAATACTAAAGCACTCCTGGACAGCTGATAGAAATCTAGACAGCAAAGACTATTCTGATGAATCTCCAGATGGAAATAGAACTTATTACTGGAAACTGGCTGTGTTTTAGTTCTTTGTGGAAGGCAGTACAAAAAAAAAAATGAAGAATATTCAGCTGAAATAATTCCAAAGCAAAGTAGTAAAGAGGTGGCCGACTCCTAACTGTGTATAGTAAAAAGTGATCAAAATGTCTTCAAGACTTAATTGCTTACCACTCACCCTTCACAAAAACAAAAACAAAAACAAAACAAAACAACAAAACCTGCATAACTTCGATCTGGGATCTGTTTGGCCTAATTATACTGGTAAGAAAGAGCAAGTAGCAGCCATCCTAACGTAAGTCAAACTCTACTCATTATGGCAAGTAGGCAATAGTGCGGATCAGCTATCTAACCAGAAACCAGGAGATAGTAGCAATACAATGGACAAATGACTCTAAGGAATTTGCAGATGTTGGGGCTGCCCCTCACATTCTAGTCCCAAAGTACAAGGGCTCTGGAGGCTGAGATGTGGAGGAGGGGCTACCTGTCCCAAGAAGCTTCTTGGTTAATTTTCCCGTTGCTGTAATAAAATACCCCAACCAGCACAGCTTAGTCGAGGAGGGTTGACTGGTTAAGGGGACAGTCTGTTCTAGCAGAGACATCCTGGCAGCAGGAGCTTGAGGTACGTGGTCAAGAGGTAGTCACAGTCAAGACCCCGAGGGCAATGAATGTTTGTGCTCACTAGCCCTTTCCTTTTTGTACAGTCCAGGAATTAAACCAGGGATTGGTGACGCCTACTTGGTGTGGTATCTATTTCACCTCAATCTAATTAACAAAATTCTCTCACCATCCAGTCAGGTCCATTTCTGAAACCATGCTAGAGAACACAGATTAATCCATCGATGAGTCTGTAGCTGAATAGGTTGTTAGGAGGTAACATCTTGTAGGAGGAAGTCTGTCACTAGGTCCTTGGGGCATGCTTTTGAAGGGTCTGTATTTTCCCCAGACCCCACCTCCCCACAGCTTTCTGCTTCCCAGCCACCATGAGGCGAGCAGCTCTGCTCTCACCAACGTCCCATCCACCTATTAAGTTCTGCTTCAACATGGCCCAGAAATGGTGGAGCCAAGCAATTAAGACTAGAGTATGAGACTGTGAGCAAAGATAGTTTCATTCCCTTTTTAAACTCCTTCTTCTGGATACATAGTCAGTAAGGAAAAGTGAGTATCTGCTCCTCTCAAGATTACCAAAACCTGAAACCCAGCTGTATGTAATAACTTCACCTCCTTGCTCAACTATGGATGGGGCAATTGTATGGTATGATTACTGAGTAATATTTTTGTTTTGGGGTCTCATTTTTTTATATTGTATCTCTTCAAACTAGAGCACACCATTAAATAAGCAACAGCAGTGAGTGCCCTTGATTTCAGCGTACTAAACACTAGGCAAAATGGAGGTCTTCTACCCTTTGAAGATTGCGTTTTTATTAATTGTGACATGCTCTTTAAATGGCGCCCAACAAAAGAGGCAAGCCTGCAAAAGCGTTTTTTAAGACATTTCAAATGCCCAGTCAGACAACTTTAATAAATCTAAACAAGTTCTGTGTCAAGAAAAAGGTTAATGTGTACCTCTGTGAGGACCACCATTTGACTAGATGTGCGTGCTTTGTGGTTAGTTAGGACTTTATTGTATAAACTACACACTGAGCTTTATACCTTGTAATTATGGTAAGTGTTATTTGTGAAAGTTTCTTCAACTTATTGGGATTTTGCTTCTTCAGCTGGCAGCAATTATAGACTCAAAGACCACCAGAAATAGTTCTGCAGTCCCTTTTGGGATGCAAGCTTGTTATGGACACTTCAGAGCACACATACAGAAACACTATACTCTGATAATAAACAAAACCAGGAGAGGAAAAACTGTTTCCATTAAAACAGTTGTGCTCATAAATGATTCAAACACTAAAAGACAAAGAATTCTATGAATATGCACAGCTTTATCTGGAGTCATGGCCATTCTGTATGGAATTTTGAACACTTAACGTACCACTTCATATGGGTTTACTGACTACTTGCCTAGTTCTTACATTCATTTAACAAAGCAATTTCCATATGAACAACCACAAACATTTCTGGCTTCAGCTGTTAATCTCCCATGAAAAATTACTTCCATACTATTTTGAACTTGTATATGGTAATGATTATCTGTTTATCTCTGAAGCATGAAATCTGCCACAGTGCCTTTTATAGTGTATGTCTGTACCATGTTCGCTTCCATGTCTGGAAAATGAAAGATTTAAATTTTCTCCTCGGAACAAAATTTGAGAAGCATCTTACTTTCTGTACAATTGGACCCTTCTCTACCTCCTAAATTTTTACATAAGAGGGCCTAATCCTCAAGAACTGGACTCTCGTACCGCAACTTAGAAACTGTGGATCTGAAAGTATAGAAATCCATCCAAGTTATTTCAATAAACAATGAAACTGAACTTTTTGTATGCCTGTTACAGAATGTGATAAATCAACTTTATACTAAGTCCTGCATGATATGATTATTATTTTAGATTAGTAAACAAGACAAACTTTTAAGTATCTCACTCAAGTTTGTAAGGCAATAAATATGATTCTGAGCAATAAAGTTAATATGAATTCATAACGTAATTTAAGAATTAAAAAATATATGTATGTGTGTGTGCTTCTGTGAGTTTATGTATGCTGCCTGTATGCAGTAGCCTGTGGAGGCCAGAAGACAGCAGAAGACTTTCTTGTATCTGGAGTTATGGAAGGCAGGGAGCCACCATGTGAGTACTGGAAATTCAACTGTAGCCTTCTGTAAGAGCAGCAAATGCTGCTAACCACTGAGCATCTCTACAGCCGTAGAATATAATTTTGAATCCAGAGATAATTTTGTTTGTAACTCTATATTCTGTCCTCTATGAAGTTTGAAAAGGAACCAATTACAAGTTATTTTGACACCAAACATGCAGATCCTGATAATTGTAAATTAATACATTCAAAGGATATTCAGCACACGCTTTTTACTCTTAAGAAACTTATAGTTGCATGTGTCAGGCATTTCCATAATGTACTGTGTATTTATGTACAAGTGTGCACACACTCATGTGCTTGAGTGTATACATATGTGTGTGGTGTGACCAAGTCTTTTCCTGTGTTTGTGTGTGTAGGCTTGAAGTCAGCATCGTGTCTTCTGGAGTGAATTTCTACCTCACTTTCCCCATTGAGTCTCATGATGAACCTGGAGCTAACTGATTCCACAGACTAGCTGTCTAGCAAGCCCCGAGGAGGATGAGGAGGATCCTTCTCCCCAGCGTTGGGGATGCAGGCATTCCCAGCCTTGCCCAGCTCTCATGGTGGGTCCTGGGGATCCATTAAGGATGCAGGCATTCCCAGCCTGGCCCAGCTCGCACAGTGGATCCTGGGGATCCAAACACAAGTCCTGATGCTTGCAGAACAAGCGCTTCATCACCTGGGTCATCTCCCCCTTCTTTCCACAGCAGCTGCCATTAGGACTTTTATTATTATGACTCAAGTATGGCCAGTTTTGGAAGATCAGTCCATCATCAATAGGGGCCCATGAAAGAAAGGGGGTGTCCACTTCTTATCAGGGGTTGGGGAACAAAGTGGGAGGTTTTATATATACACAAAGATATCTACAGAGATTTTTCTTTCTTTGCAGATAGTCTTGTTAGGAAATCCAGGCTGGCCTCCTGAGAGTTCTTAATAAGATATATATTTTATTTATAATTTATCTCCAGCTATGACCTCTAAAAGCATTCCTTATCTAACTCAATTTAGCTCTATAATTTGGGCCAACTTTTAACTTTTGAAACAATTAATTTGGAAATAAATATATTGTAGACAATAAGATGTTTTATTTTTTTCCTATTTTTATTGAAATTTGATTTTTTCATATAATGTTTCAATTGGAGTTTCCTTTCCCCCAGCTCCTCCCAGTTCCTCCCCACTTTCCCTCGCCTCCAAATGCACGTGCTTCTGTTTCTCCTTAGAAAACAAACAGGTATCTAGAGAATAATAATGGATAAAGCAAAGACAAACCAAAATAGGACAAAACAAACAAACAAACAAAATGGAAAAAAGAGCCAAAGAAAAGTCTTACGTTACAGACACAGAGAAACACATGTTTACACACACCTCCAAAGAAGCCATTGAGTTCATCTTGTGTTGGCCATCTACTGCTGGGCATGGAGCCTACCGTTAAGAGTGTTTTGTATACCCAATGAGACTCCTTTGGAGAAAACCAAGTTTTCATTTGTAAGTGGTTATCAGTTGAAGATTGTAGGCGAATTTCTAAATAGTTTTAGTAAATAAGAAACACAGAGCCAAATACAGGGGTAATAGCTGAAGAGATCAGAGCAATAGCCATGACTAGAGTTAGCTTACCACCAGCAGTAGCTTCCCCAGAGAGAGCCTCTTCCTGCCTGACTTGAGCTTTTATTGATTTCCTGTTCTGCCTTATCATTGGCTCTAAGCCCAGGCACATGACTTCCTCATCACTGCCTGTCTATACAGGCCTCCAGGTCTCTATGGTTGGTACTTGGATTAAAGGCTCGGGTTACCACACTTGGCTGCGTCCTTGACCACACAGAAACTCTGCCTGCCATGTGATTGGATTAAGAGTGTGGGCTACCATCACCTGGCTTCTGTTCCGGGCTCGCTATGACCTCTGATCTCCAGGCAAACTTTATTTACTAACATACAAATAAAATCACATTTCAGTACAATTAAAATATGACCACAGAAGATACCTTCTGGGTTAGGGATGGGAGCTTGTGTCCACTTTTCTTGGAGCTGAGACCCCACCTGGTACAGACATGTGCATGCTGCCTCAATATCCATGAGTTCATACATGTCTCATCCTTCTGTGTTTAGAAGGCCTTATTTCCCTGCTGTTCTCCATCCCTTCTGGCTCTACACTCTTTCTGCAACCTCCTCTGTAGAGTTCTCTTAGTCCTGAGGGGAGAGATTTGATGTGAGAAATCCCAAATGTATGTGTTGAAATCCTTACCAATACATGGATCCTATTCAGAAGCAAGGACTTTGGAAGACAAGTAGGCTTTAATGCTGGAGACCTCATGAGATTAGTGCCTTGGTAAAGAGCCCCCCGCCAAATGCTCCCTTGACTGTTGTACCCCATAAAGATGCAAGAAGAAGATATCATCTAAGAGCCAGAAAAGATGCCAGCAGTAGACTATGTCTACCTAACAATTTGATCTTGGGCTTCTCAGACTCAAAATAATAAGAAATTTATGTCTATTATCTATCAGCCACCTACTCTATGTTACATTATTTGGTAACCCCAAAAGACTAAAATACACTGAGAAGAAAAGACCTTTATTCTTTATGTGATAAACTTTTGTATTTTAAAAACATATTACAAAGGAAAATGAAGGTACATGATTTACCTTTGAAATAAATGATGATAATATCAAATACAACATTCAAATTTGAACACTCAAAGGCAGATTGAATTTTGGAGGCAGCTACACAATAATGTCCCTCTATTCATAATTATTTAGTGTTCTATATAGTTAGACATGGGTGGTGTACATCTACAATCACAGTACTTGAGAGACTGAGACAGAAGGACTACATAGAAGCCTTATCTCACCCCTTCAATACCACTGATTCCTACATTGATTTTCAGTTGTCATTTATCAGTATGAGACTCAATTTTCCTGTCATTTCAACTAACCTTATATCCTCTGCTTGGGTAGAGATACATACATACATACATACATACATACATGTGTGTGTGTATGTTCATATGTATGTATATATATGAAATACAACTAATAAGTCTGAGAGATTTAAAAGTAATGCTGACCTTTGTTTTTCATCATCATGCTGTGTGTAATATGAAAACAGTCCATGACGAACTACATAGTAAATGTTTGTAATTATAATCTTGCACAAAATATGAGCACAGAGTGCTCATTAAACCGGCAATACTTTATTAAAACCCTAGGAAAATATCATGCAGAAAAAATATTTCACAACATAAGTTTTATCATTTTTTTGAAGTGACAAAAAGTAGATAACATAAATATTATGACAAGAGTATAAACCAGCAAGCTGTGAAAACCAACAGGTAACAGGCCATAAACCCTGTCAACCATTCAGATGGATGGGACATAGTCCTCTGCCTGAATCTTTCACAGCTAAAGAGATTTATGTGGAAACAAAAGCATCAATTTTAGAGAACATCTGCTGTTTACTTACCATCTATAAGAATAATCTTTCAGAGAGGAGAAATCTCTGCACTGTCTATTACTGTCTAGGCAAAGGGAGAGTCGAGAGAAGTGTCTTAGCTCAGGGTGAAGGGGAAAGTTACAACTGAGTGTGAGCATAATCTGAGAAATACAGAAAAACATGCTTGAAGTACCTTCGAAAATACCAACCCAGAACATTTAAACCACCCAAGAGCTTTGTGGTAAACACCAGAGGACACCCCAGTTCCACCACATGTCCATGTCTACCTGTACTAATTCATGTCCTCTCTTCTCCTGACAATTGATGAGATGGGAGCTGATAAGAAGTGTAATCCTATATAAGCGCCAAAGCATACACACAAGGGAAAAGGCACCCTTGGTACCCTTGAAATGCTTTTTGAGTGCTAAATCATTTAAAACACCATTCTTTAGGGTTATCTTGTGTTTTGACTACTGTAAGGACTTAGAATCATTAGTTGAAATCCCTGTCAGTCACTTTAAGAGCTTACTATTAGTCAGTAAGTAACTTGGAGTTAGCAGCTGAGGAAGAGTCAGCATGAAGTTTGGAGCAGCATCTGCAGATGACTCTCCCACCCCTGCCTATGATGCAGAGATGATGAGATGTGACTTAGCAGGCCTTGAAAATCCTCGCCAGCCAGTCCATGTCAGAACTGTACCAAGGGAAAAATAGCACAGCTGAGAAAGTCATTATCAAATACAGCCTTATGGGAAGTGGATTATCACACAAATTTTATCACTGATTCGTGTGATACTATGGAGTAGGGAAAAAATTAAACTTTGAGGTTTTACTATCAGATAATATTAAATAGGTATTTTCTTTCTCTTGAACTAGAATATACTGATGTGCTGAGAACATTGAAAGTATTTGATGAAAACTGAACACTCAAGGCAAAAAGAGAAATGCATCTTTTGTAGTAACTAGGCTCAAGTCTCCCAAACAGTTAAAAGTTAACACAATACTCTCTTTTCTTTTCTCTTTTCTTTTCTTTTCTTTTCTTTTCTTTTCTTTTCTTTTCCTATTGCCCCCCCCTCTCTCTCTTTCTTGCCTCCTTTTTTTTTCCTGACACAGGGTTTCACTATGAAACCTTGGCTTGCCTGGAAATCCCTATGTAGATCAGGCTGGCCCAGAACTCACAGAAATCTGCCTGCCTCTGTCTCCTAAGTGCTGAGATTAAAGACACGTCCTACCACGCCTGACTCCAACACAGCTAAAATATGCCCATCCAGACACTTGGCATATTTTCTATTTTGGGTTTTGGCAACTAACTAAAGCTGCGTTGTTTTCCAAGAGCAGAATGTCTGTGATGAGATGCAGAAAAGTGTCAGGGTGACAGACAAACTCAGGAACACTGTTATTTGCTGTCAGTGTGGCTTTTGTTAAAACAAGTCAGGCTGATGCTTTGATTAAGTGTACTCAAGACAATATTACAAAGGCCAAGGGCAAAACATAAACGTATATAAGTGCTATAGATGTCACTCATCAATTTACTATTATACTAATGGCTTTAAGAAGTAAGGTCTTACATGCACTAATCACACAAATTACTACATAGAGACATAAGAAAATAAATCATAAAGTATAATTGCCTGGGCTGAAGAAGCAGGATACAGGAACAGCAGTGAGTCTTTGCCTCTCTGGCCCACCACCCACTCACAGAAGCACACGGACATGATCAGTCAAGCCTTTCTATGGAGCAGAGTTTGAGAACCACAGTCATATTGTATATCCTTATCATCTCATTCTTATACAGAGTACCCTTTATCACTCTCCAGTAGACTTTGATGGTGTCTGAATATTAGAAAGAAATAATAAAAAAAAATGTCCTATCTCTTCCACATCTGTTTCAATAAACAAGGATAAGCTTATTTATAATTTTGCCATTGATTGCTGGACAAGATAGTGTATGCTCATAATCTTGGTACTTGATGGGAGAATCAGGATCTCAGGGTCATGTTCCACTATATAGTGAGTTCAAGACCAGGATGAACTACATGAAATTGTATCTCCAAAATAGACCAAACAGAAACTCTGCCATGTCTAACAAATAGAACAGCTTTTAGCATTGACGAATTGCTGGGAAGGAATCCTTTAAATCACATCAGTCACTGAATTAAGGTACCAATAACTTTTGTTGGGTTTTGAGTACCTAGAATGTCCCAGGTATTAAGGATAAAAGGGGAATGTTTCATAGAAAAACAAAAAAACAAACAAACAAAAAAAAAAAAAAAAACAACCAAGGCAAACGCTTTACATAGGAAAACCTAAAAGTGACCAATGGGCCTGATAAGCCCTTTCCAGCACAAGCACATTGACACAGGTCTGTCATCTCACACTGTGGTAGCTGAGACTTCAGGAGGCCTTGTTCAGGCCAACCTGGGCTATACCAGCAGACTGTACATTAGTAAAATCAAACAGGTGCCCTTCCCTCGCTCTCCATCCCTGGCCTCTTGTTAGCATCTTGTTCCCTACATCTTCCAATTTAATTCTTATTTTGGTCCAGAGATCAACAAGCTGCTACCCTCAGGACAAATCTATGTCACCTAGTTTTGTAAAGAGACTGTCACTTGACACAAGGCCACACATTTGGGATTTACTGGGTTGTTTCTGCATTGTTGTTACAGCAGAGGCAAGACCTAAAGCCATGGACTTCCTGCCACTCTCCACGGGGAAAACAAATCTACTGCTCAACAGTCGATAACCCTAGGTGTCAAAGAAACCGCTTTTTCAGTATTTAATCAACATCAACACACAATTTCCTTATAAGACACTAGGAGCTGACTTTTTCACACTTTCTTCACTAATTCATAAGAATGGGTGAAGAAATAGATCCAAGTTAAGCCAACAACTATACAGGAATTTTAATGTAGCAAAAAAACAAAGATAAACAAATCAGACATATTAAACACAAAGACTTAAGTGAGCTATATAAATGTGAATGTTAAATCATTTTATTTTAAAGGGTAAATAAAAGTAGTACAGCCAGTCTACCATGAACTATGTTTTTTATCCTTATCAGACTAATTATCAGTGTGGTAGGTTATCTTAAAACACTAGAAATTACATTAGAAAAATTCAAAGCTTAGCCTGGAGGCAGCAGCCTACCTAATCTCCCAGCTGTTTAAGAGGCTGAGTGTATTTGTAACTGCATGTGCTGAGCAGCTTTCTACTCTGTTTGAAAGTCACAGGTGACAAGAGGCGATGACAAGGACCTGAACGATTGAGTGAGTTCGAAGCCATGTTAGACAACCCAGTGGTATAACATCTCAAAATGTACAAAGTAAAAGGAAGATTGGGTTCTAGTTCATAACAAAACACTTACCAGCATGTATGAGACCCTAGGTTCAGTTCCTAGTACAAAGAAACACTTTAAGAAGAACATTGATATCATTGATTTGTATGTAATTCAGGATAGCTCACTAACCAAGTACATGTCTTCCAAGGTAAATTATTTGAGTATATGGTAATTTTCTTTAAAAATAACATTTACGTGTATAAAAAGTCAAAGAAACACACTTTTTATATTCTTACTAAATTTAAAGAACCCTGTTTAATATGAAAAAGTTACTTCTTTCAAGAATAAAGTTCTATGTTGTGTAAAAGATACTTATGAAAAGGCTACTCTGAGATGTATGATATCATGAATATAAAATTAATAAACCTCTCATATTTTAAGCTATTTTTAGTCAGACTTTTTTCCTTTACTGCTTCCCATTTATTAATGAAAAGGAAAGCCAGTGATATGTTTCTTCCAAGGCTTTATATTTTACTTACTGATATTTTCAACTTTTTTGAGATCCTCATAGCTTATTCAAAATGCAACATCTACAAATTAAGTATAGCTGTCTAATAAATCTCCAATGAATAATGTACAGTTGAAATTTTCTTCTGGGTTAAATTTTAATGAGTTCTTAAGCACTTTTAGAATTGTGGGTCATTTATGCATCCTCAAGTCAACAGAGCAGAGAACAATGAATCTCTACACTAGTTCATCTACAGCACAGTGTCCTCATGACCATGGGGTTTGTAACAACATTTCACTAAGAAAATTAAAATGTGGACAATAGATTCATATACTATATCAAGAACAAAGTAATTGTAGTGCATTTATAACTGCATGAGCTTAGTATTTTTATAATTGAATCTCACAGATGGTAAATGCTCTTGGGTAAAGGAAAATATTTATTTCTTGTGATTGGCCCTATACATATATACATCTGAACAACACTAAATCCATAAAAATTTTTAAAAAGGAAGTTATGGATCTGATAGAAAATACGGAGTACATGAGAGGAGTTGGCAAAGGGAAAGGATGGGTGGAAATGATGTAAAGATATTATTCCCATAACGAAATTCTAAAAAAATTCCTCTTCTTGTGGAATAATAAAGCATAAGAGCACATGGAAAATCAATGAAATAAATAAAGAAAACAAAATAAGAGGTTTCATAAATAAATAAAAACTATTAAAAAGAAACAAATTGAAATCAAAGTATATTTTAAAAAATACACTATTAATAGGTGGGACTTATCCTGTGCAAAATGTTTTAATGCATGCAAAGCAACAAATATATCATATTAAAAGCATGAAGGATTTCCCCCAATAAGATGTTCTCAATAGATGAAAATTCAGTTAACAGAAATGAAAATTCCTCCATCATAAAATTTATTATAAAACTGGGTAAAAAGTAAAGGTACTGCCGCATAATAAAAGCCCTCCCCGCTTAAGTCTACAGCTATGGCCATGCAGAGTTAAGGCCCGAAAGTTCTTACATTCAACACAGCAGTGGGAGTCCTGGCTGGAGGCCTGGCCAGAACAGTGCAGAAGGAAAATGAGAACAGAAGTATTCAAATGGAAAAGGAAGATGTAATTCAGTTATAATTTGATTCATTTGTGGCTTACAAATAATATAAAATCACTTTTATTTCTGTAAACTATAAAGAAATTATACAAAAGCAATATTAAGAAATGAATTTGTACATTAAAGTGTATAAACACTGGTGAAAGAATTTCAGATGGCACAGATGAAGGTATCCCATGCTCATGGATGGGGGAGTAGTTCTCAAGTGTCCATACTACCCAGAATGACGTAAAGATACGATACCAACCAAACTCAAATGATGCTTTTGACAGAAAAAGAGAATCTTAAAATTTATATAAGACCACAGAATTTCCTTAGTGGCCAGAATGGCCTTGGACAAATCCAGAGGCACCATGCATTTCAATCATATTCTAATCTACAACTCTGCTTTACCATCTCTAACCATTCAGATTTAAAGTCCACCCCATCTTTTGAGTTTTCCCCTTCACAGACCTGTGTCTCATCCACATCTGTAGTACTTTATCTGTCCCCTACCCTCACGGTGTACCTTTTTACTTTCCTGGCTTCTGTAGTTACATCATGAAATACACTCAAATCTAAAGATTTGGAGCTAGGATCACAAATAAGAGACAACACATGTTTGTCCCTTTGGATCTGTGTTACCTCCTTTAGTATAATATTTTCCAGTCCCATTCACTTACCTGAAAAAAAATGGTCATTTCATTTTTCTCTTAAAGCAGAATAGAATTCCAATATATATGTGTATAATATTTCCATTACCCATTTATCAAATGAAGAATATTTACGTTGCTCCCACTTCCTAGCTCTTAGGTCAGAAATGAACATGAATGAGCAAGAATCTCTATAGTAGGATATTGAGTCCTTTGGGTACAATATGAAGTGTGCTTAGAATTCTCCAAACTGGTTTCCATAGTGGCCACAGTAGTTTGCAATTCTACCAAGAGTGAATGAAGGTTCCCTTTCTTCCTCATACTCAGTAGCATTGGTTTTCAATTGTTTTTTATTTTAGTGGAGGGGGGGAATTCCCAAGGCCCCACCCCTAGATATAAAGCCACAAGCTTCAGTGGGTTCAGAGAAAGGAAGAATCAGTTTCCTAAAGTATGAGCTCCCCGACAGCTCAGCCCATCCCAAATATTCAGCCCTAAAGATTATGTACATAGGAGCAATACTAACTGGACTTAGTAGCTTGTGTGTGTGTGTATAAAATAATAGATTGGGAGAAGAAGAGGGAATGGAGGCATATGAGAGGAGTTAGAATGTGAGCTAGAAGAGTAGAAACAATATAAATAGCTTATTTGTGTATAAAATTATCAAAAAAGAATTTAAAAAGAAGTGTATTTTCTTTCATAAACCAATTTTTACTTCTAACCTATATATGCTTCTGAGGGTGCTCAGTGTATTTTTCTGAAATTGTTTCATTATTGTTTGTTCTTCCAAACAAATCCCGCTTTGCTTATATAGAACATGTTTAATTTTGATTTTCTTTAACTGATAATACACTTTAGTTCTCATAAATTCAAAATTTGAACATTTAGGACAATGAACCATGCTGCTGGTAGCTTGCTTGGCTTTAGTTGACCTTAGCTTTAAATTAAACCAACAATGCAAATTTTGAGTGATCCAATGTCAGGGACAAGGAAAGAATCTCTAGTTAATGGAAAAATACAAACCCCCGATAAGACAGGGAACTAGAACATCTTACGGTCAGGTTGCCTAGTGACAGGACAATGAGTCAGAGCCCTTGGCCTTTTCACCCTGTCAACATCCTGCATAAACATCCTACACAAACATCCTGTTAGCTTGCCCCACCCTATGCAGATAACAGCTTCCTGCTCCCCCCACCCTGCAGGAACTATATAAACCCTCCTGGAGAAAAATAAAGTTGCACCTTGATCAGAATCTTGTCTTGATGTATTCCTTTGTGTCTCCTGTCCCTATCATTCCATCCTTAGGGTGGCTGAGTTCCTATTGAAGCCCTGCTGGCCGGGGCAATCCAATGGAATGAAAAAAAGATCTATAAGCCTTTCAGAAAAGCTCACAGGCAAGTTCTTTTCATAATTTTTGAAAATTATCTATGAGGTAATGAAATTATTTATAATATCAATATAATCAACCATTTCTACTGGACAGATTTTTGCCGGTGTCCTGTTTTTGTTCAGCCTATAAGCTAGGAATTATCCTGTATTTTTAAAGAGGAAAAAAAGAAAGGAAGAAAAAAAGGAAGGAAGGAAGGAAGGGAAGAAAGAAGGAAGGAAGGAAAGAGTGGGGAGGAGGAAAATAAAGAAAGAGGGGAAAGAGAAGAGAAAATAGGATTATATGGCAGAGATTGTAGGTGTACAGGTCCCTGATATAATACACTGCTTTTTCTCTTAATTAAAAATGATAATTGAGCTAACTTTTATTATATAATGTATATAGCATATAAATAATATAATATATATGTATAAATCAAAGCAAACCACAAATAACCACACCCACACACACACACACACACACACACACACACACACACACGCATGCACCCAGAATCTCCTCAATATACTATGAGTAGCAGGAAGAATTAAACAAGATTCTGCAGTGATGCCATCTCAAATTGACTTTATGGCATGCATCTCACAGAGGGAACCAGAATCTCTGTAAGATTAACTAGCTTCCATAAGACAGACACACTATTCCATGGAAGAGTAACTGAGATCTGCAATCTGCATAGCATGATGCCCTTATTCTCCCACTCTGATAAACTTTTGATGGAGCATGATGGAGCAGCAAGCACTGAAATTAAATGTCAAGCCAAACAGGAGCTGGGTATGATGCCATTTGTACAGAATCCTAGCTTTTAAAAGGCACAAATAGTTGAAGCAGGAGGGTCAGAAATTGAAGGCCAACCTTAGGTACATAGTAAGTTTGACTCCAGCCTAGGCTACATGAGAATGTATGTGCATGATCTCCCCCCCTTCTTGTGTGTGTGTGTGTGTGTGTGTGTGTGTGTGTGTGTGTGTATGTGTGATTTTCGCTTTTATATAAAACAATGCTCATTTGACTTGTGACAGCTGCAACAGAGAATTTAGCCCCTAAAGCCAAGACTACAATTATGGTATCCAGTTGAGACAATTCTATGCAGGAAGCTTGAGTAACTAATTTGAAGTTCAATGGCTTGTGGTTGTAATGTCATAATGCAAGAGACAGACAGCAGGGAGTGGCTGATGTTATCTGGGCAGTGTCCTACCATTCACACAATAAAACAGGGATGAGCCGAGGAATGCAAAGAAGAGAATATTTTTATTTCAGGAATTTTAACTATAAACACACGTAGTGAGTCCTGCTTAAATTTTATGCCATTGATTTTACACACACATTACATGTTGAATGTGAATCAAGTAGACAGCTTGCTTGCTGACACATAACATATTTAAAACTTCTATGTGTATTTTAATAAATATTCACTGATAAGTGAACATAGTTGTAGCCTTTTCAGGCAGATTAAAACCAAGGATTTGATTTGAGGGGTTTTTTTTTGATTTTGTACCAAAATATGGATGCATTTTTATATTTCTTTGCTATTAATGTGTTAATGTATTAATATTTTAACACTGATTCTGTTTTGAACATTGGTACTATAATGTAATTATTCACAGTGAATTTATATTATACTTGAATACAGAGCAGCAGAGCTTTGTGTATACTTTTTTATTTTTCCAAAGCTATGAGCTTGCTGCTACCACCATGAATATTCTATATATATTAACCATCTTGTAATTTTAACAGAACAAAAAAATCCTGGAGACCACAACCCTGCCATATCCACACAAGTGATCAGAGGACTGGTGTGGGACAGGTCACAGAGCTCCAATGCTGGACTCACATGATCAGGGACCGTCACACACTGTTTCCTAAGTGTGCACATAGAGAAAGAGCTCCAATGCTGGACTCACATGATCAGGGACTGTCACACACTGTTTCCTAAGTGTGCACATAGAGAAAGAGCTCCAATGCTGGACTCACATGATCAGGGACTGTCACACACTGTTCCCTAAGTGTGCACATAGAGAAAGAACTCCAATGCTGGACTCACATGATCAGGGACTGTCACACACTGTTTCCTAAGTATGCACATAGAGAAAGGACCAATTAAACAGATCAGTAGTCTTCCATCTCAGTTAGTGTGGGAAGCTCTGCTCCCTGGGGTCTGATTGGATGGATGGAGGGAACAATTCTTGGGACAGAATCTGTTTTTAAGTAAACAAACACCAGCAACACTAAATTCTGTTTGATTTTACTGAGTTACTTTAACAAATGCTATGTAATTATGTTTTCTGGAGCTTCAGTATTCACTGTCATGGCATTTCAATTACTCTATCTAAGGAACCATCACTGCTGTATGTCAGCTCAGACTGTGGCTAACTTTGTCGATACTTTGCAGTCAATTTGTGCATCTTATACTGACACAGAAAGCTTTTGCACAGGGCTGTGCCAAGAGTTCCTGTCATTCTTTATGACTCCAGTGAGAGGAAGAAAGTCTAAATAGTCTTGAGAGTGAGGTGGCAGAAGTTTTGGTCACACAAAAACATCCGGCTCCGGAGATGGCTACAGTTTTTTGCGACTATCTCTCTCTCAGAAGACAGCGCTAGAGTTTTATTGAGGTCATCTTAGAAGATCACAAAGGTACTAGTGGACACAGCCTGTGGCATGAATGAGTTAATAAGATAAAACTGCCACCTCTAAGAACATCCTTTTCTAATTCATTCAGGAAAGCTTTGTTTTCACCAGACCATAAAGATTTTATAGCAGGAAATCACTCTTCATGTTAAATCATCATAATGTAAGAAAAAAAAAGGAGAAGTGGAGAATCAGGAGCTGATGACTAGACAAGAGCTTAGGGGATATCCTTCTTCTATTATGCAGCCAAATGGACAAACCATTAAACCAACTACCAATAACCTACCATTGCATGCACAAACTTTACCCAATTTCCATAAATCCATCAATCAGACTTTCAAAATGAGTAAATGTTAATATTTACAATGAGAATTTCATATTTTGAACTATAAAAGCCTTTGAAAACAAAACTACATAAAGCCAGATATGAAAAAGATGATTTTGTTTCTGTACTTCTAAGAGATTTATTGACATATATTGCTGTGGAATATTTGGTTACATTGTGGGGATGTGTCTTTGCCAAGGTGCGTTCTGATTGGTTTGGTGGAGAGCTGAGTGGCCAGTGGCTTCAGGTGGGGCTTTGGGCAGAAGGAGAGGGGAGGAGGTATCTGGCATGCAGGAGATGCCAGGAGATGTAGAACAAGTTAGAGGTACAGAATGAAAGGAAGGCAAAAAGCCACATGGGAGAATGTAGATAAAAAATTATGGGATAATTTAAGATATAAGAACTAGTTAGCAACAAACCTAAGCTGTAAGCTGAGCTTTCATAATTAATATAAGTCTCTGTGTCATTATTTGGGAGCTGGCTGATAGAACAAGAAAGATTTGTTTCAATATATAAGACAATTGCTCTACAAAATGGACAGGATAGAATTTCCCGTGGCAAAGCCCTGTGGAAAGGACATGTGAAATCTAATAAGAAGCCATCTGCTGCAAAACCCACCAGGTTGATGTTTTCCAGAAATTGTTGGGTTATATTGCAGTGCTTTGAAGTATAATGTCTGACTTATTAAACACAACTAAGAGGAATGCCAGTTTCTTTTGGTACATGTAGGTTAATTGCTGAAAGGGATCCTAGACCCCTGGAAGACAACTGAGTACACACACAATGCAGAATCATTATATATTAGCTAGTTTCTGCTAATTTTCTAAGCAACCTCATTCGGAATACAAAGTAGAGATTTTCCCAAATAATCTATGTTTTATTATATAAATGAACACTATTATAAAGTTTGTATGCTTATTGTCAATGACACACTCATGCAAAAATAAAAGCTATTGAAAAGAAAATGTTTTTTCTCAAGGAATTATTAAAAGGAGTTCTTGGAAAAGACATGAACTTGTCTATATTTTTCTCTAGCATTTTGAATTATTTTTTAATCAATTAGAAACATAGAGGTCAGGCAGAGTGCAGTATTCCTAGCAGTTAGGAGGCAGATTCAGAAGGATCACAAGTTCAAAGCAATTCTCAGCTACACAATAAATTTGAGACCCTACCACAAAGCAATCCTAACCAAACGAACAAACAAAACCAGAGCTGCCAGCTCTCCAGCACTCCTCTGTCTTTATTTTGGAGTTCTAATCTGGCCTCCTTTGGCTCCCTTTGCTGAATCATTCCCACAGCTGACCCTGGGTATTTCTTGACTCTGTTCAAACTCTGAGCCAGGAGATTTGTAAAGAAGGAGCTGCTCCTGAATGTTTTAAGACCATCTCTATTCCTGCCAAGCTTAAAAGCATCTATTGAAATGATGTGCCCTCCTTGAAGTATTGCTTTGTGTGGTATTCACACTAAAATTTATATGATTTTCCAATAGTGGAACAAATGGAAGTGGAGTAATGATCCACTTTCTGGTTGAATTTCAGTCCCTCTCCACAAGATGAATCCCATACCTGGTACCAATAGTGGTCAAGGACCTGTGGCTAGATAGGACACAGATCCTAACAGAGAACCAACTATTTTTCCTCTAAGCAGATATAGTTTTAATACAACCCCTAATGACTTATCATTCTATCCATAGATTAAGTCATCTCTCAGCCCTCATCAGAGAAGCTTCTATTTATAGTAGATGCTGTTTAACACAGAGACTCATAACTGGCTAAGTTACTGATAATAAGTATCTGTGGAATATTCAATCCTAAATGTGGTATCTATATTCCACCCCCTCCTCCCAAGGCTCAGCGTTCATTGTGGAAGAGGAGACAGAAAGAGCATAAATCCAGAGGAAGAGGATGAGCACAAGGGAACAGTGTCTTCCAGACCTGTAGGACAGCTGAACATATGAACTCAGGAGCTGGGAAAGGATGCACAAGACTAGCGTAAGCTAAAGCCAGACCAAGTCCCAGCATGGAGAGAGAAGGTGGGCACAAAGTCTTGCCGAGGAGGTTTTGACAATAAGTAGCTGATGAGAGAGGGGAGGTCATTTTTCTTTAAGACCTTGGCCCCTAGTAAACGGATAACGCTCTAGTGGAATGCTAAGCATGTATGTGTAGCATAAATTGAACCTGATCCTGAGGGGACCAAAAAGAAGATAACGAAGTTGAGTGGGTGGGGGCAGATCTGGGAAGAAATGGGGGAGGAGCTGAATATAATCAAAATGCATTGTATAAAATTCTCAAAGAACTAATAAAAATAATAGGGATTAAAAATAAATTTATGGGGGGACTCACTCTTTTTTTCTAGAATGCCGTGGCACACTGCCTGTGTCCCCCTATGTCCTGCTTACATTACTGTACAACGGGCCTTCTACTTGTGTGTCCTAGTAAGATCCCTTCATCGACATCTCCACATCTTTTTTTAAACTTTCTTTTCATTTGTTGTTTGTATCTTTCACGTCATGCCTCCTAATCCCCCATGTCTCCCTTCCCCTACCCAAAATAAAATAAAATAAAATTTAAGGGGGAAAAAAGGAGAGAAAGGGAAAAATCTCATGGAAGCTGCAGTGTGACATGGTGAGTTACGCAGTAAACCCCTTTATCTGTACATTTCTACATGCAAAGAATCACTGATCTGGTTCAAGGCCCCTGGTCTCTGATACATCATAGATGCTGGGCCCTCACTGAGGATCTTCCTAGACATCCTATCGCTGTCCTGTGTTCTGCAGATCCTACAGCTCTGGGTCCACAGGACCAACCCCGGCCCCACCTTACACCCTCCAGCCCCTCACCTGCATGCTCCAGCAGATCATAGATGGGGTGGATGTTGGGGTGAGCCAACACAAAACCCTGGTTCTGGGCCTGGGTAGTTGCAGGGTTGGTCAGTCCACCAGCTCCCCTCTGTCCTCACCCCTAGGGTGAGCTCTCCAGCATTGCCCTGGCTAGTTCACCCCTTGCAGTGATGAGCAAGGGGCGGGGTCAGTTCTCCCACACCTACACCTTCAGGGTCAGCTCTACAGTCTTGTCCATTTGAGGTGTAGGGGCCACTCTTCTGAGTACTGCAACTGAGGAGGGGCAGGGATAGCTCTCCCACTCTTATGACCTCAGGGCCAGCTCTCCCATCTGCCTCAGGCATTAATGAGTGCAGAGAGGGTATCTTTTCCTAACCCATGCCACTACATGACAGATGAGTAATGGGGACAGCTCTCCCATGCTCACAACTTCAGGGTTGGTTTATCTACACCTCCTCCAACGGGGTTGGTCCTACTGTGCTGCCCAGGTGAGGTACACAGCCTGCTCTCTTGAAGGTTGCAGCTGGTGGGGGCAGGGACAGTTCTTCAGATTTTATGACCTCAGGGCCAGCTTTCCCATCTGTCCCAGTAGTTGATGGGTAGGAGGGACATCTCTCCCCCACCCATGCTGTCACAAAACAGATGACTAATGAAGACAGCTCTCCCATGCTCACAACTTCTGGGCTGGCTCACCCAGACCTCCAACAGGGTTGGTTCTACTGTGCTGCCCAGGGAAGGTGCAGGGCCTGCTCTCCGGAATGTTGCAGCTAGAACATCTCCATATCATAACACAGCTCTTATACTCTAACTTACAATCATTTGCTCCCTTCCTAGAAATTATCCTCTAACAAGCCATGTCACATTCAACACTCACTATCATCTTCCCATTTACTTTAGCACATTTTTTTCTGTACTTGTCTTACTTGGCATTTTCTAAGAATATGAGAAGCTTTTCTCCCTCAAACAATATGGACAGCAACATCACTTTTCAATACAGAAGTCTGGATAAGTTTGTATTTATGCAGATTACAACCTAGAGCTGTCACTTATGAAATGTAGTGATGTAATTATTTTTATTTTGGAGTAATGGCTAATATTAAATAATTCTTACTTTACCCTTTTTCCCTGCTGTCTACTATATAATACTTCACTAATTTTCTCTCCCCCTGTACAATTACTTCTCAGGGAGCCCCTGTCTTAGTAAGTGTTATTAATGCTGTGATGAAACACCATGGCCAAAGTAACTTGGGGAGGGAAGAATGTATTTGGCTTATACTTGTACATTGTAGTCCATCAGTGAAGGAAGTCAGAACTCATAAAGGGCAGGATCCTAGAAGTAGGAGCTGATGCAGAGGCATGTAAGAGTGCTGCTTAGTGGCTTGCTCATCATGGCTTGCTCAGCCTTTCTTATAGAACCCAGGACCACCAGCCCAGGAATGGCACCCCCACATTGGGCTGGGCCCTCCCCCATAGTTCATTAATTAAGAGAATGCCATCAAACTAGATATTATGGAGGCATTTTCTCAATTGAGTTTCCCTCCTTTCAGATACTCTAGCTTGTGTTAGGTTGACATAAAACTAGGCATCATAGTCCCCATTCTTCTACCCATTCCTTTAAATATTATCTTCTCTAAGATTCTATCTTGGAATGTTTCTACTTGGCGTGCCTGTGGTAGTCTACCTAAGCTATGCACTCAAATATCCCTGACATGATACATTCATATCCTAATAGTTATTTCTTTAACTAATACTTTTATGAGATACTTTGATAGTTAACACATTCAATATTCATATCAATCTTATAAATAAAAGTTTTTGCCATTTTTTTCAAATAAATGGAAAATAGGAAAGGGAAAAATGTCAAGAGAAGTTTAAGTCATCAGTCACTGTCAAATTTCTAGTTGGTCACAGGGCTAAGAACTGACCTGGATAATCTGGCTGCTATATTTCCCTGTAAGGCTTACAATTCTCCTATGCTACAGCCCTGCTTTGCATAGTCTATATCATCGCAATCACTCAGGTCATCAGTTTCCCTAGTAATAAGATATTCTTCCTCATCAGGAGGACATGTTTATGGGGAGTGTTTTTTTTTTTTTTTTTTTTTAAGAAAAGAACAATTGAAGGTTCACCTACGCTCTTGAATCTGCTGTGTCTTTATGCTCAGCTAATACTTCAGTGACTTGGAAATGTATATTGCATCTGAAGCTTACAGTTTAAGTGATTTTTAAAAATAGTACTGGAGTTTTACTTTTAGAAAATAGTAGAAGGGCTGAGGAGATTGATCTGTGGTAAAGTGCTCACCAAGCAAGCATGAGAACTGAGTTGAAATGGCCACAACCAGACACGGTACTGTAACCTCAATTATACAGTATGCCTGTAATCCCAACACCCCTGTAGAGAGATGGGAAGTGGGAACACAGGATCCCCAGTGAGATTTATACAGTGAGAAGGGGTAAGGAGGAGGTGGGCAGGGGGTGAGGGCGCGAGTGGTCTCAAAAAGGGTGGAAGGCCAAGAACCAACATCTGGAGTTATGACCTCTGACCTCAACAGGAACACTAGGATCCAAACATGAGTGTCCCCTTGACTAAAGACACAAACACAAAGATTGAAAAATAAAAACAAAAGGAGGGCTGGAAAGGTGGCGCAGTGGTTAAAACAATGTCAAGGACTGAAGTTTGAATAGCTCTCAATCACCTACAACTCTAGCTACCAGGGATCCAATGCCCTCTTTTGACCTCTGGTTACATGCACAGACTTGACATACACATACATATACACATAAATAAAAATAAAATATTAAAAAAAACAGCAGAACACACAAAAAATAAACTAACAAAATGAACCATGGAAGAGATTTTTTTAAAGAAATTTAATAAACTTATTTTCCTATATATTTCAATGTATTTAAATTTGTTTTACAGACTAAGCCCAGAGACAGGAATTCTTACATCTGGGAAAAAGCAGCCAGATTTCTGAAATGTGTTCATTCATCATCAATTCTAGGAAGCAGATCAATGCCATTAACATGTTCCTGCCGTGGAGGAACACATCGGAGAGAGACTATATATGTTCTATCAGCAATTCATGTGTGGATGAGGCACACAAGAGCCAGTCACCAATTAACTTGTGCTCACGGTCACATGGCACCCACATGGAAATGCAAATTCAAAAATAGCCTTTTCCTTAGAAAATACTTAAAATAAGCTTCGGAATGCCACAGCTGTTTCTCTCACCACTTTCCTTTCTGCCTCTCCATCCCAGTTAGACGGCTACACAAAGTCTTGAGCACCAAATCACTGGGAGAAAGTACAGCTTGAGTGAGTAAGACTTGTAAGAACTTACTCAGAGGTCCTGGGGGTGTGTTTGCACAGCCACCACCATTCGCTCTCCTCCCACTGCAAAGACTTCAGCTTGACCAAGACCTTGAGGATCTAATGTTTGTATCCACTCTTTTTTATTTATTAATAAAAAACTTCAAAGCCCTACATTAAATTACTTTTCATTGAAAGAACGTGCAGACCTCACTAGTAACATCCTGCCTACTTGTGCTGTTTTAAACCTTCCTCCTTACCATTCATTACCTCTGAAGTGGTACAAGACCCTTGACTATACACAAGGTAAGTCTGTGTTTCTGTTTCTTAGCCTTTGTTAATTATGCTAGTTTTACCCATTCATTTGTAGAATCTTAGAAAAATGGATCTATAACATTCACTTAAATGGTTCATTAGGAACAGTTGTGCAGCCTAAACTGTGTCTATCAGATCATAGAAACTCAATTCTGCATAGTCCACTGGCTCTCAGCTGCTTGACCACTCAAAATGCACTGTTGGCTCCATATCACTTATCAAGTCATCGTCAACATCCCACACTATGGCCTTGTTGGGCATCTTTGCTCCTCAGTATGGACTCGGCCCCCTCCTCCTACCAGAAGCTCTCTCTTTCCTTTCTTCATTCTTAACAATGTTTTGCTTCACTTCTTTGAAGCTAAAATGGGTCACTAAGGTTATCTATAACTTCTTTGAGAGAACTTACCCCATCATTTCTGAACAACTTTTATCACCAGCTTCTCCAAATTCACAAAAATTTTGTTAGACCATGAAACAAATTGATGTTAATGTACATACACTTTCCCAAATGACTGTACTAAGTTAATCTGGTCCAGTTTTGTCATCTAATTTACAAACTGTGGGAAATAGCATACTTTCCTGGACATTTGCTGGTTGATGGTCCATATAAAGTGGAAAATCAATGCATAAAATGCCTTTAGAGATTAAACTGTTGTCTTCCCTGCAGGTCGCAGGTGAACTATCCAGTCTTTAGGAAGGCACAGGTCTATATTTCCAGACAATTTACTGAATAATGTGTTCTCATTTTCCAGAACACTGAGAAAAGAATAGGCTTTTAGTTTTCCACTTAGGTCTTACTTAGGAAAGTACACAGATCTCTAACCCACTGACTAATAATAAGGATATTTACTACAGATATATTTGATTTCCTAAGCTTCAGTGGAAAAAAAAAGCTAAACTTTTCCTAACCCCATTTGTTTACCTGGTTATTTTCCATCTCTCCTTATGTATCACTTTCTTAATTAAACTTCCCATAGCATTATGGCTTCTCTCACTGACCGTTCGTTCATCTTTCCTATTAGAAACTGTAGCCTTCTAGAATGGAAGGATCCCACTGTGTTATCCCACAGGGAATACTGGACATAGTGACAGTATGCAAACATGAATTATTGAATATTTTTTACTTTTCTCCTTGTCATTTATTTTTTTATTTTAACTCTCATAAGTGACTATTTATATTAGGTGATGTTTTTAGGTGTTTATTATGGGCATCAACCACCACCATTATTTGATATCAAAAAATGCAAAAAAAAATCATATGCAGAAAGTGACACAGGCCAAAAAGTCATGCAATCATGAACTGGTTCAACAGATGACACATGTTCATTGCTATCTTAGTTTCATTTCCTGTCGTTGCAATGAAATACTCTGATAACAGCAACTTAGGATACCAAGAAAGGATTTATTTTAGCTCAAAATCCAGGTTACAGTCCATCATTGCAGGGAATCCAAGGAGATAAGAACCTAAAACACCCATAGTTGAGACCTGAGAGGGAGTGAACATATTCATGATTACACTCAGATCACTTTCTCTGTTCCTATAGTCCCTGCATAGGGAATGGTGCCACCCACAACAAGTGACTCTTCCCAAGTCAGTCAATACAACTAAGAAAATCGTTCATAGTCACACCTCCAGTCCAATCTAATCTAGACAAATCCTCACTGAGAGTCTCTTCATAGCTGAATTTAGATAGCGTCAAATTGACAATTAAAACTAACCTCATAATTGCCTTCACTTTGCTACCAGTAAACAAGTAAGGTAGCTGTTTTCTCTGGGTATCACATAACCATTAGCATCACAAAGCAGAGCTGTTGTGGTGACCTGTAGAAGGTTTGGCCCACAGCCACCTTGAGGAAACAAAGCAGAATGATATAGCTGATGGTTAGGTCTACAGAAATGAGGCTCTTCATATTTCTCACATCAGACACTTGTGATCTCAGAGGGTGCCGAAGCACATAGGAGATAGAAAGATGACTTGGGATGGAACTCTTAAGCTGTGCTTATTAGCTCTCCAAGCTGCACTTGGACAGAATTCTTTCTCTAGTCTGCTGGTGCCCTCTATATCTGGGTTGAACTGACATAATATTTCTAATAATTTCATTTAGACAACATGACTCTTGATTGCTTTTGTTTTATATGTTTCTTTGTGCACATGAGCATGTTTGTTTATATATATAAACATATATAAAATTGATTTTTACTGTTTTTATATGTAGCATTAGCATTTCAGTCTAATAAAATTTTCACATATAAGAATCCAGACTGATAACAGTTGAAAGTGAAATAAAAAACATGTATATATACTACCCAGTAACACAGCATAAGGAGTGACAGCTAAAACTGACATTGTTATAGAAATGAGAAGATATGTGTTATTAAAAATAATGAAAGCACTAATTCCAATTAGTCTGTGGTATCAAGGTATCTATGAGAAACTTGTAAAACCCTCAAAGCCAATATAAATAAATTCTCTCCTTCAATTTTAGGGTGAAGGCCAGGGTTAACCAGTGCACACTGGAAAAGGGAAAAAAGAATGTATACACTACATGGCTCTATTTGCACAAGTGTTAATGAAAGTCAAGTTTCCCAACAAACGAGGTGATGAGAGCTACTCAGGCAGTTCCAGAGAGGTTTGGCTGACAGTTCCTGGCAAGGCAGAGATCCCTGCGGGGGATTCTCAAATAAAATCACAACCCCACATGGTTAAAAACTTGCAGTCACTGTCAACCCATATGGGAAACTCTGTTAGAAAAGGTTCAGGCACGTAGGACTTAAGGAACTGAAATCCAACACCCAGAAACATGACTTCCCATTGCCCTTAGCTGCCAAAATCACATAATCATGTCTGTCTCACATAAATAAAAAGACCATGGAAATTACAACTTATTTCAATGATAACACCTATCTTATATTACCCATAACTTACAAAATTCAAGACATCATGCAAATAGAGTCAGCTTCAGAGAAAATTAAAAACTTTATGTAGCACATTAATAAACAGGAAATTAAATAAAGACAGGCAATCATATGAAGTAGAAAGATGCAATCCAGCCTTATCTGAGGAAATAAACATGATATAAAGATAAAATAAGCATTAAACTGTATACTTGTCTGGCTCTCTATTTTTCTGTAACAGAATTCTTAATCCAACATTACAAATCTATCTAAACCTGAATGATAGGAAGGCAGAAGAAATATTTCTCATGTATGTACAATTATATAATACAGGAATTATTCACAGGGAGCATTGTTAGACAAAAAAATGCAGGGAATTTAAAGATGAAACACCATGGCTTTTAAGAGTCAAGATAGAAAAGTGGATTTAACATGGTGACACTCAGTGCTCAAATCTGAGTCCTGTATTCATCATCATTTTGTCTTAGAACCTCTCTCAAGGATTATATTCAAACACTATAGAAGTCATACACTGAAGCTGAGTGCCTCTCTCAAGAACTATGTTCAAACACTGTAAAGTCATACCCTGCATCTGAACACATGGCTGTAAAGAACGAAGTTATTCCCTGCAATAGTCATCTTGTGCACTTAAGACAACAGAAAAGCAAGCCTAGCAGGGAGCACCGTGCTGGGGGAGAACACCAATGGGAGGCGTTCAAGGGTAAGTAAGCGAGGAGGCTTCCCTGGTGTATGTTATGGTGAGTAGGGTTTTAGGACTGAGAACTTCCCTGCGACCAACAGTTAGAAACCCTGTCCACATGTTAAGACGATAATAATTACATTGATACTTGTAAAAAGTCTCCTATAAACAAATGAAATATGAAAGTACAAATAAGAAAATCATAACCACGGGTCTTTTGGAATGGGCTTTGTCTTGGCTCCTTATGGGTGCTATCTGTCCAAATGTCTTGTTTCTTTGTGAGGAAAGAAAGTAAACATGGAGACTATGTAATCAGCCAGCTGATGAAAATTTTCCAGAAAAGAAGTACTGGGTCCTGATACCTTTAGGAAATTCATAGAAACTAGACTTTGAGCTGAAACACATTCTTCTCACATCTGTTCCCACTGGCTATCAGGAGGCACCTGGTCAGTAGCCACAAAGCTCCATGGTGCTCTTGGGACCTGTCACAGAATCCAGCAGCGACAGCTCAACTCTCAGGAGTGAAAACTCAAAGTTGTTTTAAAATGTGTGCAGGGAGTACAATTGCTTCATGTATGTGCCACTTGTACTCCTTTTATATAATCACGTACATTTTTATGATTCTAAATTTCAAACTTTCTCTCCAAACTCACTAAGAGAATCTACAGGTATTATTTTAGAAAACTGGTTTAAAATTGCTGTGGTTTGGATCTTAAATATTCTCCAAAAGGCAAATTATGAAGAGACATCCGGTTGAGAGTCAGGGCTGCAGCTGGCAGCTAGCTGGAGTACTCATTAGCAGTAGTGTGGGAGGAAGAACTTAGACCACCAGTGGGTGGCCCGTGGTGGGTGGGTGTGGTGGTCGGGGGGACTGAGGCCTTTCCCTTCATCCTGTTTTTGGTCACCAGAGGTGAGCAGCTTTGTTCTGCATGTGCTCCTCCCCTTGATGCTCTCCTCTTCCTCACAGGCCTGGAAACAATGGGAATAAGTGACCATGGCTGAAACCTCAGAAATCATGAGCCAAAATCAACATCTCTTGTCTTCATCTATCATTTCATGTTTTGTCAGTGACAGAAAAATACCTAATACAGTAATGAGCACATACTGTTGAAAGTAAATACTTCCCTAACGTGGCTTTGCACATCACCCTCTTGTCAACACAATTAAAAAACACCCTGACACCGCTTCTCAACCAAGTCCGTTGATAATTATAGAATAGATGCTTTAAAATGGTGTGTTTTAATGTACAATAAAAGTGAAGCGTGTTAGAAATAGTACTTTTTCTTTCTTTTTAAGAATGTTTTCTTCACTTCCTTTCAAACGCTAGCAAAGTGACTGTCCACGTTCTATATATTAACATCAGAAGAGAAAGAATCCCTTGTCTACCATAGATCCAGGGAGTTAAAAACCTAAAGAAGCTCCCTTCTGTAACCAAGTAAGAGTTTCTAGAAAGAACATAGAAACTGTTCATTGGTCTGGATATGGGTCCATGGCTGCAGGGAAGGCAGCGTCCATGAAGCTGCAGAGGAATGCTCCATCCTTAGAGTGGAACATCCAGAAGCAGTGACGCGTGCCAGCATATGGGTCGATTAGAGACTAACATGCAGCAGAGAAGATTCTCATAGAATAAAGGGAATCTAGGAGGAAACCATTCAATGAAAGACAGTCCTGTCAGCCAAGAATGCATGAAGAAGACTTTAGATTCATGTGTTATCTCTACCAGGTTTTCTGGAGGGACATGGTATACTTTGATAATATCAATAGACAAATGAGTATCACCAATTTTCTATTTTGTGAATTTATGAATGATTATAAGTATTTCAAGTTGTATAATTATCACTTCTCCCATTTCCTCTAAAAGCCCTTGAATATATACATATAGATGAAGGAAAGATTATACTTAGCATGTTAATCTTAATCCCAATTTATTTAAGAGTGGTCAAAATAGTACATGTTTGGAGCAGAAGAGTTTTTAGGAGACATTAAGTACCCAAAAGCCATCAATGTACACAAATAAAGTATGTTTTTCTACTTAAGAAACTAAAATGGTCTCCCATATTAAAATTCATGATATCTACAAGGAAACACCACTACATTCAATACCATTGAGAAATCCTAGCCAATAGTATATAAGAACTGAAAAAAAGAAGCTATATCATAGCTTAAGAAAATTAGCCATTTGCTACTTACAAGCTTCTAAAGCAATGGTTCTCAACATGTGAGTCATATATCAAATATCCTTCATCAGATACTCACATTACGATTCACAACAATAGCAAAATTACAGTTATGAAGTAGCAATAAAAATAACTTTATGGTTGCAGGTCACTCCAACATGAGGAGCTGTATTAAAGGGCTGCACCATGAGGAAGGTTGGGAACACTGTGCCGAAGGATCCGGTTAGAGGAACTGCACTCCACACTTCACTACCACCACCATTGCAGCAATCCAACAGCAGTCTTGACCACATCATCAACCGGAGTTTAAAAACACCCCTAACAATTAAGTCAATGAAATTCACCATTCCTTATTCATATTTAGAAGAAAAATGTACTACATGCTTAGAAAAACTGAGACTTCGAGAGTTATAAAATTATAAAAACCAAAAATGTTGTTATATATGGGTGTATGTGTGTGTGTGATTGTATGTATGTGTTTTTTTATAGGAAGTAAACAATCAACCATAACCCACATAAATGGCAGAACTTCATCTTTTTGAAATCTAGAAAATGGATTTTTATGGAGATTCTTTGAAAAGTCAATAGATTTTAAGTTATTTAGAACAAATATTTAATAAATTCTAAGCAGAGCTTCAAAGTATCTTTTGCATTATTCAGTAAAAATCTTAAATTAGTATCAAAATACCCTGTAATTTCCACTCAGCTCTTTGGGGAATAAAACAATTGAAGTGTAAACACTTCCACACATTGTTTAGCCAATTAGATGATATACCTCAGGTCTCCAACTGAGAGGACAGGAGAAAAGTTTGCTGCTGCTTTTCAAGTCACATCTGGAACGTTTTCACAGCTCCACATTCATCTGGCTCAGTGGAAACGCACTGCATTTTCAGGGAGTCCTTGGAAACCAGTGAAAACAGTCCTCAGCGGCAAGGGCTTAACACAGTTAATAAGCTTGAGGATACATATGAAGCAAAATTAGAGAACTGGGAAAGATGAAAGCTTGCTGTTTATAATTCTTAAACTGAATCGCTTAAATATATGCACGTGCAAATCGTAGTTTCTCTGAACTATTTTAATTAACAATAAGCAAAATGCTGGCCGTGGATTACTAGTGATCCTCTCAGGGGGCATGACGATGGATACCTGCAATCTCCACACATGAGAATGAGACGGGAAGACTTTTAAGGCCTCAAGTCAGCCTGGGATACACAATACCAAGCCAGTCAGTGCTATATAGCAAAATCCTATCTCACAAAAAATAAGGAAATGCTACACCTTTCATCGAAGTGATCCACCTTTTACTTCTATTCCCCTGTGCCTTATTAGTTTTAAGTGAAATGATCTTCAAAGGTTATCAACATCTATTCAAGAACATGTATTACCCTAAGCCCCACCTCTTCAGTCAAATAGTGCACAATATTTGAACATTCATACAGGTCTAATTTATTACAGGACTGGTAGGTCCTAAATCTTCCATCCTTTTCCTTTACAAAGAATCTTCAGGAGGAAGATATAGTTGTAGCCTAATGGATCCTGAAGATACTAATCTCTGTATCCTGTCTTCACAGAATAACTGTAAGCCTATACCCTGAGAGCTCCTTGTATTTAGAGAACAGAAATTCTGTCTTCTTAGATAATAAAATATGATCATCGAAATAAAATTTAATAGAATATAGAGGGTGCCAGTTAAGGAATGAGAGAAAACTGTTCATCAGTCTATGAATCACACTAGACTTATAACTTGTTAAATGCTTTCTTATCAGTCACGGTGTGCCTTGACTTGGACATCTAGTGAAGCAACAGTGGATCTTGAGGAGGGAGGACAGGAGGGAGGAGAGGAGGGAGGAAGGGAGGGAGGACGGGAGGGAGGAGAAGAGGGAGGAAGAGGGAGGAAAGGAGGGAAGGGGGATGGGAGGGAGGGGGAGGATGGAAAGGAGGAAGGGAGAGAGGAGAGAGGAAAGATAAATATGCAAGAATAAATTAACAAAAGGAAAGTAAACTGATAATGGAGTCACATCCATCAGCAGAGTACAATTTGTGGTGTGAAACAAATAAATGGGTAGATTATGAGCTAAAATAAAGCTATTGCAGTATTCATGCAATTTTAACAGTATTAATACCTTTATAGCATTCTAAATGTACAGGATAAGTAGGAAAATACTACACACACACACAAATCTCAAATCTCAAATCTGCCAAAATGTGACAGGATGTTATGGTACTAAGATGGTAGCATTATCTAAGACTTTCTAGTAGAAATAATCACACATCATGATAAACATGGCTAGAAATGATATTCACCAAAAAGTCAAATAAATTCAACAGGCAATTCAACAAGAAGACCATAGCCCCCTGAGCATGACTGACCTCATCTGACACTGGAGGCTTAGAGGGTTGGGCTTCGTAAGCACTGGAGTGGGAGGAAAAGACACAGATATTTTTCAAAAGTAGATACACAAATGGTCAAAAGATTTCACATCAGGTACCTACTGAGGAAATGCAAGCCACTACCAAAATGAGATACATCTTCATATAGTTGGCCATTTTTATTATTTAAAATCCCCAAAACAAAAGCAGGAAAAATTCCTGTTGACATAGATATTGCAACCATTTTTAGCCTATTGAGTAATATGAAAATGGGCAGCACTCCAAAAACTGACATATCAGTTTCTCGATGAATTAAGAGCAGTGGGTATTCTTATGACTACAGAGCTCAAACAGTTGAAAGCAGAATCTCCCAGACACATTTTATGTTCTGGTTTGAGTGCGTCTTCCCAAACAGACTGTGGTGGAAGTGGAATCCGAAGTGCAAAAGTTAGAAAGCACACTTGGAAAACATAGCCACATGAATCCAAAGCAGAAGTGATTTTGCAGGATAGGGAAGGTATCACCTAGTGAGACATCACCTGACTAAGAACTGGCCAGTTCTAAGTCTCAAGACAATCTGAAATGCATGAAGCAAAATCTGATACAGCTGAATGAAGTTAGAAAAACTGACACAAACACTTAGAAATTAAGAGCCAAAACCTTCTAACAAGTTAACAGATCATGAAGACATAATCACCATGGATATAACACTCTGAAAGGAAGGTCACACTCAAGCAATGTCAACAATCACCATGACAACAGCAAACCAGATACTTCCCCATGTGTATAGAGACCATGCTGCATGTCACATGTGAACTTCAAAGAACCGAGATCATAAGAGTTTGTTCTTCACCTATAATAGAATTATATACAAAACAAAAACAAATGCCTATCATGCACTTTCCCAAATTAAATCCTTATTAACAAGTGTTAAGACATGATAAATCTTCAGTGTTTAAGGCAGCAGAAGATTGGAAGAGGGAAGAACACAGCTTATAGGGTCAGGAGGCACTCAGAAACACACAGGAACATGATCAGTCACTATCGTCAAAGGGTACCAATGAGAAACATAAGTCTTTTCAATATACAATGTTAAAATTTCATATTTGTTCATAAAGATAAAACCTATACCTATACTTTACATTAAAAAATTACTCAAAGCCAGGTGGCAGTGATGCACGCATTTAATGCCAGCACTCGGGAGACAGAGCAAGGCAGATCTCTGTGAGTTCGAGGCCAGACTAGTCTACGGAATGAGATCCAGGACAGGCTCCAAAATTACACAGAGAAACCCTGTCTCAAAAACAAACAAAAAAAATTACTCAATGAGGACCATAAACTTAAATGTAAACAAAACTGTTGATTAAAAATATTTTATATTATGTTAAGAAAAGATATCATAGACAAGATGCCAAAAGTAGATTCTATCAAACAAACAAACAACAACTCCAACTATACAATCAATGTCTGTGTCTACATGTTCTGCACTCTGGGTGGCTCCACAGCAAGAGAAACTCTGCGTCTGCATTAGATATGAAGACAGCCTTCTAACCTCCATATTGTCTGTTCCTGAAACAATGCAGTTTAGTAACTAGGCACCCAGCATGTGTGCTGTATACTCCAGGACTCTGGAGGAGGAACTTCAGTTCTACGCAAAGGCTATGCCATCTGACATAAGAAACATGAGCACATGGAGCTTCATACCCACGGATGAACCAGTTTTTCCTGGATGTTTTGCAATGACTTCATTTGAATGTTATGAGAAATGGTGCTGACTTCACAAAATCTATAAGCATAAAGCACACATTAAAAACTGGTACAAAAATAAAAAACATCAAGCCAATGACTGATAGGAGTTGCTTAAAAAAAAAAAAAAAACCTCTTAAAACTCTAATAGAAAATCTGCTAAGAATGGACATAATATTTATACAGATAATTCGACAAAGAAATCAAATAAGAACCATACTTGCGAAGATCAACATTCTTAGTCAGTAGAAATGCAAACTAAAATCACATTAAGTACCATTACAGACCAACTAGAATGGCAAAAACATCACTGAAACAGACATTGTCAAATGTAGGGTAGAGAACGGGGGTCTGACATCCCTTAAGTCATACGAAATCGAGAGATACTTGGAGAAACATATAGGAGTATTTTTATAAAATTAAATCTGCATGAGCTGGCTTTTTGAAGCCCATTGTCTATGGTGGGATGCCTTGCACAGCCTTGATGCAGGGGGAGGGGGTTGGTCCTGCCTCAAGTGAATGTACCAGGCTTTGCTGACTCCCCATGGGAGGCCTTACCTTGGAGGAAGGTCATGGGGTGCATGGGGAAAGGCTTGGGGAGAGTGGGAAGAGGGATGAGAGGGGATCTGTGGTTGGTATGTAAAAAGAATAAAAAAATTCTTAAATTAAAAAAATTAAATCTGCACTTTATATACAACTTAGCATTCATGCACATATTTACTCTAGAAAAATGAAACTGCTCAAATAAAATATGCATAAATCTATATTTATACCAGCAACACTTATAATTATCAAAATCTTACATAGGTGTGTACATATGTGTGACTATGTATACATGAATGCATGTGTACATGCATATGCACATGTGTTTGCACACGTGGTGTACTTATAGAGGCTGGAGGACAACCTTGAGTTGTTTCTCAGGTGACAGGAACCTCTTTTTTCTTTCTTTCTCTTTCTTTCTTTTTCTTTCTTTCTTTCTTTTTCTTTCTTTCTTTCTTTCTTTCTTTCTTTCTTTCTTCCTTCCTTCCTTCCTTCCTTCCTTCCTTTCCTCCCTCCCTCCCTCCCTCCCTCCCTCCCTCCCTCCCTCCCTCCCTCCCTCCCTCCCTCCCTCCCTTCAATTCATTAATTTTTAAAACAGTCTCACACTGACCTGGGGCTCATTCAGCAGGCTAGGCTGGCTGGCCAGTGAGTCCCAGGACTGTCCATCTCTGCTCTAAGTGCTCTAGGATTACAAGCATGTGCCATACATCATGTATTTTTACAGGGGTTCTGGGACTCAGACTCAGGCCCTCCTGCTCTAAACTGATCTCTGTGTTTATTATCAGTGAACTAGTTGTTTCCACTTCTGTGCTGTAACACTGTCTAAAGCCAGCTGGGAAGGAAAGGGTGTGTGTCAGCTTACATATTACAGTACATTGTCTAGGGAGGCCAGGGCAGGAGTTCAAGGTAAGAACGTGGAGGCAGCAACTGACGTCACGATCATGGAGGAACACTGCTCAGTGGCTTGCTCAGCTTGCTTTCTTACACAACCCTGACTACTGAATCAGATGTGGCACTGCCCACAGTGAGCTGGCTCCTCCATGTCAATCCTTGATCAAGACAATGCCCCACAGGCCAACCGAAGGGAGGCAACTGATGTTCCCTCTTCCTCTGGTTTGTGTCAAGCTGACAAAAACAAACTGATCACCAAAACCTTAAATAAGTCAAGGGCCCTTCAAGCTCGTGCTACCTAGCATTCTTTCAAAGAACAACTATCGATGTAAACACCAGCGTGCACTGAGCTCAGAGGCAAAGAAGAAGATGCAGCATGTCACCCCTCATCTGATGTCCCCGACATGGCCATCGGGGAACAGCTGGCTAGAACATCAGAGAAGAAATCACTAGTTGGCCTGATTTTCTAACTCGAGTTAGAAACTACAACTAAAGGGGACAAGACGAGAGAATGTGTGCTTATACCTGTGGTTAGGTGACACATTTCCTAAAATAACGGAATGGATGCCACAGGTAGAGTTTTACATGTCACTTGTAAAACCAAGGGTTCAATGCAAATATCTTAAAAGGGATAAGTCACCTTAAAAAACATATTTCTTATCAAGTCTACAATAAACAAAATCATAATTCTGGAAATCAGTTATAATTACAGTTCCAGAGGTCAGTCAGTCAGTAAAGAATAGACATACTCACTTGGGCAGTCATGTCTAGATCAAGGGAATATGTGTAAATCCCCCAGGAAAAGAACGCTTGCATATCATTCAACCAAACACTATTCAACATGAAAAAGTTCAAAGACTAATCACTTAAAACAGACTATAGCAATAATTATGAGAAAAAGATATACTAAAAACAAACATTCCCATTAAAATTTTTCCTTACAATCCAATCATCTTTATGAATAGAAGTAAGTGGAGCTACGCATCAGAAATAGATATATATTATTTTTATTTTTGCCATGGTGTACACACTATCAAGTGGAACACAACTTCTCCTCCAGCATTTCCTGACCATTTTAGAACATCAGTGGTCCATCCAAGCCTTGGGACTACTAGGAAAATTCTTTTTGTGTCTCCCTGTGCATACATTTTTTACCAACAGTTTTGATATAATCAAAACAGAGGTTAGATAATAAACTAGAAATAGCAGAGAAGACAGTGAAGGTTTCCTTGCTGTTGTGTAGAAGCAGAATAGAAAACAAAGGATGATTGACGAGGTCCTGGTTAGGACAGTGAATGTCTTAAAGAGGAGCTGTGAGGTATCATCTCGAGCTGTGGAGTCTGAGGGAAAACACATTCTTAACGGAGCGTGTTCCCAGACAAGCAGGATGCATACTTGGGACAGTAACAGATGGAGGGGGCATGCAGAAGTGTAGAGTAGCACTTTTCTGTGATCTGCCTGGTAGCATCTGGGGCGGGTAAAAATGGGTTGCTAGTGACTCCAAAGCCATATGAAGTACAGTTGTGAGAAGAACTTCTGAGGATTCATAGTTATGTCTGTAACACTTTAGAATTTAAAATTAAGTAATTGGTAGAATATGAAGACCAAAGAAAATATTTATGCATATTACATATGCATTTGTACTCAGAAATTCTTTCATGAATTACTGGAAAAATGTGGGATAAGCCATTCTGTTTCAGTTTCAAGAAACGAATATAGCATATATACAATATTATAAAAAAAAATCTAACTTCCAAAATAAAATCATTTAAGGATATAGATTAGTTGGTGCATGTGTGTGTGTGTATGTGTGTGTGTGTAAGTGTGCACATGTGTATGTGCAGATGTAGTTTCCCATGAAGATTAGAAGAGGGAGTCAGATTCCCCTGGAGTTAGAGTGACAGGAAGTTGTGAGCCCCAAGATGTGGGTGCTTGGAAATGAACCTAGGCTTTCTGCAAGACCAACAAGTGCCCTTCACCACGACTTACCTCTCCTGCTACTAATTTCTTTCCCTGATATTTCTCCTGCTTTAAAATTTCTTTCCTCCACAGAATATTGTACATGTGGTTAAGGGTGGAATAACAACAAGTTATCATTATATCATTATACCTACCACCGGATCTCAACTAGAGTATAAACATATAAAAGAATGGGCCTTGGGGAAGCATTCAACATCCAAATTATGGAGCACTGTATCCTAATTAGACCTTTAAAACATCCTTATCTCCAAATGAGTTTAAAATATAGTAATGCTTTTAAAGGTTATCATTTAAAAACTGATAAAATACAAGAATTAGTCTCAATGATTCATTCCTTATCATCATCATCAAATTAATAGATAGAAAAACATGGACAAGTTATAAATATAAATTCTAGAAATTCTTACTCCCTGTGACTTCTGTATCAGACTTCCATCTTTAAGGTACAAACAAAAGTGATATATAACACCTGATGGACCAAACAAAACCTCAAATGTCTTTCATGTCTCAAAGTCCAAGTCATCTGGACAGAACATGTCTGTTTAAGAGCACATTCTCTTTAGAGAAAGGCATCACTTTTCCTGATAATAATGAAAAGGCAGCAGGCACACGGGAAGGAGCTCAGTCAGTAACGTGCTGATCACACAGTATGAGGGCCTCCGTTCAATCTCCAGGACCCATATAAAAGCCAGATGTAGTGCTGCATGCAGGAGAGACAGGTGGAGACACAGGGATGTCTGGGGCTCGCTGGACCGTCAATGCAGCTTGCTTGGTAGGCTCAGGCTATGAGAGACCCTGACTCAGAGAAACCAAGTCGAAAGAGAGTGAGGCACAATACCGAAGACTGACCTCTGGCCCCCACATAAACAGATACACAGATACATATGGACAGGACAACATAATTATCCAGTTAATTCCACAATGTGTATATAATTATGTTTTCATATATATTGTTTAAGATACCCTTATTCTAAGAAATAAAAATTTGGAAATATAAAATTCTGAATGTTAGAAAGAAAATAAGATAACAAATATCAACTATTTTTAAATTTTCAGTTAACAGCAAACAACTTACAGATTTTAAAACTGTGCCATATGAAATTCATATATACACACACACATAAACAGTGCAGTTAAACCTAATGACAAACAGAGCTAGTATAACTTTGATTATCATCAACATTTATTTTTCAATCTGTAAACCTAATGTTCAGTTGCTGTGGAGGATGGTTTATTTATTCATCATTGAATAAATAAAACATAAATAAAATAAAAACATACCTAACTCATACTCTTCATTTGTTTGTAAAATGGGTTCCTATCTGCTGAAGTATGCTGCTTAAGGTTTTTCTATGCTTGGCCAACTAATTGGTGTTACATAAAATTACTACAGGTAACTTGGAAAATCTTGTGTTCTGGAGAAGCTACACAACTTAAATATGCTTAAAATATATTTTAGAGAAAGCTTTATGAGTTACAAAAAGTTCATTTCAGAGGAGAGGTTAAGGAAGCGAGTCAACTACCATAGTACAAGTCCTTGTTTTACAGGAAATGATTTAAAAATCACAATATACATTTTCACATCATTCCAGTAGCCTGTCGATAAGTTAGCTTACCAAGGACAAAACTATTTTGTAACATTATTTTTAAAAACTGAAGCATTTCTTAATTATCTAAAGCAAAACTCCAGTGTTAATTGACCAATCATCAAGGAAGACTAAGGACATGGGCTATTATGTTAAGGGGTCTTGGAGGAAGCCACACTAACCACTCATTTTAACAAAACGAAATCAGAGCCAAAGAATTGCATTTATTTTTCTCAAAGTCAAGTTGGTGCTTAATAAAATATAAGGCATGGTTCCCTAATTCCTACTTTGGGGTAAGACTTACACATGTTATTTCTAGTGAAACATGTAGGACTCACTGAAAGCATGTGACTTGTGTCATTTGTCTTCATCTCCTTCTGGATTTATCATGTGTGTGAAACACTTCCCCCTTCCAGCACACTGCCCTGCCTCACGTTAAACCCCAATGAGCATTTTTACCAGTGTGGAATATGCACTTCTGTACCTGCAGTGACCTGGAGCTGGGGAAACAGCCAAAGCTGCCCTGGGATGGAGGCCACTTTCCGGTAGTCCTTCTGTAGATCATCTGTGTTTCAAGTAGCATAAAGTGATAAATCATATGTGCTTACTGATAAGGCAAGTCATGTGTTACCCCATGTTGTGGGCTCATCACAGCTTCTCACTGAGGATCCAGGGTCTCTGCACCATTTTTACTATCTTCTATGTTTTATTTCTAATTAACATCACAGTGAGTTTATGAATCACAGCCAATGTTTCATTCAATAAGCACAAACATTGTATAATGATCTAATTGGGGTAATTACCAAGTCCATTATTACATCAAACATTTTCATGACAAAGTCTTCTATACCTCTATTTTATTTTGAAAACATAACAAATCACTATTGCATACAAACAGAATAACAGAAATTACTCTAACTTTGTAGCTCTAACTTTGTACCCACTGACCAGTTTTCCTCATTCAGCTCTCCTCTATCTGCCTCTGTCTCTGTCTCTCTCTCTCTCACATGCACACATCAAGCCCTAGTAACTATTATTTTATTCTCTAGTTCTGTTATCTCAACTTTTTAGAATTTACATTTCCATGTCTCTCTGTGCCTGATTTACTTTACTTAGTATCTTCTACATTCATCTGAGCTGTCCCAAATGAGACTGCATCATGTTTATGAGTGAGTAGCTCTACACTGTGCACATATACCACGTGTTCTTCATCCCCTCATACATAGGTGGTCACCAACTTGACCATATAGAGACTATAGTGAACGGCATTACAATAGGCCTAATATTACAGTTATTTCTTCCATATAAACAGGTTTGCTAAGTCATGGGATGCTTCTGTTTTTAACTCTTAAAGGAAACACCACATTAACAGAGTCTAATCGTTTGCATTCCTATCAAAAGTATACAAAGGCTTCCTTTCCTCCAAGTCCTGGCCAGTGCTTCTTATTGTTTGTCTTTCTGATGATAGCCATTCTTACTGGGGTGAAGTGTTATTTCATACTTGTTTTATTTGCTTTCCCCTGATATTAGTCAGAATAAGCCTTTTTCATAGGACTATTGTCACTGTGTCTCTCCAAAATTCATATCAGTTTTCAGCAAGTTCAGCTGCATCATAACTTTAGTTTTTGTTGATGATGTAGAAAGTATGGAGGTTTTTTTTTCCCTATTTATCTCATGAAGAGAATGGTTTCCCACAGGCTTAAAAATGAGAAAAAAATTCTCAGAAGCCCCCAAGATAAGGCTCTGTGTATCCTCATGGCCAAAGTTCAGTCATAATGTAACCATCTACAAAGGAAAGGAAATTATTCTCAGGACAGCTGGGTCATCTTTGGGGCAAAGAAGAGCAAATTAAGGCACCTAGGAAATTGCCTATGGACTCAAGAGTCTCAGGCCATTGTCAGGGTTAACATTACTTTGGTATATATTTATCATGCATTCTTAGGGCCACTCCAGAGCATCTAAATACACTTTAACCAACAGGTTTTTAACTACTGCCAGTGAGCTTTAGACATATTCTAGATGCTGATATACTTTCATTTTGAAGAAGCATAGGATTCTTTAATTATCTAGTCTACCATCCCCACTTTAATGGCCTCTAGCACAAGGCTACTAAAATAACCTTAATGTGAATTTGTCACATATAATTTTATTGAGGCCCTCTTTGAAAATAAAGAATGCTTTATAGATTGTGCTTATGAGAAGCCAGAGTGAGTAGAATTCTCTTTTACCAAACTTATTCATTGCTCATATGTGGTGATATTTTAATTGTGCTGAAATGTGATTTTATTTGTATGTTAATAAATAAAGTTTGCCTGGAGATCAGCGGTCACATAGCGAGGTCACATAGTGAAGCCATAAGCAGAAGTCAGGCGGTTGGTAGCACACACCCTTGATCCGATCACATGGCAGGCAGAGTCTCTGTGTGGTCAAGGACACAGCCAAGTGTGGTGACCTGAGCCTTTCATCCCAGTACCAACCATAGAGACCTAGAGGTTTGAATAGATAGGCAGTGAAGAGGAAGTCATGTGGCTGGGCGTAGAGCCAATGAGAAAGCAGAACAGAAAGGCAATAAAAACACAAATCAGACAGGAAGAAGCTCTCTCTGGGGAAGCGGCAGCGAGGTGGTAAGATAGTTGTGGCTCTCTGATCTCTTTGGCTATTACCTCTGTATTTGGCGTTGTGTTTCCTATTTACTAAGACTGTTTAAAATTTTGTCTACACTTATAGATACTGCCAGCACTAATAACTTAATGAACAAAATCCAATTGTTATAACACTAAAAGTTTCAAATTATCAGACTTCCCTTCAAGTTAGGTTTTAGTCCACTACTAGGCAGACTTCCTACAGTAGAAACATGTCTCTTCTCTCCATTTTTAAATGAGCCAACTTTAGCTCATTAGTTTGTCCTATACTGTACATGTAGTTTAAACAGTATCAGCCTCTATCATTGTTCCCTGTGAGGCTCTGTGTCTAGAGGTACATAGTCACTTTCCAAATAAGCAGGCTTGTTTACATCCCAGTGCCTCTAGCTACTTCTAGGCAGCTGCCTAAACTTCCCAAGGCAGAGTTTCCTCATCACCTAAACAGCAATCCTGATTCAGTACCATCTTAAAGCTCTATCTATGGGCAGTAAGTGTGTGTGAAGCCCACACAGAGCCTTGGCTGTTACATGAATTCCTAACTCGTCCCCTTTTCTAAGTACAGTTTCTTCTCCACTTAGATGAAGAGCTGTCACCTTATACACAGACTCAGATTAGCTGTTCCAGAAGATGTCAGGTTATCCCTTTGGTAGGGTGGGGCCTTACGATCTTAACATCCACTAATAATTCTGTTGCCTAAAGCACCTTATTAAAGTATACTTTCTTCAAAGAAGGTATATAAATCCACAGAGATTTTTAAGGTACATGTGTTTTTCAACATTACAATGAGTCAAACGAGAGAGAGAAAAAAAAAAACACATAATGTTTTTAATCTATATTATTGGTAGATCCCAAGTTCCCTCTCATAATTATCTGTATAAAAATTCACATTGTTGTGTAATTTAATGAATACACAACCCATGTGAATATATGTAAATAATAAATACACAGTTTAATAATGATTGTGACACTCCCACCCCACATTGTAGTTGGAAGCTTCTCTGGCCCTGCCAGGCCCCTGCAGTCCTATGGCCTGCTTATAAAATATCACTCGGAAGCTTATATTAATTATAAGTGCTCAGCCATTAGCTCAGGCTTACTATTGACTAGATCTTACACTTAAATTAACCCATAATTCTTATCTATGTTTAGCCACTTGGCTTGGTACCTTTTCTCAGTTCTGCCTTGTCAGCTTGCTTCCTCTGTGTCTGGCTGGCAACTCCTAACTCAGCCTTCCTCTTCCCAGAATTCTCCTTGTCTGCTTACCCCGCCTATACTTCCTGCCTGGCTACTGGCCAATCGGTGTTTTATTTATCAACCAATCAGAGCAAGACATATTCACAGCATACAGAGCAACATCTCACAGCACCCTGCCAGTTGATTCCTCCTATTCTCAACCCCACCCACCTCTAGTCTACCCACAAAATCTATTCTACTTCACCTTCCCAGGGAGATCCTTGGGTCCGCCCCTAAGCCCTTCCTGCTACTTAGCTTACTCTTAAACCTCAGTTGCAGGCGTCCTTTTAAGCATGTTCTTTTAAGTTCCCCGGGTTAACCAGTGCTCCCTGTGCTTACTGTAAAGCTATGGAGGGGAGGTGGAATTCAAAGTTTGAATCCTTCTCCATCTTGGCAGTATTTTCCAGCAGTCACATATTAGAACATGCTATTTGATATAAAACATTCACAAATATGAATGATAAGCTGCCTGGCCGCTTTGGTATCACATTTCTCTTTCCTGGTTCTTGTAAACACTCCCTTTTTGAGGGCAACTGCTGAGCTCATTTTCTCTAAACGTTATCTTTATAGGGTAACTCACACTTCTCCTGTGCTCTGATTTGACTCTACCTCTCTATGATTCATCAATTTATTCATAAATAGTTTTAGATGTAAGACCTCCAACAGGACCAAATGCACAGGAAGTCCTTTGTGGTATCTTAGAAACCACTTTACTGCTGTGCCCAACTTCACAATCATGATCTGGAGGACTGTCTGCCTGAAATACCTCACACTTCTATTTTCTTCTAAACTGAGACTTTACTGGGGCTGGAGAGATGGCCCAGGAGTTAAGAGTGGATGCTGCTCTTCCAGAGGATCTGAGTTTGGTTCTCAGCACCCACGTCAAGTGGCTCACAACCTTCTGTAACGTCAGCTTCAGGGAATCCAAGGGACTACCTATTCTGGCTTCCAGAGCACCAGCACATACATGGCATATACACAGAGATATGCATAAATTAAAATTAAAATAAATAAATTGAAACATATTATCTACCTTAATTTCAAATTATTTTAAGGACTTAAGTGTAGCAAAAAATTATATATTTCATGTATTTAACAAGGCTTTAATAGGGAGCAGAATTCTCCCACTGCTGAACAAAAGAAGTACACCATCTCATATACTGTTTTCAGGAGACTGGCCAAGGTCAGCAGAGAGCTAAGCCGGGCAATGCTGGTAAAGAGAACATAGGAAACCTCAGACACAGCTCCATTAAGACAGATGACCACAGCTCAGGGGAAAGAGTTGGCCCCCAGTGCCACATCCTTGGCTCCTCCAAGTCACTGACTCCAGAGTCACCAGGCTTGCCAAATCTGTGTCTGGACAAGGTCACATAGCAAAAGTTCCCATTGTTCTTTTATCAGGGTATCTGAGGAAGTCTTGTGACAGTCTTGTACCCCATAGTTTCAATCCCTGAGTGATTTACTTTGTACAAATTTATATTTGGGACAAATAGCATAATTTGGGAAAGATGTGGCAAGATGAAAGTGGATGCTGCAGTAAATCCATAGATTAGAAAGCTCCTATTAACAGTCTCAAAACCATACTACTGATTTAAATTGTTACATTATCATTTGAATATACACATAGAAAATTCATTATACAGTATTATCCCTTTTAATATTACAGGCTTCGATTTCTAATTGGATTGAAATCCAGTTTCAATTCTACACTATCTCAGTTAGCAGCAAGACCTTTAAAAAGTTACAGAATCCCCAGTTCTGTTTTCTTACAAGAGAGAGCAGAATAATCCTGCTACAAGCTTAACATTAGACGACTCTGAAGATCTAAGTCGAGTGTAGGCTCACAGTGTGCTCCAATAAATACTAATTTTATTCATCATCACACACTCAAGTTTTCAGAAGCAGCATGGTTCATTTGAAATTACACTAACTACTCTGTATATCTCTTTCACAAGAAATGTCTTATTTACAAAAGTAATATGAGATCTAACAAACTGGCATTTTGTCATTTCTCCAAATGTATTTTTATAAATGATATAAAACAAAAAAATTGATTTTCGCCGGGCGGTGGTGGTGCACGCCTTTAATCCCAGCACTCGGGAGGCAGAGCCAGGCGGATCTCTGTGAGTTCGAGGCCAGCCTGGGCTACCAAGTGAGCTCCAGGAAAGGCGCAAAGCTACGCAGAGAAACCCTGTCTCGAAAAACCAAAAAAAAAAAAATTGATTTTCTACATCCTTTTACAGATTCTTTCACAAATAGTAAAATACAAAAGATCATAACTTCAGCTTCTTAAGTCATAACTAAAATAATTTGAGGGGATGTAACTTAAGTGCAGACTGAATGAAGGATGAGGGACCCACATGTAAACACTTGGTATGTTGCAACACCAGTCAGCATCTCTCCAGGCCCTGATGGATAGAAACACATTTCTTAAACTCTCACATTGATTTCAACATAGGCAGATTCTTCTGCCTGACCCTTGACATCAGAACCAGAGCAAATCTTGCCAGGAAGTGTGGCTAAGATTTCACTAGCAACAGACATCTTCACAGATGGGGATGGGGATGGAGGAGCCTAAGGCATCCACAGAACTAAGTTTGGCACAGAAGAGCAGCTACACCATGGTCTGACGGCATTCAACATCCACAGAGATAAAATAAATAAATAAGAAGGTGGCAGGAGAAATAGAGAAGGGATGCTTCTATCTCAGTTTGAGCTCAAGAATTCTAGTAAAAAGGAAAAGAATCAATCAGGTGTGGTGGCACATACTTGCAATTCTAGCATTGGGGAAGGAGAGGTGGATTCCTAGGGTTCTCTGATCAGCTGGTTTAGCCTGTTTGGTTAGCTCCAGGCCAGGGAAAGAAACTATCACATTAGAAAGTAGATGACTACTGAGGAACAACACCCAAGATTGTCCTCTGGCTTCCACATGTATGTGCAATGACATGTACCTGCATAATGAATGCACATGCACACTCATGAAAACATACACACAGAGGGGTGTGGGGGAATGCACATGAAACTTTCATAGCATATACTGACTTCTACTAAGCTAACAACATCGTCTACAGAATTGTGGCTGCATGATTTCCATTTGGCTAGTTGATAACAACTCAGCCAATGAGCATCTGTTTGTTTAAGGAAGAACTACTATATTCACATGCACGGAAAAATCTCAATCAACAACAAAGCCAAAGGCATAGTCCTGGACAAAAATGAATATTTATGTTGCCAGATCCACGCAGTGAAGAAGTCAGGGAAAGCCACACTGAAAGGCTAGCTTCAATTATTGACCTTTAGTAGAAAACACCTCTGACTTGGAAGCATTCATTCCATAGCTGTGTAGAAAAACTTGCGTTTGAAACTGTGTTAGGGAACAGGAACAAAGGAATTATTTTCACCACAGCTTACTTAGATCACAATGTTATAAAATGAATCATACAACTATAATTAAACAATAGGCATTCCTCAATAGATTTGTTCTCTTTGGCTTCCATGAAACAACTGGTAATGAAAAGCAATCTTCCTAAACCCACAGGTCTCATCACGTTCTTCTTCCAGGTATGTGTTCAAAGGTTTCCCTTGTCTTTAGAAATACCAAAGGTTTCACTGTGGTTAAGAGAATTAACCCCAATCCACCATCACAATTTCATCTAGGAGATATGAGGTTTTCCTAACATGCTCAAGTATGAAACCTTTTTCAACTTCAAAATCACTCCTAGGCTCTGCAAAGGAGCCAGACTTTTAGTATTGATCATTTAAAAAGCATATAATTCTGAACATGATTTTGAAAAACTGTTAAAACTATTTTCACCAGTTATAATATAACAGCTACTTATATAAGAGAACAATTTAGTATCTTCAAAAATATCTGACATTGCTTGGAATGTAGCTACAATTTTATAAGACTATCATTTCACACTCAGGATTTTCAGTATTCCTTCATTCTTCCTAGAGGATTTTCATAGAAAATGAAGGAAAAGACTGCTTCTTTTTCAAATTCCTTTGTGGTGCATTCCCTCAACTCAATTTGGATGCAATGTAATACACTGTAGCCAATGGAAATGTGACTAACACAGAATAGCTATGCTTTTGATAACTGATTAATCTGGGTGTAATTGGGAAGGCAATTCTTGAAATACCATTAACATTGACAGTCAGTTTTAAATAAAGCAAACATTTTTGGTAATTTGGGTGAGTTCATCCAATTATAGGTAAAACCCTTTATATTTAGGGAAACAATAATCCCTCAAAGAGAGTTAATACATACTTGCCGTAAAGTATGTATCAAAACCTCATAGGTTTGTCCTTATGATAGGACAGTCTACATGCCATGGTAGCAGAAAGACCCTTTTAAAGTAAGCTTGCTTCGCAAACACATGTGTTAAACAGCACATGTGATGCATTCATGTCCCCCCTGGGCTCCTACAAATGAAGACGTGCAAACTTTAGGGTAAGAATTCGCAGCTCTGCTCTAATGAAGTAAGAAAAAATTGAAAAAAAAAAACTATAAAAACACCAGGAATCTTACTCTTTTGTGTGCCTCTCCCCTTGCAGGAAAACAAGCAATTTACTCGGCCTTCCTTCCTTCCTTCGTGTTTTAATCAGGGTTTCTAGTGCTGCAATGAAACACCATGACCAAAGGGCAACCTGGGGAGGAAAGGGTTTATTTGGCTCACACTTCAGCATTGCTGTTCCTCACTGCAGAAGTCAGGACAGGAACTCTAACAGGGCAGGATCCTGGAGGCAGGAACTGATACAGAGGCCACGGAGGGGAGCTGCTTACTGGCTTGCTTCACATGGCTTACTCAGCCCACCTTCTTTTAGAACCCAGGACTACCTACCCAGGGATGGCACCACCCACCATGGGCTGGGCCCTTCCCTATTGATCAGAAAATGCCTTACAGCTGGATCTCATGGAGGCATTTCCTCAACCGAGGCTCCTTCCTCTGATGACTCTAACTTGTAACAAGTTGACACACAAAACCAGCCAGTACACTTCATTTACACAGGTTTCTTCCCACCAGCTCTCTTCAGGACTCAGATTTATTCTAATGTCTTGTTACCATGGCAGTGCCAGGAAGCAGACAGGGGAAGAGACCAGGGGTCCTCATCCCGTGCAAAGGCCACTCCTAACAACACATCATCACCCCACTAGAAGCAGATGAGGGAGGAACCAGGGTCCACCCCCTGCAAAGAACCTATCCTCATTTCACTAGCCACCACTTGCAGGAGAACCCTAGGCTGTCCATCAGGTCTTTACTATATGGGTCTTCGGGAAGTATTTAAGCAGCACACCATTACAGGTTTCAAACATACATTGAAAGAGACAGAAGCCAGGGAAAATGTCTCTCTAACCAGAAGAATCTGAGTGCCAAGAAAAACTGTTTGCATTTATTAGTACATCACATTTTATTTTACTGTACTGAATTCATGAGCAAGAATTTTCTAAGGCAAATCAAATGAGATTCAAGCGCATGAGGCACATTTTCCAGTAAGTGTCAAAATAAAGAATGTTTATGAGCAAGATGGTGGTACCAAATGGTCAGAGTCTCATTGACCATGATGTTCTGAAACCTGGGAAACCTTTTGAAAATGTGATTAATTTAAAATACTTTTGTTTATTGGGATTTTTATATTTGGTTTTTTCCTAATATACCTGCAGAACACACCGTTTTGTAGGGATGCCATTGGGGATGGGACATCTTAGAGAAGTAGGATAAAAGAATTAGGTGGAGAGTTTTGCAACTTAAATAATTTCCCATATCATTCTGACAGGTTTTTGCAATGCCATCATTTTTATCCACCCCCCCCCAATCTTGGAGATAACAAAGAAAAATGATAACCACTGTTTACAAGGTTGTTGATAACATACGATTAGGTGCCCTACCCTAACCAAAGCCACACCATGACCCCTGCAGGCAGAGGTAATTAAGATAAACAGAAAACTGAAGGGCACCACTGCCGGAAAGAATGCTATGCTGGCCCCCTGCTCCTCTCTGCTGTTTTACCCATGCAGCCAGATTTGGCCATGACACAGAGATTTCCACTCAGCTCTTAGGTCTTTAACACAGTCCCTTTTTAAACTGACCTGCACTTCTATACGGCTGCCCTTCTCTTCCAGTCACTACACTGAACAGATACAGAAATCCTTGAGCTGACCAGTTATCTTTAATATCTTCCTCCCCGTGTCCAGGGCCGGGCTGTGAATGCCTCAATGTAAAGAACCTCTTCCCTTTTTATAACTTGTCAAGCAATCCCTCAAGTCTTCTCTAGCCTTCCTATCTGTTTTGGTCACCACAGAAATTGACAGCTTGCTTCACCTGCATTCCCAGCCCCTAAATGTGACCTAAGAATTGATGATAATGAACGGGTAAGACCACCAACATTCACTTCATGAAACTATTCTCAAGTTACAATGAGGTTCATCTGAAAGTACCTGGCACATGGTGATCAATAAATGTTTATCTTCTCATGCGCCAACAAGTAAGTACCTTAAATAGGCTGGGCATAAACAGAAGGAAAAAGTCAGATAAACGACCTGAGTTAGCAGGGTGACCTTCAACTAATATTGGAAAAGAACACTATGTTTGTTAACATACACATACAAGAAAAACACAGTAGTGCTTGCAATAATATGGCTGACTGAGTTCAAAGCCAACATCAGAGAATTAAGTCAGAGTCCAATACAAAAAAAGCTCTCTTTGCAGGTCAGATGAGGAGTGGTCTTACCCCACCATACTTTCTGACCACACAAATGCAGTAATGTTTCCTACTTTTCATTCTCCCTGAGGAGCACACAGTAACGTCAATTAGATCACTCTGAAAATGTCACTGCTGTTCCATGGTAGTGCTTTCTCATGGCCTTACGATGCATTACTATCATATACAAAACAAGCAAATGTTGTTGGCCGGTTACTCAAATGCGCACTATCTTGTTTTGGTGAAACACAGTAGGCACTGTGTTCACTTGACAATATTGCTGAGGGTTAAAAAAAATCGTAAACAAAGAAACAAACAAAATCAACAAAAGCCCCAAAGAACCTACCTAAATCTCAGGTCAGCCAGAATAAGGTAAACATGGCCCACCTACAACATAATGCACCATTGTGAGTCTGAAGAATGCCGCAGGGCAAGAAGGAAAGCCTAGGTATGAAAACAAAGCTCCGACTGGGAATGGAAGCTACTGCAGGGTGGAAATGAGAGCAGGATGGCGGGAGGGCTTCCACCCTACGCAATATTCAGTTAAAAAATATGAACCGGAAGCACACGCACAATGGTGAGCAGTGTCTCAGAGGCCGAGCAAGCACAGCGCAATGGAACAGTGACAGTTCAGGAAGGAACATCTCCCATGTTTCCATGTCCACTTAGGGGCATCCTCTTTTCTACGGGAAAATTAGCACTCTAATTAAATTGAACGTGTATACCAAAGTGAGTAGAGCAGACCCCTAATACGTAAAGACAGCTCACAGGGCTGTGTCAAACACACAAGAAAACTTTATAGGACTCTCAGCAATGTAAAGCCACGGCCCCAGAATGACTCCAGCCAGCCTCAGAGAGCTCAAAGTCGAAAGGACAATGGAGTACTTGTACCAGGCAACAGCAGGTGACAATCCCCTGACCTCCAACTCTTTGACATAATATGGCACCTAAAATTCAGGTGAGTTTCTCAAGGTCCTGAAAACTTTCCTGGAAACTAAGTCATCTAGAAGGTTGAGGCACCTCCCATTATCTCCACAGCAAAGTGGAATTCTAACTTAATGGCCAAATAGCCAACTCCACTGGTTCAATCGCACTCACCCCAGCCAGCTTGGGCAATATTCTCCACAGCGGTCTGCTCTCTTCCCATCGGAGCTCCTTCATTCTCCCTTCAGAATGCCCAGTCACCTCTGCTTACATAGGATAGATCTCAGCCCTTTACCTTCCTGTGAGATGGTTGCTTAATAAAATCTGTCTTCACTACTTCATCTGATGTCCAGTTTTATATTTATGGTAAGTGTCTTTGCTTCATAGAGAAAAATGTTCACTGGCTACTCAATTTTTAAAACCACATTAACATCATAGCATAAATTTATCCAGTGAAAAGCAGAAGAACCAAAAAATCAGCTACAATCATTTTTTAGTGCCCTCCTAAAAATTCTATAAAACACAAATATTTTTGCTATTTAGTAAGAGTCTAAGGTTCATCTTGCAGGATTAGGGTCCCAGTGGTAAAGAAGAAAACATTAATTCTATAAAAACAAATTAAGATCTTATTTATTACCACTACAATAAAATTTTCTGCCTGGTATCTCCACATAGAACTTACTAGAGATCATTCACCATTTCAGTGATAATAATTCATGCTTCAATATGAGAAGAAATAGGAAATAGTTTATTGACATATTCAAAAACACTGTCTTACCAAAGACACTGCTAAACTATCAATTTCTAATCTATATAGTATTCCAAAAACTCATTCTTCTACATCAAGAGAAATATTTGATCATCATAATGACTACATGTAAAATGAAGAACTTAAAGCACTCTGGACAGGCTCAAAATTAAATATTTTTTTATAACACTCACATTACTATAAACTCAAATGACTCATGAAGGTCTACAGTTATTTGATGACTGGAAATTCAATCAAAAATACAAGGTTGGTCTTGTTTGTTTGTTTTTTGTTTTGTTTTGCCTAATATGACTTCTAAACAGCAAATAATCAAACCACAACAGCCTTGTGCCTTGAGATTTTTGAAACATCAATTAATGTTTGAAAAAAATCACAAGGCTTTTCACAAAGTGTGAGAAATGCACAGATCTAAATGACTTATTGTGCGATTAATAAATTGGCATATTATCAACTCCCTTGAGCAACAATGCAATCCTGCCAGAGAACGTTCACACAGCCTGTGGAAACAGAGCGTGCAGAAACCTGAAGCAAGCTGCTCATGCTCAGCAGCTCTCGAGAGCTCTCATTGCTCAACTGCTCACCAGAAAAGGGTGGTGCTGAACCTCATCAATCCAAAGGGGCTCTTAGCTTTGTTCATTTGCAACACTTTATTCTAAACATTTTTCTTAGTATTTTCAGACCATGTATAGAAACAAAGATACATAAATCCGAATACATATTTAACACAGATAAAATTCATTGGTAAGGAAATGAACATGATACTCATTTTTCTCTATAAACTTAGGGATCACAGGAACACACACGCACATCCATAACATGATTACTTGCTACAACACAGCAACTGAGGTTTATACCAATTTTTAAAACTTATAGTGAAATAAAAGTATATAAATATGTTGATTCTCTACATAAAACATTGAGATCCCTAACAATTTTGTCTGTAATATCTCACTTGCTATTTAATTAATATTCTTTTCAAATTGCAAACAATGATCTGTGGCTCCCTTACCTCAGTGCCTTCCACCTCAGTCTCATCTTCAAGCTCTAGCCTGGGTACCCAGTACAAGGGTGACAGAAGTGGGAATCCTGGGCATTCTTCTCTCATTTGTCAGTGTAAAGACAATATCCCAACATTGTCTTACCATACTAAGTATGATATCTACCTTATGTTTCTGGTATGTAATTTTCAATTAAAATTTAATTATGCCCTTGGTTTGTTATGAATTTATCATGATTGGATGTGAAAATGTGTCATGTGCCTCTCTTCTAATTATTGAAATGATACACTTTTATTTAATATAAATATATGCTAAATTACTTATAGGACTTTCTAAGTCTCTGGGATAAATAAATTCATACAAATTCAATCCATTGCAGGACCTACATATTGTATGATCATCATTCTCTTGATAATTTAAATACTTTCAATAATACACTATGAATAAACTGAAGACATACAGTGTGATAAATAAAACAAGGACACATCAATTTAGGGTGCTCCCTAAATACTTGCCATTGTGGCCTTACACATTAATCCACCAACACATAGCTACCAAGGGCCTAGCATGTCAGGACCATTCTGGGTACTACAAATAGACAGGGGGCAGAAAACAAAACAACAACAACCACCCCCCAAGTGCCCCATCTGCTTAGGCTTGTATTGAAGAGTGTACCCATGAATAAGACTGTGGTCTACATCAAGGAAGACTATCTCAGCACACAATGGGAAGTGATGAGAACTGCTTGGGTGAATGAAGAGATCACCAGACATTCACTGCAAGTTGGAACAACACCCCCAGCAATGAGCCAAAGCCAAGATAACCAAGACAGCTAAACAGTATGGTAAAATACTATAAACACACCAAAACTCTGGCCTTTTCTCTTGGGAAAAGACAATTTTAGCAAGCCTAATGGACAAGGTAGAAATAGTAGTTTCTTGGGTTTTGGTTTTGTTTTGTTTTGTTTTTTTTAAATCCCAGTTGCTGGCAGTATAACCAAGACAAAAATGGTATTTATTGTATGAACTAGGGTTTCCTTTTTTGCCTAGGGAGTATGTTGGACAGAAGAGAAGGAAAATGGGTGTTACTATTATAACAGTTAGTCAGTTTTGTTAGCATTTCCTAAGGTTTGGAACTATTTTAGCTGTATATACTTTATAGTACACTTCACAAGTACTTAAAAGTGGTTGACAATATTTCTAGAACAATCTGCATAAGGCACCCTGCAAATCTGATCCTTGATAACATCATAGAAAATTATTAAATAAGCACCAAAATTTTATAACATTCAGACACAAATATTATTGGATGTTTTCTCACTTACTCTTCAAATCACAAGCCTGCAATGACCTTTGCTTGCGTGTGTCCATCATCCACCTTGTAGAGAATGGTATCACACCTCTATTTGAGGAAAGCATCCTGCATCCTACCCTTGTTCACATACATGAGCTTGACTGACCTGGCTTCAGGTGTGGGTGCGTGGGCAAGTTACTTGTGATTATTTAGTAGAAAGAACACCTCGGGACCCATCACAAGTGGATCAGAAAGTACAGATATATTTTTATGAAGAAGTAAGAGTAATTAGACTCAGGATTTGAGGTGCATACTAAGAAGGGGGCACAAGCAAGGACTGTGCACTGTTTCCAGTGCTTACTTTGGAGGCTATTTTTAAAATGCCTGAGGATGAGTCATCAAGACGCTCAGCACAGGCAGTGGGAAGACTAGACGAGAGAAGGAGGAGGACCACTGTATTTTAACATTTGGATGCAAAGCCAAATCCCCAAATCTTCCAGTTTTTGTTAAGTTATTTAAATCAGCATGAATTATCCCTCTTCGATTTACACTTACAAAGTCCCAAGGAACAAACCAATTAGTTCATCGATCAAGTAAGTTAGCTTAAAAAGCCATGCCACCGTGATCTTTCTCCAGCAAATAGAACAAATTTTGACGTAAATAATGAATTTTAAAAAGTTTGAATTACTATAATTTTTGTTCAGGAATATGCATTTTATATAGCTAAAGACTTATACAAATTCACTGATATATTTCAGGAGCAAAACACACCTACTGGATTCAATTTTCTAAGATAATTGCAAGATAAAAAGTTAAGGATGGAATTGTGTTAGCAGCCTCAGCGTGCTGTAGCGGCTAACAGTAGCGGCCACCTCTCACTCACAGAACTCCAGCCAAAGGAGAAGCTGGGTAAAAAGGGAAGTGTCTAAGCCATGGATCATACAAAGCAGAGAGCCCCAAATGCCCCTGTGGTAAAGCCCCCAGGAAAGGACTGGCTATAAAAGCTGCCCAGAGAGGAGCGTGCCCTCTGCTGGAGGGGTGAAGAAGCACATCTTTACCAGCCTGCACTGAGGCACTCCCATCAGAGGAGATCCCATGAGAAGTCCACTGAATGGATCTGCAAACTCCCCTTCCAGTGGCCGGAGTGAGAAACTGCTGGAGACTTCAGAACACAGCTGCGCTTCCGGGTGCTTTGCAGCAGGCAAACGAAGGATATCTGGTTGGCTCTTGAAGACACTAACTTGTGTGCTATCCACATCAAATGTTTCATAATTGTGCCACAAGATATGCACTCCGCAGACATGGGGAAGGTGCCTAAAAAGCCACTGAAGGGAAACCTCTTAACCTCAAAAATAAACAAATAAATAAAAAGATTGTCTCTCAATCTTCTTTCTGTTACCAGAGCTCAGAAAGTCAGGCGTTTTCCCCATGAGTGAACGGTTCTAAGGACATGGCTGCTAGGAGAAAAGTGGGGAGAGAAATCAGGTGTGGGCATTTTCCCTTTTTTATTGTGTGTGAATTTTTAATATAAACCCAGGATGTAAAGCATTAACGCAAGTCAAAACGTTTCTGTGAACAAGTTTCAACAGTTCGACTTTATAACAGTTATAAATAAGTCTTTCAAAACTTTCTGGACAATGTCAGGATTTAGGTTTTTAAAAGAAGTAACTTCCTTATTGACAGCAACGGCATGGTGTTGGCCTTGTACACCCGACATCTGAGTGTGCATTCTCAACGCCTTCTGTCTGTAAGTGTGCTATTAAAACACATTTTAAACCATAAAAGGATGAAATCAAATTCACAAATTAGGGAAAACATCTATTTTTTAATTTAAATATCTGTTAGACTTTTAATTTAAAGTAATTTTTATTTATTTGCAAGTTTTTTAATAAAATTTAAAAAATAAAAAATTTCAATTGAAAACCATTATTAGTCTACATTTTCCTTTTTTAAAAATAATCTTTAAAGTGAACTTAGCACTTTGTCTAAATCTCTGTACATGTTTCTCCTTTCAAACTTCATAACCATCAGAAATATATGGTACATGACTCCAGTAAAGATTGACCTGATTCACATGGACATCAAACTGTGAAAATCAATTAAAATTCAAACAGAACAGGGAGTCAGAGATGGTAGTTTAGGATTGTACCTTACACATGTTGGGACCAAAGCCCAAAACCAAAGTCTTCAAGTTTTCATTATATCAAGAAATTTAAGTCTGAATTGTTGAGGAGACAGAATTTCACAAAGCCTGTTCCAAGTTTGTATTTGAAATAAAATTTAAAATTTAAAGTTTCTCTCTTTCTGCTTGTTGATGTCAGAGAGTCTGTAGCAGTGAAATTAAATTTGGTGAGTTCTATGAAAAAAATCACAGCCAGGGAAGCTTTTTGTATTTCTATTGTTTTTTTTTAATTACTTTATTGCTATTTTAAGTGTAGGGGTGTTTTACCTGCATGTATATATGTGCTATACATGCACCACATATGCATAATGCCCTTAAAGGCCAAAAGAAGGTGCCAGATCCCCTGCAACTGGAGTTACAGACAGTTGTGAGTTACCAACCAGGTGCTTGGAATCAAACCCTGGTCCTCTGGAAGAGCATAAAGCACCCTCCAGCACTGAACAACCTCTCTAACCCATTTACTGATTTTTATTTGCTGCTTCTGCTAGCCAGGAATTGTCACAATTCACAAAGATCCAAATGAGAAAGTTCTCTTCTGTCTTGTCTTAGGACATATGTCTATTTGCTTGGTTTTTCTGAGTCCAACACATATTGTGACTGAAACCAGCAACCTCAATGCAGTGGCTAGCATTTCAGAAGCCTGGAGCTCTAGACACCCAGCCATTCCTCAGAAGGCCCAACAGCTACTTCTAGTACCATCCTGTGACTTCCTCAAGATATTTGCTAAGTGCTTGAACAAGCTTAAAATTTTTGTCTTTTTTCCCAGTGTGTTAGAAAAAAAACAAAAGAGCAAATAGCTTAAAAGAAGCAAAAAGAATACATGGTGAGGTACTAGACTTAAAGTATCATTTGTGAAGAAAATCCTCAGGATGGTATTGTTAAAACCTAGTGTTCTTAGTTTACAAACAACAACAACAACTGAAATCTCATCATAGGACAGGTATTGTTGTTTTTAATAAGATGAAAGGATCACAGCTAAGAAGGGTTTGTGTGCTTCACTGCAACACAGCAGAGGCATCCTGGGCAAGTGAGCAGCTGAGGAAACAAGCACATCCTTGAAAAAGACAGCTGTCAACAAAGATCATTAACCCATTCATGTACCTCCCAACGTCTCCCTGCTCAGCCCTGTTAGCTCTAAGATGAGGTTCTCCACAGACAAACCATGAAGAACTTCAAGCTGACCAACTGGCCAAGAAACCTGCGGGGGCTGTGAAGCCCCATTGCTAACTACTGGCATCACAGCCTTTTCTGTTTCACGTGGACGCTTTCACCGTTGGAAGTGCCGTCAAAGTTCACAACGATGTGCTGCGGCACGCTTTAATCTTCACTTCTGGATTAACATGCTTTTGAGAAAACAGTATAACTAGTTCATTTTCAGGTAAAAAGGGAGATTTGGGGATCATGACTAATCATTCTTCCATGGTTCAGAATTGAAGTCAGTAACAACTTGCAGCAGCTTCTCAAGGGCTTTAGCTTGTATCTACTCACAGGGTGAGAAAATACAATTAAGTCTGGGCTGATACAGGATTTTCTTAAGTTAAAAACAAAAAAACAGACCACCCTCCTTGAAGAAGCAAAATCCTTTAATTGCATCAAAACATCTATCTTAAATATGGAGTCAGAAATGTAATAATGGGATAAAGGATTAAAGTGAAGAGTACAGTACTCTTAATGGAAGCCCACGTTTATTTAGCAAAACTTATTCCTACTTAAAATTCAAAAGCGAACAGTTCTAATCAGAGCCTAAGACAATCCGCCAATCAGCAAGCAGGAAATGCCCTCTCACTAAAAAGAAACGGAAAACACAATGCATAAAGTAGATGCATTAAAAACCTTTCCATGCATGTGTTCCCCAAATAATTGCTTGTAGCTTTACACCTAGCGACTCCAGTCTTTTCACAACAGTATATTTCCTGCCATAGAATGGAAATGTAAGTGTTACTGCATTTATTTATTTGTTGTGAACAGGGGGCATGCCCTGGCATGTGGACGGGGACCTCAGTTTAGGAGTCAGTTCTCGTCTTCCAGTTCACGTGGAATCCAGGGATCAACAAAGGTGAGTGCCTTGGCAGGAAGTGCTTTACCCACTGGGGCAAATCTCTGGGCCCCAAATGTTATTTTTCAAATAAATTCTACATTATAATCAGATTAGAGCATATAGCTGGCTCAAACCATCAAATTGAACATGAAGACTTGTGAGTGACACATAGACTAGTTTAATCTATATTTTAATATGCCATATATTGTCCCCCGTTCAGCTTTTAAAACTACAATCGCATTTTTCTTTTGAGCTGAATAGTATTATATATATGTACACACACACACACACACACACACACACACACACACACATATATATATATGTATATATATATACATTCCACATTTTAACTATCCAATTTTCCACCCAGTTATGAACAACTAGGTTAATACTAATCCCCCGCTGTAGTGAATGAAGAAGCAATAAATACAGGAGTGTAAACATCTCTATGGTAGGGTATAAAGTTATCTGGATAGATGCCCAGCAGTGAAACAGCTGAGTTATATTTTATGGCAGTTCTATTTTTAATTTTTGTGGAACCTTCCAACTTATTTCCATAATTGTTGCATTAATTTTTACTCATCAGTAGTAGGTAAGTGTTTCACTTTCTCTACATCCTCTCCAACATGTGTTATCAGATTTCATGATTATAGTCATTCTGACTCAGGTGAGGTGGTATGTCAACCTGACAGGAGCTAAAGTCATGTGAGAGAGGGAACTTCAGGGAAGAAAATGCCTTCACAAGACAGGGCTGTAGGCAGGCCTGTAGGGCATTTTCTTAATTGGTGATAAATGGGAAAGGGCCCAGATCAGTGTGGACAGGGCCACCTCTGGGCTGGTGGTCCTGGATTCTTTTTTTGTTTTGTTTTGTTTGTTTGTTATTATTTTGTTTTATTTTACAATACTATTCAGTTCTACATAACAGCCACAGATTCCCTTGTACTCCCCCTTCCTGCCCCCCTCCCCTTCCCCCCCAGCCCGCCCCCCATTCCCACCTCCTCCAGAGCAAGGCCTCCCCCCCTACCCACCCACCCCCACCCCCGAGGACTGAGATCGACCTGATAGACTCAGTCCAGTCCCCTCCTCCCAGACTGAGCCAAGTGTCCCTGCGTAAGTCCCAGGTTTCAAACAGCCAACTCATGCAATGAGCACAGGACCTGGTACCACTGCCTAGATGCCTCCCAAACAGATCAAGCCAATCAACTGTCGCACCTATTCAGAGGGCCTGATCCAGTTGGGGGCCCATATGGTATGTACTCACTCATAGGAGGATACTAGATGTGGAACAAGGATGACTGGACTGCTACTCACATCACCAGTGAGGCTACCTGGAAAATAGGACCCCAAGAAAGACACGAGGATCGCCCAATGAGGGAGAAATTGATGAGATCTACATAAATAACCTGGACATGAGTGGGAGCAATGAATGGCGAGGGTCGAGGGAAAGAGAGCAGGAGATCCCAGCTGGATCAAGAACAGAGAGGGAGAACAAGGAATAGGAGACCATGGTAAATGAAGACCACACGAGAAAAGGAAGAAACAAAGTGCTAAAGAGGCCCACAGAAATCCACAAAGATACCACCACAAAAGACTGCTGGCAAAGGTCGAGAGACAGCCGGAACTGATCTACTCTGGTGATAAGATGGCCAAACACCCTAATAGTCATTCTAGAAACCCCATCCAAGGACTGAGGAATCTGGATGCAGAGATCCATGGCTAGGCCCCAGGTGGAGCGCTGGGAGTCTAATTAGCGAGAAAGAGGAGGGTTTATATGAGCGAGAATTGTTGAAACCAAGGTTGGATAAAGCACAGGGACAAATAGCCAAACGAATGGAAACTCATGAACTATGGTCCTGGATTCTATACAAAAGCAGGCTATGCAGGAGCAGTATGCACTGTGCACCACCGTGCAGGGGCAGCAGGCACTGTCCACCGCTGTGCAGGGGCAGCAGGCACTGTCCACCACCGTGCAGGGGCAGCAGGCACTGTCCACCGCCGTGCAGGGAGAGTAGGCACTGTCCACCGCCGTGCAGGGGCAGCAGGCACTGTCCACCGCTGTGCTAGGGCAATAGGCACCATCCACCACTGTGAGGGGGCAGTAGGCACCGTCCACTGCTGAGCCATCTCTCCTGGTCTTAATTTGAATATTTTCAATGAAAAAGTCTTTCTGATAAATAAAGAAAATATTAGACATGCCCAACAAGCAGCACTTCTTATGTTTCTGAATATATACTTTGAAATATTTGCCTATATGATAATTTAAAATGTCAAGTTTCAAATATTTTCTAACAAGTAGTAAAATGAAAAAGATTACAATATACAATTTTAACTGGAAAAGGTGGCCATTTTTACAGTACTCTTACTGACCATTACTTCCCTTCTTCTTCCTGACAGTCTTTCAGAATGATCAAGTGGCTATAAACTATAACTAATGGCAGAAGTACAAGAATCATGAATGGTATCTTTGTAAGACATCTGTTTTTCCTGCCCATTAAGAGCAAGACTATGAAAGGAGTCACTGTTGATATGTTTATTATTCAAGCGAATCGTTTTCTAATAATGTCGGTGTGCCATCATCCTTCTCCACTCAGCAGCAGGAAGCTGAAGCTCAGTTAAAACATATTTCCTCATCATTTGTCCAAGGTGAGTAATTAGATGAATGAAAAACTAATAAACCTCACCATTTTCTATACACAAGCTCGTACCAAACATTACTCCTTTCTCTCCGAATCTCAGTGGAGAACATCCCTCACTGCGTTCATCACAGTCGTATCAGAAATGCCAAGAGCATGCTGTTGTACAGGACAACCCTCCCAAGCCAAACAGCCACCATTCTGGGGAGTCCAGCTGTACGAATGTGGAAAACATCACCCCACCTGGGCGTGTGGACTGTTCGTGCCCCTCCCCCTCAGGCCCTCACCACAACACCCAGCTATTCCATGTCACCTGCTGTTGGCAACTCTGGCCTAATTGCAGATAGCCTCAGGGAGGGGCTAGAGTGCACAGGCCTGGGAGGAGGAGAGAAAGGACTTTCAGTGCACCCCTTTGTGGGGACCCCCACACCCAAGTAAATACCCCTCATTGGTTCTCCACAGTGAACTTGGTTGAATCCTCCTTGGTTTGTCACTGGGACTGCAGAAAGAGTAGAAATTGCTTCCATTTCCCCACGTAAAGACATTTGAACAATGAATTCTGAGAGACTAACAACACAACTTCTGATTATGCACACAATTACATTATATAAAGTAACAACCAGGGCAGAAAAGAAGAAACTTAGTAGGCCCATATCATTCCTGGAAAACTGTCCTTAGACAAATTAGTCACTTTTATTTAAATTATTTGCTTTTGTGTCTAAGTTACATAAAATATATATCTAATGGTCAATACCCACCCATGTGTCTTTGTAGTAAGACTTGCTGACCTTGACTTAGAATGTCACTCTGCGGCCCCCAGCACACTGAGGCTATCAAAACCACATCCCTATGATGTGCTCTATTTGGTTCATTCAAATGCTATAATTTTAGAGTTCTTTAGAAAGCTGCTTCTACAGTTTGGACAATTAGTATTCCATAAATTAAACAACCTGAGAAAGATACACACTTCATTCAACTGGTATTTAAAGAAAGTCATCACACAAAAAGACTCTCAACAGGGTATTTTCACATAAATACAACACACTTTATTCCAAGAACAGAAATAACAGCACATACATTTGGAAATTCTCTATTTTTTCCATGGACTGGTTATGCAATTTGTTTTTAGCCTATTATTTATGATTTTCTCATTTCATTAAGATAACATGAATTGGATAAATCAGAAATTAAATCATACTTTTAGCACTAGTAGTAGGGTAGTGAATGTGTCGCACAGTTTCTAGGACATCAGCTCACTCTGAGTGAACTGTCTGCCTTCAGCGAATCCATAGCGGGTCTCTCCTGAAGATCATCAGCTGTCAGTCATCAACTTGCTTGTGTGGCTAGTTCTAACTTACAGCTCTATTTTCAGAAAATGCTTTCCCTGCCTCTGGGACCCAACACTTTCTGGGTTATATGCTTTAAAGCAATGAATCTCAACTCTCTCAAATGAGACACCATCATACCACAGGAATTACTTTGTAATAATTCAGACTTCATGAATCTAACTGAAGGATTATAGTTGTCTAGAAATATATACATTCCACATTGACACAATATTCTAAAAACAATTCTTACATTGTGTCATGATAAGGGAAAATCATCAAGTTTCATTAAAAGTATATGACAGGAATGTGGTGATACATTGTGTCCCCCAATATATTGTTCACGCTAATAAAGCTTATCTGAAGATCATAGGAAAAAGCCAGCCACTGTATTAAACATTTCTATATAGTCAGGCAATGGTAGCACATGCCTTTTAATCCTAGCATTCAGGAAGCAGAGATCCATCCAGACTTCTGTGAGTTGAAGGCCACATTGGGAATAGAGCCAGGCTGTGGTTGCGCATGTCTTTAATCTAAAAAACTTGAGATCTCGCGTCTTTGCTTGGGAAGGCTACACGCCTTTAATCCCAGGAAGTTAGGGCAGGAAGCAGAAAGGTATAGAAGGCATGAGGACCAGGAACTAGAGTCTCTTAAGCAATTCAACTGAGATCCATTTGAGTGAGGATTCAGAGGCTTTCAGTCTAGTCTGAGGAAACAAAACCAGCTGAGGAGTTGGCAAGGTAAGGTTGGCTGTGGCTTGTTCTGTCTCTCTGATCTTTCATTTAACCCAATATCTGGCTTTGGGTTGTTTATTATTATTATTATTATCATCATCATCATCATCATTATTAAGACCTATAGAAATTTGTGTTAACACAGGAATATTTTGTAAATAACTATTATTGAATGATCTCAATTTTTATATTTTGAAATAGTGGTATTTCATCCTCAGTCTATTCAAAGAAGCTCCAACAACTATACATGTTTAACATTATTTTCATGATTTTTGTGGTATCTATTTTTCTATACTACAACATTTTTTAACTTGTTGAGTTGAATAAAGTAGGCTATCTATAGTCCACAAATCTGAAAAAATAATTTTTGCTTTTGTTTCCATAACTGTCTCCCATTCTTTTCATGGTTCTCAAGTTATCCTCCCCACCAGTTCCCTAAGCATGTGGGACTATAGACCTGTACTACTACTCCCTGCAAGTTCCTGTGGTTTTCTCATCACTTCTAAGACCCCTGAGCCTAGTATTCCTACATGAAAAAGTACAGCAGACCTCTGCAGGACTTGCTCCCTTCCTACAGAGAAGCTCTCCCGCGCCAGGTGACTCGGCACAGCAGGCAGGTGAGCACTACCACGGCCTGCTTTGCGACTCCTCGAACAAATTCTGTCTATCAACCATATCAGACGGGCTACAGCTAAGTCTTCTCTGCAAATGTGCTAGGGAGGAGGGAGGGAAGCAAGGAGGGAGGGAGGGAGAGAGAGAGAGAGGTGGGGGAGGAGAGAGAGAGAGAGAGAGAGAGAGAGAGAGAGAGAGAGAGAGAGAGAGAGAGAGAGAGAGAGAGGTGGGGGGAGGGAGAGAGAGAGAGGTGGGGGGAGGGAGAGAGAGAGAGGTGGGGGGAGGGAGAGAGAGAGAATGTGTCTATATAATACAAACCGGGAAAATTATGTCAAAATCTACACTCTTGTAATTTCAAATTTTGTTCATCTCCCAGGCTGTGAACCTCACAAGGACTGGAAGCCACTCTGAAGCTTGACCTTGTCCTCAGGCCGGTGGGAGGTCTGCAGTAGACAGTGGTAAGTCAGCAGGCAAGCGGGGTGACTGGACTCAGGATGAAAGGAAAGATTTAAAAGAAAATTGAAAATGCAAAGTTTGAGGCTGAGCCACATGAAGCTATAATGCTGTAGAATGCCTTTGAGGGCTCTTTGGAATGCATGACTTAATACATTTATTTTTATTAGTTTGTTTAATTTAAACTTGCTATCTATGAGGACATAGCTATTATATTTGAGAGAAAAAATATTATAATTGAGAGAAAAAAATTAAGTGACTCGAAAATTGTCACATGGTTGAAATATCAGAAACAAAATTTGGGCTGAATATGCTCATTTCATTTATATATATATAATTTTTTTTTTTTTTTTTGGTTTTTCGAGACAGGGTTTCTCTGTGTAGCTTTGCGCCTTTCCTGGAGCTCACTTGGTAGCCCAGGCTGGCCTCGAACTCACAGCGATCCGCCTGGCTCTGCCTCCCGAGTGCTGGGATTAAAGGTGTGTGCCACCACCGCCCGGCCTATTCTATATTTTTTTAAACTCATATGCAACTTACCTGTTTCCTCGGTAAAATACAACATTAAAAACTCGTGCTACCACTAAACTGTATCTGACATGGATTTACTTACTGAAAGCAATTGTAAACAGACTGTAAAATTAAGTTTCTATCTTTTGGCTTTCTATATTCCACTGTACCTACCCAGCTGTTACCAATGGACTCACATGGCCAGTGAGAAAACACACATACGTACTTAAAAATACATATGGTTTCAGTACATTCATATGTCTATTAACGACGCTTTTCACATTGTGAATACCTAAATTTACATGGTGACAGTCAGCAATAAATTAACACACAGTCCATTATATTGTATTAAACTTTACTAGTATTGTGGCGGGCAGAATCTGATGGGGCTTCCGACAATCGCCAACACCCAGTATCTATGCCTGTGTAATGCCCTCCCTGAGTGAGGGCGGGGCCTGGGAACTCATCCCCATCTACAGAATGAAGCAGTGACCGCTTGTTGCTCAGCTAGGAAGGTAAGGAGGAGTGGGAGGTTGGCCTTGCTGGCTGCCTCCTTTGCTTGCTCTGCTGTAGTAAGAGGCTGTGTGAAGAAGGTCCTGTGAGAAGGAAGAACGGAATTCCTAGTGCAAGAGCCCAGAGTGAGCATAGTGAGCCCCGAGTTGGAAAGGGGGTCATTTCTAAGAGGGCTAGGGTGACTGCAAGCCTGATGCTGACCCAGACACAGATGGTCACCAGCTAAATCTGCCCTCAGGCTTACAAACATTGGCTATACAGTAAATGACAATGAAATACATTCCCTAAAGAATTAGTTCAAGAATCCTCCATATTGCACTTCCTGAAAAAATACGTTCTCATTTTCATGCATAACCAGTTCCTTTTTATCACAAATAAATGTAACCAATCAGTGTGTCTAATACTGAATTTCATTTGGATATGCCCTAGTAAGCTGTCCTTATTGATGTTTTTAGAGTTTACCAAGTGAGCCAACCAAACTCCTTAAAAACAATTTTGTTTTTCAAAATGTAGACAAATTTGAAGACATTATTTTTATGACCATCATATTTTCCCAAATGACTAACTGTAAATAATAAAAGCCCAAGTAATACTAACAAGTGAAAGATATTTTATCTAATAAACATCCCACATCAAGAAAAAAATAAAAGGAGGGAGGGGGAGGAGTCTAGTCACTCTGAACGGGGCTTGTGGGTTCCTGGAAACAGGTTCAGTGTTGCGTGTTTGGGGTGCATGATTCAGTGTTGTGGAAACAGCTGCTTTTCACTCCATTGCCCACGTTAAATACTAAGTACCTGCTCACTGAAGGAAACCAAGGCCGACCTCCTCCAATCTTATTTTAAGTTTTGGTTTGTTTGTTAATGATTGTCAGCATTTAGACACACAGACCTACTCTATGAACAGTCCTCTGCTCTTGAAGGATGGCACCTAATACCACTTCAGGGGAGAAACCAAATTCAGTCTTTGGACAAAGAGATGTCTTAGAGATGATGGACTTGTTTTTGTATTTCCTAACAAGGGCACTTACAGTTATTACAAAGATTCAGAACCCAGAATGTTTCTAGGTATCTTTCAGAGTGCACACAAGACTTTTGAAACAGACAGCAAAGGATAATAGCATTTAACCCACCAAATACAGTAATCTGATGTATTTGCGATGCAAGACTTATTTACATAATTTCATTTAATTTAATGCTGCTAAAGGCTTCAGTTTTTAGTTTCATATCTTGTTTGGAGAATTTACATGGTTTTCGTAAGTCTTGCACACATAATTCCTAGACAGACATGTACAGAAACACTTTGTTGGCTGTATTCCCACTGTAGGCCTTCCACATCTGGAGCAACATTAAACACTGGAATTCGGAACCAGTGTGATGGACCCTAGACTGCAATCTCCACAGCTGCTTCCCGCAGCTCTCCCAGCTGACATAGTCCTTTCTCGTGTTCCCACCTATGAAAGTGCTCACTGACTCAGGGGTTCCTTTCAAAACTACCATTGCCTCTAACCAAATCCACCAGAAGACTGCTGAGCAGGAAGAAATAAAAATTTGAACATGTAGAGACAAAATTCCAAGCACTCTACTATGTCGAGATGTTTCCTTTCCCCTGCCCCCTTCCTGCCTATTTATCTAGCTCTCCTCTGGTTGACTTCCATTTTAATTATATTAAGATGTATAAGAGAAAGGAAACATTCCCTCTCTAAACTATACTAAAGTAACCTAACTCTAAAACAAAATTTATTAGTGAATAAAAATAGTATAGTGAAACTCATGGTCATACAAAGAAAGGAAAAAAAAACCAACTAGACTCAGGTTTCAGGTTTAACTTGCATCAGACTGTCACTGGGTAGGGCTAACACATTGCCTAGCTCTCCATCTTCTCCACATTCATTTGATTCTGTTTGGTGGTTTCTTTGCTTGGTTGAGGTAAGGCCTCATTATATAAATCAGGCTGATCTCAAACTCATAATCTTCCTGCCTCATATCATATAAATGATGGGACTATTGGCAGCTTCTACCATGGCTAGCTTCACATGATGCTTCCAAGGTCTAATTTTTACAAATGCAGCATCTGGGGCTTAGAATCTTGACATACATTCTCCAACACTATACAGCTGTTTGTTTAGTACAGAAGCAAACAGACACTGATTCATTGGACTAGTCGGTCCTGCGCTCAGACAACTCTTGAACCTTGAAAGCATGTTTACTTCTACCTCGAATACCTGAGAATTTAAATACACACACAGAGTGGAAAACAACAGGACTTTATAATGTTTGTAGACCTTAAAAGTTTTATTATAGTTCATATGTAAAAATTATAGAAAATGTATACTTATAAATATTTATATTGAGAATCACTATGAAAATATTTTAGACATCAATAAAATAGCTGTTATTGGCTTAAAACATTCACACTTTATAGATATTAGATCTTAACAAATTCTTAATTATATCAGATATAGATTTTCAGGTAATTAGAACAGGTTCCTCCAATAGAATTTTATATTTTACAAATCCGTGACTGCCATAGAAAAGTTGGATTAAAAATAATACAAAATAAGATTTTGTTTTTGAAAACAGTTTCTCAAACTCTAAATCCTCATACTCCACATACTTAAGTGATGGACTTACCAGTGTGCATTACTACCCTGGATAAGAGTAATCATTTACTGATAGCGGTATCTTGAAAGATTTTACAGGCTTTTTCTTCATCCCACCATGGGTAGCTTATAGAGACCTGGCTTTGAAGGTCTCAGCTCAGAGTCACACAGAACTGTCAGAGAGCAAGCAATGGATTCCAGGTGCTTCTTTTGTTTTCAAGCAAATACACTTTCCGAACAGGGAATTCTCTCAGGTATAAAGACACTAAGACAACCTACTTGTACCTCACCCTGTAAGCACATAGAGCATGCTGGGTATTGGAATCACATATTAAAGCTGCTGGATTCAGCAGATAAAAATCACAAGACATCCGGTTAAATTCAAACTGCAATAAGCAATTTACAACGCATGTGTGTCCCACGTGATATTCGGACCACACTTAATACTAAAAATTATTTATTTATTATTATATATAAAGTATTGTTATTTATAATAACAAATTATTATTATGTATTTAGAAATTACAACCAACAGGGCATTGATGTTTTAGCTGGCAACTCTACTCTTCACTGGAAATCTGTCCGTAGTGAATGCAGACACATTTACCCGATGTGAGTCGTGGAGCCCTGAAGGTTCTAGGGATTGGACACGCTCTTTCTTTCTTCCATGTTGAGCTTTACCTAGATAAATTCTACTTTACATCTGCATAGTGTGGTGTTAGCATTATTCATCCACGATTCCCTTGCAACACATGGAAAACTGATTTCTTTATAATTCCTACCATATTCATAAACTATAACCAAAAATTATAGTAAATTGAGTAGGAAATTCCTGACCAAGGACACAGACTCAAATTTTTACTCTACCCATTATCTGTCTTTGTGCAAGAATATGTATCTCTTTAGGCCTTGGTCAGTTTGACTTTCACAGCCCTTACAGTTCCAACATCTTAGATGTCCAGGCTCCTGTGTAAACTAAAATGTGTCATATTTTTAAAGGTGAAACCGAGGTCATGTTTACATATTTTAGAGCAATACTTACAGCTATGTACTAAAGAACACTGAAGTACTGCCTATAAGGTGGTCTTTACATTTTCTGTGTACTAACTTACACAGACAAGCTGATGTCAGTCTCAGCTCATCATGCTCCTACCTCAGACTTCCACATAGTGTTGAAAATTCCCCACTATGCCTGTATTGATGATGATCATTATATTTAAATAAAGTTTATCTATTTAAAAATATACCTGCAGGCTAATGATATACCTAGGATAATTTCACAAATTGTAGCTGTACATAAAAATACATTATTTTAAATTTTAAAGATTTATTTGTATTTTCACACACACACACACACACACACACACACATGGACACATGTATGCAGGTGTGTATACAGGCCAGAAAAGGGTTTCAGATCCCTTGGAGCTGGCACTACAGCGGTTATCCCCTGCCCAACATGGATCCTCTGCAGGAGCAGCAAGCTCTTTTAAAAACTGAGCCTTCTCTGTCTTCCCGCTGTGTAATTTTAAATATCTATGGTTACCTGGAAAGCCAGTAATCAATCACATTTATTCCAAACCACCCCAAAAGCAACTGTCAGACTTACTTATCCATCTACACAAGAACTCCAAGATAATGTAAAGCAGTCACAGGTCTGACGACCTATGATCTAGATCTGTATATATCTATACAGGTCTATGTTTGCACAAAATGTAATTCCAACTTCTCAATGAGAATCTTCTGGAAATCCCATTCCTTGTATAGAGATGATCAGGAGCAAAGCATCTTGCCTTCCACTAACTAACTAGCTGCTACCAGCGTGATCACAAACACCTTCGTCTACGGGAGTGCTATGATCATCAGAATCTAGTTGCCAGGCATTCATTTTAAGTGCTTAAATAACATATAATGGAGAAAGCACTTCATTGCCAATTTGATGAAAATGACATAAAGTTAAGCAATTTCAGATTTGCCATGAGGCATGGGTCAGAATGTTACAGGATTTCCCATAAAATAGAGGACTTTAGTTAAATCTGAAATTTAAATTCCAGTTTGAAACATAATTACAAACTTATTTGAAGTATTTTTGTTTACTGAATCTGGCAATCCTATGTGGGCTACCTGATAGTTGGTATTTGCCAGCTTACACATTTCCTTTTGGGTTTTGTTTTGTTATGTTAATTTTATTTTTTGAGAATTTCATACAGGAACACTGTATTTATGTCAATTTTACTCCTCTATTTCTCCTGCTCATCATATGTCCCCAACTCCTTCTCAAATTCATGACTGCTTCTTTAATTATTGCTACATATGCCTAGTATCTGCATATACATGTAACACGTACACACACAACATCTACCGAGAACACAGCCTACTGAGGCCTCTCAGTGTTGTTCGTATGTGCATAGGTTAGGGCTGACCACGGTTGGATAACTGTCAGGGAGCAATCTCATCCTGGAGAAAACTGACTTTCCTTCTCACGGCCGCCACTGATGCTCTTCCCCCACCCCACTGCCGTGGCAACTGCTGTTATGCAGGTCTTGTTGAGGCAGCCATAGTGTTGAAACTTCATGGGTGCAGCTGTCCTGCCATGTCAAGAAGACACTATCTAGCAGTAGGTACCCTGGTCCTCTGGTTCTTAGAATCTTTCTTCCCCCTCTTCCACGATTCTTCCTGAGCCTTGGGTATAGGGCTTTCATCACAGATGCATCAATTGTGGCTGAGCATGTGAACTGTCTTTTCAGACCTAAGGCCTGACCGATAGGAGGGAATTTATGTCTGACACTGTAAGTCTAGTCAGCTCCCTGTGGATGGACCAGTCATGGACCCTAGAGACAACCTGCTGTTGCCATTCTAATAAACCAATAGAGTCTCTAACTGTATTCTAAATAGTTATTCTCTTTTTCCCACAGATAAGTGCTGCTCTCACCCTCATTAAAGAAGTTTGTTTTTGTAACTGATGTACATTGTTACAGAGATCCATAACTGATCAAACTGCAATTATCTTTTCTCTAAAACATTTCTATTTTTATTTTCATCCTATAGTTGAGAGGTTAGACCTATCGCAACCATGAAGATATGAGTAAGTTTATGTGTATGTGTGTGTGTGTGTGCATGCGTGCATGTATGGGAGTGTGTGCATGTTCTCCTGAGTGCAGCACACATGTACAAGACACAGAGGACCATGAAGGGATGAATAAGTCTGTGTGTGTGTGTGTGTGTGTGTGTGTGTGTGTGTGTGTGTGTAGGTGTGTAGGTGTGTGTGTGTGCATGTATGGGAGTGTGTGCATGCTCTCCTGAATGCAGCACACATGTGGAAGACAGAGAGGACAGTGTCCAGTGTCAGCCCTTTCCTTTTGCCTCTCATGAGACACTGTCGGCCATTTGTCACCATGTGAGCCAGGCCAGCTGGCATAAAAATTCCCGCGGAGTCCCCTGTCTCCAACTCCTATTTCTTGTCAACGGTATTATGCTTACAGACCCATCATATAACACCAGCTTTTAACACAGGTTCTTGGGACTCAAACTCAGCTTCTCACACTTATGTGCAAAAGCTTGACCTACTGAACCCTCTCCCCAGCCCCTGCCATCATTTTCTGTACCATCAACATCCACTTGCTTTATCAAAATCACATTCCTACCATTAGAAGTCTGAAAACACGCATTTTGGGAATATTAACGCCTTTCATACCTGTGAGTAGTTTATGAGGAGTCCACTTAATAAAACATTTCTTTTTTTCACTTCCTTTGCCAAGCCCCTGATCCACATCAGGCTTTCCATCTTCTGAGCGGGCGGGACTAAGGTGAAGTCAAGGCAGTGTACCTGCAGGGCACAAGCACAGCATTTCTCTTCAGCATTCCTCTTGGAGAAAAACAAAACACAGCTGCCATGTCCTATTAATTCTGTTCATTCATGTTAATAATTCCCAATGTCTTTTAGGCAATAAATACCTAATAAGGGGATGGTGCCTCCTTTATAAATATGAAATAAATGCTCAATGAGAATACATTGAAAAATACAAAATGCCACCATTCTGTTGCAAATCATACCAGTTTTATAAAAACATGATTCTACTAATTAAGTTTAATTAATGATCTATAACAAAGTTCATTATTTCTTAGCCTATGAAAAGCTAATAAAATTAATGGAAGTAACTTTGTACAGTATTTTAGAATATCTGACATCTCTAACAAATAATTATCTATGTCTAACAAGCCCCAAGCAATTTTTTTACGGAACATTGTTTTTAGCAAGGTCTGTATTCTGGAAAATATGGCGTTTTGGTATGGAAGGACTCGGTTTTCTTTAAGGGGCTGGCCACTGGGAGTTTGAGCAGTACCCAGTGGGTACATGGGCAACACAAATTGGACTTGGTGTATTTTTTTTTTCTTTTGGAGGGGAGGGTAGATCTGGGAGGAATAGGAAGTGTGTGTGATTGGTGTGTATTGTGTGAAATTTGCAAATAATCAAGAAGAATACTATGCTGAAAACATAAATAAAAATTTAAAAAATATAACTGAAATTTAAAGGATCCCAGGTTGAGCCTTCCTTAATTCTACAAATTATTATAGCTTTTTTAAGATAAATGGTTTTTTGTGTTTTGCGACAGGGTTTCTCTAGGTAGCCCTGGCTGCCCTAGAACTCACTCTGTAATCCGGGCTGACCTTGAAATCACAGAGATCCACCTGCCTCTGGTTCCCGAGTGCTAGGATTAAAAGCATGCACCATCACTGCCTGGCCCAAGATAAATTAGTGGAAACATAGCACAATGCTCTTACAGGAAACTGCCTAAATCAGTAGTTCTCAGCCTGTGGTTCACAACTCCCTTTGAGTCAAATGACCTTTTCACAGGGGTCATCTAAGGCCATTGGAAAACACAGATATTTACATTATGATTCATAACAGTACCAAATTTACAGTTATAAAGTAGCAACAGAATGATTTTATGGTTGGGGTCATCATAACATGAGGAACTGTATTAAAGGGCTGCAACATTAGGAAGGTTAGGAAACTATTAGCCTAAATGATGCAAAAAAAAAACCAAACATGAATAAATGTGTATGTTTTTTGAAAGACCTAATTCAAAATATTTTTTTCAGAACTAGAAATTTCCCTATTACATATGCTTACTAACCAGAGACACTTTAATGTGTCCCCACCCTCATGCTCTTCTACAGAAGAGCCCTCTGCTCCGCTCTCCCACAAGGAAATACATTTCTAGCAGGCATACATTTTATTATGTTCCTTCTATAGCACACATGAATGAGGTTTTCTACCCTAACATTGCATTTTTCTTTTCCAGGGAAGAACATTACATGAAACTCCTTGCTTTTTCCTTCACTGCTGCAGATTAAGCCTAGGGCCTCACACGTGGCTGGCATGCATACAATCACTGACTTATGTCCTAGCTCCTATTATGCTCATTTTAATAACACTGATTCAATAATTTTTAATAGATATTAGTTCAATAGTTATTCAAAAACAATGCTTTAGAACTTGTCATTAAACATAGTTAATTGAAAATAGGTACATACAGAAATTTCCTTTAGAAATCTAAAATGACATAAATACAATTATATGCCAAAGAAATAACTTTAAAATGACATTCCACAAAGAGACTAAAAGAAAAAAAGCAAGAAAAGTAAAGGTTTTTCAAGAAAATTAAAAGCAGAAAGGCTTTCCAATGAGCTGGGCAGCTGACAGGACAGGATGAGACGATGTGACCTTGGAGCCTCGGGATCGCCTTCTCCTACCTCTGCTTCCCTGGAACGTCATTCAGGTAGAATTTCAGTGCTTAGCTCCTGTATCGTGAGCGCAGCATGGCCAGAACTGTAAATGCACTACAAATGCCAGACTTCCCACCAATGCAGTTTAGCTTGTCAATCGGGATTGGAACCCAAGCCCTCAATGCCCACCAGCCACAGCAAGAGGTGTTGGTTCCTAGTTAGAAGTCCTATAAACGATGGCTCAAAAACATTAAAGTTGAAGAATTAAAGAGATTCCTTTATATCATCGATCAAACTACATCTACAAATCTCCTTCCCATGGATTTGTAATATTTGAGTGAACCCAAACTGCTGGTGATAGGCTTACAAACAAAAGGCAATCTAACTTCCCAAACTGTAGACAATTGTACAAATTGTAGTCACGGACAGAACATAGAGTCAGGGGGTTGACTACCAGGTACAAAATCTGCTCCTTGGTAATGATGGCAGAGACTGTACACCTTGGTGCTAAACCACCTTGCCTGAAAGACTACTCCTGTATGATGTTTAAGGCCTCAAAGTTTGATTAAACTTTTAAATATGTGTAAGTACCAGTATCATACAAACACTACAAAATGCTTCTGGCTTCTCGTGGTCCCGCCACAGCCTGGGTTCAAGGTCTGAGACAGAGAAGGGGCATGCATGTGAAGAAATTAAGCAGTATCCCACCACCAGATGAGTTTCAAACAAGTGGCCAGACCCAAATAGCTCAAGTCGTCTTTATTTATATTTCAAAAACAAGCATGTTTTTCCCACCCTCCAGCATTAACTTCTGGTAAAAACAAATATGTCAAATATGTTTTTCAATCAACCTTTATTTCAAAACAACTTTTAAACCAAAAACAACATTCAGCATGTTGGTAGCTTGGCTAAATATTGAGCCAGGCTCATCCTGTCCTTACAAAGCTAAAAAGTAATAAACATAGGCACACATTTTCCAGAACTACAATATCATTCAAAACTGAACAAAGCATATTTGTAGAAATATGAATATTCTGGCACAAACTGATTGCATAGAGTTAGCTTGCACTTCTTCAAATGACTATTAACTTTTCTTGCCTCCAATCCTGTCAGCACTGAATCAGAACAGGTCCTGGGGTCTGGGTTGACACCTAGGATTTCCAGATAAGAAACCTGAGAAGTAACTGTTACCAAAGAACTTTAAGGGAAAATATTTGAGAAAAAGTGGGGTTTCCAGGAATGATCACATCTGTCCAACACATGACTGACAAAGTGATACTGAAAACTGCCAAGAGAATCATCAACATTATGAGAGAGGAGAGCATACAAGGCCATGTAGTCCCAGCAGTATTCTGTGCTGTCCTGAAGTCCACTGGTCCTTGCCTCGTAAAGACCCACTCACTGGACAGGCACTCATATGCTGATCCGAACGAAACTAGGCTACATGGCTCCCAACATTGGCTAACATGTCACCCATAATTAATGTGTCTGGAATGCTTTGCTTTTGGAATGAATGACCTGGCCAATATGATTGTTCACCCATTTAAGTGTATGAAAAGTAATTTTTTGTTTAATATAAATTTTACCAAATACTTTTCAAGTTTTTTTAAATCTCATATTTAAAGAGAGGGAAATTGTTCCTAGGGGGGATTTCTCAAATAGTAACCACATAAAAGTGCTTTAATTCAAATTATAGTTCTCGTAGATATTTAAAATGCAGTAAGGAGAAAGAATGGGAATGTGGATAACCTTACTAGAGAAAGGATGGTGGTCCTGATGAAAACAGAGCTCTGTATGAGAAAGCTACCCGGAAGTCGGCACAGCAGAAATGCACCTGCCAGGGGCTGATGCACCTCTCGGAAGTCTGGCCTGGATCAGATGCACAATTTCAGTTATCCTGGAAGAACAGAGGAGTCCGCTTGTCTCTCGAAAAGTATATATTGAGGGCACCCTTCCCTTTTCTTTTAAGGTTATAATTTCCTTTTTCCTTGGAAAACTTGCCTATGAGCTGATGTCATTTCCACACTAGCCAATACCAACACACACTTACCAACACAAAGATAGTAACTGTTCTTACAAAACACACATTGCAGCAAAATCACTATGGTTGGAACCAAGAATGTGGTACAGTTGTTTCTAGAGTTGCTATCAATTCATGAGATGTGTCATCTGGAACCAGGTGATGGCTATTCCAACTACAGATCTGTAAAATGAAGAATGCCCAACGGCTAAGACATTATGTAACAAAACACAGGCGAAAGGTTCAGATCCCAACCAAGTATATTTACTACATGCTGAGCCTTGTGCTACCAACACAATAACAATAATATATCATCAGGTTCATAAAATTTAACCATGAAAAGTAGGCTGCAACTCAATACTCATTTACCAGATATAAAGACGTGGTGGTATTTTAAAGATAAAGACAATCTCCTACAGATGTCCTCACTAATGACATAATCTATTAAAAACAACCCTTTTATATTTATTTAGTTGTGCATCACAGTGCATGTGTGGAGTCTGAGGACACCTTGCAAGAGTTGGTTCTCTCTTTCCACCACATGGGTTCCAGGGATCAAACTTATATGGTTGAGCTTGGAAGCAAGAACCATTACTCCCTGAGCCATCTTGTGGGCACTAATGCCATGATTTTAAAAGCACATTATATTTTACATAGGACTATTAAAGTAGACCTTTTATTTATTTTTGTGTTTTCATGGTTTTTGTTGTTGTTTTTTTTTTTTTTTTTTTTTTTTTTTTTTTTTTTTTTTTTTTTGAGACAGAGACTCACTATGTAACCCTGGCTCACCTGAAACTCCCTATGGAGAGCAGGCTGGCCTTGAACTCATAGAAGTCTACCTGCCTTTCCCTCTCAAGTGCTTGGATTAAAGATGTACACACTATCCCTGGCTAACTTTGAACTTCTAAAACACACCAACCACTTATATAATTCCAATGGAAAAATTCAGTTGGTACAAAAATCACAAGTGAATCTAATTTTTAAAAGACAGACAGGATTATAAACAACTATAGCAAAGAGTTGCAAAATAATCATGACAACTATGGAAAGATGTAAATGTTTTATGTTAATAAAACAAAATGGCACTTTGGGCAAGTACATATCCATTGAAATTTAGCAAAATATTTCACCAAGTGGGAGTCCTGAAAATGCGTAAGAATACATTATCAGATATGTATTTTTAATCAATTCAGACTATCCATTAACTCAAATATAAATTATATTAATAGTATATTCTCTTTAGCATGGTATTTTCAAATTCTTTTACATGCATACATAAAGAAAGATGAAGCTGTCTCCTTCTGCCCTACAGAAAAGACTGATTTCATTGAAGCAGAGGGTAAACACTTCCTTGAGTGAAGTAGCAATGGCTGATGTATTTAACCTTGGCCGCTCCATGGGTGGCAAGGGCTCTGGCCCCCACTGTTGTTTGCACAGCCCATCTGCACTTCCGGCCCTGTACACTCAGTCCTACACATGCTCATATATCACTGGTCTCAGATGAATTGCAATTAATGCTTAATAATTTTAAATGTGATTTTCATTCATCTCTAAAGACAGGCACTTTTATTAAAGGAGCAGGCCTGAATATTAAATATAATAAAACTCCAACTTGCCATTCTTAAATACATTGTTCATGTTTTCAGGAAGGCCAGAGAAAGAAGTCAAGATTTTTAATATGAGGAGAAAAATGACTGTTTATTTGACTAAGAAAAAATTTAATTTTGTAGCTTAAATGTATCCAAATAACACATTGCTCAATGCCAAAAAAAAGTGGAAAGAGGGTGGCCAAGAGGAGAGTACTGGTAATTATCAAATAAATGACTTAGAAAGAAACAGAGATAGACCAGTGAGTGTGACACACAGATAATATAAAGTATCCACATGTGTACAAAAAATAAATAGGGTAAATTAGGCTCAGCATAGCCAAAACGTGACTTTTCAAGAATGCGTGGGACACATCTCACAGCTGGTGGAAATGGCCAGTGACAGAGAAGATCAAAGCATGGTTTATCTCCAAGATCAGAGGAAATCTTCAAAACTTTCTACTTGCGTCAACTATTTAAGAATTATGTGAAATCTACTAGTGAAAATTAATATAATGAACTGTACTTTAAAAAAAAAAGAAAGAAAGAAAACGAAGAAGCATGAACATCCCCGCCACATCGCAATGAACTGTTTCACTCAGAGCAAGTTCCATTGTCTTTATGACGATCAAGACATAATTTGATAAATGGAAACAAATTAAATTACAAACTATCAGGGATAGCCAGGCCAAATTATTAACAACTGTTTTTTAAATCTTTACAAACTAATGATGATGCTAGCAGACTGGGAAATGATAGCTTCCAACAAAAAGCAGTAAATATGAAAAACATTTTGTACGCAACTTTATCGACACAGAGGTTTTGAAGTTTCTTTTGATTTAATAGTGTTAAAGAATAAGTATTTTATATAAGTCCTAATGCTACAGTGGAGTGCACAGTGTTTTTCACATCCTTATCTGAGAGGTCAAAGTAACAGAACCAGAACTTTGTATTGTAGACAGTCAAGAGAAAAAAATTACAAGCTTTTACTAAAATTAATTTCTTCCAACTATTTCACAAGAACATAACTTTAGGGCTGAAAGGAATCACAGTGGTTAAAAGTGTATGTTTCTCCTCCAGAAGATCCACAGTGAACAGCTTACAATAGCCTATAACACTTACTCCAGATGATCCAAGTCCCTCTCCTGGTCTACACAGGCATTGGCATGCATGAGAGGGAAGAGAGAGCGAGAGAGCGAGCAAGCGAGCGAGAGAGAGAGAGAGAGAGAGAGAGAGAGAGAGAGAGAGAGAGAGAGAGACAGAGAGAGAGAGAGACAGAGACAGACAGAGAGACCGAGAGAGGCAGAGACAGAGACAGAGAGACAGAGAGAGACAGAGAGACCGAGAGAGGCAGAGACAGAGAGACAGAGAGAGACAGAGAGACAGAGAGAGGCAGAGACAGAGAGAGACAGAGAGAGAGAGAGAGAGAGAGAGAGAGAGAGAGAGAGAGAGAGAGAGAGAGAGAGAGAGAGTTTTTTAATCAGGCTTTGAAATGTTTCCCCTGCACATATGTTTGCACACCATGTGCATGCAGTATCCATGGAGGCCAGAGTGGGCACACCATGTGCATGCAGTATCCATGGAGGCCAGAGTGGGCACACCATGTGCATGCAGTATCCATGGAGGCCAGAGTGGGCATCAGATTTCCTACAACTATAATTACAAATGATTAAAAGCCACCATGGGGGGTGCTAGGAATAGAACCTGAGTCCTCTGGAAAGCAGCCAGTGCTCTTAGCCACTGAGCCATCTCTCCCACACACAATTTTTTAAAAGAACATAACTTGGCCACCGATACTATAGGAAAATGATCGTATGCATTACACACAACTACAAGTATTAATACAGCTGGGCCATCTGTAATAAATATTAGAAACAGGAGTGAAAAGCAATACTAGTCATTGATATGAAGCATTTTATATATAAATAACATTAATATTCATTTTATTTTTTCCCTAGAGAAAACTATCAGAATATAGTTTTTAGTATAGTTAGTTACAAAGTAATTAGTTACAGGCATGTGAGTCTAAGAGTTTCCTATACCATGTGAATTCAAATATCCTCCCTCTTTCAGTGGGTTAGGCCTTGGGAAACATGCCTTAGAAAATGCAAATATCATTAAGTCAAAATGAATATAATTAATATCCCTAATCACTCGGATGCTACAGCTTAGCATCACAGTATGGTGTATGCATGTCCGGTGGGAGCACGCTGCCAGTTCTGGGAGCACGGTACAACATTACCAATGACACAGCCAGACAAAAACCAAACCCCAAATCCAAAGCTCAAAGAATGGCTTCTACTGAGTCGATAGCAATTTTCCATAGTCATGAAAAGTTCAAAATTCTCATGTCCAAATTTCTTAAGTTGGCAATATGCATATTTTTGTGACTTGCCAAAATTTTGTTTTATATCATGAAACTTAAAACTTGTCTGTAGGTGATCTTGATAAGCATTATGTGATTTTTTTTAAAAGATGATTTTTTTAAGTCCATTCATCAATGAAAGTGGCTGTATGTATTTATGCCATCAACTACAAAGTCCACTAGATACTGCCTTGAACTTGTGGGGGGAGATCCAGGTATATCTATCTATACTATTTTTTTTTACATACTTACTGAGTTAATATGATTCAAAATGGAAAACAACATTAAATGGGCTTTTCAGAAGATAAGGTATCTGGATTATGGAGAAAAAAACACAGCATGTTCAAAGGTTCAGAAACCCAAAATGCAGGTACATGGTACATATAAGCAACTCTAAGAGTGTCTCCACAGCATTTGGAGCCTTCATCGGAGGTACATGTGGACTCATCAAACATCAGTCAGTAAAATGGTTTAATCTTGTAAACTAACCATTAGTGTTTACAACTCCAATAATTTTAAAGACATTCTGTAGACTTTCATAATCTATCATGGAAGCACCCTGTGCACAATGGAGAAGAATGTGTATTTGGTTGTTGGAGGGACAACTCAGTATGTCTATTAATTTAATCTAGGGAACAATTAAGACTGGTGTTTCCACATAAACTTTCCTGGTCATCCACCCACTGCTTGACATGCAGAAGGTATCATAATTCCATAATACTGCACTGCATTTCCTCTTCTTTCAGATGTATTCATACATGCTTTATATACTGCAATGTTTGATGCAGACTATAGATGTATTTACAAATCCATAATTTTGCTGAAATGCCTCCTTCATTATGACTGATGCCATGATCTTTGACAGATATTTAATTCATGGAGATGATTGATAGGTTGTTACTACTGTCATCTTGTTTCAATTTTTTTCCTCTTAAATGCCTTCCAATTCAAACTGTCTCTCCCCACATCACCTTCCTCACCATATGTCCTTCCCCATTCCCACCTGATTCTCTCAGTCCTATCCCCACAATCCTCCACTTCATACAAAAAAAAAACAAAAACCATCTATTCTAATTCCCCCTTCCAGGGAGATCCAGGTGTCCCCCCGCCCCCAATTTCTTCCTATATACCTAACCTCAATGGATCTGTGGATTGTAGCTTGATAATCATTTACTTAACAGCTAATACCCACTTATAAGTGAGTACATACCATATTTGTCTTTCTAGGTCTGGGTTACCTCATTCAGGATGATTTTCTTTCTAGTTTCATTCATTTGCCTGCAAATTACATGATGCCATTTTTTAACAGATAAGTAATGCTCCATTGTATAAATGAACATTTCATTATTCATTCCTCTGTTGAGGGACATCTACATTGCTTCCAGTTTCTGGCTATTGAGAATAGAGGAGCAATGAACATGGTTGAGCAAGTGTCCTTGTGGTAAGATGAAATGTCCTTTGGGTATATGCCCAAGAGTAGCATAGCTGGATCTTGAAGTAGGTCGATTCACGACTTTCTGAGGAACCACCATATTGATTTCCAAAGTGGTTGAAGAAGTTTGCACTCCCCCCAAGCAATGGAGGAGTGTTCCCCTTTCTCCACATCCTCACCAGCATGAGCTGTCACATGTGTTTTTGATCTTAGCCATTCTGATGGTGTAAGATGAAGTCTCAAAGTAGTTTTGATTTGCATTTCCCTGATGGCTAAGGATGTTGAACATTTCTTTAAGTGTTTCTCAGCCATTTGAGATCACTCTGTTAAAATCTGTTTAGATCTGCACTCCATTTATAATTGGATGATTTGGATTTTGATATATAGTTTGTTGAGTTCTTTATATATTTTGGATATTGGTCTACTGTCAGTTGCAGAGTTGGTAAAAAAAAAAAAAAAAACTTTTCCCATTCTATAGGCTGCTGCTTTGTCTGAGTGATGGTGTCCTTTTTGTCTTACAAAAGCTTTTCATTTTCATGAGGTCCCATTTATTAACTGTTGATCTTAATGACTGTGCTATCAGTTTTCTGTTCAGAAAGTCTTCTCCCATGTCAATGAGGTCAAGGCTAGTCCCCATTTTCAGGTTCAATGTATCTGATTTTATGTTGGGATCTTTGGTCCATTTGGAGTTGAGTTTTGTGTAGGATGATACTTATGCAATTATTTGAATTCTTTGATATGTACACATCCAGTTTGACTAGCACCATTTGTTGAAGATGCTGTTCTTTTTTTCCCACTGCATATTTCTGCCTTCATTATCAAAAACCAGGTGTCCATAGGTTTGTGGATTTGTGTCAGGGTCCATTTGATATCTGCCTTTATGCCAATACAATTCAGAGAAAGAAGTATGTGTTCCAAAAGTCTGGATATGCTGTGTGTTCATTTTCATTGAATTCTAGGAAATCTTTAATTTCTTTATTTCTTATCCCATTTTTCATTCCATTGAATGAACAACTTTTTGTTGTTTCTGTGGCTATTGATTCCCAGCTTTAATCCATAGTGTTCTGATAGGATGCAGGGAGTCACTTCATTTTAATTGTATCTGTTGAGACTTGTTTGTGTCTGTGTATGCGGTCAATTTTGGGGAAAGTTCCATGAGGTGCAGAGAAAAACATATACTCTTTTGTGTTTTGGTGAAATGTTCTATTAACATGTCAGGTCCATTTGGTTTATAATGTCTGCTAGGTCCAGTATTTCAGTTTAGTTTTTGTCTAGATGACTTATCTATTAGTGAATGTGGATACTGGTATCTCCTACTATCAGTATGTGAGTGTCAATATGTTATTTAAACTGAGGTAGTGTTTCCTTTACAAACTTGGCTTCTCTTGAGTTTGGTGCATAGATGTTAAGAATTGAAATGTCATCTTGGTTGATTTTTCCTTTGATGAGTATGTAGTATCCTTCTCTGACTTTTTTGATTTGAAGTCTATTTTGTTAGACATTAAAATGGCTACACCAGCTTGCTTCTTAGTTCCATTTGCTTGGAATATCTTTTGCAACCCTTTACCTTGAAGTAACGTCTCTGATGTGGAGGCATGTTTCTTTTGTACAGAGAAAGATGGAACCTGTTTTTGCATCCATCCTGTTTGTCTTTTTATTGGGACATTGAGATCATTCATAGTAAGAGATATCAATGACAAATGATTGTTAATTTCTGTTACTTTTCTGTTGTTGTTGTTGTTGTTGTTGATAGTGATGGTGGTGGTGGTGGTGGTGGTGGAGAGAGAGAAAGAGAGAGATGCATTTTCTTGCTTTAGATTTTGCTGGTCTGAGATTATCTATTCCCTGTGTTTTCATGGGTACAGTTGACCTCCTTAGGTTGGAGTTTTATTTCTAGCACCCTCTGTAGGGTAGGATTTGTAGATAATTTATAGATAGATAAACTTGGCTTTAACATGGAACATCTTATTTTCTCCATCTATGATTGAAAATTTTGGGCTGGCATCTGTGGTCTCTTAGAGTCTGCAGGACATTGGACCAGGCCCTTCTAGTTTATAATGTCTCCATTGAGAAGGCAGGTATAATTCTAATAGGTCCGCCTTTATATGTTACTTGGCCTTTTCCCCTCACAGCTTTTAATATTCTTTATTATGTGTGTTTAGTGTTTTGATTATTATGTGGCAAAGGGACTTTGGTGTTCTGTATGTGTCTTGTACCCTTAGAGGCATCTCCTTCTTTAGGTTAGGAAATTTTTCTTTTATTATTTTGCTGAAAATATTTTCTGTGCCTTTCTCCTTCCTCTGTTCCTATTCTTCCTAGATTTGGTCTTTTTGTAGTGTCCAGACTTCTTGGATGCTTTGTGCCAGTTTTTTTTTTTAATTTAATGTTTTCTTTGACTGGTATATTCATTTCTTATATCATGTCTTCAATGCTGAGATTCTCTCTTCCATCTCTTTTACTCTGTTGGTGAAGCTTGCCCCTGTAGTTCCTATTCAAATTTTTACATTTTTGTTCCAGAATTCCCTCAGTTTGTGTTTTACTGATTCTATTTTCCTTTTCAGGTCTTGAACTGTTCTTCTCATTTCCTTCCACTGTCTCTGTGTTTTATTGAATTTCAATCTTAACATAGGCAGGCAGTTTCAAGGTCCTTTTCTTGTGCTTCAGCTATGTTGGAATAGCCAGGGCCTGCCGTGCTAGCAGAGCTGGGCTCTGGTGGGGACACACTGTCCTGGTTGTTTTGATTGTGTTCTTATGCTGGTGTGTGGAAGTCTGGATTGGGGGTGATTCTAGGTCTCGGGGTCGATTTCTGGATTTGTCTTTGGTGGGTGAGTGTTTTGTCACTAGGTTTCTGTTTCCTCTCTGGATTTTTAGAGAGTGTGATGGCTGTGTGTTTCCCAGTAGAAAGTTGGCTTTAGACCTGATAGTTGTGGACACTGGGAGTTCCAGGTAAAATGTGTTTCTGTGTATTGGGGGCTGACAATTGGGGAAAGGGATAGGCAAGGAGTCTGGAGTTCACAGGAGGAAGAAGAGCAGAGTGTCCCATCAGGATCTGTTTATTTCGTCTCCTTGGAATTTGGGGAGACAGTGAAAAGAGGTCACCCCAGAGGGTTTGATATGGCACTGGAAATGAGACTAGGGGTTGTATCTAGACGAAAAGAAGGAGAGGGGAAGATCGGTGACCGTACACCTGCTTCCCTGGCAGGAGTCTGTGGGTTAGCGGGCAGTGCCTGCTGGAACTGGGGGCTGGGATAAAGCAACACATGGGGAGAGAAAGATCAGGAGGAGAAGGTCTGTGGGATCCACAGGAGGTGTGGGCAGGGGAGGGGGAGGTCAGGAGGAGAAGGTCTGTGGGATCCACAGGTGGTGTGGGCAGGGGAGGTCGGAGGTCGGGAGGAGAAGGTCTGTGGGATCCACAGGCGGTGTGGGCAGGGGAGGGAGGAGGTCAGGGGGAGAAGGTCTGTGGGATCCACAGGCGGTGTGGGCAGGGGAGGGAGGAGGTCGGGAGGGGAAGGTCTGTGGGATCCACAGACGGTGTGGGCAGGGGAGGGAGGAGGTCAGGAGGAGAAGGCCTGTGGGATCCACAGGCGGTGTGGGCAGGGGAGGGAGGAGGTCGGGAGGGGAAGGCCTGTGGGATCCACAGACGGTGTGGGCAGGGGAGGGAGGAGGTCAGGAGGAGAAGGTCTGTGGGATCCACAGGCGGTGTGGGCAGGGGAGGGAGGAGGTCGGGAGGGGAAGGTCTGTGGTATCCACAGACAGTGTGGGCGGTGGGGAAGGGAGGAGGTCAGGAGGAGAAAGTCCCTGGGATCCACAGACGGTGTGGGCAGGGGAGGGAGGCTGCAGCAGGGGTTATGTTGCAGAGCTAGGGGTGTGACTGGGAGGTTCGGTTTGGAGGAGAGAGAGGAGGGTGTGGTGAAGGTCTTCAGTCAGCTCGCCTGTTTCCCTGGTCCGCTCATTGGTGTGTTCATAGGGAATGTCTGCTCGTGTTGGAGGCCAGGGATATTCAGATAAGTTGGGGGAAGAAGAGTTGAGGAGAGGATCTTCGTGGTCCACTGAGGATGGGGTCAGAGAGGAAAGGGAACCTGCAGCAGGTGTTCGGCTGCAGAGCTAGAGATGAGACTGGGGGGTTGGATCTGGAGGAGCAAAGGAAGTGTGGAGCTGCTGTGAGCCTACCTGTTGCCCATGTACGAGAGAGGCCCTTTGGTTAGCAAAGTGTGCCTACTAGGGTCGGGGACATGGACAAAACAACAGTGGGTGTAGTTAGGACAGGAAGGATCTGTGGGACTCCTGGAAGATGGGCGGGGGCAGGTATGGCTGCCACAGGTGCCTGCTGAAGAGCTGGGGGTGAGACTGGAGGGCGGGATCTGGGGGAACAGAGGAAGAAGTCAGGCTTCTGAAGTCTGGTCTTCTGAAGGCATAGCCTGCGGGTTAGCAGTGAGGGCCTGCTGGTGCTGGGGGCTCTTTCCCTGTCCTGCTGGGCTGGTGTGATGCTGACTAGTGTTGAAGGCTAGGATAACGGGATGCCTTGGGAGAAGGAAGGCTAAGGGAAAAGATCTCTGTGGTCCACCAGGGATGGAGAGGAAAGGGAGACCACAGCAGGATTTCTGCTACAGAACTGGAGGTGAGACTGGGGGGTTGGATGCGGAGATGTAGGAGAGGTATGGAGCCACAGTCAGCCTACTGGTTTCCACGAAGGAGTGGTTCCTCCACAGTGTGATTTTAATCGGTCCTTTGCTTCTCTGGCTGCTTGCTTTGTGACTGAGAGGCTTCCCAAGTGGTATTATTTTTTTGTAGATCTATCAAAGCCTTTGCTTTGGGTCTCTATGAGCCTCAGGTACACATGTGGTACACAGAGATGAATTCAGACAAAACACCTATACATTATTTAAAAAAAATACCTTGGGGTTGGAAAGACAGTTGTGTAGTTAAGAGCACTTGTCAGCCTTGCAGAAGTCCAGGCTAGGTTCCCAGCACCCACCGCCCAGCTCGGACCCCCATCTGTAACTCCATTTCCAGGAACTCCAGTGCCCTCTCTGGACTTCCATGGACACCAGGCACAAATGTGGTGCACATACATATATACATACATGCATACATGCAAAACACACACAAATAAATAATAAAACTGAAATTTTGTTAGGTTTTTGATTTGTGGTTACCATGAAGAGTGAACAAAACATAACAGGTTAATGACAACTTTGATCACAAGAAATAATTCAAAATTTAAGCTTCCCCAGCTTGAGTTTTTGATGCCACAATTCAGTTTTTATATTGCACATTCCTTAAGTGATTGTAGGTATCACTTGTGTCAAATTCTTTATGTCAAAATCAAATGCGTTACAGAACACCATCCATTTTCCACTCAGCCACACAGGAAGTCCCAGGCACAAGGGTGTGGGCAGAAATACATCCCAAATCCCTTGCTGCTGTATAACAAGACTGGTCTCCAGTGATTCCCAGATGAGTCCATCATCTGTCTGAAGCTTCATGAGCACTGCCTATAGGGCTTTCATTGCCCCCACATCTGGCCCTCACCAGAACTGCCTACTGAGCTCTACTTAAAAATTCTAAGCTCTCGTCAATATCTTTGGATGTAATAGCTATGCCTTTACCTCCTACTATCAACTGTTGGTGTTATTTCCCTTTAAGTAAATAGCCAGCATAAGCAACTGGCTTGGAAGGGTAGAGGCTTCTGGCACACGGGTTTGGGAAATTGAGTCCAGAAGCAGCTGGCTCCATTCTTCTGTGTCTGAGCACAGGCAGTGCACCAGGGCACACCAATGGCCTAACTTTCCTCAACTAGTCCCAACAGCTTCAGAATAAGTTGACCAGCCCTTAACACATGAGCCTTTGGAGGGCCTTCCAGATGGACACTGCATTGCATACTGTGTGTGGCTGACCTAGCCTGCACATTTGTGAAGAGCCCCTGTGGCTTGCAGAGCTGGAGACACTCTCCCACTGGACAGGGATGACCTGCCAGTTTCCCGTACAAAGAAGTTAATTTTAGACAAAGGACTTCAGTTACTTCTCATATGAGAATGTTCTAGAATGAGAATGTTCTATTAAATTATTTTTACGATTCCCTTTCATTCTAATGATAGAGGTCTCAATGACTCAAAAAGGGCAAGTATTGACATTACCCATGCACCTTATATGGTGAGGCAGATTTGAGAGTCAGGCTTAGTGTTGAACTGGGGATAATGGTATTTATGACAATCAACTCTCACAACTGCTGTGAGGATTAAAGGGGATCGTTTATTTTTAAAAGAGAATGGTGACTCACTTTTTCAATAAGTGTCTGTTATGACTACGTTGACGTAATTACATTAATAATATGCATTAGGCGATAACATTTGTTAGAAGGGTTCTGAGAGTTATAAATGGAGTACAAATTCCATCTCTTCCAAATGTGAAGAGCAAGGAACACAGGATCGCCATTGAACCCTATTGCTTCCCCAAGCAGGGAACTCAGTCATAATCACACACAGTCTGAATAAGTTAGTCAGTGGTGCTCTTTCCGCATATTCTAGATGAGGACTCTATGGGAGGGCTCAAGGACTGTATGTGACTGTATGTGACATCCAGTGCTGCCATTCACAAACAAGAGGTCACTAGTAAGGATGCAGGGGCGGGGCGGGGGAGGGGGTGGGGAGATGAGGGTGTGAGGGTGGGGGGATGAGGGTGTGGGGATGAGGGTGTGGGATGAGGGTGTGAGGATGAGGGTGTGGGGATGAGGGTGTGGGGATGAGAGTGTGGGGATGAGGGTGGGGGATGAGGGTGTGGGGATGAGGGTGTGGGGATGAGGGTGTGGGGATGAGGGTGTGAGGATGAGGGTGTGGGGATGAGGGTGTGGGGATGAGGGTGTGGGGATGAGGGTATGAGGATGAGGGTGTGGGGATGAGGGTGTGGGGATGAGGGTGTGGGGATGAGGGTGGGAGATGAGGGTGTGGGGATGAGGGTGTGGGGATGAGGGTTGGGTGGGGATGAGGGTGGGGATGAGGGTGGGGGATGAGGGTGTGGGGATAAGGGTGTGGGGATGAGGGTGTGGGGATGAGGGTGGGGGATGAGGGTGTGGGGATGAGGGTGTGGGGATGAGGGTGTGGGGATGAGGGTGTGGGGATGAGGGTGTGGGGATGAGGGTGGGGGATGAGGGTGTGGGGATGAGGGTGGGGGATGAGGGTGTGGGGATGAGGGTGTGAGGATGAGGGTGTGGGGATGAGGGTGGGAGATGAGGGTGTGGGGATAAGGGTGTGGGGATGAGGGTGTGGGGATGAGGGTGTGGGGATGAGGGTGTGGGGATGAGGGTGTGGGGATGAGGGTGTGGGAATGAGGGTGGGGATGAGGGTGTGGGGATGAGGGTGTGGGGATAAAGGTGTGGGGATGAGGGTGTGGGGATGAGGGTGTGGGGATGAGGGTGTGGGGATGAGGGTGGGGGATGAGGGTGTGGGGATGAGGGTGGGGGATGAGGGTGTGGGGATGAGGGTGTGAGGATGAGGGTGTGGGGATTAGGGTGGGAGATGAGGGTGTGGGGATGAGGGTGTGGGGATGAGGGTGTGGGGATAAGGGTATGGGGATGAGGGTGTGAGGATGAGGGTGGGGGATGAGGGTGTGGGGATGAGGGTGTGAGGATGAGGGTGTGGGGATAAGGGTATGGGGATGAGGGTGTGAGGATGAGGGTGGGGTGGGGATGAGGGTGGGGATGAGGGTGTGAGGATGAGGGTGGGAGATGAGGGTGTGGGGATGAGGGTGGGGTGGAGATGAGGGTGTAAGGGTGTCTTGATAGCACTTGCTGTGCTCCACGTCAGCAAGTCTTAGTTTCAGAATGCAATAAAATGCAGCCTCTGATGCTGGGAAACCTGAATTGCATTCTTCTTTTCAAAGGAATCCCACCTGAGATTGTTTTAAACAGCACTCCAGTCTGAGCACGTTTCAATCAGCAGCTCTCTGCGCTGACTTCATCTCTTCCCACACTTTCAAGAAAAGCAATTCAGAGTCTAGAAAACTGCGAAAGTAATCTATTTTTAGGTCACTTCATATTCTTATCCCCAAGGAACAGCATGTGGGTTTGGTAAAGTTCTTATCATTTTCTTGTCTCTGCTAGAGATTCAGTGCGAAGTCCAAAGATGCTTTGGATTTTGTTTGATTGGCGGGCATTTTCCTATTTTAGTTTTCAGAATGTAAAATATTGCAAAAACAAGTAGCTCAAAAAATCATAGCCTATAATTCAGATACTGTGTAAGACTTGGTAAAGACATTGGCAAAAATATAATACATTTACACATAAGTGATATATGAATAGACTATATGAGGTACCAGCCTTTGAAATGTAAGATTTTAAAAATATTAAAAATTCAAATACTAATAAAACAATATGTACATCAAACTTACCATTATAGGAAATCTTCATAAGTATACTGTGACAAAGATATTGGGATTATCATCTTTATTTATTTTGTTTCTTAAGATGGAGTCTCACTATGTAGCTCTAGCTAGCCTAGAACTCTCTGTGTAGACCAGGTTGGCCTCAGACTCACAGAGATCTGCCTATCTCTGCCTCCCAAATGCTAGGATGAAAGGTGAGCAGCACCCTCCAAGCTTAAATATGTTATGATTCATTATCTGCCCAATTCTTCCAAGACTGAGCTGCTGTAACAGATAAACTGCCATCGTTAGTTCTTGGACCACTAGGAAGCAGTTTCTTCTCAATAAACCAAATTCATTAAGGCTGCAGTTCTCAACCTGTAGGTTGCGACCACCATAATGGTTGCACACCAGATATCACTCGTATCAGATATTTGCATTAGGATTCATAACAGGAAAATTACAGTTATGAAATAGCAATGAAATAATTTTGCGGTTGGGGAACAGAATGAAAGGGTCACAGCACTGGGATGGCGGAGCACCACTGCTTTAAGGGGCCTCTCTGCTCAGTCCAATCCAGTCTTGGTGCTGCATCCTGAGTATCAGGAGCATACAGGACCACCTCAGTTCTGACTGAACAGAGCCGTGGTGTGGAGTCCCACAACAGAAGGCCAGCCTTGACTCTTGGCCAGTCTCAAGCCTTCTTGCTTCTGTGTGGATCTTCTACTTCAGATCCATCCACCAACTCTGTGCAACGCTTTGCTCCTCTGTCTTCAAGTAATGTTCCTCTGACACCTCAGAGCTGGACCCTGCTCAGTCTCTATCTAGCCTCCGCAACCTCAACAGGCTAAACAGTCAACTACTCTCCCACATTTCCAAGGATGAGACATTACCTTTCCACTCATTTAACCCAGCACCTGTCCTCAGTTCCTCTTTTCTCCAGGATTTCTTGATTGCTTATCTACCACTTATTTAGAAGGGAAAGAAACCAAGAATTCTTGAGCTGTTAACAACTAGAACAGTCCCCTAGTTACTATGGTCACTAAACTATTTATTTTAAAATCTTCATTTAAAAAATTTAAAAGATAAAATACAACTATATCTGTATGCAACTGAGATAAAATAATATGAAACTTACCTAGCATAAAATACCACAACTCCTTCAAATAAAATGACTTTCTAAAAAGGAGTTATTTATAAAGCAAAACACAAGCATTTCAGAATGTTTATCACACAGGTGTTAGTTAAATACTATATGAATCTATAGCATTAAAAAGTTAGGTAATGGAGAGGACAGTTCATTAGAAGTGACTACTAGATTTTATCTATAATTTACACAGAATTGTAAGAGGAATTCATAGCACGGATTTAATCATTAAAACATTCTTTAAAAAAAAAATAAGGCCTAAGACAGATATACAAGGAAAGCCTCGTAGGAAGAAATGATTAATTTAATTTTCCATTTTCAATAGAGAGACAAGGGAAAGGTAAAGAAAGGTCAAAAGAAAAGACCTAGGATTATCTTATAAAAACCATACAATGAAAATGTAAGAATGAGAAAAAAACAAAAATGAAAGAAAAATAACTCATAAGTCTTTTGTGGTCTCAAAAGTGGCTTAAAACAAGCATGGCAACCAGGTGTGCTGGCACACACCTTTAATCCCACCACTTGGGAAGTAGAGGCAGTCAGGTATCTGTGAGTTCCAGGCCAACCTAGTCTACAGAGTGAGTTCTAGGCCAGCCTAGAACAAAGAAACCCTGTCTTGAAAAATCAAGGAGGAAGAGGAGGAAGAGGAGGAGAGAACAGCATATCATTGCATCTGATTCATATGGCTGGTATAAAGACAACTGATTTACATTTGAAACTTCCATGCTGGAGAGTATAAAAATGTTAAATGATTTTATAACATGCTGATACTTAGAAATGGAAAGTCTTTTAAAAAAAACTCTTTAGGCATATTTTATTATGGATAAAGGCTTTTCTGAACTGAAGGTCACAGACACTAAACATCTTAGACAGGTTAAAGTGTGCTTAAGCTAGTACTTATACCTGAGACATTAACTTCAGATCCAAAATACTTACCAGGTTAGTCACATGAGAATATAATTAACATCTCTCTACTAAACAAAAATTAATTCAAATCATGTATGCAACTGAATAATGTATGCAAAGTCAGCTTCCATATTTTATATTATTTATGTCATATTAATTTATTATTATGTAAATATAACATATACCTTTAATAATACTTAAAAGGTATAATAGCTTTCTTTGGAAATAAACAATAAGGCAATGTTTTATTAAAGCTGATTTCATTATTTAAATAAAAGACAGTACACAAAAACACCAAGGTAGAGAAACTCTCAAGCATAGTTTTTATATGTGGTTTGTACATTTATTAAGAGTGAAAAAGTATTTACCCAAACTAAGTGTTACAAAGTACAGAGTTCCTCGACCATCTGGGAAGTGCATTACTGAAGCATTATCTCTACTCATATAGAGAATAATTACCAGGGAAAACATATTACACACAGTAACTCTTCTAAATCCCTGGGTAGTTTTAAAATAATTATTGACTAAAATATAAAACTAGAGAGCAGCTATACCATAAGTAAATAAACTTGTTTGGTAAGGTTCATAAGTGCCATGGTAATAACTGACTGTATTTAACGTTAAGTACAATTCTCCCACTGAAGCAGGCATATTTAAGACAATGAACAAGACAATCAGTCATTGGTTCCTCCAGGGCTACGGTCAACACGACCCTAACAGAGCCCCAGTTTCGTCTGCTTGGCCTTGTGTGCTTCGCATGCCAAATTTCAAGTTGATTAACAAGGATTATTCTGGCAAAAAAAATTGCAAATTTTTTCTTTCACTGACCCAAACTGAGAAGCCTACTGAAACTGGGGAATAATTAGCAAGTCCTAAATCTGTGTTTAATTAAGAAAAATATATTTATAAAAATTAGGAAATGTCTTCTGGATAAAATTCTGTTTGCAGATTCCATTAGAACACCACTGTATCTGAAAATAATCCTATCCTTTAAGTGGATTAACAGCAGGAAGGTATTTCTATGAGAACTGTTTCTCTGTACATCATCAGTTATATGCTCATCACAATTAATCATCAGTTTCTACATCCCACAACAGAAGCTTTCCATTCACCATTTAGCCATAAGCAAAGATCTGAAACTTAACAACACAGCCAGCTCTCTCTATTCAACACCCTCATAAAAATGACTTCAGCCTTCCTCATCTTTCTGTTAGAAATTAATTCCTTTATTACTACAGTTATAAAAGGCTCCAAAGGTATTCTTCAACCAGTATTTATCTAGGTTTTATTATTGACTTAGGCAGGAAATACCTGAGACTTACTGTATTAGCACAAAACAAATGAAAGAATTTGTAATACTTATACAAGTAATTCTGTTTTCACTGAAGTGGTGTGCAGGCAGGAAAGTGAAAGCCAATACATGTGAGGGAAAACCAAAATACTCAATATGTAATACAAACGAAATATTTCAGAAGGAAAAGCAGAACTGTTCACGAAGCTACAAAAGCAGTATGGTTGAGGCTGTGGCAGACCTGGGACTCGAGCATTCCCAGGCCAGCCTGTGACTGACTCCCGAGCTGAGACCATCACTTGCAAAGGAGAGCAAGAAATCTAGAGAGCAAAAGCAAACCGACTGTGAAACACAAAGCCAGTGTGGAGACTCTGAGAGGTAAATCTCTCTCCTTTGCTTGTTGGGTAAGAACCTATTCCTTGAAAAAGCATCTTTTCTGGCTAAGACTAAGGGTTAACAGCAGGAAATGTATCAAATAAGCAGTTAAGTAAAAGGTGACAAAGATCTATGTGTAGGAGCTACTGAGAAATTTAACAAGATTGTGAATTTTTATAACTTAAATTCAGTAAAATCTTCATGACTGCAAAGCTAAAATAAGAAGCTACTAGACTTAAAAAGAAGGCCCTGCCTTATTTTCCAATTGACATTTGTTCTTTATTAGGCAGGAACTTTGGATATATCTATGTGTATTTTTAATCTTTTTCCATTCTTTAACACATTCATGAAAGCATCAAAGTAACAAGTGTATATAATGTACAGCACACTGGATTGATTTTGCTCCTGTGCGGCCACTGGGGGCCGTGGAACCTTCTGGAAACAATTTACATCTCTATGACAGTTTCCTCACATGTAAAGTATCAAGTGTCAATGGCTGATGGTTTTCTGAACTTTTAAAAATTATTTTATTATTTGCTGACATGTTCAAATATTAAATGTTTTGAACTATATTAAAGACCACATATTCTCATCTGTTATATCTATAAACTACTTCCTAACAAAAATATACTATTTTAATACCTTTGAAGGTTTAATTATGTTTTTACAACACTAAAATTCCACTTGATACTTTATAATTTTTGCTAGAGTAAATTCACAGTTTCCCATCTCTTATATCACCAATAAAACTGTGGACACTGTCAGTGAAAGCGGAGTTCTCATGCCACTTAGGTGACTCGTCCCTGCATACTGAAAAATTAAGCTTTAAATCATATGCTAACTACTATTTAAAGGATATTTTGTGGAAATACGGCCAAGTAAGTTAGAATTCCTACTGAGCTTTTTGGAGATAATATGTGAATTATGATGGCTTTTACAAGATCATTTTTATATAATCTTGGTTAGAATACAGTATTGGTAGTACTGCCTCCAAAAGTCTCTCTTCCTCACTACCCAGGAAAAGTCAATAGCTCTGTGACCACAAGTCCCTAAGTATAGGAGGCTACCTCAGTTCACAATCTTAGCCCTGTTGATTCTTGTTTCATTCAAATAGAAGCCAATGATTTCCTGCGTGATTTTAACATCAATTTTACTTTTTATGAATTTACCTTTGATACTTTCAAATGCTATCTTTTTAAATATATGTCCATTATTATAGAAGTAGTAAACCTAAAGGAAATAAGAAAAGAAAAACAGAGAACTGGGTATGCCCCATGTTCATAGCTTTTATAAAGGACACTGTGAAAAGAACTTTCAGATAATCCTCTAACAAGAAACAATCTGGAAAAAGGGTCAAATATACATAGTCCCCAACTTAGACTATCCACGTAGACTATTCCTTTTCCACAACGGTGTGACAGCAATCTGTATTTGGTAGAAAGCAAACACTGGGTTTTGATCTTGACTAGTGCTAGGACACTCTCTGATGCTGCAGAATGCAGGGAGTGCCAGTGCCCAGCCAGCCCCACCTTCCAGAGGGAAAACAACCTGCACGCTCCACAATAGGATCTGCTAAGCTCCAGTGCTGTGTAGGTTACAGATGTCAAATGTATTTTCATCATAAGACTGGCTTCTCAGAATGTGTAATTACCTACTGTAAGCTGTGGAAGATTTACATCATATAGTCTAAGACGGTACAAAGATGAACTCAGAAAAAACTTTAATAGTTTATAGGCTACACTAAACAGTATTGGATATCACATTTGAAGGAAGGAAACAGCCAGTATAATAAACAATGACTTTTGTTTACAAATGAGACAATAGCCCAAAGTAAAGGGCACATACCAACTGAGCTCTAACAAAGCAGGAAGGAGGAGCCACAAACCACCCCTGCCAGGGCATTGTTCCCCCCATTCCCCAGCATCAGTGCTGAAGGAGAAGATGCAATAGGAAGTCGATACATCAGGGGCCATGGGCAGAGATGCAGCAGGAGCCCAGGCTTTGAAAATGGAGACTGAGGTGTAACCCATGAGCCTGAAGCTTCTTTCCAGGAACCGTGGAGAGAACACTCTAAGAAGAAATCATAGAAAACGGCCTGGGGAAATGACAACATAGGAATTGAGAAGCAGTGGCTGTGCAGGACCACGTAATTACTTCTGTGCCTGATCCAATCCGCCACTGTCAGGAGCACAGGACGGAAGAGAAACAGAAGCCAGGGCCTGCATGGGGCAGCATCTCCAGCCGGACAAGCAAACAACCGGGCAGGCCTGTGTGGTCACTTCAGTACCTTCTACAGAAACCCACGCACGGGGAAGAGTGGTCCTCCAGCACAAGCAGAACAATAATGGGAAGAAATTCCCCCAAATCCACATTTCCTGCTGACTTCTGGGAAAATCCTGGCAGGACTGACAGCTACTGGATAGTAACCAAACATTCAGCCCCAAAGGTAATTCCCTTGAACTCACGGGGACATCGTACACGCCAAATCTGGTTTATCACAAAGCACTATCCCAGTGACCTGACTCTGCCATATGAAGTATGATGGGAGCAGGAAAAATTCAAATCCCAACCCAAACAGAAAGGGGTATTTGACTGACGCTGTAATCTTCTTCATCTATTTAACTTGTATTTTACTGGTTCTCCTTCTTTCATAAACACCTGTTTGGGCACCTATCATAGCATGTGTTTCTCATAATTGTTTGATTCACAACTCCCATGATTTCCACCTCATTCTTATTAGTCACTTTACCCTTCCTCCTCATTTTACGTCTCAACTGTAACCTTCTATAGCTTCAGTGATATTTAAGCTGTTTCCTAACAATACAGCAATATCCCCTTCCTTCCACTTTTCCTCTCTGATATTTGTCTCAGTTGACATAGAAGTACGCCCTATGCTTAGTTTAATTCCCTGCTATCTCTAACCTTAGTGAGTAACATCTTAGTATACACTACCCTTTTCCGTCATTCTTCAACAGGTACTGACTGTTTGTAAGGAGTGTTACAATACTTTCTTAATGAAGGGGGAATCTCTAGCTGTGGCTGCGTCTTTAGGAAAGAGGTGACCCTTGGGGTAGTGTTAGAGATTATGCCTGGCACCTAAAATCCCCAGTAAACTGCAGAGGTACAACACCTTGACCCTACTACAGCCTAGCCCTGTTTGAACATTGCAGATATTTCAACTGAAAGACTGTAGCTGATAAAAACCTAACCAATGAAGTAACTCTGGACACACAACTCCTAATGCAATAATACTAGACACAGGAAAATTAGAAGCACTGGGTCACCCTTTAAAAATATCAATTCCAGAGTAATAGATCGCAATAAGAAAGAAACAAGATGAAACACAAAACAAGGACTTAAAAACTGTCTATAAGAATATTTGATCAAATGGAAAAGGACGAGGGCTAGAGAGAGACAGGTCAGTGGTGAAAACACAAACTGCTCTCTCAGTAGACAAGAGTGTGGGCCAAGCACACACATCCGGTGGCTCACAATCACCTGCAACTCCATATTCCTGGGGATCCAAAGCCTTTTACCGCTGAAGGCACTTACATACACATATTCACACACACACACACACACACACACACACATAACTGAAAGTAAAATAATTTAATAAATCAAAGAGGATATAAATAAATTAAAGAGGAAAATACAAAAATACATCTAATGGAATAAAGAAGACAATAAAAGATATGTAAATGTACCCAATAAAGACATTGAAATACTAAAAAAAAAAAAAATGAAATTAAAATCTTAAAAAAAGCTCATAGAGTTTAAAAAAAAAAAACGATAGAATGGTTTAAGGAAGAACAGACATATGGAACATCTTTAAAGTACAAGATTTCTAAATCGTGGGAATAGAAGAAGACAAACTTCAGGGTAATGGTTTCAACATTAGTCAAAAGAAATCATAGCAGAAAGTTTCCAAATCTAAGAAGAGGGATGACCGACCATTCATATTTAAGAAACATGGATAAGACCAGAGAAATACCTCTCCATACTGTAATCTAGTCAAAACCCTAAACATGGGTAACTAAGAAAAACGACTGAAATTTGCAAGATGGATACACAGTCACATATAAAATCAAACTCATCAAAATTACAGCATATTTCTCAACAGAAACTCTAAAAGCTTGAGTTAGTATAGAATTCCAAGCTGTAAAGACTATAATTGCTAACCAGGACTGCTATATATCACAAAACCATTGATCATAATTGCCAGAGAAAAAGCCTTTCCATGATAAACACAAAACTGTAAGAATGCAGCACTATTAAGCCAGTGCCACAGAAGATTCTAGAAGAACTGCCATGCACATAAGAGAAAGATAAACACATGTATAATACTATGGGAAAGAATAAGCTACACCAGAATAGTTAGATATGCAAATCAGAAATGGAAAATATTTGAACCTGACAAAATCAACACGTGAGAGAAACACAACTTCTAATGATAACTTGAATGCTAACGGTCTCAATTTTCTAGTAGAAAGGCACAAACAAGCAGATTGGTTTTAAAAAACAGGATCTCCTTAGTTGTTGCCTAGAAGAATATACCTGATTATCAAAGACAAACACTGCCTTAGGATAAAGGATGCAAATGGCATTCCAATACAAACAGATGTGAAGAGTGAGCAGGTGTCACTATTTCAATATCTGACAAAATGAAAATATTAGAAAAGATAACAAAGGTTATCTCAGAAGATTAGGGGAATAATCAAGAAGGTAAAACAATTCTAAATATATAAGTACCAAACACCGACATACATATTTTCATGAAACAAACACTTCTAGATGTAAAGACACAAATAAACCCCAGCACAATAATGGTGAGTATTTCAATATCCCACTCTCATGAACAGATAGGTTATTCCAACAAGAAACAACTATAAAAGCATCTTCATTAGGTGACATAGAAATCAAATGTACCTAAGTTATCATTAATTAACTTAGTTAACATTCTATGCAAATACTGCAGAATATGCAATCTTCTCAATAGCTCATGAAACTTTCTCTAAAATAGATTGTGTAATAGGAAACAAGGCAAGTCTTAACAAACATAGTAAACTCAAAACAATCTCATGTATTCTCTACCTGATCACAATGAAGTAAAATTAGAAACCAACAGCAAGAGAAATCACAGAATATTTGTAAACTCATGGAGACTAAACAACATAGTATTGAGTGATGATAGGTCATCAAAGAAATCGAGAAGGAAAATTTCAAATGCCAAAAAGCCGATGACAATGAAAATACTACATATCAAAACCTACTGCATACAATCAGAGCAGTCCTTAGTGGGCAAAAAGTACCAGTGTTAAAAATAAATAAATAAATAAATAAATAAATAAATAAATAAATAAATAAATAAATAAATAAATAAGAGCTAGGCTTAGGGTATGAGACTATCTGAGGAAATGGCTATTTAGAAAAGATAACAAGCCAAACCCTAAGTCAGCACATGAAAGAAATAATAAAGATTATGACAAAAATCAACAAAGTGGAAATAAAAAAACACAATAATTAATGAACTTGTATCTTTGAAATGTTGGACAAACCCTTACCCAAACTATCCAGCAGAAAGAGAAGACCCAAACTAATAAAATTAGAGATGAAAGAGGAAGCATGACAACAGATACCAATGAAATTCAGAAAGTCATTAGGACACACTCAAAAACTAAAATGCGATTCAACTGGAAAATCTGAAAGAACTGGATGAATGTCTATACCATGTAGCTTACCAAAATTAAACCAAGAGGGTATAAACAATTTAAATAGATCTATAACAAGCAATGGAACAGAAACTTCAAAAAAATTCCTCAAAAAACATAAACGTCCAGACCCACATGTTCCCTGCTGAACTCTACCAGATGTGTACAGAACGAGCTCGATGCTCCTCTAACCACTTCACATACTGGAAAGGGAAGCAACAGAGCTACAGACTTCATGAAGTCAGGGTTACAGATTTCAAAACCAGACTGTCGCAGCAACAAAACCAAACTGTCCGCCAACTCCTTGATGGACACAGGTGCAAAATTCTCCATAAAATACATGCAAATCCAAGTGAAGAACGCATCAGAAAGACCATTTACCACTCTCAGATTCATTCAACCCGGGGACGTAAGGACAGTTAAAAACATAAAAATAAATACATATAATACATCACATAAACAAACTTAAGGATAGAAATTACAGAACGCATGGTTTTGACAAAGTCCAACATCCTTTTTTTTTTTAAATCTCTTAAGAAATAAGGAATAGATGGAATGTACCTCAACATGATAAAATGCTGCAAAGCTATATATAACAAATTTACAGTCAACAGTACACCCAATGGGAGAAACTCAGTGCATTTTCCACTATAGAATTCAGAACCAGACAAGACTCTTGACTTTCTCTATTCTTATTCAAAGAATGCTCATGGTTATAGGCAAAGACTCAAGCCTAAGAAGAAATAAGAGGAATACAAATGAGAAAGGAGTAGGATGCCATGATCTTATACAAGGAGAGCAGACAGATTCCAACAGGTAACTTTTAGAATTGATGAGCACTGCAACAAAGAAGCAGGATTCCACAAAAGCATAGGAAATGGTGTAGCCTTCTTGTATGCCAATAATAAACATGCTCAGAAAGAAATCAGGAAAGCAATTCGAATCTTAGCAGCTCCAAAATAATATCTAGGAATAAACCTAACTAAGGAAGTGGAAGACCTCTATAACGAAAAATTTAAAACATGGGAGAAAAAAAAACTGAAGAAGATACTACAAGATTTAGAAAGATCTCTCATGGTCATGGATTGGCAGAATTAAGACTGTAAATATGGTTACTATAGTGTAAACATTCTATAAAATTCCAATGACAGTGGCATTCTTTACAAAACTAGAAAAAAGTCCTAAGATTCCTAAGGAAACATAAAAGGTTGAATAGATAAAGCAATCCTAAGCAGAAAGAACAAGGCTGAAGATATTACCGACCCTGGCTTCAAGATATATTATTGTCATAGTAACAAAAGTGGCACAGCACTTGAAGAAACAGGAGCACAGATCAATGAAGCAGAATGGAGAACCCAGGAGCAAACCCACCCAGCCAGAGACACCTAATATTTAGCAAAATATAAAAACAACCATCAGAAAAATTTTTGAATAATGGTTCTAAAAAATGGATATGCATACATACAAGAATGAACCTAGATCCCTATCTCTCACCCTGAAGAAAACCCAGCTCCAAATCCATCAAAGATCTTAATGTGAGATCTGAAATACCAAAGTTGTTAGAAGAAAAAGCTGTGGGAATGCTTCAAAATATAGGCATAGGCAAAAACTTTCTCAAAAATGTTCTCCTAAATGATGAAATCGTTCTCAAAAAGGCAATTATCACATTTTCTCTCCTCTTTGGATCCTAGATTTTGTACAGCCGCATAGAATCATAGAGGTGTTTAGGACATGAGAGCAGAAACACAGCTGCCTAGGTGACAAAGGGAAGAGAAAGGAGTGGGGAAGGGTGGGGAGAAAGAGAGGGTGAGAGCAGAAGAGAAAACACATGATGTAGTCATAGGAGAACATCAAACACAGTGTTAGATAGAATGCATACACACCCACCCACCCCTACACACACAGAAGTCACACCTCAAAGAGAATTCAATCATATTCTTACATAATTTTTTGAGAAAGAAAGCAATGATTTTAACCTGTATGTTAGACTTTTCTTACTGAATAACATAAACTATCTAAATTGTGAATCCTTTTATATGTATTTATCTATAATAGAGTGTTTTTCATCCAAATAGGGAATTGTCTCCCAATGAGAGACATGCTTATTATCTGACAATGTGTTTCCAAAGGCCAAAACTAAAAGATTGTATGGAACAACAAATGTCACCAAGAATACACACAAATTCATTAAAACACAACACTGTGAATAATTCTACCCAGCAAACTTTTTTCCACTTTTAATACAAACATCTGTTTTAATCAAACAGCCAGTATTACCAACCATCTCTGGCTCATGGTAGAAATATGTAGTTAAATCTACCAAAACCAAGATTTTAGGTTGATCAAAGTAATGCTAGCTTCCAGCATAGAAGGGTGTGGAGGGACACCTGATCTACCACTGGCTGAAAAGCCATCGGCATTGGATAGTGACTGCAGGAGGGGGAGTCAGACGCTTGAACGATGTGACACATAGAGGGTGACCACACAGCAGCTCTGGCAACAGACAGACTGGACTCAGTGGGGAAAGAGGAAAAAAATAATCTCAAAGTTGGGTGGGAAGGGGTGGGAGGCTGAGTCACAGGAGGAGTTGAGAGGGTGAATATATTCAAAATAAATATGAAGTTCTCAAGGAATTAAATATAAAAAAAAAGCTTATTCCTTAAATAATATTAAATGTTATCAACACAAGAATTTGTCAAAGTAAGCCAATATAAAAACAAATAAAGGGAAATTAAGAAAGATGACCAAATAGATGGTCCACAACAGTATTTTGAACATGGAGGGCAAATAAAAGAATTTTAGAGAACTAAACTTACCCGAAGTGTTTTATAAAATGACCACTGGAAATGAAGCTTGTCATAATATACTATTACACAATATCCACAGGGTTACATAAAAAGAGTATGAAAAAAAAAACGAGCTCTTTAAAAAGAAAAACATTATTTTAACAAGTATCTTAGTTCTTTCCAAAGCACTTCATTTTTTCCCTTGTCTTTATGTGGAAATTTTGTGCCCTCCTTCAACTGGATCTTAGAGTAGAAACTACTTCCCCACACCAGTTTAGCCTAAACAATAAAAGTTCCCAGCATTAAAGATGTCCTAACGCCTCTGAGTTTTCATTAAGTAGTTACATAGTAGAGACTTGTACAAAATCTAAAATAAATCCAGTCCACTATGCCAAGACTCAGGAGCACATCCTGTGTTCCTTTCAGTGTGTAAGTTCCTGAATCAATTGACTCAAAAGCTGATTGTCCCTTTTGATGATAGAAACCAAGGAATTTCAAAGGACTTTTTGTATCTACTTGACACTATGAGAAAATCCCCATACCAACATTTAATACTTTCTCAAACAACCCAGGGCCATGGAGATGGCTCTGTAGATAAAGGCACCTGGCATGTGCACAGGAGTTCAAGTCCCTCCAAGAACCCATGTGGTAGAGGAGATAATCAGCTTCCACTAGTTATCTTCTGACCTACATGCACATGTACATGCACACTCACACACATACACACACATACATTCACACACACATACACATACTCACACACACACACCCTCATACACACCACACATTCACATACACACTCATACACACCATACACACACACTCACACATGCACATTCACACACACATATACACACACATACATACACACACAACACAAACGCACACACACAATTATTTAATCAATTAAACTAAATTTCAAAAATTGATCTACTAAGCTTAGTTGACCTCCAGTCTCCTTTTCCTTTACTTGACTCAAAAGCATGGAAAATGAAGACAGGGCCGACTACAACCTTCTAAATTGACAGGAGCCAGGTAAGAACTTCACAAATATCTGAACGAGAATGAAATGATCACAATTTCACTGGGTTTTTAGATGACTCTTCTCAGGGAGAGTCAAACTGGAATTTGGTAGTCCTTATACAACCCATTTAAGACTAAACAGCAGTTACAGTCTGGACAGAAAGGCTGGAACAGCCATGTAATCACAGCACTTGGAAGTGAGGAGTTCAAGGTCATTCCTGGGGGCACAGCCTGGGTTACATGAAATCTTGTATCAATAAAAAGTTACATTTTATATCTATTGAATCACACTAGTTCAAAGTAAAAATACACATTTTTTTTTTTTTTTTTTTTTTTTTTTTTTGGTTTTTCAAGACAAGAGTTTCTCTGTGTAGCTTTGCGCCTTTCCTGGAACTCATTTGTTGGCCCAGGCTGGCCTCGAACTCACAGAGATCCGCCTGGCTCTGCCTCCCGAGTGCTGGGATTAAAGGCGTGCGCCACCACCGCCCAGTTAAAAATACACATTTCTTTATCATTTATAATTTTAGAACATATTTATGATGAATAAAAAATACTGTGTAAAAAAAAAAACTAGATGTCTTAGAGTTTGCAGTCATTTAACTATAGCCCCATTAAAAATCAAAACAAAAGCATACATTGTATTGATTTTTCAGTGAAGTTAATTTAGAAGAAGTAAAATGGACAGAATGACCTCTGAGACCTCTAATACAGTTAAAAAAATGTTATAAATATATGTGTAAATAACAAATATAAATGCAAGCAAAATTCATGTTTATACTATAAACTCCAATATTACATGCTATATATAATACACACAAATATATATGTATGTATTAAATATTAGCATGTAAAGGAATGTAGCAGGGTAGAGAGAAGAAATTTTGGAGCGATGTAAAAAAGAGATGTAACTGTGTATAGAAATACAAGGCTGTGCAGGAGAGATGAGGCTGTGTGTATGTAAAGAAATGTAGCTGTGTGGAGACAGATTTTCAGAAAAAGAGATTTTTTAAGATGAAGTAAAAGAGAAAGTTACCATCAGAGCATGTGTGCTTCCGTATTTACCTGTCAGATAGATAGACACTTATTCCTAAATACCCTCAGATAAAAAAGTTTCCTACAGTCCAGCTACTCTGAGGTCTTCGATGCACAACCCTGGAGCAGTTTTGGGGAGCTGGCCTCTCCTGGACTGTGTTATATATATTTCCTTTAATGTTTAATGTATAACCTATCTGAGAGGACCAAGCAGATGCCATAATAGGCTGCTCAGTCTGCTCTCCGAGATCAGTCCTCAATTTCTGTTTCCTGAGACCGAGCAGGCAGTTTCTGAAGAAGAGCCACGAACAAAGGACAATCAATCTCCAACACCCCTGAGAGCAAGGATGAGGGGCCTGGTAGGTGCAGCACCAGGCCAGAGCCACAGTCAGCAGCTCAAGGTGATAACCAAATAAGGACAAAGCCTGGCACTTGTACAGGTCTGCCCCTAAATGGAAAAAGCTATAGCTTTAACCAGCCTCTGACTAGCCCTGGCCAGTTAGAATGTACTAACATGTTTGCTACTTGCTTAAGCCAATCATATCTGAAATGACCTAACTGCCCTAGGACTCCTCTTGGCTGTGCTTAAAAGGAGCCTGTGAGCTTCTCTCAGGGTCATCATGATTTTGCCTTTGTATATGATGGTTGGCCCCAGCATACTGGAATCTTTCTCGAAATAATAAATGCTCTTGCTGATTGCATACATGGTCTTTTGTGGGATTTCTCCAGGACCCTAACACTATCTAGACTTAAACCTATTTTACTGAATATTATTATCATAGTATTTCCATACTTCTACTAACTTGGAGAATAATCAGCTAAATTGTCATTCATTGGGAAATGACCTTGGGTGCCTTTGGCCTAATGTGACTGTTACAACTTTAGTAACTGTTAGCTTAGAAATAATGTGATAGAGCTAAGATACTGAATTTAGAAAGGGAAGCACTCCAGTGGAAGTACCCAGGGGAAACATGGATAACTTGGCCAAAGCTTGGAAACCAGATTAGAGTAATGGAAGTGAAATTTGAATCATCCCATCCAGACTGGAAAGAGGAGAAGCCAGAAAGTACCAGGCCACTGCCGCCATTCCCGGCTTGCCAAGGCTCCAATGCTGGGCTGAAAGCTACTTTCCACGTTCATTCATGCTGATCTGTACAAAGTGGGTATTACTATCTTGAATTTTATACTCAGGAAAATGAATCTCAAAGTTAAGCATCCTGAGACAGGAACTAGGGCACTGGTCGTCTCCTCTGACTAGACTGTGCGGCCCCTTTGACATCTCACCTGTGAACGTCAAATGAAGACCTCTACACAAATAAATCTGGAAAGAGGAACAGAGGGCTCAACCCAGGACTTCAAATGTGCCCTTCATCCCTCAAAGCCTGGTGCCTTCCACCATTGAGTTGATTCATAAAATGCTCAATGACAGTCTGTGTTGCTCTGGAAATCACTCACTTGTGATGGGTTTCCATATTAGCTGCACCCCTAGAACCTATCCTTAGGGACATAACAAAATACACTTGGCCAGTGAATGAACTCATCCTAATCCTACTCTACCCAACTTGTTTCTACTTTCATTGCTCACATTAGAGTTATGTTTAATACAAAGTATTATTTTTATTTTGTATTAATTATCTTACCTATAACAAAAATTAAGCTACCGTAGTATAGAACAGACTTGAGCTTCAGGAACAGATAGTCACAATTTTTGAGAATGTTTAGAAGTCCTTCTCATATGATAAAAAAAATGCTGCAGACTTCAGGCTCTGTTCCTCAGCCAGTTAGACCAACATAGATTCTGACCTTTCGCCTCAATGGATTTGCTCTCTGTTATCTTCCTTGATACAGACTGTGGCAGGCTAACCAAGTGAATTCTTCAGTCAACATACTCTTTCAGTCATTTACAAATGTGAGTGTGAGTGTGTGTGTGTGTGTGTGTGTGTGTGTGTGTGTGTCTGTAACAAAACAAATATATAAACAAACACACACATATGTATATACACATGTGGTGTGTGTGTGTGTATGTGTGTGTGTGTGTGTGTGTGTGTGTGTGTGTGTGTGTGTGTGTGTGATGTGTATCTCCAAAAATGTCCAGGCCATTCTTCTAAATAGTCTCTTCCCTCACTTGCTCATTCTACTCATTTTTTCCATGGCAAAGAGAAGCCAAGAAGGATTTCCTTCTACACTGTTTCTTCCTCACGTACTTTCAGCCTTTGGATTTTCTCTCCTGTTGCTTCTGTTGTGTTGAGAGACCACCCTAAATCAAGCTTAGACATTAACCAGTCACCTTGGCCATGTTTTTGTCATGTTGAGAGACCACCCTAAATCAAGCTTAGACATTAACCAGTCACCTTGGCCATGCTTTTGTTATGTTGAGAGACCACCCTAAATCAAGCCTTGACATTAATTAACCAGTCACCTTGGCCATGTTTTTGTTATGTTGGTGAGGATAAAGGAACCAACTAGTCTTCCAGTGTCACTGAACCACATGGTCATAGCTCCAAAGACAAGAGTCAGCAGAAGTTACCTAAGAACCTTGGAGTTCTTCTGCATGATGGTGTACACTCCCAACTGAGTCCAATTTTTCCAGATACAAACAAGAAAAAAGCACAGGTTCAACTGGAGACAAATTGCTTTCCTCACTTACCAAAACAACAACTACTGGATACAAGAGAGGAAGGCTGCTCTCCTCAAGTGCAGTCAAAAACTTCCGGGTCTCTTGAAAATCAGAGGACAGAACCTGGAAGACAGCAATATAAGAGATAGTGAAAGAAAGATCGTACAGAATGGAAGTTGACTCATGAGGAGATGAACTTTACATCATAATCAAAATATTTATCAGAATTAACCATTAAACTACTTTAAAAGATACACATAATTTATGCATATTAAGGTATGAGCTATTTTCTGGGTTGAATTTACATCATAATATCTGCTTTAAACATGGAAAAATTAAATTTCTGTCTATAGAAGCAATACTTGCATCTCCTTCTAGGAATTGAGTTCAGAAAATAATGTTTTCCTATTTGAAATAGTAAGAAATACAATTTTTAAGCATGTAGTGAATAGCACAACTAATCTACTAAAATTGTCTGTTGCACATGTATGAGTCAAGAAAGATCCATTCTCTCTAACGTTGCTTGCTCGGGTCTCAAATGCTCCAACCATTCATGTTTAGTACTTACAGTCACCCAGATGAAGCTACAGCACTGGTCTGTGAGGAAGTTCTGAATGTCTCCACCTGAGTGGTCCAGAGCTGTGGATGTGATGGTAGCACACTAGGAGAAAAAACACGTCAGAAGACATTTACAGTCTGAACAGACAGACCTACATGGATGTCAGTGACCTTATGACAAAGCAGCAGATCTGCTATAAACTGTATATCAGACCACCACCACAAGAAAGAGATTTCAATCAATCCATGAATAATGTATAGTATTTTAAAAAATAAAAATGTAGAAAACTATTTCAAATAGGGAAAAAATGCTGGGGACCAAGAAAACACTAAGGAACAGGCAAGGAGCCTGGTTTGTGTTTTATGAGGAATGTACTACAGTAAACATTTGGGGATAAAAGAGAAAGGCAGATGGTCAGTGCTGCGGGATCACAGAAGCTTCTTAAATGCCATAGTTCACACCGTAGATTTCACTCCACCGGGGATAACTAAAAGCAGGGAAAGCAGTAAGAATTATAACAATGATGTCTGTTAAAGAGAAATAAGAGCTGAACTTGGGCAATAATAACCAGAAACAAAGACCGACAAAAAATGTCTAAGACGTAGCTCATCTGGGTGCCGTGTCTCACACCTTTGATCCCAGTACTCAGACCACAGAGACTGGTGGATCTCTGTGAGCTCCAGGCCAGCGCTGCCTTCATAGTGAGACTCTGTCCCAGCAAACAAACAAACAAAAAGTAGTAAACAACCTTAGACTAGATTAGAAGGGACAACACATCAATCATAAAAATGCTCCCAATAAAGTATGTCTTATGTCTTGGCATTATCTTGCTTCAAGTTTTTCTTTAATTATAAACATGAATTTAAGAATTATTATAAAGGCTTCTCTTATAAAATCTAGCTGTAATAATGTCCCCAAAACTCACATCTCATGATTCATGCCTGCATGGTGTTTATCACACTTTACAATCTACTTCTAAACTATAAGGCTGTTCCTGACACATGGAACTGTAGCCCAGATGCCCTGGTCAACAGCTTAAGTCCATGTACTGTTATAAACTCCTGGATGATGGAGGGGGAGGCTTCAAGAACTAGTTCTGATATAGAAATTAGTTCACTGATAACTCCTAAGATTTTATTTCCATTTAAAATTTGTACTGAGCTCAAAGCTCAAAGAGAACACTGATTTAAAAAACAAAACAAACAAAAACAAAAGCAAGCCTTCCCTGGCAGCATATACAATGAACACATTAAGAGAGATCAACTCCTTCTGTGTATCAAGCTTCACCAAGAAATCCAGTCTTCTGGATGTTACAAGGAGATGATATTTCACGCCTCTAAAATATCCAAATAATTTCAAAGGCTTTAAGCGTCTGACTTGCTCCGGACTCTTCCATGATGTTGCTATGGCCGACCACTTGCAATAAAAGCTATGCCTTGCTCCTGTAGACTCACTTACTTTTTAGAAATTAAGACTAGAGATGTCAGTCTCCTGGAAGCACTTTCCCCAAACATTCCCGAGTCATAAAGATATGTCTCCCATGTGACTGAAGGATGGGTGGTTTGTAGGCATCCTTTGCTTAATGTTAGTCTTTCCTAATATCAGGATTTTTTCCTTTGAAATGATTTTTTCCCAGACCCATCACAGTTCCCCCTTCCTCCCTCCTGTCTTCCCAGTCCCTCCTCCCACCACCACCACCCTCATCCACTTCCTTTCCCTTCCCTTCAGAAAGGTGCAGGTCTTCCATGTGTATCAGCCAGCTAGAACCTGATAGACGAGAAAGTGCCTTGAATGCATTGGCACAGGAGACAACTTCCTGAACAGAACACCAATCATGCAGGCATGAGATCAACAGTTAATAAATGGGACCTCATAAAACAAAAAGCAAATGACACCATCAAAAAGAACAAAATGGCAGACTACAGAATGCGAAAAGTTTTACCAACCCCACATCTGAAAGAGGACTAATTTCCAAAACGTATAAAGAACTCAAGAAACTAGATATCAACAAACCAAATAATACAATTTTTTTTTTAAAAAAATGTGGTATAGAGAATTCTCAACAGAGGAATCTCAAATGGCTGAGAAACACCTAAAGAAATGTTAAACATCCTTAGCCATCAGGAAAATGGAAATCAAAATGACTGAAATCCCATCTTACACCTGTCAGGATGTTTATAAAGGGCCCCATTACCAGGAAACAACTAACCTAACTACATCTCTCATGCAGGAGTTGCATTTCAGAGCGCAAGTTCTGCCCTGCTGTTCTCCCTACTACAATAGCTGTGAGGAGCAAAGTGTCTTTTACAGGGCCTGGAGTCTCAGGTCTCCTACAGGGTCAGTGGTACTATGTCCAGATAAGCGGTGTGCATGGAAGCTGAATCGTCTCTCATTCATCAGATATGAATCCAGACAACCACAGAAACAGACCTTATCATGCAGAACTCTGGATTCAGAAGAATGGCTTTAGTTTAAAAATTCCCTTTTTGCCAGGCAGTGGTGGTGCACACCTTTAATCCCAGCACTCGGGAGGCAGAGCCAGGCGGATCTCTCTGAGTTCCAGGCCAACCTGGTCTACTGAGCAAGATCTAGGACAGGCACAAAAACTACACAGAGAAACCCTGCCTCAAAAAACAAACAAGCAAAAAACCCTTTTGCATGCACATAAATGAGATCTGTGATGAAAATGTGAGCCTTATGAGTTAAGCTCCTAAGCATTTAAAAAAAAAAAAGGTGAATTTCTTAAAGACAAAGTTTGGAATAGTTGAGAAAAAAATACATTTTTAATCACTAGCAAATGCTTAACAGCATTTAAAACTTTGCCAAATTTTATATAAAAGACCAGCTTTAACTCAAAAAAAAAAAACCATATATTTTTAATCACCAAAGAGTAATCTCTGAGTGTGGGATGGACACCATTCAATGCTGTAACTACAAGAACAGGAGGATGACATAAAGGAATAAATATAATTCTTATAAAAGAATGCAATACATATGAAATTTTTAAATTTAAATCAAAGAGCACTAAATGCAGTATACCTGAAACCACTGATAAACTTGAGATAATCTTTAACATGTAGAGAAACCAATTTCCAATGATTAAACAAAGGTATCACCAAATACGATAGAGACCCTGGACTATTAATGACAACCTGATCCATTTGAAAGTCAGTGTTGACACCTTCTGTGAAAGAGGAGGAGCAAGCTGGATCATCATCTGGAAATTATTCGGTAACTGCATGTCTTCCATATTTTACAAGCAACAACCTACATCCAAGGAAACTTGGTTTTTAATACTGTCCTACGTATTAATTCATTTTTGTACATTTTTATATTGGATTATATTAATCTGCAAGAGTTTTGTGGACTTGTATTTGGTTTTATATATGCATGATAAATGCACAAGTGTGGCAATGTGCATACCATTGCATGTGTGTGGAGGTCAGACAGCTGTGGGCATCTGTCCCCACCATCTACTCTGTTCGTGAAAGGATCTGTTGTCTGCTGCTGTGTACACAAGGCAAAGAGGCCATGTGGTTTCTGAGGAATTCTCCTGTCTCCCACCTCACAGGAGAATGCAGGAATTGTGTCTAACTTTCGTGTGTTCTAAGGATGTAAACTCAGGTGCTCATGTTCACACAGCAAGCATCTTGCCGACTGAGCCATCTCCATAGCTTTGTTTTATGTTTTTAAGCAAAGGCCTCAACAGGTGTATATTCCTTGAGCCTTTTGTTTTGAATTCTGAGAATAACTTGCCTAGGAATAAAAGTTTGCATTATACTTTCTTTCCTTCATAAACGTATACATTCTAGCCATTCCACCTAAAGATCACATTCTTCCCCCCAGATCTTCACTCCATCTCTCATGTGCCCATTCTCTACCAATCACTGTGGCTAGATTCCCACACTGAGTGGATTGTCATAGGTGTCCTCAGAGACGTGATATTTGTAATTCTCTTTCCTCCTCTCTTTGTAGCTGAGGGACAATCAGACATGGGATGATATTCCTGAATTCTGATTTCATTTGAAACTTGTAGATGAGGTTCCACCAACTTTCAGGGGCCTTTGTGGAAATGTAAAGCTCAGTCAGTATCCCTAAGTCTTGCTTGCTTTTGGGTCTTGCACCAAGGGGCACTTGGAGGAAACTCTTCATGTCAGAGGCCCCTTGGAGAATGGGTGGATTTCTTATTCAAGAGGTTGCTTCCCAACTCTCCCTTGGCCTTTGTTGTACTATGCCTCAGGATCATAGCTTGCTCAATTAACCAAACACCTGCTATGGTGACTTGTGCACTCACGGAAGAGGGAATTTACATTGCACAGTTTTGGAGTATCAGTATGCTATGCAGAAAGACATGAGGTGGAGCGGAGGGAGGTGAGGGCCAGCCCAGGAACAGTTAGGGAGTGAATGGCGCTCCACCAGCTGCTTCCTTTGATGCCATTTGTCCATCTTGAACTCCAGTAAAGATGGTGCCATGGGCATTCAGTAGGGTTGGAGTCTAATCCGGAACCCACACCCACCCATTAGTCTTCATGGGAAAATCAACACCTGCACAGCCAGAATGGTGCCTCGCTCTCAGGGAGTTCTAAGTCCAGCCTGGCTGTCAAGAAAAAGCAATCTTTATACTGTATTTATTATGCTTGTGCTTTTTATGGAAAGAACTGGACAGAGAGAATTTATAAACTGTCTTCACACTATCATATTTACTTGGTTGTTACTTTTTAACTATTTTAATATATTATTCTACTTTTATATTAAACATTCTGAAAACAAAGTATTCCCTAATATTGGGACTATTTTAAGATTACCACTTATTCAAAATACAACCAACCGACTCCGCTCTTCAACACAGACTTTTAATCTATAAAGTCCATTTCCTTCATTGGTATAAAAACTGGGCTAATTCTTGATGTGATAAATAGGACCTATAAGTACTCTATTTATTTATTAATGTGTTAAAGCTTTTTAAAAAATATTGAGTAAACTTTACTGGTAACTGCTAAGTCAACATCTTCTTTTAGAACACAGGATATAGACATGTAAACCACCACTCAGCTATATAGTGGTAGGTATTTAACAGTTATTAAAATACATTTGTTCAGGTATTTGATAAATTTAAAACTGAACTAATGTAGCACTGTTCACCAGATAAGGTATGTACATGCAAAGAGTATTGTATAAAGACTTTTAAATATAAGTGGTATGTATGTGAACACACACACCAACCAAACTATAAATCTTTTCTTTTAAAACCAAGACTCTTCACAACTGTTTACAGTTAGGGAGAATTATTTTTGGTCCTACATCTCCCTTCTCAACTGGAAATAATCAATTAATCTAATTGGAATAAAGAAACATGACTTAACCGAAATATGGCACTGGTATCTTTGATCTCCTCAGTAAACAAGGTGTACGTTAGCTGGCACAACCGGACTGCGTGTGAACAATCCCACGCCATCACTCAGGACTGTCATTCTTAACATTTCCATGCTCAGGCACAGCACAGGGAACAGCCTGTGGCTAGAAGAACTTTCTTTCTCTAAGTATTTTAGCTCAAAAACATTTAAATACTTAAAACAAATTTCCAAGACATTCAGAAAATTAAGGAAGTATAGCAATATTTAAATGTTTCCCTTATAGCATAATGACCATTCACTGAAGATTTACCACGAACTACATGAGAACTGCACAGTGGAATACTATCTAACGCATGCGTATTTGTGAGGAAGATGGCTTGTTGGAGAACTTCCCTCCAAGAAGAGCTAAGGTTCAACCAAGCCTGAAAGGTTTTTCCTCAAGTCCCCAGAGTCAGAGATTCTGAAATGTCTCTGAGAAGCAAACCCACCCACTTTTCACAGATCATGTTGGTTGAGTCATCTCAAAATCAGAACCTGCCAATACCTCCTCCCATTCAGCCTGCAGCCCTAGTGTGGGTGTAACAGGAGAGTGCTAGAGACACACACTTCCCTTCCGGTCTGAGGAAGTGTAAAAATCACTATAAAAGCTTTGTTTTCCTTGTTGGGCCACTTAACTTTGAGTCTTCCCTATGGAGTTCCTTCGTTTGAATCAGCTTTCAAGCTATTCTTTAAGAGCATTGAGTCTGGAGCTCAACTCCCTGACTTTCGATCTGTCTCTGAAACAGCCTTTCTGTGTGACTTTTGTAAGAACTTACTGCGTCCTGTGGCTCAATTTATTAACTCATAAAATAAATATCTGATAGGATTCATAGGATCAGCTAATAAGTGAGAGACAAGGACTGCTAGCTTCTAATGTCTTTCTCAAAATCTGAGGGGAAAAATGCACCTAGTAGGAAATCAATCCCAGTGTTGTGAGGTTATAAATGTATCAGACTGCCACTCTGTGTCTGCTATTCTATATAAACTAAAGCCCCCAACAGTGAAGACTGAGCTGCTGAGTGATGCCCATGTTCCTCTGTTAGACTCAGACCCTTGCCAGCTGATCACACCCAAAGATCTGTCATTCACTAACAGCATACAACTGTATAATTTAAATACTATTTAAAGGATGGAGAGCAGGGAGGAAGATGAGCTGTCAGAAAAAAAAAATCCTTTCAAGTAAGAATATCTGAAGAGAAAGCAAAAGAACACTGTGACCAAGGTCTGCCTGCCACGGGCCACTGGGCCCAGTCCCCTCTCACAGAAAGAGCCACGCTTCCATAAGATGTGAGTTCTCAGGCCATGGGCTTTCCCAGAAATCGCTGCTCTCCATGCAGTGAGTGTGCTGCATCCCATTCCATTTCTTTCTTGACAACACAGAGCGGTCTCTCCTTGCACACAGCACACTATTAAATGTGTGCTCTTATTAACTCCTCTCGCTTATTTAGTCTTCCTCTTCCAAATGACAGCTTTAGCACATCATTCTAACTCCGTAACTCCTTCCCATTTGATACCCTACATTGCTGAGCTTTTGCTATTTGATGGAAGTTGTGCTGAATGCTTAAAACAAATGTATGCTGAAATCATACTGCATATCTACACATAAGCAAGTGTTCATATACTTTATTATGGACACAGTAGCTGAGGATAAAGCAGTTGATTTATGATGACACAGCCAGGAAGGAATTAATACACAGATTCTGGTCTGTACAACGTAAGTCCACTGCTCATCAGTACAGCACTAGTACTTTTAATTTGGTGAAGTCACTGGACAAGAAGAGTAGGGTACTGAAAATCCATTTGGAAGAAGCACTTGAATGGATAAAGTCAATTGATACTATCTTAAAGGGGCTCATATAATCTCTTAACTCTTAACAACTTTCTGGGTCTTAGATTTGGAAAAAAGTAGTTAACAAATCTCTTGTAATTCAAATCTTTGGATTTGACCTTGGAGAAGAATCAGGTGCTCTTAACTCCTGCACCTAACACATGCTGAGCAACAGGCAGAGGGATTACAATAGAAACACTCCCTTAAGAACTGTCTTCCAGTGTGAATTCCTTTCTCTCTCTCTTAGAGGCACTTGGAGGACCAACTATTGTTCCGATGAGAAACTACCAAAGATTGTAGAATGGCAGTGAAAACAGAACTAATCCTAAAAAAACATGAGTTTCTGTAACAAGGAATTCAAGGTCCCATTTTATTATATATATATTTTATATATATAAATTTATATATATATATATAAATTAACTATCCAAAGCTATAAAGTATCTGAAAAGATATAAAGATAGCAAGCAATACAAAGCTAATGAAGCCTGTGTCTTGTTCTGAGTTTGTACTATAGGACATTACATTGGTTCACGGTTAGTGGGCAGCGAATAAGTAAAATGGACCATCAGAGCCGTTAATTCATAAATTGTGTTTGGCAAGCACAATGTGTACATATTTCCTAGATAAAATGATAAAAGATAACATGTTACAAGGTATACACAGTAATGTGATCTGTTGAGATTTTATAACGCATAAAAACTTTCCAAGTTAAGAATTTAGAAGTTGACATAAACAAATCCTCTCTGTCGTAAGTAGAAGCACAAAGTAGGAAATCCTAGCCTGGGATGGATTAGTGTAAGGCTCCTGTTAGCTGACCAGGCAACGTTCAGTGAGAGCTAAAACTAAACACACACTCAAGGCCAGTGAATGAGTTTCTGCCTTTGAGAAGAATACCAAATGTAGCAGATGGTTAGACCTGCAATTCCCAAACTTAAATGTGCACCAGAATCTCTCAGAACCTCATAAAGATGCAGATTGTTCATTTTCCTGGATATAGGAATCTGCATTTCTGAATACTTCCAGTTGATGGCAATATCACGGGTCCCTGAATTCCATGCTGAAGCACAGGTTGCTCCCTTAAAAGCATACACATCTAAATGGGCTAACTTCTCTCAAGTGCATACAGTCACAAGTACACCCACATACAATCCAGAGACCAAATTATCCTTGACAAATCCCAAACTACTGATTTTCCTGTGGTCTGAAACGAATCACCTATTTCTTTAGTAGATCTCCTAGCAAGGCAAACGTGAATGGCATGAATGACAAAAGTAAACAAATTAATTATTCCAACTAATTTTTGTCAAATTCTTGCCAAATTTACATAACCTAATTTTCTTTGCATGTATAAAGTTTAATTTTTCTAAGGAATAGGAAATAACCTAGATTTATATATAAGTGCTATTTTAAAATTTCTACATAAGATATGTACAACAAATAATTCAAGTTCTAAGTAAAATATTATAGACTTGAAATTACTATTCAAAGGCAACCTGGATAATGCCTTTTTATTTCTTGTGCACAAGCTGTTTTTCTTAAATGTATGTTACATTCCTTTTGATTGAGAAATAGATTTGTTTTGTTTGTATAAAAATTTCCCATGACATACAGCTCTCCATTATAAGATATATATTAGTAACCTGCTAAATAGGTATTATTTATAGTCCCAAACTATTTGCAAACATTAAAGATAGATTATATATATTTGCAAAAAATATGAAAAGAATCATATGCTACAAATATTTAAGTATGAATATTATATGTACCAGGCACAGGTAACTATGTGCTCAGGTGAGCATGCACATGAATGTGTGTAGATGTGAGGACCAGAGGATTATCTCAGGTACAATTCCTTAGGTATTATCCACTTTTTAAAAGACAATGTCTCTTCCTAGTCCAGACTTACTAAGCAGCCTAGGTGAGTGGTCAGCAAGCCCGTGGGATGGTCCTGTCTCTACTGTCCCACTATTGAGACTGCAAGCACACATCACCACACTCAAGTTTATTGACATGGGTTCTGGGGAACTAGTTCAACCTTAGTGCTTGCAAAGTAAGTACTTTTTACTGACTGATTTATCTCCCCAGCCCTCAAGATATTTTTAAAGCAGGAATTTCTTAACAGTAAAGAGAACATTACTGAAATTCTGAGGACTTCACATGCTGCATCCGAATTCAGTTCTTCACCCACTGCTGGTTTGTTGTCTAGAGCTCACTCCTCCGTCACAGCTTCTCTTGTCCTTACAGAAGGCTGACAACCAGCAATGACATCAGCCCATTTCTGCAGCATCTACAATCCTGCCTCACCTTCCACCCTCTCCTCTTGTGAACACAGTCCTTTCTCTGGCTATGAAATCAGCTAGAACTTCTTAAGTGTGCTTAGTGTTTTCAACTCTTCCCAACTCTTCCCATGATTGGCACATGCCCAGAGGCTACCTATTTATCTACAGAAACATATCTATCTGGCTGATATCCAGGCAAAGATATATTCCAGAAGTTTGCTTCAACACAGTCCTATCATCGTTAACCACGATGATTTATGAGACTCCCACCATATACACAAAGCCATGTGAGGGACCCATGAGAAGAGGCGGTGAAGGTAAGGCAGCTAATTACAGTCCAAGCAGGATATGCAGAACGGCGCCATCGTCAGTGGGTCTGTGCAGAGGTCTCAGAACTAGAAACTGAAGCCAACTCCATGGCGACAGTGAGAAGACACCAAGCTCCAAAACAGAAAATCAGCGAGCATGCTGGCACAAAGGAAAAGTGAAAACTGCATAATTTCAAGGCACAAATAAGACAACATGCCGGAACATGAAAACAATATACTTGCAAGAGAGATGTTCAGTATAGATTGTGGGGGGCCTTAAATGCCCAGCCACACCTTGGGGACTTTGATTTACAAGTCACCACAGATGCAGAGTGTCAATGTAACAAAGAAAAAGCACATGGGTGAGTTCTAGTTGTGGGACCCTGAAACAAGTTTTCAAGTAACAAAACACCATGGATAACTTATTCATAGGCTCAACGGGGCATTTTGTTTTACTTATTGCAGAAACACCAGCCCCTGGAATCAGGATTTAGCGACAGCTGCTGAGACAATGAAATAACCTTCCTTTCTACACTTTACAGTATAACTGTACAGTATAACAGCCAAACAGTTGAAACACGTTTCCTAACTCTATTAGCAGACGAAGCATTAATAAATATAAATGATATTTCTTTAAAAGTCACTTGCCCTCTAACTGGATCACAACAATCGAAAAAGTAACATTATAGTAAGCACTAAAACCGTATCTTGATTTAAAAAACATAACTTCTCAGTATGCGCCTATTCACTAAAATCAACTAACGCCAGGCCTAGTCACACACGGGGTAATCCTGCACTTCAAGGGCTAAGGCGGTGTGACTGAACGCTTGAGGAAAGTGTGGGCTATGTAGTGAGTTTTACCGGGGTCCAGGGCAGCCTGTAGGTGAAGAAATGAAGGGAAAGGGGTTGGGGGGATGGCTCAGTGGTTAATGTGCTTGCCACACAAGCTAAGAACCTCATGTCGGATCCCCAGGACACACATAGAGAGGCGGCTGGGGCGGTGACGATATGGAATCCCTAAAGTTTGCTGGCTAGCCAGGCTAATCGGGTTAGTGAGCTCCAGGCTCAGAGAGGGATAATATCTCCAAAATTAGGGTAAAGACTGAGGAAGACTCCCAACACCAATTTCTGGCCTTCGTATACATGAGACTGCATGCATATGTGCACACACAGAGGAGCACATATCTTAAAGAAGGAACGTGGGAGGAAGGAGGGAGGAAATCAAAAGATAGAGTGGGAACTGGTGGAAATGGGAACAGGAAGGATCAGGTGGGGGCTAAGGATGGAGGGAAAGTGTACTGGGAAAGATGACTGGAATTGGGGGCCATTTTAGGGCTAAGGTAGAAACCTAATGCAATGGAAACTCCTTGGAATCTACAAGGATGACCCTAATGAAGAGTGTAGTAATGGGGGATATGGAGCCTGGACCAGCCAATTTGTGGGCCAGGTCCTCTGCATATATGTTACAGTTGTGGAACTTGGTGTTATGGTAGGACTAAGAGTGGGAGCAGCAGGGGGCTGTCTCTGACTCTTTTTGCCTGCTCTTGGGACCCTTTTCCTCCTGCTGGATTGCCTTGTCCAGCCTTGATATGAGGGTTTGTGCCTTGTCTTATTGTAACTTGTTATGCCATGTTCGGTAGATATCCCTGGGAGGCCTGCTCTTTTCTGAAGGGAAATGGAGGAGTAAAGCCAGGTGAGAGGGGAGGGACTGGAAAGAGAAGAGGGAGAGGAAACTGTGATCAGAATGCAATATATGGCAGAAGGATAGATAGATAGATAGATAGATAGATAGATAGATAGATAGATAGATAGATAGATAGATAAAGTCAAAAGGTTAACAATTAAATATACCAAAGAGCCATTTTTATTGGAGAGGGAAATTGTTTTGATCCTCCAGTGCAGAGAACTGAACTCCAGACTTTATGTATGCTAAGCAAGCAGTGGAGCCCTGTATTTTGACTTTAATCTAAGAGAACACTTTTTGTAATGTCCAGTATGGATTTTCCTACAGGGACTACTTCCTGTATGTATAAAACCAATTTACTGAATTAATTTCATGAAAATAATAACAACATCGACTGGTAACTCTGGCTGTTCTACTGTTCTATTGTTCTGACTATTCAGCATTACATTTGTTAGCACTTGCGAACACCGACATCATTCCCATGCAGACAAGGATACAGAGAACATTTTTATAAGTGATCTTCTTAAAAGAGCAAAGGGAGTATGTGGGGTGGCTTGGAGGGACGAAAGGGAAGGGAGTAACTTGCAATTATATTACAATCTCAAAAATTTATTCAAAAAGAATATAAAATTTATCACATAAAATATAATCTCGAAAAAGGCAAAGATGTTTTTAAAACAGAGAAACACAGCAAGTGACATTTAGAATTACCTTAGCACTTTCATTAACAATGTTCTAAAACCATGACAACCAATTATAACAATAAACAAATTTCCTTGGATATGGTATGAATGTAATTAATAGCATCATGAGCTACTTAGAGTCCACTACATTTGGACTTTCTTTTCCCCTCTAGTACTTCTCAGAAAATGTGGCTAATGTCCAAATAAACCTAATGTATTCAGCAGAATGATCTGCAGGTAGTTTCTAGTCTGGCACACACTACACACACACACACACACACACACACACACACACACACACACACACACACACACACACACCATATCCCAAATGAGCCCTTGCCTCTGTTCAGAGTGGACCCAAAACAAGAACTAGCTTTAGATTGTCTTTCACTATTAACTGTGTTCAACATTTGTGGTGGTTTGAAAGAAAATGTCAGTGTGGGTTGGGCTTTAAGGTCTCCTATGCTCAAGCTATGCCCAGTGTAGCACACAGTTTATTTCCTGTGTGAGGATCAAGATGTAGCACTCTCAGGTCCTACTTCAGCACCATGTCTACCTGGATCCTACCTTGCTTCTGGACATGAAAATAATGGACTAAACCTCTGAAACTGTAGGCCAGCGCCAAGTAAATGTTTCCCTTTATAAGAGTTGCTATAGTCATGATGTCTCTTCACAGCAATAGAAACCCTAATTAAGACAGCATCCAAAAAACAATTGCCTGTTATCTTCATATCAAAATGTTTCTGTGGGTAACAAAATACCCATAAAAATCACTTTATTTTTGCTAAATAGATCTTAAATTGCTGTTTCATTTTTGCCTTTCTTCTGGCTCCTTTTGCTAATCTTGATGTTTTGTTTGCCTAGTGCCATACACTGAGTTTTGTAAGGACTCTAACAAAAGGTGCAGATCTACACATTGTGTGCAGGGGCACAGTTCTATCCACTAACAAATGCACAGCTCTGCACACTATATCTACAGGCACAGGTCTGCACACTAGACTCAACCTGTAGGCCATTAGGAAAAATAAATCAGGCATTAGAGAACAATTCCAACAAAGCCAGATCCTGCCTTATACCCAGAAAACAAATGACTTTCAGTTAAACATAGCTTGTCATTTGTGGTTATAGAAAACAATAATTAAATTCTGTGCTCCAGGAAACAGGAAGTGCTGGATGAGCCAAATACATAAAAAGCTCAAACAGTGCCTGATCATTTGGAGTGTAAGTCAGCATTCCTTATGACATTCATCTCTTTTGTTACAAGAATGCAAAATGAACTGAATGCACTTCTATGTTTCAGGGGTAAAGTGAAATTTAAAAAAAAAAAAATTCTAAACACCACAGATTTTCCAATGGAGAGCCAGTCAGCCGCAGCCAGCATGAACATTCTGTAAAAACGAACAGGACAGACTCGTCCAGCTCAGTTCCTCTTCACATGAGTTTGCTGTGAAGCAGACCATAACGGAGGCAGCAGCAGTAAACTGAGCACAGCCTGCGAGGCTGTCTCTGGCTCTGTCCTCACTCCCCTCGTCTCCCACTGCCCCATCTCCGCTCCGACCTGTTTGATTCACCTTGCATGAGGCTCTTCACACACTGTTCACAACATGGCTCCTTTGAGTTTGAACTTCAACTAAGTAACTCCTGATGCCCCACTGCCTTTTACAGCTTAACTAAACAGCATGTCTGTTGAGAGAGTTCATTTAGTGACTTTCACTTCCAAAACTGTTTTCCACGATTCTCTTATGTAAGCAGAGATTATCTTCTTTCATGTCAAGGACCCTGATGGTTCAGATCCCTGGGAACTGGCAAAGTCTTCCTGCAGGGAAGGCTCATGGAGCAGTGAAACCTTCCTCTGGACCAAATGTGACAGTTTACAACAGATTGACCAGTGTGTACAAAAACTAGCAACTGTGGCTTCCTCCTCCTGGATGGCTGCAACTTGGAATGCTTCCTACAGAGACTTCCTAACTCCTCCTTCTGGTGCCACACATAATAAACACCCTGAGGTTCCAGGTCTTCGTGCATAGCTTGTCTTGCTCCACCAGAGAGAACACAGCCCACCCAACCGCAGACTTTCTGTACCTGTGTCTATTCTTTCTTCATCCCCTCACCACCCCATACTGATTTCCAGAGCCAACCCATTCAGGACACAGCTGCATCCCTTGGAGTTTGTATTCCCTATTATGTACTGTATTATTATCCAAGATGACGGAAAGCTCCTTAAGAGTCACACCTACTTAGCTACAGCCAATGGTGGAGTTATCGTGGGCATCGACTATCTTGAGGGTCAATGAATTAAGTAATTAACGAAAGGCTAATCACACCTCCTACTTACCCATCCCTCACTACTTTTAAAACAGTATAAATATTTTCAGCATTTTCTGAGAGTTAGAAAGAGGTGACTAGGACTGGCATTGGCAAATTTTCTTCTGACTGTGAGAAGCTACCTGAGAGAAAACCCTAAGGGAGCAGGGTTTGGTCCGGCTCATGTCAGGGCACACTGCCAATGATGGTGGGGGACACGATGGCAATGCAGGTGGCTGCTGCTTAAACAGTCTCAGCAGCCAAGAAGCCAGAATGGCACTAAGCAAAACCTCTCAAATCCCACCAATCACTCACCTACTTCTACTAGATTCTCAAAACAGTGATAGAAGATAGGGAGCAAGTATTTAAAGACACGAGACTGTAGGGCACATAAATCATTCAAATCAGAATATTCCACCTCTGTCCCCAAAAGATTCATGGCCATCTCATTACTAACAAATGCATTCAGTACAACTTCAAAGTCCTCAACAGTTTCAAAAGTCCAAAATCTCTTCGGAGACTCAAGACAAATTCTGAAATGTGAGTCCTTATAAAATCAAAGAGGTAACACACTTCCAACCTACAATGGTACAAAGAAAACACCCGTTTGTACAGGGAATGATGTGGGCATATCAGGGAATGGTCAGACCAAAGCAAGGCCAAACCTCAGAAGGGCAAACAGTAAGCCTAGAGCAGCATGTCTGACATCAAAGCTCAGGTGGAATCATCTGGGTATAGTGAGCATGGGTAGCCCCGCGCCCCTCCCCCCCCCCCCCCCCCCCCCCCGGGGCTAGCACCGTGCACACACTCTCTTGAGCTATCTCCATGCATTGCAGCAGTTCCTCAATAATCTTGGCACCTACAACAACATGGTGTCTTCACTGCGCCTTTGCCTTCAACTTCACAGTTTCGTGTCTGGCCCACCAAGCAGCTCGTTGCAGGCAGCCTGCCCTGGCTACAAACCACCACAGGAGCTCTCTAAAGCCTTGGTGCAAGCCTCCATGCATTGTGCATGCTAGTGACAGAAGTATCCTGTGAACAATGCCAAGTTCTGCCGCAAGCTCCAGATGTAGATGAACTACAAGAGGGACCACTTTCTATCGTAACTATAACCTTCTGTGTCAAGGTGGCAGAGCAAGAGACTACTTCCTTCATCGGGTACCATTCACGCCCCCTCTGCAGAGCACAGTGCCCAGTTTCTCTTTATGCCAGTCTTCTTAAGCAGAGCCTCCCCTTGTCTGCAGCTAGTCTGTGCACATGCCCCTTTCCTTGCTAGCATACATGTTTTTCACATCTTTCTGCTCTACTTTCTATTATCTCTCACTATAAATCTGGCAATAGACAATGCTACAGACTGAATGTTACATTGTCTTGAAATTTTCTTTACCGAACTCTCCCTTTCTTAGTCAGGGTTTCCATTGCTGCAATGAAACACCACGACCAACAAGCAAGGTGGGGAGGAAGAGGTTTATTTGGCTCACACTTCAGCATTGCTGTTCCTCACTGCAGGAAGTCAGGACAGGAACTCAAACAGGGCAGGATCCTGGAGGCAGGAACTGATACAGAGGCCACGGAGGGGAGCTGCTTACTGGCTTGCTTCCCGTGGCTTGTTCATCCCACCTTCTTATAGAACCCAGGACCAGCAGCCCAGGAATGGCACCACCCACCATGGGCTGGGCCCTTCCCCATTGAATGCTAATTGAGAAAATGCCTTACAGCTGGATCGCATGGAGGCATTTTCTCAGCTGAGGCTCCTTCCTCTCTGATGACTCTAGCTTGTGTCAAGTTGACACACAAAACCAACCAGTACAATCCTATTATTTCTGTATTCCACCAAGTGGCTTCGAGCAAAATTCTCAGTGGAACACGTGTGTCCCTTCTAAAACATTTGAACAGTTTTTACTGTCCACTCTTTCACCTTCAGTCCCCTGCACATCCACGGAAAAAAAAAATGCCTGTAAGCTGTTTACAGAATGCTAGTGCTTCACTGGGCCACGGATTCCTCCTTTCACCTTCCCCCTGAAATCCAGCTGCAAAAGCCTACAAGCTGCACAGTGTAGCTACCATCACAGCATCAACCCCACATCTCAGGGTTACTTTTCTTGTGGTTGCGACAGAATCCCTGCCACAAACCACCTGGAAAAGGACGGACTGGGCTTGTCCCCCTATCTGAGCGGTCACAGCTTATCAGTGCCGAAGGCATGGTGAGTGTAGGGCAGCTCCTGCTGGGAGTAGCAGGAACTTGAGCTTGTTACAGCTCTACAAATCAGAAAACAGCTTAGACCAGCGTGCAGCCAGACTATAACTCTCAAGCCTGTGGTCAGTGGCCTACTTGCTACCAGACCTCACCTCTTAGAGGTTCCACAGACCGCCAACGGGTTACCAAGTGTTCAAATACATCAATCAAGTATTTTGTGTCAATCAAGAATTTCACATTCAAACCCAAACAGGCCCCACTCATCAGCATCTACCTCCCAGAAGTACCTCTGAAGAGCTATTTCTCTGAAATTCAAGGCCCGGAAAAAAATAATTCAAATGATGGCCGTGAGATTGATACTGAAGTCCTAGAATTGTAATTCCAGTCACATGTGCATTCATATATATGTGGGGTAGGAAAGGTGTCTCTTAACAAGGAGGCTTCTCCATTTAACTTCCAGCCATTTCATACAGGAATTTGGTGTTTTCCATTATGTTACAGTTAGACGTTTGGGTCATCCCAAATGTATGTTGCAAAATTCTTCCCAGGCAATTAGCATAAACATACCCAATCTCTTCCTTCAGTTTAAATGGGAAACATTTCTCCTATTCACATCAATAAAACAATCCCCCATTGTGTGAGGAACAGCTCCACACCCACACTGCTCTGCCCTGCAGACTTCAGCGATGTGACGTCATCATTTTTATATGCTCTTTTCAAAGACAGATAAAGCTCGGGGGTGTAGAAAGTTATAACAGTCACCATTTTGTGCTTTTTCTGTAAAGTATGGGCTGAAAAACACAATGCCACAAGATAAATCTGCTTTCACAATGGAAGATAAATCTACATAAAACCAAATTAATCCCTTTCCAAGGGGGCTACTTCTTCCAGACTTAACTATAATCCTGTCAAACTTTAAAATTTCATACTGTTGTTTTTCTTTCATCTGTGATTGAGAAATATTAATTAACAAAAAGCATTTGGCATCAACCATCACCTACATTCACACACTGGTGACATGAACTTGTACAAATTAAAAGCCAGAAGATTTCTTTAATTGTAAAATAAAGGGGGGAATCATTGGGTGATTTTAAAGAAAAGCACTGTGTGTACAGAAAGCTACACAAAGTTGTTAGGTCAGGACAGTTAAAGAGGACAACATTCTGATGAGTATCTGTACTTTAACAATTCACAAAGCTAGAAGCCAGAGAGAGCTAAGCAGGGATGACAGCCCCTTCTAACATCCACCACAACTCTTTAAGGATATGCAAGCTTCAATTTTCGAAAAACTAGATCGACAACAGGAGGAAGCCTGAAAGCTGTCACTTTGCTGGGGAGGCAGTGGTTCTGGGGCACAGAACACTCACAACTGTAGCCTAAAACACTCTTGTGGGGCAAAGTCTCAGCAGAGAGGTCTAGACTGATAAAAAGAACTAGACCATGAGTAAATAAGAGGCCTGTGAAAGCCAGGGGCAGCAAGGATGGAGGTCCCAGGGAGAACATGGCTTCAGTGTCAATCCTGAAAACAGCTCTTAGAGGAGCATTATACCATTAAGCTAGAAACCATCCAACAAGCCTGAACTTCCCTTAAAAATAGATAAAGTTATCTGTCCTGAATACCATAGGATCTCAAAGAAGTATAAGAAATGAAGGAATAAAAAGCTAAATGACGTTCCCATAAGTAGAGATGTACACTGGGAAGACCTATCTACAAAACAGATCCAAAATAGCCTAGCATTTAATACACTAAATGAAATAATAAACAATCTGCCTTGGAATACTTAGAAACAACAGGGAAAAAATCCACTCATTGTAGAAATGAAGAGTAAAGTAGCAAATTAACAGATTTTCTTACGATTGGAAAGAATACAAAGTGGAAAGTGAGAAGATTCTAAACAAATAAAAACAAAGAGAAAGTAATAATTAATCATGCACATCCATCCAAAATGGAGTAACCTCTGAAGAGGAAAATTAAAGTAACAGAAAATACTAAGAATATGGATAACACAAGAATTATTAAATAAAAAGGGTTAAAATTATAAAATAAAAAAGCACTTTATGTACCTCAGAATACCCACCAGAAGTAGCCACTATGAACTAATCTTTAACAAAACAGTTGGGCTCATGGTTCTCAACCTGTGGGTCACCACCCCTCTGGGGTCCAATGACCCTTCACAAGGATCACATATCAGATATTCTGCATATCAGATATTTACATCATGATTCTTAACAGTAGCAAAATTACGAGTATGAAGTAACAACAAAATAATTTTATGGTTGGGGGGGTCACCACAACATGAGGATCTGTATTAAAAGGTCACACACAGCATTAGGAAAGTTGAGAACCACTGGCCTAGAGAAATGGACAGGATGGAGATGCTTCAATCACAGTATCAAGAGAATGAAGGATCTTAGGGAAAGAGGAAATAGCAACATTATGTTTGAAAGATTTGTGGGCTTTGTCAAGGAAGATACTTTTATACCACAAAAATTTATGACAGCTAATCCTACTCAGTCCTTGAATACTTACATTTAATTCATTTTTTAGCACTTCCTTGAGAAGATGCCCTACAGATTCTTCATCTTTTGTCTTCACAACCACACAAATCTCTTGTGAAATTTTCTCTGAAATTGAAAATAGAAAAATGTTTAAACTTTACCATTCAAAGAAAGCATAGAACAAAGCCTTATTATCCAAAAACATGTGCTTGCTTGACTTTCATCAACCTTGAGTAAGGTGAGGGAGAGTCTAGCTCCAGGCCAGGGAGAGTAACCTGAGCTATGTGCTAAGACATCCTAGATGCCGTGTACCAGACAGGCCAATGCATCCAGACATTCAACACTGTAGTAAACATCCATCAAGCAAACATGAGAAGTGGGAGATCTTGCTTTACATTTTACAGGGAGTAACCAGGAGTGACAAATATTTATGTGACCACTGCCGTCCTCCCTTGCTCATAAGGAGTCTCCCAGATTCTCAGATATTCCCACTTATAGGGAGTTGTTTCCTTTAAGTCATGCCCAGATTTTCCTTGGCATGCATCTAGACCGTCAATTCAATACAGCCCAGTTACTGTTCAGATTCTTACCACAGCAAATAAAAACAGTTAAATTTTCCTCCAACTTGTTTGGTTGAGATAGCTTAAAAGTTAAAATATAAACCATGTGACACGGTGGCATTCACCTCTGAACTCTCTGTGCATCCTCCTAAGATATGCAATCCTGCTCCACAGCAATCTGAGGTGCTGAGGAACATCACTCCAGCTGTCAAGAACCATGTCTTGAACTAAGACAAAATTTGAAATAGTATTTCCCAATCAAAACTGGATGGGTCAGCATTTAACCTTGCTGCATCATACATGGTGGCTTACGTAATATGTCTTCTACATAAACTAATCAATTGATAATCTTTTCAAGCAAAGCTAGATAGGACAGTTAAAATAAGATCACTGGCTAATAATACTCTTGTTACTAATTCCCATCTTATCAACAATCCTGTTTGTTCACAAAGCTATAGTAAGGTAGAGAACATGGTGACCACAGAGGAAAGAAATATTATGAATATGTATAGTGAAGTCAGAAGCCCTCATTGCAGAGAAGAGGACTAACATTCATAAGATCCCAGTGTTCTCAGTAGTAGAATAGGGACACAAATCCAAACGACTACATTTACAGACTATAGCTACCTTAGAGGGAAAGGCATGGAACACTTAGTGAGCCTTCAAGCATCTCATATTCCTCCATTGTCACTATCCCAGTTAATGCGTCAATGTAAGCATGTATTATTATCTAAGTTATAATTCCTGTTTTCACTCCACCATATGTAAATACAAGTCTTCATAAAGACCACGCCTTCCTAGAGTGATACCACATTTGTAATAGTTGCTATAAAAAGCTGTTCACACACTGTTTGCTCAGACCCTTTAGTCAAGAAGACTAAGCATATGTAAACAAAGTAATTCCAATGAAATGAGATTGAGAGAATCCCTCTTGTGAATATTGAACTGCCATACCAAGCTATACTACCTTTACATCACCTCATCTCTCGGGGATCTGTTTGCTTACTTGCTAAGGATCTATAATTCCCAAAAGTCTATAGATACACAACCCTTATAAAATCCAGTCTGATGAAGAATGGAGATAAAGGAGCCAGCCAGTAAGTGCTGTGGAACATCACCCAGTTACGAAACACGGACTGCTGACAAAAAAGATGATTCTGTACAATTAAATGAGATTAGAATTTACCCTGGAAAGTTGAATAGGTTTTGCTTACGAGTGGAAGCAAGGAATTTGAAGAAATTCACAGAAATAAAAATGCAAATAGCCGGGCGGTGGTGGTGCACGCCTTTAATCCCAGCACTCGGGAGGCAGAGCCAGGGGGATCTCTGTGAGTTTGAGGCCAGCCTGGGCTACCAAGTGAGTTCCAGGAAAGGCGCAAAGCTACATAGAGAAACCCTGTCTTGAAAAAAAACAAAAAACAAAAAAATGCAAATAAGATAAAATAGGTTGATGTAAGAAAAGGACCCATAAGCATAATGTGATCAATAGGCAGCAAAATTACTAGGAGATCTTTAGCAGGAAAGGCTAAGGCAGGATATCCAGTGAGGCCAAGGTCATGCGATCCCTCCCAAAAGACTCTGCTGACAAGGTAACCATCCTCCAACCAGAGTCTTTTGAAATGAAGTCAACACAATCGATATACATAAACTTAAACAAGGAAGGAAACATGGCTCTCCAGCATCCTTGCAAATGCCTAGAAACATTTCTAAATGTTTCTAATGCCCAAAATGTTGAATGTATGACTACAAAGTGACCTGCCAAGTCAACAATCAGTGTGTCGGCACTACGATCATTTTTGACATTGATAAACTACAGATAATTAAGAACTGTTTCAAGTAAAAAAGTAACAAGTAACATATAAATCGTTCCTTCTTTGTTTTATTATATATTCCTATGCAAGTACACCCCTCTGCTCAGTGTAAATCCCTAGTAACAAAACTAAAGCCGGCTGTCTTCCACCACTTTAAAACAAAAGTCTACTAAAAAATAAATTTTAATTACATTTGGCATTTATTTTAGACAGTATTTCAGATATTTTAAGTATAGAACTTTTACTCAGGAATCTTTCATTGCCATGTAAATTTTCCATTCAGTTTCGGTAATGCGGAGTTTTTAAAGAAATAACAATATTAAAATACCAAGTCTTTCAATGATCACGAGTCAGTCCCGAATCTCCTGATATCTTCCTTAATTATTCCTAACAGTGGTTTATAGCATCTAGCACAGCATCATTTTACAGTTTGTTTTCAATTCTTCATTGGTAATACTATCAGTTGACACTCTAATTTTATTTTCTATTTCAGTGCAAAATTATTTTTATGTAGATCTTACAGTAATTTTGTTAAGTGTATTTATAACCTCTAGTCTTCTTTGCATACATATAAACATAGGATGATTAAAGTATTTTCTCCTTGCCAAACTATAATTGTGTCTAAGAATTTTTTAACAAAATTTTATATTCCCATTAAGTCCTATCATATTTATAATAAATAGTTAAATTATTTAAAGATAAGAAGTGTTTTTATCTACTTTCCAGAAAATTGTATAGGACCGTTATCATTTATGTAATTTTTAGAGCTCATGAGTAGATTTGTTGTTTTAAATTACGAGTGTTCATAAGCTCTATTCTGTATCAGTTTAATACATTGTATTTGTCTAAAACTGTGTTCATCTAGATTCTTATGACTGTTAACAAAGAGTGTTAGTGATTTCAATGCTCACAGGAACTTAATGTTCTGTTTTCATTTGGTGATAATTACTCAAGCTTTTACTATTTTACTTGCCAAAGGACTAACCATTGTATTAGCATTTTCTCAGAAAAAAAATATTTAGTATTAGAGTGCTGTGTAACAATATAAATGCATACACCTAATTTATCACCCACTTAACACACAGTTATTTGGATGGGAAGTGAAGGACTCATATGGGAATAATAAAGTAAATGAAGCAAAAAATTATCATGTCATGGATCTGTGAAACCAGGTAAAAGCACAGGAGTTATCTGTGAGGTTCTTGAACCTTTAAACTTGAAAACATTTTAGAATAAAAAGTGTCCTCATCTTATAAAACAAATAAGATACAAAAAAACACATAAAATATATTAAGAGTAAAAGAAATTGAAATTCCCATCCCTACCCATTAAAGATCATGCGAGCAAAACCTAAGTGAGGATGATTTGGATTTGAGGTCAAGAAACAGCGACAATATGGTACTTTTTGTGTGGTCGGCTCCTCTAACAAAGTTCCCACCCTTTGTAGACCACACAGTGGTCTGACACACCAACTACTTCTTGTACTTTCTATGGACCACATGTATATATCCTCTATTCAAAATGGCAATTTCTCAATCTTTTCTTACCCCAAGAGCAGACTAATAAAAATCTTCAATTATCTCTCCTAACTCAATTCCTCTGTCTGGCTGAATATTAGAAGTTACTAATAGCCAGCCCTCTTTCCTACCTTCAAACTCTTCAAATACACAGATTTCCTAACGACTCAAGTTTCTAGCCTGAATTTTGTGAAGTTCCAAAAGTGACCCAACATGCAGCCAGACTGAATCTCTGCTTAGCTGACACTAACTTTGTATAATTTGAGAATTATAAAAGCTTCCCCTCTTTAAAAAATATGCAAATTGCCTCCCATAGCTAATTAGCCCCTCCAGCAGTGTGACTCTGCTGAGGTAATATTTCAGTTTTCTTTAATCTTCGTGGATAGGGTGGCAACTAGAGAAAGAAGAGTTTAGAAAGACACGGTGAGCCACCCATGTACTGAGTCTTCGTACTTCTTATATTAAACAGTGAAAGAAAACTAACCCCAAAATGCCAGCACTTTATCTGCAAGTCTCACCAAGGTTTACAGTTTAGCAGTTTTCCCAATACTCTAAAGATGGCATATGAAAATGACAACACGTTTAATAATTATAGATATCAGGAACTGGACAAGAATTTAATAACGAAGTTTTATAAAAATTCAATTAAATATCTGAGATGCTTCTGGAAGTCATTAGGTCATACCCTGGTAGTGTGTTCAAGTCTGAACTGAGAAAAGATAATTTTTAAGAAAAGTCAAACAAATGTTCTTCTACTGAGCTACATCTCCGACCCCATTTTATAATGTCTACATAGAGTCTGAATGTAAAAATTATGATAATAAATGAAAGTATACATAAAAAGATTTATCTCACTATTGAAATGTTGACATTATTAGCACTGACTTCCCAAGATGATAAAGTATGCATCATTAAATCAAACCAGTGAATAATTATGGGCCATTCTAGTTCTAGTAACCCCTTTTCTCAGAACTGAGTCACAATGAAACACGGAGATGGCTGAGTAGGTAGACCACACACTCGAAAAGCAAGAGGGCCTGAGTCTGAATTCCCAACACCCACATAAAAATCCAGGAATGGAAGAGCAGGAACAAGACAATCACTGAGGCTTGCCTGACTCCAGCTTTAGTGAAAGACCCTATGTCAAAAGAAGAAGGCAAAGCACGATAAAGCAGGACAGTGTAGGACATTTTCTGGCCTCTATGCATGCAGAGACAGAGGTATACACATGTACACATACACACACACACACACATACACACATGCGCACACACGTGCACATGCGCACACGCACGCACACGTATACACAAACCACACATACACATCTCTCACACACATACCCACCACACACATATACATACCTACCACACACACACACACACACACACACACACACACACACACACATCTATATATATACACCACACACATAAATACACACATGCACACACAACACACACATTTTAACTTTTTTTCTGCATGAAAGTCTCTGACTTCTGGCCTGTGTGCATGCATGGGCACAGGCATACACAGACACACACAGAGACACAGACACACACACATATACACACACACACACACACACACACACACACATATCGTTAAATTATGTAAGGATGTATCTAATATATGAAAACTAATTAATACAATTAAAATGCCATGATTCACACTCTTTCCAGAACAGGTACAAAGTCAGTGTCAGAGGTTGTTAGGAAGAACCTCTAACCACCTTTGCCTTCTCTTGTCTTAGGGAAAATAAAACTCTAAATTCGATCAAGCTGCAGAATCCAATTGTCATATTATCAAAGACAAAGAAACACACAGCACTGAACCACACATGACTAGACTAGGATCAATAGTCAGATCACCTACAGGCCAAAACAAAAGATAAAACTTAAAAAAAAAAAAGCACATAAGGATACATTAAATAAACTTAAAATGTCTTTTGTTTTAAAAACAACACACAAAATATGATAAGAAAACTGGGCATGATAGTACATGATGATAATTTCAACTCTTGGAAAGCTGAGTGCCATGGATTCAAGGATGCCTGGGCTACAAACACAGCAAGTATCAGTTCAGTCACAGCTACTGGCAAGAAGCCATCTCAAACATCAACTGTGATAAGAGGAGGCAGGCACAGAGGCACCTGCCTGCATTCTCAGCACTTGGGCGTCCCAGACTAAAGAATTACAAGCTCAAGGCTACGAAATGAGAGCATTCATGTACACACAGATACATTGAAGGGGGTAGTGAAGAAATTACCATAAATTTGGGTGACTTCTACGTTTGAATAAGGCACGGGTCTGGACTGTAAAGATCTGGGGGAAACGATAACCCGAATATGCATCCGTCCTTTTACCCACACTGCTTCTCCTCATTTAGAAAGTATCTTGGGCTGGGGAGACAGCTTAGTCAGCAAAGCATTTATCACAGAGAATGACAACTTCTAGAACCCACACCAAACAGCCCTGGCGAGGGAGGAAGGGAGAGAGAGGGGAGTGGGTCCATGGAACTCACTGGCTAGCAAGTCTTGTCAATCAGTGAGCTACTCTCCCTGAAAAAGTACAGTGGAGAGCATTTGAGGAAGCACTAAATGTTGACTTCCGGACTACACAGCAAGCTATTCTTCAATGTGGATATATTTTTGTCAGTTCTAAAATTATTGTTTGACGCCTTGTATTTCTACTATCTGAGATTGTTGCCATATTTCAAGAGCATTGGTTAGTGTAGCACCTCCGTGTTTTCCTGGAAACAATCCTGTCAGTGGTGGCCATGACAACAACAGCGACTCGGGGAGGGCAGACTGAATAATCGCAGAGGGTTCATTCCCACTGATTAGGAGTTGTAGTGGCTTTGGAACGTAGGTGCACACTGTTACTGTTTCTTCTTCCTCTCCTCTTCTGGACAGGAGCAGCGTCAATGGAAATGTGAAGGAGTATGGCAAGGTCTCATTTTTCCAGGACAATGTTGAAAAGGGAGAAGGGATGGAAGAGACATAGTGGTGGAACAGTATGGACCATTCATAAACTCAGTTCCCAGGTGTACCTGTGAGCTGTACACAAATTGATTTGACACAAAATATCGTGCTGCAGACTCTTAAAGGGGGTATGAGTGATAAACAAGGTGGTTGACAGGTCACAGAGCAGAACCACAGGAGACTGATCCAAACAAAACCAGAGGAGCGTTGAGAAATGCAACGGACACTGGAAACACAACTCGAGATAGCTACAACCGGAACCATCAGGAACTGTGTGAATTTACTACTGAAACACAAACAATTTGAATAGGACCCAAAATTTTACAACAGACTATAACAGGATAGTATTATCTTATATTCAGAATATTAATACAAACAATGGTGCTTGGTATCCAGAAAACTGTGCAAGTCTGAACTCCCAGGGAAAAGAGTCAGTATAGGTCATTTTGCTAGGCTCACACACACATGGTGGGATTACCTGTCAAATATCTTAAAATACCAATTCAGGAAGTGCTACACGAGTCAGTGCTTTTGAAACATGATGGGATGTTACACGTGATACTCTTTCAGGAAGGTGAAATTCAAGCAATATTCCAACACAAATCTCTCACGAGCAAAAAGATTTATAGTCAATAAATTCAAAAGGTTATGAAGGAAGACCAAATTTAATTTGCCATCCCCATCTTTTTTCCCTTCAGATAAATAAAGTGAAACACCAGCAACATTTGGTTAGTTCTAGAGGCAAGAGACTCCAGGGCTACATTGTCAATTTCTGTGATGCTTCAAGTTTATTCCAGCAGGCCTCCTTTTCTACTAGGTTAGCCTCTCATGTCAAAGCTTTGGAGTTTACAGGTAAATAAGTTTACCTATGTTTAATCCACAGGTAGTTATTTCTGAAAGATATTTGGTACCCGAAGCACTAATCCATTCAAAGTAAGGGCAGCATCTTCCATCTCCTGTTGAGCTCTAGGAATCAGAACTTAATAGGTTCTGCTTTCTGTCCCTCAAAGATTAAGAGTGGCATCAAACAGACTCACAAGTGAGAAACACTGAGTGACATGAGCCTATAGTTCCAGTACTCAAGGGGATAAGGCAGAACACCATGAGGTCAAGCCAACCTGGGCTCCATAAGGAGAGAAGAGGAGAAAAGAAAACGTGGCACCACTACTGAGCCTGAATACACCATCTCAATTACATCTTAAGGTTTCTCATCATCGGGACAGGGGAGGCTGTTAGTGTATGAGGATGGAAGGTGGGCAGCAAACGAAGGGACCATAATCAATGTGCCATCAATACAAGAAATCGGGAAATACAGGCTTGCAAGGACATTAATACATGTGATGATGTTAGAGCAGCCTTGTGTGGAGAAAGCTACACTGATCTGTGCACATTGAAATTGAAGCACAGTCACATTGAGGCAGATTTTGTTAAAAGCTGTTGTAACCACATTTAAAATGTTTAACCACATTTTAAAATTAGTCACAAGGTGCCAGAATGAAATGTCCTTCCTTGGAATTGAGTGTAAGCAGTGTGCATGTGGTATCTTGTCTTAGCACATACTTAAGTGAAGCCACATACATGTTGTACTATTTTCTGGTAGCATATTATTTTCCCTTTTAAGCATATATTCCTTCCCAATTTAGAAAAGTAAATTTGAAAGAAATATTCTCTTCTAAGGTTCAAGATACATCTATATACTTAAAAAATGTGTCATTACTTTGAACATACATGTCACACCTGGGGTTGGGGCTTTTGTAACACCTACCGCGGAGTGAGGCACAAGTGACTGGCTTCTATCTGGTACCATCTTACTTGATGCTTAGTAGCTCACTGTGACCTTTGACATTTTTAAAATGATACACTTCCTTGCCTGTCCTTGAACTGACATTTCACTGATGACAAATTAAGAAAATTATAAGATTAAACAAACAAAAAAACTCAATTTTCTCTAATCTTGACCCAAATATTTAACTTTCTAATTTACATCTTTCTTAACAATAAAATGCTGAAGAAACCAAGTTCCTTTTAAATTGTTACAGCCTTCCTATTCTTATTAATGAAAGCTTGACGCAAATGTTCTTGACGCAAATGTTCTCACATATTCACACAAGATACCATCACAGCACTGTTTACAAGACAGTAAAGAACAAAAACTATTATGTACAAAGAAGACTTGGTATTAATGGGGGAAATGTGGGAAATTAAGTATCAGTCAAAAACGAGAAACATCAAAAAGCAAGGTTTCTGAGTAAATCTTAGCTGTCACTTTGCATTGTCCAAAGAAGCATGGTTAATATGAACGGTGCCCTCACTGAGACTAACAAGGGGCCTCTGACAAGAACATACCACAGATGGAGAGCAATCCAGCTGTACCCAGTGGGAACCTGACTGCCCCTGGCTCATCTTTTCAACTTCATTCACAAGTTTCAAAAAAATTTTGTACTTCAAATCACAATACTAAGTAAATGTTAAAGAACCCTTACAAAATGAAACCATCCATTTTCCATGTGCGTAAGACACCAAAGCCAACACAATAAGTCCTAAGTTTCCATAATGCTGATCCCAATGTGTTCCTATGTAATGTATCTTCTTCCCTCCAGTCAAAGCCGATCTAGAAGCATCTCTGCATCCTTCCATGTGTGCACAAAGGAAGGCAAATGCTTTCCTATCAGCAGAGTCTTTAAACAAGACGAGGGAAAACAAGAATGAGAACACAGATTTGGTTTTCTAATTACTGGGAAAGAAGGGCACCTGCACATTGACATTCAAAACTGGGAGGTGGAGCTATATTTTCCAAATAAAATGTAAAATTATTAGCCAGTAAAAGAAGTTGCATTTCAAACAAATCAATTCTTCTTTTAAATAAAACAATGGGAAAAAAATAAACGATGACGAGGAAAAAGACACAGATCTTTATATGAATTAATATTAACCAATTCTAACTAAAAGCAGCTAAAAATGATTTTCAATTTTAACTTCTCTTTTTGTATTTTTATATAAAGCATCATATGAAAAGAGGCACCCACAAGCCATTTTTATAGCATAAGTTTACTCAAGTTTGTACAATTATCACCAGGACAGAATAAAATGAATTTTTATAATACCCTTTAGTCACAAAACTGAATTATTAGGCTTGCTGAAGGGCAATATTGAAAAAATAACTATGCTCTTTTAATGAAGAAATTCCATAGGGGCTCTTTTCTTAGAAAGATTTTAGAATATTGACCCTTTTGCCAAGATATGGTCAGCATATTAAATCAAGTGTGGTTTGAGACTGTTTGTACGGCTTGTGTACATCGAGATAAAATATGCTAGCACTGGCGTCTGTTAGCACTTTAACATCATTGGGGCTGTCTGAACATGCAGAGCAGGCTTGGGTGGGCTCAGCCAGTTGGTGGCAGGGATGGGGAAATACAGTACTCTTTGTTCAGTGGATGTTTACAAACGTATCAGTCAGCCCAGAGTTTTGTTGTACTAATTAATCACACAGCTCTGAAAATATTGTTTTCATTTTTACTCAGAATAAAAGCTGGAAAGAGTTAAACACTAAATAACATGGACCAAATTTAACACACTATCTTAGGAAAATAAAATGCTGGGGTTGCATTGTTTTATATAAGTGTGACAGTAATTTGTAGCTAACTGTATTTTAGGACAGACCCTATGAAAGACAGCCATGAGACTACCACTCTCCAGACATCTTTCTGTGGCGCACCAGAAGTAGGAACCCATGTACGGAATGATGCTCAGTTAAATCAAGTTAAAAAAATAGCAGAAGATAAAAATTAGATTGGGAAATTTATTCCTGTTTGGAGATGTGAGTCATATGCTCACCTGAAGTTAAAGACCTAACTCAAATATTAATGAAATGAGATTTTGTTTTCCTACCAATAAAATTTCCATACTAAACCAAAGATGTTGACTTGATTATAAATTAAGATGGACCAAATACCTTTATTCTGGTAAGTAGTAAACGTGCCAGGAGAAAAGGCTCCTGCATCTGACAAAAGATATTTTTTTTATTTATCAGAGCAAAGTTTTATAGTGTGAAAAATACTAAGCAAAAAGAAAGTAGCCACATCAAAGTCCTTGCTGCCCACCAATAATTAGTATTCAAGAGGAAAGTAGCTGAAATATACCAAATTACAGAATATTCAGCAAACATATTCTAGCATGGGAAAAGTCACAAGTTCTACCCTAAATTAGGAAGGTATTGTCTATACAGACTGGATTTATAAAAATAAAAATTAAAAAGTCTAAACACCACACAACTGCTCATTTTTAAGCTATTATACTTCCATGTCGTTTTTTATTTCTATGCTCTCACTGGCCATGTCTAGAAAGTTTTCATTTACTTATCATCCATTTTGCATCTGTGATGTAAGCAGCACCAGGCACTTTCTAGAAAAGAACTAAGAGGCAAAATCTTTATTCTCCAGAAGATCAGCTAAAGGCACAGTCCTGATCAAAGGCATGAAATCTAGACAGGTTAAATTTAAAAACCGCCAGGGTGTCCACTGAGAAAGCTTTTGGATCCAAGGTTGTTACCACTCTTGAACCTAGGAGAGTGGGGTAAAAAATGAGGCAGACTAACGATTCATGCAATAGCCACCTTTATTAAGGGTCTCAGACAATTTACATTCTGAGAGCATTCTAAGGGTTAGGCAAGGTCCATGTGGGCAAAGTTCACTTGCGTTCAAACTGTATACAGTCACAAGGGCAAGACCACATAAATTTAGGCTTCTACAGGACAAGTCATGCTTGGAGACATCATCCTGAATAATAATGGGTAAGGTGATGGGTAATCTGAGGAAAAATCATTCTCATTATTACACCTGGGAGGGGCATGAAAGCACATCCAAGAACAAACCGTGTGCAGACTCTTGTCTGTTTATGCGCACTTTTCTCACCAGCTCAGAACTCTCCTCACACAGCTTCATTCATGGTCTTGTGTTCCAACACAAGATTACCTCTCATGCCTGGCCAAGTGGGTCTGCATGGTTAGAAGTGAAATGAGAACACGACCCCAAAAGTTGAGATGTGGATAATGCAGACCTGTATCTGAATTGTAGATAATGTTCTTAACAATTTTGAAACACAGAAGACCTGTATCTGAATCGTAGATTATTTTCTTGACAGTTTTGAAACACAGAAGAATATGCCTCCATCTCAGCCATCCTACCAGCAAATTGTGAGGAGTAATATTATACTGAAGAATAAATGAGCTAACTCATATAAGAGCCTGGCATGAGTGCTATGTGCCCTTAAACCACACACATATGTTACACTAGTTCTACATTACAGCAGTAGTTTTAATGGCATAGGGATGGATGGACACATAGACCAAATACAGCTGTGCATCTTTTGCAAGCAGAAAGACAATATGGTGAGAGGGGAAGGTCATACATTCTGATAACTTTAAATCTTCAAGGACAAAAACTATACCTGTAGGCCGGGCGGTGGTGGCGCACGCCTTTAATCCCAGCACTCGGGAGGCAGAGCCAGGCAGATCTCTGTGAGTTCGAGGCCAGCCTGGACTACCAAGTGAGTTCCAGGAAAGGCGCAAAGCTACACAGAGAAACCCTGTCTCGAAAAACCAAAAACAAAACCAAAAAAAAAAAAAAAAAAACTATACCTGTATCTGTTACCATACAACTATTAAACCCAAATGTTGCTGGAGGGCTTCTCTCCAGGTTCCCCAAGCCCCGCAGTCCCACAATCCACTTATAAAATAATCACTCAGACGCTTATATCACTTATAAACTGTATGGCCGTGGCAGGCTTCTTGCTAACTGTTCTTTTATCTTAAATTAACCCATTTTTATAAATCTATAGCTTGCCACGTGGCTAGTGGCTTACCGGCGTCTCTACATGCTCTTTTCCTCGCGGTGGCTGCAGTCTCTCTCCCTCAGCCTTCCGCTTCCCAGAATTCTCCTCTCTCCTTGTCCCACCTACCTCCTGCCTGGTCATTGGCCATCAGTGTTTTATTTACATAGAGTGATATCCACAGCACTTCCCCTTTCTTCTTTTTTTTAAAAAGGAAGGTTTTAACTTTAACATGGTAAAATTACATATAACAAAACAATTACCGAGCAAGAATTATAGTTACAATATTAAAGAAGATGTCCTATCTATCTTATATTTGTGAGTTTAAGGTTTTATAGCTAACTTATCTTTTATCATAACTGAGGAAATTACGACTATCTAGCCTTCAACCACATCAAAGACCTGAGAAGGAACATAATGGTACCTGAGAAATGGTAGACGGATGCAAGCAACTTCGGGAATCTTGCAAGAGTAGACCAAGACAGCTGGCAGCCTGGACAGTCACCTGATGTTTCTCAGCATTGTTGGTGCATTCAAATTGGCTACAGGCCTAGAGTATCTGACAGACCATTTTTAGAAGCAGGAATTCTGAGAGACCATCTTACCCTGTCTTGGCAGAGTACAGTGGTCGCTTTCCTTGTGTCCCGCTTGTCCAGAAAGGACAGCATTGCATTTGTACTGTCAGCCGTCAAGGCAAGGGCAGTTCTTTGCCCAGTAGGCCATTTTGTGCCAAAAAGACAAACTTCTGAATGGAAATGTCTTAGAAGCCCAACATTCTCTCGGGATCAATTGGTGCAGCCAGGAGCAATTGTGTCTCACATCAACAGAATTCTAAGTTATTTAAATGCCATATTCTCCAGGTCTATGAAGTGTTTGAAGATTACCTATCTATCTGAAATATATCTATGTATACCTAGAAGACTTAACTAACATGGCTACAGATATGATTATCATAGATGACTAATTATTAATCTATTTTTTAATTATCCATTACAATTTTAAATGAGTTATATAAACACAACACCTCAAACAAGAATAGAAATATATACATATATAGAGAGAGTATAACAAAATTAACTTCAAGTTTGTATCAATGAACCAAAATTTATACCAATGTAAAACATTTTAAACATAAACTAAAATCTATACCAATGTAAAACATTTTAAACAAGTTATTCTTTAAAAGTAGGTTCATTAATCTACCCTTTTATCTTATCATCTCCATATCCTCCTATATATCTATATCATATCCCCTTTTCTTTTTTTTTTTTTTTGAAAGAGATCACATTTATAATCAACCTGTTTTAAATAAAAATATTGGTTTTTCTCTGTCCCACACCAGAGGGCTCTTCTGATTTGGGACACAAGAATCAATTAACCATTTTTTTTTTAAAGCAATATGTCTGGGTTTAGAGGGGGAGCGAGCCAATTCCACCTCCAAAGCCAGCTTGGTATATTTGGGAATTTGGGCGTAGCATCTCTTACTACTTCCTGCTGGAGGGGGGCGCTGTATCTTATGGGGATACAAAGAAAATTTTAGACCTATGGAGTAGTCCGTGAGGCTGTATTGTGTGAACCAGTTGCCTTGAAACCGGTCTGGATGTTGGATCATCTGGGCCATGGTGTCATCGGAGACCTTTCAGGGGGTCTTGGCTGGTGAAACCTGATGTATCTTAATCTGGAACAAGTCCACAGCCTCTGGCTTTCTGTGGAAACAAAAGCAGAACCTCTTTTCCAAAGTAACATATCCTTATATCCAAATTTTGAAGTCAAGGTACCTTTAAAATATACATTTTGGCATAACTCAACAGGTTTTGTAATCAAATGTTTTTCTTTAGTTATGAATATCAAAGAGAACATAATCCAGATTCTCTGTGTGGTAGCCATCTTTATGTGGCTTATGTTTTATATTACCTTGAGCCTTGAGCCTATTGCTTTAAACTGTACCATTGTAAGCCTGAAACGGCGCTGTGGCTGCTGGCTCCGCCCACTTCAGCTTCCCAACATGGCAGTGGTACGTTTTCCGCCAGCTCTGGGAGTCATCAAGTCTCAGAAATAGTGGGTCTAAGCTTTTATCAAAGCAGCATGTAGCCCAGAAACCTCTTTTTTTTTTTTTTTTTTTTTTTTTAAATACTAGTAAAGACTAAATCTACCACACAGCTTAATTTGCCGCTGGCAGATGCCTCATTTCCGCCATACTGCCGGTCAAACGCACCCGCCAGGAACCCGCCAGTGTTCAAACCTGCGTTTTGCGGCGTCTAGCTGCTCATATGAGACAAGAAGCAGGAACCTGGTTTTGGCTCTGTTTAGAATTGGTTATTAAATATTTTCAGGTTTAAGGTGGAAACTCGAGCCGTTGGGCGCCATTTGTTGCTGGAGGGCTTCTCTCCAGGTTCCCCAAGCCCCGCAGTCCCACAATCCACTTATAAAATAATCACTCAGACGCTTATATCACTTATAAACTGTATGGCCGTGGCAGGCTTCTTGCTAACTGTTCTTTTATCTTAAATTAACCCATTTTTATAAATCTATAGCTTGCCACGTGGCTAGTGGCTTACCGGCGTCTCTACATGCTCTTTTCCTCGCGGTGGCTGCAGTCTCTCTCCCTCAGCCTTCCGCTTCCCAGAATTCTCCTCTCTCCTTGTCCCACCTACCTCCTGCCTGGTCATTGGCCATCAGTGTTTTATTTACATAGAGTGATATCCACAGCACCCAAAGCAGTAACAACAGATAGAAAGGAAAGAAAATTAGATATTCCTTCCATGCTTATTGAACCATGATCTGAAACAGGTTCAACACATATTGAAACTGTTACCAACACTGAAATCCATAAAATTCTTCAAATAAAAATATTTATTTTGGTATATAATTTTGTGACAAAATGAACCATGAACTTAAAATAACTAGAAACATTAATATTTATCACAGTGAACATAAACATTTATATATTATAAGTTTCATTTTGTGGTGACTCAAATCCCACTGCTGATACAACATAATAAATGATGTGTTTCCAGGAACCCTGGACAAAGAGTGGACAACGCTTTTCCCAGAAGACATGGGTTACTGAATGAAAATCTCAATTCTAAGCACAGGATACCTTCCTATGACTTTCTGGTCAGGGAATCTCAGAGGCCACCACAGCAACACAGACTCTTTTCATTGCTCTTAGATGCCTACCATAACTAGATGATCAAGACACAACACATTTTGGATACAGGACATAAAGAAATCAAACTGAAACTGATCTGAAAACTTTGTTCCTAGGGCTACCTTTTAGAGTATCAGAAGGTGCTCTACAGATCACTGAAGAAAAGACATCAATGGTCTTACCCCACATTGGACCCCAAATGCTCCACTATCAACCTGCCAGGCATGCTGTACACACTGATGCAATAGTGGCATGGAGGCAATAAGGGTAACCAACCACCTTCCTGATGAACCTGAGGCCTCCTCCACAGCAGGAAATTGATGTCACACTATAAAACTTTCCAAAAGCTCATTGCTCAGGACTGAGCTCCATGTGTTGCAGATAGTGGCTGTGACCCAATAGAAGCAGTTCCTTCCTGTGCCTTAGAACCCCAGGGGGAAGTACTCAAGTTCCTGTGAGATCACAGTAGACTTTTGTTAGAACATAATGGATGGAAAGAAGAAAACCTATGAGGGTGTGAAGGCCCTGACGACATGTATGTCAAAGTAATATCTTCTGACGGTCATGAATTGATTGTAAAAAGATAATATACGCTAACATCATGAACAATAAAGTTCATGTTGAGTGGACCAGGTCAGTTTGCTGAGAATAAAAGCAATGAAGTTAATTTTAGAGAGATCTCTTCAAACCTGTTACTGAAAGTATGCATATATTTTACCTACATGGTCTGTTATACTAAGCGCTCCACTGAGATGCCTGATTTCCACATTGCACCAGAAATTGCATTGCAACTGTTGATGGTTGCAAACTTCCTAGACTGTTAAATAAAAAAAAAAATTAAAGTTCTCCGGATGTTGGTGTCACACACCTTTAATCCCAGCACTCAGAGGCTGAGCCAGGTGGATCTCTGTGAATTTGAGGCCAGCCTGGTCTACAGAGTGAGATCCAGGACAGGCACCAAAGCTACACAGTGAAAGTTTATTGCTCAGGAAGTCATAGGCCCCAATGGATAATCTAGTAATATTATTTAACCAAACAGACAAGTTGCCAAAGTATCTTCTAAATATTTCTGTTAATTCCCATGTATTAGTTCATCCCTCAGTCTTGGCCAGAGAAGCCTCTTTCTGAAATGGGCAGAATACAGAGACTCATTACTCACCAAAGACCTAAGAATAAGTGTCAAATTAGTGCTCACCCTAAATAGAATATCCATATCAATTTCTCTAACTCAAGGCTCAGGAAACATCTTGGAAAATAAAGAGAAAAATACGACAGCCAAAAGATGAGAAGTTCTATGGTATCGCTAATACTATGAAAGAGGGAGACATCATGGGGATAGAGAGAAACCTGTTGCTAGGGAAGTTCCCAGGAATCCACAAGTATGACCCCAGCTTAGACTACTAGCAGTAATGGAGAGGGTGCCTGAACTGGCTTACCCCCAGAATCAGATCAGTGAAGACCATAACTGTCACCATAGAGCCTTCATCCAATAACTGATGGAAGCAGATGCAGAGATCCACAGCCAAACACCAGGCTGAGCTCCAAGAGTCCAGACAAAGAGAGAGAAGAGGGATTCTATGAGCAAGGGCATCAAGATCATGATGGGGAAACCTACAGAGACAACCAAACCAAACTAGTGGGAACTCATGAAATTCAGACCAACAGCTGTGGAGCCTGCATGGGAGTGGACTAGGCCCTCTGCATATCAAGACAGTTGTTTAGCTTGATCTGCTTAAGGGGCCCCCTGGCAGTAGGATCAGGATCCATCTCTGGTTCATGAACAGGCTTTTTGGAGCCCACTACCTATGATGGGACACTTTGCACAACCCGGAGGCAGGGGGAGGGGCTTGGACCTGCTTCTACTAAATATACCTCCCCATGGGAGGCCTTACCTTCTTGTAGGAGGGAATGAGGGGTGACTTGGGAGGGGGAGGCTGGAGGGGTGGGAGGAGGAAAGAGGGGGATCTTTAATTGGTATGCAAAATGAATTTGAAAAATTTCTTAATAAAAAAAAAGAAAGAAACACTATCTCTAGAAATAAGATGGACATTGTACTCAAGAACTCATTGTAGCTATAACTACCTGCATAAATCCTGTACAAGGTCAAGTAAAGAATATCAGTTGCTGGGCAACGATTGTGTATGCCTTTAATCCTAGCACTCAGGGAGGCAGAGGCAGGTGAATCTCTGTGAGAGAGGCAACAACACTAACTGCACAGGGTTAAAAGGGGGATGAGGGGAAGGAAACTTGAATACAGACATGAATAAAGGGATGTGTTAGGAAGATATCTAGGGAGTGCAGTGGTGAGTTCGGGATGAGTATGACCAAGATGCATTTCCACATGTAGGAATTATCAAAGAATAAATAAAAACTATTACAGATAAATGATGTGCATTAGCTTCTGATCATACAAAAATACAGGCAGCCTATGGGTCCCATATTAAAAAAATAAGTACTTACTTAAGGCAGGAGAAACAACCTAAGGCAGAGCTTTACATTTAAGAAATTATTTCCCATCATTCTCAAGTAAGTTGTTACCTAGAACACTTGAATGTATTATAATATAGAAACCATAACACTACCTATGTCACTGATTTGGGGATAATAAAGAGCTATAGACAAAATGCTCCAAGCAATGCTCAATACAAAGTTAAAGCCCAATATGTTAGAAATCAGTGCTCCTAAGTGTATTGTGAAGCCAGCCTGTGGTTCCATATACTCAAGAGGCTCACATGGGAAGGAAGACTGGAAGCTAACGGACAGCTTGGCAACTTAGAGAGACTCAATGTCAGAATAAAAGTAAAAAGAGGGCTGGAAGTGCAGGTCAGTTGTAGACCGCTTGCCCAGCGTGTTCAAGACCATCATTGCTTGGATGCAATACGGAGTACAAGTAAATTAAAACATATAAACCACAAAACAACTTTGACCATTTATTAAATGTGATTATTAATTTTATGTAACAATTTGTCTGAGAAAGGACCGCTCAAATAGCTGTTAAGCTCTGGTTGTATCTGTGAGGGAGCTAGAGTTTCTGGAAGAGGTCAACAAAAATGGTCAGACTAAACAAAGGCATGGCCTCATCAACATGAAGACAGTAGCATGCAGTCCATCCAAATTCCCATGAGAATAGGAGGACAGAAAGGCTGGAAGGGAGAATTCTCCCTCACTGAAGCTGAAACATCCAATTGGTCTCAGTTTCAGTGCAAACAATAATGCTATCCTGGTACTCTGAGCTTTGGGTTTTGATGGACACAACACCACAGACTTTCTTGGCCCTCTAGCTTACAGATGGCAGCTAGAAAGACAGGAAAGATTAAGGGACATGGAAAAGGAGAGAAGTGCCTCACTCATGGGTCTGGATGAAGACTCAAAGCAACTGGGAATCAAGAATTCCAGCACAGTTAATGCTATGTGCTCTGAAGGCTGTTAATGTGGAGATAATATTCATTTATATACAGATACTTAATATTAAAACAGCAATGAAACATGCTTCAGGCATACGTATACCCCCAAATATTGCCTTATCCTCTCCCAGATGTTATCTGGGAGTCTCATCAGTAAGTCTATTAACTTTTGTTGACAGTAAAAACATCTTAACTTCCATGCAATTCTTATGATCTTGGGTTTTACAGTACCAAATGCAATTCGTCCTTCAATCCTTTTGTCTGTATATCTCAGGAACCACCCAATGATCTCATTTAAGTTTCTTAGCAACTCTGGGAAGATGGAACTTCAAAACCCATTGACATCAAATACATGAAAAGCCCACACCCACACTGGGGTTGTGCGCCTTCCCTAAGTACTTTTCTACTAACCCATGACCTAAAAAACATCTTATCAACTCCAATTCTGCTTAATACTGACTTATTCTAAAATTCCTCTTGCAGCAAAGTCAAGAATGTAAACTTCACCTTAGAGGAGAATTCTTAAAGGAACACCTGGGGTGGTAGCAGGCAGTTCCATGGATCTGTCTCTGCCTATCTTCCCACCACTGCTGAGCTGAGTCTCTTCCTGTAATCTGTACCTGTGGGTATCAAAATGCTTTCCCTGGAAATGAGCTCTAAAGTTATGTTTTAAGTTTCAATTACTTTGTCTAAGCGACCCATCAAACAAAAATACCTCTAACCTCTAAGCCCCTTGCCCTAGAATAGAGAGTTCCTGAACTGCTGGAGGCTTTGCTTATATTTATATTTATATTAATTATATTTATATTAATTGCTTATGGAAGATAACAAACCACACATTTTCCCTCTCCTAAACAAGTTTGTGCACAGGCTGTGCTTGATCACATGGGAGGTACAGAGGTGGGAAACACATCAGGATGTACGCTTGCCCCTGGTTGGATGTAGGCTGGAAGTACAGAGGTGGGAAACACATCAGGATGTACTCTTGCCCCTGGTTGGATGTAGGCTGGAGGTACGCAGGCAGGAAGTATGCCAGGATATATGCTTTCCCCTGATGGGACCTGGAGGGAAATACATTTATTGGTTTGCATTTATAAGCCTTTGCAAAATGTGACTTGTCACCATTTTCTGGGAACCCCAGAATGGCCCTGGCCAGAGTCCATCATCCTGGCCAGTATTTAATTAAAGTTTGTTTCAAAATTTGCCTAAAATTGTGGTAGTGGTCTTATTGTCGACCAGTGGAAATAACAGATAACCCTACTTGATTTAGTTGGAAAAGGTAAGCCTGAGAATAGCTCTTAACAGACGTCTGCTAACCACATTATATTTAACAATCTCTGTGTATGTGTGTGGCAAGAGTGCGTGTGGCTGTGCAGGTGTATATGGGCCAGAGACTGGGTGTCGTGATCAGTTGCTCTCCACCTGACTTTTTGAGGCAGGATCTCGCACTAAACCTGAGCTCACCTAGGCTGGCTTTCCAGTGAGCTTCAAGGATGCTCCTGTCAGGCTCGCCAGCACTAGAATTATAGGTATACACTGCCATACACTGCTACATCTCACAACCTTAGAAATCCAAAACAAAACTCCAAAAATTTTCTTTCTCTTGTTTCTTTTTTTTTTGTTTGTTTGTTTTTTTTGTTTTTTTGAGACAGGGTTTCTCTGCGTAGCTTTGCGCCTTTCCTGGAGCTCACTTGGTAGCCCAGGCTGGCCTCGAACTCACAGAGATCCGCCTGGCTCTGCCTCCCTAGTGCTGGGATTAAAGGCGTGCACCACCAAAGCCCGGCCGCTTTTCTCTTGTTTCTAAAGGTACTTCAATTATCAGTGTTGGTATTTAGTACAGGTCATGAAGAAGGTAGTAATCTTGGGTGAAGAAATATACATTTGGAGTTGGAATACTATAGCAAGACTTCAAATGTGCAACGCAGCAAAAAATAGATTAGATAGATGTGACCTATAGGAGACTCTAAGGGGCAGCCTAGAAGAATGCCTCTTGAATTTGATTTATGACATAATTACCTGAGGTTCTTATGCAAATAGCTTCTGATTCAAAGGGGGTTGAAGACTGAAATCTCAGGGTGTGAGGAAATCCCATGACTGTTGGCTTGGCTACATGCAGAGTATGAAGGTCCCAGAGATGTAGACCTATGTAGGTCCAGTAACATCAGAATCTCCTCTGGAGTCTTAGAAATACAAGCTTTAAAGAATATGGAAACTCCTGAGTTTCCAACTAAATCAACTGCTTATACCTAGACACATCAGATCACTCTCAGAATAAAATAGAATACTTTGAAAATATGTTAGAAACTCTTACCTAAATAAGAAAACAATTAGCTTAAAATACTTCTTTTTTTCATATCTGCCAGCTATGATAATATGTGGGGGAAGTATCACAACATGGAGAATTGGCAGTTGAGACACTTAACTACATACTGCTCACATCACACCAGCACTCTACTTGAGCAATGCAGAATTTACTTGGAAATAAAATCAAACTGAGTTTTCTATTTCTTTGTGTTAAAGGTATAAACAACCACAATATGGCTTAGCCAGCCATTCATAAAGAAATATTTATATATTGCCTGGCTGATAATGTAAATATATGCCAACTTTTTGATTTATGGTTATAGATTAACTATTTACAAACACAGAAACAAATTATATAACATTAATGGTTTGAAACAAAATACTCCCGAAGAGAAACAAATCTGAGGGTGAGTGTAAACGGCCTCACGCTTAGAGCAGAGCTCAGCTTTCCACATGTGAGGCCAATTGATGGCCAACCGCTTTCCTAAAACTCTAAACCAAAACCATGCGTCCAGGCCTACTGCTCTTCCCCACACAGCAAGACTGAATTCAGGAGTTTACTTCACAGCCAAAACTGGAGCAAATCATTTTGCCCAGAATCTGATTTTGATGAAAACAATCAGCAGCTTCCTGTTGTCTCAGAGTCAGAGGGAACATCTCTGGTGTGTAAGACTGGGTGTTTAAAATGGGGGTTCTCAGGAAGGGGCCACTTCATCCCTTGTGACATTTGACAACTTCAAGAGATGCTTTTCATGGTCACAGTCCAGGTGTAAAGACAGTGTTGCCAGCGTCTCGTTGGAGTGGCTAGGAGGCTAGCAAAGCAGGTACAAAGCCTCCTGAAACGCAAGGCTCAGGTGACGGCCGTGTGGTGCTGCCCTCGAGAACTCTGAAACCAAGCAGCCTGCAGAACACAGGGAGAACGTCCTTGGGTGCTGACTACAGCCCCGGCACAGCACAGAGTACTTTATGGTTATTAAACACACTATGTGGGACCTTAAAGGCTACAGTGATGGAAAGAAGGGGCGTTTCCACATACATGATCACTGAACTTGAAAAAATTACTGCAGTCATTGTCAGGAAAAAAATAAGTTTCTTTTTCTGTTTTGTTTTGTTTTACAAATTATCTGGTCTGATTTGTCTAAGTTCTGTAAGCTGTCATATGGAGGGCACCCCCCAGTGCTCTGACAGGGCAGTGCTGAGGGGCAGGGACAGCCTTCTAAGCAGTAAAGCCGAGAGACCTTCACCATTTTTATTGAAATATCAGTTTCTACAGCTGCCCTTCTAATAGTACTGATGCCTCATACTTAATAGGCTAATGTGGCATAATAAGTGGTATTTCACAAGCAGGAAACAAAACAAAATACAATTATTTTCAAAACACAATCAGAGATCTCCATGGCCTCCAGGCAGCTTTCCTCCTAAAATGGCTGGGAGTTAACTGTCCCACGAAATCCTTAGCTAGCTCCCGGTTCCTCAAACACAGAAGCTGACAGCCACAAGGTCAAACATACCCTTAATCAGTGATTCGGCTGCATACAGATCTTGTTTGTAGGTCACCTGAGGGACAGAGAAACCTCATTAGACTCAACAGAGCAGGCAGGAATGTGAAAGTAATAAAACAAGCCCCCAAGGAAATTCTTCCTCCTGGAGAAACTGTACACACACAACACAGGCAATTTCCAAACGAAAGTAGCATTTGACATTCACATTAAATCAAATTCAATTTCAACAAATTATGAAGATCTGAGTCTTATATCTTTGAATAAATGAGGATAGCATATAGCAGTGGTTACTGAAATATGATTAGTATACCTAGGGTTTTATAATCAAAGAAAATGTGTAAGTGTTCAAACAAAAGTATTCAGACTACTGCTCTATAAGGTTTTATATTGGAAAATAAGGAGGGGGAAGTAGAGAGAGGAAGGGAGAGGAGAGGGGGAGGGCTGAAAGAGGAAGGGGTCTCCACACAACAAAAGTCACCAGCCCCATTCTAAACTGAAATGCTCAGAGACTAATTTACATTTCAAGGGACTTCTGAAATGTGAAGGTCTTTATGAATCAGGTTAGTCACGCCTGAAAACACAGCTCCTATCAAAAATAATCTACAGGGTACCACAGTATGCCTAGGATCCTTCCTTAATAGCAAACACCTTGCTCATGAGCATGGCACACTGTTCATCTTAGAGTATCCTGCATGGTGTGTAGGTCTGGTTTTGGCAGATCCTTCCCAGAGGCCATCCAGTGAGTCCAGACACAGAACACCTGCAGAACTGGTTTCCTTTATTGTGGAGCTAGAGCATGGGGCTGTAGCAGGAATCTTAAAAGTTCTTATTAATAAAATCAAACCCGAGGCCAGTTATTGGGGTGAATACTGAAAGGTCAGAGAGACAGAACTAGCCACAGCTATCTCACCTCGCCGGATTCTCAGCTGGTCTTGTCTCCTCAGATTGGAGGCCTCTGAGTCCTCATCCGGAATGGGTCTCAGCTGAATTACTGCTCAAAAGCCTGAATGCTTAACCAGCCAAAATCTTCTAGTTTCTGGTCCTCACGCCTTATATATCTTCCTGCTTTCTACCACCACTCCCTGGGATTAAAGGCTGGCTTTTTGGGATTAAAGGCGTGTGTCACCATGCTTGGCTATTTCCAATGTGGCCTTGAACTCACAGAGATCCAGAGGGATTTCTATCTCTGGAATGCTAGGATTAAAGGTGTGAGTGCCACCATTTTCTAGCCTTTGTATTTAGTGGCCATCTGTTCTCTGACCCCAGATAAATTTATTAAGGTACACAATATTTTGGGGAACACAATACCACCACATCTCCTCTCTTTTTGTCTAAAATTAAAGAAAGCTTATAACTAATACAAGAAAAACTAATAAGTATATACAATATATACAGACAAAAATTACATTAATGATGTCTAGTCCATTAACATTTGACAGATTCAGATAAAACTCCATTATATATATTAACAATGTCCAGTCCAGTAACATCTGATAAACTCAGACCAAAAAATTTTCATTACTTATCTATATTTAAAACAAGTAGTTCCTTTTTAAAAGTAGATTCCATAATCTCCCTTTTTATCTTATCATATCCATAGTCTCTCTTTCTTCTTTTCATAATAGATTCAGTAGTCTACCTTTTGTCATTTTTATATCTTCCCCTTTTTCTTTAGTGTAGATTCAATGATCTACCTATTTATCCTATTATTTCTTTATATTTTTTCTTAGAGTAGATTCGATGATCTATCTCATATCTATATTCTCTTTTTCTTTTTGCTTTCTAGGGGTGAAGATATCTTTAGGGAATCTTGAAAAGAAAATTTTGGGGTTAATCATCAAGTCCTGTATCGTTTGTCCAGTCTCTGGATAATAGGAAAGTTTAGGGCTTGTTTCAAGTCCTTGTTTGAGTAGTCTGTCAGGCTGGATCATCTCAACTAGTCCTCTCGAAATTGTCCTGACTAGTTTGTAGTCCAAAGTCGATTTTTCCATGGTGTAAATCGGCTTAATGGCTTTATCATAGTCCATGTGGAATCATCGTTGTAGGATCCTGTCATCTTTTTGAAAATTTCAAAGTCACTGTTAGGCATGGTCATGGTTTTCTGCAGACTTTTTTTTTTTTTTTTGCCTCCTCTGTGGTTTGGAGCAATCATAGTCTGATAAATGTCTGTCTCTCGGAACCATGAACATTCTTTCCTAGAACAGAAAATCTTCACAACAATTTCTCCCCACCATTTGTCTTGCCAAACTTTTCCAAACTGACCTTTGCCGATGCTTTCTTGTAACACAATGGTCCTGGCAATTCTTCTCTGAACCAGCAGCAGTAAACCCTTTGTCCCAGGTAGCAGCATCACCGCAGTCACCAACACGATGAGAAGGAGCTGGCAATGTGGAGCAGTAGCCACTGCTTCCATGGTCCCACCACTGTTTGTGGCTCAGTCCAGGCCAAATCTTCTCCCAAGCCTCCTAGGCCGGCTCAAACTAGGGATCCTACTGCCTCTATCTCCTTCAGCAAATCCTACCGGTGTGTGCCACCACAACCGCCTGAGTGTAGCTTGGGCCTGAGCTGGGGCTCACAAGGCCACAGGCAAACAGCTTTTTCATGAATTCGTAACACGAACGTTGGGCACCAGATGTAGCAGGAATCTTAAAAGTTCTTATTAATAAAATCAAACCCGAGGCCAGTTATTGGGGTGAATACTGAAAGGTCAGAGAGACAGAACTAGCCACAGCTATCTCACCTCGCCGGATTCTCAGCTGGTCTTGTCTCCTCAGATTGGAGGCCTCTGAGTCCTCATCCGGAATGGGTCTCAGCTGAATTACTGCTCAAAAGCCTGAATGCTTAACCAGCCAAAAATCTTCTCGTTTCTGGTCCTCACGCCTTATATATCTTCCTGCTTTCTACCACCACTCCCTGGGATTAAAGGCTGGCTTTTTGGGATTAAAGGCGTGTGTCACCATGCTTGGCTATTTCCAATGTGGCCTTGAACTCACAGAGATCCAGAGGGATTTCTATCTCTGGAATGCTAGGATTAAAGGTGTGAGTGCCACCATTTTCTAGCCTTTGTATTTAGTGGCCATCTGTTCTCTGACCCCAGATAAATTTATTAAGGTACACAATATTTTGGGGAACACAATACCACCACACGGGGCAGACAATAAAACAGTATTAAGTAACTATAATAAGGTCCAATAGGCCCATCAATTGAATACTCAGATGATTAGTGATGCCAATGACCGACACCTCGAGTTGAAAAATGCTCAGTTAACTAGTACCTTACCAGAATCTAAGGTTGGATTTCCTCCCCCGAAATCATCTCATCCACAGATTTGTACAGCTGTCTTTTTAGTTCAGGCAGACCTGAGCACTTCTATGAATTAGATTCCTCTGCTGGGCCCTTACCCTACAGTAATTGATGATGGCCTACTCTTCAGAGATATAGCAACAGCAAACTCAGAAAGGAAGATGGAAATCTACTGGACTATTTAACAATTCAATAAAATCAAAGGTGGCATCACAATACTGTCTAAAGAAAGCACACTGCACTGATGTCCATGACCCTCAGTACTGCAGTTACTATCCACAGTGCCATTCTACATTCTAGAAAAAAAACAAGCTCACTCCATAGATTGCCAAATGTAGTGTATCTGGTTCCAATAAATGATTATAAAATGCTCTAGCTGCTGCTCAGAGTTCTGAGATTCAAGCAATGAAGGAAGCCGGCTGACCTTTCACCTCCAGGGACATCGCTTCCACCAAGGACTTTCTGTGAAACTGAGTAAAGCTAGGTGTAAACTCTTTCTTAAGCTAAGGTTAATTAGATATCTGAATTCCAAACTACCTAGTATTTTTAATCTAAATAAAGAAATAATTTGTGTAGTCATTGTCTGTTGTGGAGCTTAAACTCCAGACTGAAATCAAGAATATACTTATTTAACTATTCATTTTTTATTTTCTCCGGCTTTGAGAGGTAAACTACATTCTAAATTCAAATTAATACTAATAGTGGATTTTTAAGCTTATGCAAGTTTATCACCAAATACTAAAATAGCTTTTAGAATTCTTAAAACTTAAAACACTGCCATTACTTACGAATAACAAAGATTAACATTTTTTTATTTTTTATTTATTTTTTTACTCAGATCAACATGTAGTATGCTTTTAAGAACAGTTTTAAACCCAGGCATAATGACTCATCAATAATCCAGCATCTGGAGACTGAGGCAGGAGGAGGGTGAATTGAGGCCAAGTTAGTCTACACAGTGATTTGAGGCTTGCCTGAGCTATGAACTACATAGCCAGATCCTAGTTAGAGGGGAAAATCTGTTTTTTCCTAAATAAAACAGTTAATGTACTTCAAAGGGAATATTACTGGAAAATGTCATAATTTTAAAATGATGTGTTATTCACTTCTCTAACTTTTTTTTAAAAATGAGTTGTCCTTTCTTTATTTTTAAGGAAACAAAACATTACAAAAGCATCCTGACGGTCACTTTTGAAGTTGGTTTTCAGCATTTCTCAGCCTTTGGGGTGAGATCAAATGATGAAATTGATTTTCTTCCGTCAGCGTGATCTGGGCTTTTCCTTTGACCTTGCACAACACCAACTATTGGAAATAATTACTTTAGAAACTCTTGTAGTAATGGACTAACATGTTGATGTTTTTCTCACTGACTATTTTTCAAACTCACTAGAGCCTCTGGAGCGCCCATGAAGATCAGTGAGGGCAGTTTGTACAGGGAGAGTCACGCTAGCCTACACCTGCCCCTCACCAAGTCCAGCTCAGTTAGGTCTCCTTCACATGGTCGCGTCTGTGCAGTGAGTCCTCTGAGTCATGGGTTTAGCTGAGAAAGTCAACAGAAGAGAAACCTGACGTTCACACAAACAGGCCATGTTTCCCTCAGCTCCCAACAGGCACTTCACCTGGGAATACTAGACATATTTTCTTCATTTTATGTGCTAAGCCACAGAAGAGACCTTCCCAAACCGAAGCAAGCCAAGGTGACCTCTACCTTCCCGAGTAAGAGTACATCACACTTAGCCCCACACAACAACCTCATAGGAGACATCACCCCAATACTTGGCAAAAAAAAAAAAATAGCTATTAATTCTTACACTTGAAAGATACAGGATATTTGTTAGACACAGGTGTCAGGTCCAAAGGGAACCCAAAACAACAGTCCTGGCTTAGCTTTAGATGGACAATGGAAAGCTGCCGCTCACTCTCATCATTTCTCAGGTTTCTATCTGGCAGGAAGAGCCACTTGCCTCCTGGCATGTACCGATGGTGAATACCAAAGCCATCGGCCTGCAGGCCTGGTCCCTAAGTGTTTTCTTTATAACCCAGGAGGCTTTTCTCTGCTCCTACTCTTTTCTCTGCTTCTAGAGATGGCACAGGCCAGTCCACCCCTCTCCTCTCTGCGCCCCCCCTAGAAGTAGCCATGACTGCTTTTGACTTCCTCCAAAGACCTCTGGCTAGTCTCTCTTTCCTATCTATAAAACAAAACAAAACAAAACAAAACAAAACGCCTTCCCACCATGGTCATTTCGAGGTTTCTCAGTACCCTTGCTTACAGTGGGTATTTCTGAACTTTGCTTCCTAGATTGAGAAAACTGCATGATGAAACTCAACAACAGACATGATATCACCAGGCTGAATGGTGGAGAGCAAAGCAGAAATGCTTCCACGGCTTTGCTTTTAAACTGAAACAATGGGGTCTGCAGAAGCTAGTGCCAATCCAAAGGAATCTTCCAGTCATTCATCCCAGTAATGCCGTGATGACACAAGTACCCCAGCCTCCTTCTCGGGACGCATTTGAAGACAATGAAGGAGTTGTTAAATTTCTCCAAGAACTGCCTATAAATCTTGTGCCTTGGAGACATTTTTGACATTTAGAAACAAGAAGTCTGTTTAGCTCAGAGTGTACAGAGTACAAGTGTGAGCTGCAGACGTCTAAAAGTATACTGCGGGAAAACCTTGGACAGATACTCACTTAGGTTCTTCTTAAATAGGATCAAATCTCATCGAAACAAATGCTCACTAAAGCTACCAACTCACAGCCCCTCAGGGACCCCAGGAGAACGGACCCCCGTCTCAGGAGCCAGAGCAGGACTTTTCTATGTTTGGACATTTTGAGGGAAGAGGAATAAACCAGTTCACAAGGAGAGGGTTCTCTATCCTGTATGGTAAGGACTTTTTTAAAAAGTAAATTAATAATGCATTCCTCAGACATCAAAGGAACTAGCATAGACTGGTATTAACCCTGAATGTCTGAGTTTTTCACTTCACTTATATCAAAATATATATGTCAACTTTAAAACAATAACCTTCTCATGGAATTTCTGATGGCCTTTAAGCCAGTCCTACAGGCTGTGCTCACCCTGCACGTCACCAGGGCAGGAGCTCCCTGACTTCCCAGGACAAGGCAGACTGTTGCCTGTTTCAGAGTCCTCTTCTACCTGGCTGCACTTGGCACTGAAATGCTTCTCGATTATGTCCCTACATGTGTTTCACTGTATCAGGCTTCTGAGTCACATTCTAGCTACTGGAACTGCAATTTTATCATCTTAGCAAAACTAAGATTATTCACATCTAGTGGTTTTGTATTTGGCCTGGAATTCACTATGTAACCCACACTGACTTCAAACTCATGGCAATCCTCCTGCCTCAGCTGAAATTGTAAACATGAGTCACTGTGCCAGTTTTTACAAACATATTTTGTTGTTATGGAATATTATTTTAAGATGTGTCACATTTGTTTATGCTGTGGAACATTTGTTTAATGATGCAAAGATGTGTTGCATTCTTTTATGTTGCATTTGTTTAACTTGATGAAGCTGTGTTACTGTGCCTGTCTAAAACACCTGATGGTCTAATAAAGAGATGAACAAACAGCCAATGGCAAGACAGGAGAAAGGATAGGTGGGGCTGGCAGGCAAAGAGAATATATAGGAGGAGAAATCTGGAAAGAGAAGATCCAGGAACAAGAAAAGGAGGAGAACATCAGAGACCAGTCACCCAGCTAAACAGCAAGCCATGGAGTAAGAAGAAAGTTATATAGAATAGAGAAAGATAAAAGTCCAGGGGCAAAGGGCAAATGGGATAATTTAAGAAAAGCTGGCTACAAACAAACCAAGCTAAGTCCGGAGTATTCATAAGAAAGAATAAACCTCAGTGTATTTATTTTGGGAGCTCAGTATCGGGTCTCCAAAGAGTAAAAAGTTTAAAAAAAAAAAAAACCTGCATTTTGGTATACCAATGTGAGGCTCAAATATCCACCAGGTAGGGCCTGAGGAAGCTGGAAAGAAAGAAAAGATATGGCTCCTTTAAGAAACCCTGCTGTACAGCAGAGCACTTAAACAGCCTTTTTTCACACTAAATAGAAACAAAAAAACTGAATTAAAATGCCTGTCACAGTGCAGGGCACTGGCATTCCGTAGCTGGGGGTGGAATGCAAACCTTATGGAGTTTGCTTTCAATATGGCAAAGCTAGCCATTTGGGCAAGAAACTGCTTTGCCTTGACTGCTGACAATATGCTATATAAACTGGACATGCAGGACCCACAGGAAGGTGACTGCTGAACTTTGCTAAAACAAGGCAAGACAGTCCTTCAAAATTCCTGCTTCAGAGAAGAGTCTGCCTGAAGATGGATGCCCCAACTTTGCAGAGTGGTATGGATTATGCTCATTGTTAATAAAACACTGGTTGGCTAATAGCCAAGCAAAAAGTATAGGCAGGGTGATCAGACTGGGGATACTGGGGGAGAGATAGGTGGAGACAGGGAGATACTAGCCGCTGAGCAAGCAGAATTTGTAGAAAATGAGGAAATAAGCCAAGTGCCACTTGGCAAAGCATAAATAGAAATATGGAATAATTTAAGTGTAACGGTTAGCTAGTAATAAGCCCGAGCTATTGGCTGAGCATTTACAATTAATATAAGCCTCTGTGTGGTAATTTGAAAGTGGCTCATGGGGTTGGAAAACTCCACCTACATATGGCTCTTCAACATGGGGCTGGAATTTCCACTTAAGACCTAACAAAACATTAAAAAAAAAAAAAATTTAAACACACACAAAAAAAGAGCCAAGAGTAACTTCTTAGTCTTGTGTCTCTCATACCTGCTGAGGTAGAGAGACACATCTCGTGGCAACTGCCAGCATGCCATAAGCTAAGTCACATGGTGGGTTCCCATAGTCTCACATGGGCCGCAGTACAGAGAGGCATCTCCCAGTCACATGCTATGTGGCGGGTTTAGAATTTTTGTTCATGCAAGCAGAAAAGATTACAGATGCACAGTAAGGACAGAGTCAGACAAAAACGCCTCTAAAATGTTTACAGTGTATTTGAAACGTGCATAGGCTTGGAAGAGGGAAAATAAAGAATATATACAGTCTTAGACTAAAAAATATAGTTTTAAAATAAAAAGTTCTTTAAAAAGGAAGAGTAATAAAAACTATACTAAGCCACATAAAGATGAGAAAAATCCAGAGTCAAGATCCTATATGTTCTTGTGTTGTCTTTAGATTTTTCTGACTGTTAATGAACAAATAATAACTACTAAGAGACATTTGATTATGAAAACTGCTATATTAAACCAACCTATATATTTTAAAATTATCTTGACTTCAAAATTTAAGTCAAAAAATATGTTACTTTGGGGAGATGTTATGCTTTTGTTTCCAAAGGAAGTGAGAGGCTACAAATTCATTTCAGGTTTAAAAAAAAAATCCTGTTTGATGAAGAAAGACATCCTGAAAAGTCTCTAATGGCAGTGGGTGTTGCAGATGACCCAATATCTCAGAACGCCTCTGTTGCAGTTCCTTCTGAGTTCTGCATCTAGAGCAGCTTCAAGGGAACTGGCCGAGATGATCCAGCCTCACAGACTACTCCAGTTATGTCTTGACCATAATCCTAAATTTTCTCAGGAACATTCAAAGATAACAGTGTCCCCAAAACAACAGGAAGTAGTCTGGAGAATGAAGCCCACTCCCCCATAAAATAAATTATAGATATTTGTCATTGTTTAAGGTGTTTGGTCACAAATTGTTATTGGTCATAGTCAGAAAAAAAAAAAGCTAAAAAGGAAGACAGGACAGGATGTGGGGAAAAAAAGACCAGCCTAAAAAGACAAGACAGGATATGGAAAGGATACCCAGCCTGAGACAACAGCAATATTACATTTTTAATATTTTCCCTTTATTCAGAAGAACTGTAAGTACCTAAAAACCTCAACGGTGATAGAGATATGTTTCCCAGTCCATTTATTACAGGCTTTATAGAGATAGTACACTCTGATGCATATTGTTAGCCAAACCAAAGTCACAGCTGGGAGACTCCAGCGTCTTCCTGTAGGGGAAATGATGCTATCATCCTGATACTCACCAGGCCTGGAAGACTGTGGCACTCCTACAGCATGTGTGTTCAGATGCTGCAACAGAACACTGCCAATAGGATGGCTCAGAAAAATAAGAACTCATCTTCTCATTTCTGGGGGCTTGAGGTCTACAGTCCAAAGGCGGACAGGCTTCAGTTCCCTCTCAGAGATTTGGAGGAATCCCTTCCAAACCTCTTCCTAGCTTCCAGTGAATGACAGCAATACTTTGGTGACTTTGGCTTGTAGATCCATCCCTCCATTCCCTGCCTTTGTCTTCACGTGCTATTCTCCTGGTATCCAGGTCTCCTGTCACATAAGGACGCCAGTCATGCTGGACTTAGGGCCTATCCTACTCCAGTTTGATCTTATCATAACTTGATTGCATCTGCAGACTCTTTCCAACAGTCTCAGGCACAGACGCCAGCACTTAGAACATGAGCACACATCTGCGTGAGAGAGAATCCAACCCATAAAATATGCAGAGTGCCTCACCAGTGGAGCCAGTAAAAGCAGGAGAGAAAGCCCAACATGGCACAGAACCCAGCTAAGAGAACATTCACACCGTTGTTGCTATAAACAATAATGAAATATGAGTATATCCCAAAAAAGAATAAATTTGAAGATGGGTTGAAAAATTAAAGAGCAATGTGTTTCTTATCTTTTATCCACAGATCTATGTGTTTTACAACCTTGATGAAAGCTCAGACAGAAGAAAAAGAACCACACCTCCCAAAGGGTCAGAAGAAGTCAGGCAGTGCTGTCAATGCCTTGGAGTTCCACTGTGTTCCCCTGTGGCCCTCAGACTCAGTGTGGATAGTGAAATGAATTAGGCAAAGGTAGAGATCAAGATCCTTAACAAAACACCTAACTCATAATTAACAAAATTCTCCCAGTTACTGAAAGGGTTTGGATGAGAGTTCAGAAGGGACTCACATGGATTACTGGGAAATGAGGGATTTATTAGAAAAGTTACCAAGGCATAAACAGATAGACCACAGCATGGCCAGGTCTTAGAAGAGAGTTCAGAGATAGACAGCATGGGGATAGGGGGCTCCCATGGTAGAAATCGGGGTCTCCTCTTCTACCTTTCTGAAGGTGGTGGCGATTTCACAGTACAAACCGGCAGCCAGACACTGGTTCACTGGGCAAGGGGCAGGGAGGGGGTGAAGCAGGATGTGCGGTCACCAAAGACCCTCTGATACAAACTCACTTCCCAGGAAGAGATCCTGGCATCTAGCAGTGTGTCCGCCAGGGAATCAGTCACAGACGATGTCTCAGAAGGGCGTCTGTGCTATCTGGGGGAGGGTAACAGGGGCTGGATTTAATTCAACACTAGTACAGTTACTCCCGTGTAGCCCTGAAGTCGACAGCACGCTACCAATGACAACCATACAAATAGTCTATTAGTAATACATTATGGCTTGTGAGATGTAAAGACAACAAACGCAGCTGAACTCTATGACTTACTACAGAGGCAAGATCTCGGACACATTCCTAGACAGACTGAGCAGTGCTTACAACATGCATATTGAGGGAAGCACACAGGAGCCGTGGCTAGATAAAGATGAAATGAGTGTTTTTCTACTGGGCTGATAAAATTTAGATGTTCTTAAATGAGCATCACAACACTGCATCAACTTTATGTATTAGGCAACAGTCCAAGCATGTCACTCTTTCTGGAATTTCAGAACTCAATCTTTTGTGTCTGAGGCAATCTTGGCATGCAGCAAGATCCATGTCATCACTGTAAAAAATAATAATAAAAATAAAAAAAAACCACCCACTCACTGTGTAGACTGTAGCCAGCAAAGTGACAAAGTCCTTTAATCCCAAAACTCAGGGGCAGAGGCAGGCAAGTCTCTGAGAGCCTGATCTACATGATGAGTTCCAGGACAGCCAGGGCTTCCTGGTGAGCTTGTATTCAGAACTCTCCATAATCTCACAAATATTACAAGACTCCAAAGCATCTTTGAGCAGCTCTGCCTGTTTTAAACTTCCCAGGCATGGTCTACTGCACTCCTTCAGGACTGTTCTAGTTCAGCACACTTCTCCCTGATGAAGGAAAGGCAGCCATGCTGGACTGCACCTGCCTGGGCACAAGGCTACAGAGGGATGATGCCACAGCTTATCTCCAGCAACCTGAGAGAACGACACACGCCATCAGAAGACTGGGGCCTTGTCAGGGGACCATCGGGGGTCCAGCTGCACCACGGGTCACAGCAGTAGTTACACGCTTTCAACTTGATTTAACTGGAGCTTAGCATCCCAGGGCTGAGGAAATGCTGCTGGAGTAGGCAACAGAATTGTAGCTTCAACCCACTGAGAAAACATAAAACAAGGCTGCACACAGAGAGCAAGGGAAGAGATGCAAGTAAACAAACTTAGAGGCCGAAATGAAACATGTCTAAGGATTCCCAGGTGAATTTTCTTGAAGACAAAAACCAGAAACACCCTCCCCTGCTGATGTTCACAAGACCGAGTGAGACTCTCTGACTTCAAAGTTCTTTCTCTTACAACTAGAAGCACAACACACACACACACACACACAGCAGAAGAGCCTCCCATGCTGAATCTCTCTTACCTTCCAGAGCTCGGGGGGCCCTTCTACAAGTTTCGCTTTCGTGTGACAGTATTTTAGGGCCAACTGCAAGCACTCGGTTCCAAATTCCAAGTCATAGTCACTACACTGGTAACAAAGGAAAAGAGAAACATACATGGAGGACTTAACGAACTATAACACAATTGGAAAAAACAAAGCAAAACAAAACAAAAAAGCCTTTTATTTTACAAATGAGTAAAATATGAAAGGAAGCGCTCAGAGAATTAGCAAATGAGTTAATTATCTGACTGTATTATAGAATAATCGTTCTTATGCCCTAAAAATGAAATAAAGCAATGAGCGAACAGGAAAGTCTAAACCATCACAAAGAGCTGGGCTCCCTGGATGCCTTCGACTAGAACAATATTTCTTTCTGTTGCTCATCTGAAAGTAGGGCTGAGGAATTCCCACGTCAGAAATCTTCCTTTAACAATCTTCCTTTTACACACATCTGTAAAATCCAAATCCCTGTCTTCCATTTATAACATGATACTAAGCCATCACAGCTATTATTCATTTTAATATTTGGAATATCAATATATCATTCTTTTTTCTTTCCAGAGCTGAGGACCGAACCTAGGGCCTTGCACTTGCTAGGCAAGTGCTCCACCACTGAGCTAAATCCCCAACCCAATATATTATTCTTAAAACATTTGTATCTTTGTTTCTAAACACAGAAATGGTTCAGGCTTTCACTATATAGAAAAACAAAAATTTCCCAAACACAGTAAAACATACATAAATTTAGGTAGAACCAGCAAAACCATTAAGCAACGATATAATTCACTGAAGCTCTGAATAATATACCATCTACATAAAGATAAATAACACACAAGTCATGTCCTCAGAGGAGCTTCAGTCTAGCGGGGAGGCTGACTTCAGAAACCGGCAACAGGATGTCGTCTGCACCCTGGGAGCTTATCTACAGGAATCACACAGGAAAAACTACCTGACTGTAGTTTAAGGAGGGCCTATCAGAGGCAGCGGTCTCTGGTCGCCAGCAGAAAGACTAACTGGAAAATGAGGAACAACATCTAATCAAGTGATGTCTTGTCAAGGTAAGAGCATCAAGGCATTTTTATTCCCAAGTTTATGTGTGAGGATGCACCTGTGTGTGAGGATACACCTATGCATGTGTGTGTGTGTGTGTGTGTGTGTATGTGTGTGCATGTGTGTATGCACCTATGTGTGAGGATGCACCTGTGTATGAGGATGCACCTGTGTGTGAGGATACACCTATGTGTGTGTGTGTGTGTGTGCACGCACACGCGCGCGTGCGCATGTGTATATGCACCTATGTGTGAAGATGCACCTGTGTGTGAGGATACACTTATATGTGTGAGGATGTACCTGTGTGTGAGTATGCACCTATATGTGTGAGGATACACCTGTGTGTGAGCATACACCTATATGTGTGAGGATGCACCTATATGTAAGGATGCACCTGTGTGTGAGGATGCACCTATGTGTGAGCATGCACCTATATGTGAGGGTGCACCTGTGTGTGAGGATGCACCTATATGTGTGAGTATGCACCTATATGTGTGAGCATGCACCTATGTGTGAGAATGCACCTGTATGTAAGGGTGCAGCTGTGTATGATGATCATGAGACACAGGTGTACAGGTGGGTGATGGCGATCCGAACTCCAGTCCTTATGTTTGTGTGACAAGTACTTTACCCACTGAGCCACCCTGTAAGGGGAACAGCAGCAAGGCACAATAATAAATACAGTATTCAGCACAAATTCCAAAGTTACTTTATTGTACTGGAAGATGACAAAATCCTAACTGTAGTAGCCTTTGAAATTCATGAAAAAAAGCCGAATATGCAAAGTCTCTATTTCACCTGAACAGTTACAACTCACGTCTTCTATTTTTATGTGCTACATCATAGAATTTCAAGGAATGCTTAAATCCGAAATCAGGAGTTACATTTGATAAGTTAAGATGAATGCTGGTGGACCTCTGCTTTATAGTTTCAACATTCTTACAATAGTATCTGGTACTATGGGAGATATCTACAGAGGGAAGAGCTAACCCATGGTAACACAATAACAAATAACAACCTTGACTTTCCCCGAAAGGAAAAAAAGAAAGAATGAACATTCCCTAGCCAGCCTTGCTGATGCTCACAAAATGCGTCATGAGAAAAGTCTGGAGGACGAGTCCCTTCCTGTCTGCCTCCCATGGTGCAGTGAAACACACGAGATGCCATGCTCTTGGCTATGCCATAGGTGAGTCTGTGGAGAACAGGAAAATATAATGCAAATATTTATGAAATTTATTCAGGAAAAGAGGCTGGACTTTCTTGGAGACAAGTCTAGACTTACCAGTATATAGATTAATATTATAACAGTAATGGGGCTTGAAGACATTTTATAATAAAACTTTTCTTTAAAAGTGAGTTCAGAACTCTGCAGTCAGTAAAAAAATCTGAATGTCTGCTATTCAAAATATTAAGGGACAGATTCTTTTTCCTAAGACATGGAAAATTACAAGATACGATACACGTATGTGAGCAAAGGAAAGGCAGAGAAGTACCAAAGGGAAACTCTGTCCTTCAGTCTGTCAGAGCTGTAGTCACAGGCTAAGGAAGGAACTTTTGACCTCAGAAAAGTTCTGCTTTCCTATGAGAGCAAGGTCGCATGTCCTGGCTCATGCATATCCATATGCAAAGGGAAGAGCCACTGCTGGTCAATGAGGACACAAGGAAGACCCAGCTGGAGAGCTTGGTCCCTTCCCTGTGGTCGCATTGGTGGAACTTTTAGACTATACAACTAATGGAAGGGGTGTGCCCTTGAAGGAGATATGGAACTGCAGTGTCTTCTTCTTCTTCTTCTTCTTCTTCTTCTTCTTCTTCTTCTTCTTCTTCTTCTTCTTCTTCTTCTTCTTCTTCTTCTTCTTCTTCTTCATTTCCAGACCCCCATGAGATGAGCAGTTCCCTCTGCCCTGAGTGCCAGAGATTTAACCACCTGTCCATAGCCCCAGAGCAAAGGGGGCAAGAGGCCACAGACCAAAAGCCACGAAACCATGAGATAAACATTTCCTACAGATAAGTCATTATATCATGTATTAATCACAACAGAAAGTGGACTAATATTCTCCCTACTTGGCCTGTTAATCCATAGATGTGAAGAGAAGGATCACCACCAAAATCATGGCCAAATTAATTAAAACAAGTTTTATTAGTGTATTCAGGCTTCCTCCCCCTAAGGCAGAGTTCAAGAGATCAGCACTGGGTGTGGAAAAGATAAGGTTTCTATAGCTCAGAATTAAGGGGTTTCTTAATGGGAGATTTGGCGGGGAAATAAGTTGGGGGGGGGGTCACAGAAGCAGAATATAAGCATAACAAGTTGGTCATAACAACCTTCTGAAACAAAGGCTGCAAGGCGGTCATAACAACCAAGGTATGGTTACCATGTCCTGGAACAGGCAGTACAGAACCATTTGCAGCTAAGGTTACAGGTGTGGCTAGCTTAATCTTGAAAATCAGATATTTAATCATAAATAGAAACATTTACTATAAGATGGCTTTTAAGTCCAAGATGAAGGCAGGCTGGTTCATCAGGCCCTCCTCAGTAACCCTTTCCCCGGGAAGAAGCTCTCACATACACATCTAGCTTTCTGCCTATTGGTTCCCATTGCTGACCACTTCAGCCGTTAAAACCCTGCACATATTAATCTCATACACTTTCCGTTCCCAGCAAAGTAACCCCAGCATCCTTGCCATGCCCGACTTGGTTACACGTGCTCTCTGTCTGCTATTTTCTGACTTTGCACATATGCTTATGCTTCCGAGATAACCGCAGTTACTGGGTAAAAGATAAACAGAACTTTGGCAATGCTGTAGTTATGGAGGGAGGGGCAGGCACTTCTGTGCATGTATGATGAATCCTCATTCTTTTCATGATCCTGAGCCTCTAGACTGTGGAATCATCAGCTGAGTCCTCTGAGCTACAGGAGTTGGGCCAGAGTTGGTTATTTCACCTCTCCATTGTGTTAGTTGTACTTTCTCATTGACGTCACCAAGTAAATACCTGGAAGACCAACTTAAAGAGATTAATTACTTTGCTCAGTTTCAGGTAGGAAGGGCATGGCAGAGCATCTCAGATTATGATGGACAGGAAGGAGAGAATTAACAGAAAGGAGCCAGAGCATGATGTAGTTCCACAGTATATACAACTTCCTTCAACAAAGGCTCACCTCTCACAGTTCCACCACTTCTCGATACTCTATTCAAATTTTGAATGCATCAATTAGCTTTCCAAATTTCCTAAATGCTGTTCAATTCGGTCAAGCTGACAACCAAGATAAACTCTCTGAGTCATGCTGATCAGGCTCAGGCTCTCTTGACACCACTTACTAGGAAAATTTCTGCTCTGGTAAGTTTTGATTCTGTATTTATCTATTTGTCTTTCCAAATTAGTGACACTAGTGTGACCTATTACCTCACATGTCTCAATGATGGAAGAAGTGCTTATTCCACTTTTACACATGCTATGATGGAGCAACAGCTTCTAAGCTCCTTAAAGAAGACCACACATACTTTTGAGAAGGCTACAAGAGGTGATAGTCTACAAAACTGGAAGAGAAACATGAGGCAAGAAAAGACATGCAATATGGTAAGCCTATCTACACAAAGGAGTGAGAAAAGGAATTCCAGGATAGGAGTGAAAAAGGAATCCCAAGTCATAACTCTGCGGAAGCAGAATGAGAACAGATAAGAGGCTCATCATAAAGAATATCTGTGGGAGGTCTCAAAATAAATAGAATGCTTCTAGACTTGAGAATCAGACATCAGGATTGGCACGAAGCTGTTTCACTTTTGTATGTTTCCCATGTATGCACTTTTCTGTGACTACTTCTTGCCTCAAAGAATGTAACATTTATGCAGTATATTGTACTATGCAGGGGAAAAGTGCTATATTTCCTAAAAACAAGTGCTTACTAGAAAGTGTAATTTTATTTCAAATATAGATATTTAAAACTTTCAGAAAACCAGCCTAATGTTCCAGTTATAAGCTACAGGGAAAATAAAATCTAAACACCCAAATCTAAAATCATATCTATGCATTGTTACTCTATCATACAATTTTAACTCTGGCTAGCAGTATGACAAACAGAGGATATTAATTTTCACACATGCCAATCAACTTGTGCTTATAATTACTATCTCTAAAGCGATGTACAAACTGTGCACACTAAAACTTACAGCATGACCCTTCATAGGTTTGATGTAAACAATAGAAATGCAGCCATGCTGTAGTGAATACGAGGCACTGTGGCCAATTGAGAGCATAGATATGGGGAACACACAGACCTGGCTTCCACCTGGGGAAGGTTTCAGACTGGAGACAGACTAATCTGTCCCCTAGCATCTTCAATTTGATGAATAGTGACTATGAGTTAAATGAGAAAAAACATTACAGTAACTAGGAGGCATCTGTCGAGTGATTACTGGTAACAAGTTGTATATGTGGTCTAACGGATGATCTATGATAAATTAAAGCCCCAAATCTGGGGTTTGGAAAGCTGTCAGCACCAGATCAGTCCCCATCACTGGTTAGGCAGAGCTTTCTTTTCTCTGCGGGGAGACTGGAGGTGAGCCTGACAATGTAGGCAGGAAGGCCATCTTTACCCTCTACTTTCCTTTATGCTTAATGTCTGCTCAGAAAAGAGATTTGTCTACTACATCACAAACAGCAAGACTTCCTTCCTTCCATGGCAGAAAACATTCCAGTGCTTATGAATGCATGTAATTGTGTTTTCCTTATTCATTGATCCATCGATACATATTTCAATATTCCCCATCTCAGCTGCCATGAAGAAGGCTTCAGTGGACATCAGTATATATATTCCCCTGGTATGATCCATGCACTGTCCTTAGCCATGCATTGGAGGAGGACTGCCGGGCTGAGGTTGTATTTATAATCTTTAATATTTTAAGGAAACCAGATCATTTTCAGTAATGGATGCTTTGGGTCACATTGTCACCAATAAAGTCCGAGAATTCCCCTCTCCGCATCCCAGCACACTTTCCTCTTCCTGGCATTCTGATAACGGCTATCCTAGAACATATGAACTGACTTGTCTTCATATGAACAACTAATTTCTGTTATACACCTGCAGACTTCCCTTTTGGAACTCGTTTGGAATGCTCACTTCTAGTAGCAATCTCGAACTTGAACCCCTAACTCATTATCCCTCTTACCCCCCAACACTGAACCCTCCTGGTTACCTCACTGAGGCTTCAAGCTCATGAAACCAATACTTGCTCTTTATTGGAAAAATCACCACTTTCTTAAATCATGGTTAAATGCCTGAAGAGATTTATTACCAGGATCCCAGCTTGCTTGTTCTGCTATCCTAATAGTAGCTGTTCTTTATAAAGCCAGTCCACAAATTAGCCATGTTGCAATCAGCTTTCTTAGTTGGTAGTTTATACATTTATCATGTATATGTGCACATGCTATTAAAAACCAGTACCTGCCAGGCATGATGGTATACATTTCAAATCCTAGAACTCAGGAGCAGAGGCAAGCAGAAATCTGTGAGTTTGAGGCCAACCTAATGTACATACAGAGCACTGACCATCCAGGGCTACACTGTGAGACACTGTTAAAAAAAAGAAAAAGAGAATGATAACCAAAAGTCTGCCTCAAGGCTTAATGTGAAAACAATCCACTCATTGTTGTAGAATACTACTTTAAGGTGTGTTAGATTTGTTTATGCTATGGAATATTTGTTTAATGATGCAAAGGTATGTTGCATTCTTTTATGTGGTATTTGTTTAACCCTGTGAAGCTATGTTACTGCACCTGTCTAAAACACCTGGTGGGCTAATAAAGAGCTGAATAGCCAATGGTGAGGCAGGAGAAAGGATAGGTGGGGCTGGCAGGCACAGAGACTAAATAGTAGAATTCTGGGAGGAAAGGAAGAAAGAGAAGAGAGAGGAGGATTCCAGGGGCCATCTACCAAGCTACACAGCAAGCCACGGAGTAAGAAATAATCAAAGTTATACAGCAATAGAGAAATATAAAAGCCCAAAGGAGAAAGATAGATGGGATAATTGAAGAAAGGCTGGCTAGAAACAAGCCAAGCTAAAGCCAGGCATTCATAAGTAAGAATAAGTCTCCTCCATGTGTTCATCTGGGAGCTGGGTGGTGGGCCCCCCAAAACACCAAGAGCCAAAGAACAAAAGAGGAAAAACAATCAAGAACAATTCATCCCCCTATAACTAATGTTGTCTTCCATACAGGCTGTAAACACTAGCCTCGTATTTATTTCTATGTTTAACAGTCAATATTTGCCCAGTTACACATATGCAGAAGACCTGTGGTCAGTTACAATGAACTTGTTCATGACACAGTTGTGGGGTGGCAGAGCTCTGGTTCCTGTTTCCTCAGCCGGCTTAGACTGGAGGGGCAGCAGCTGTCGACTGTCTTCCCGTGGCTGTGAGAGCAGCACAAGAGGACAACCCAGCACTGCTGGCCCACTGTCAGCCTCCACCCGTTACATCCAGCAAAACCCCTCTGCCCAATGCAAATCAGGCAGACAAGTACACATTGAGAATGAGACGCTTTGCCCAGAAGGTTCATGGCAACGGTACAAATGCAAGGCACTGTTTCCAGAAGACGGTGACTCTACTCTGCTTGTGTGATTTACCTACCACACAATGCTTCTAATTAATATATCTGTGATGTGACCTTTTGGTTTTTCTTTTTTATTTATTTATTCTATTTTGAACAACAACAAAAAACAAGAAAGAAGTTTATCTCTTTTCCTCACCACAATACACAGCCGTCCTTTCCACTCCCATGATTGCGACGGCGTAGTTTTGATCTCACCAGCACTGACTATGCGGACCTTTCTCACAGCTAAACACATAATGCTAAAAGTTACTTTCCTGAATAAGTTTGCTTGGCCTGGAATCCAAGCTTGTCTTTTGTTTTATTTGGTTAGCTTTCTGTGTGCTTATAACTCATTCAATACTGCGCGCACACTTGGCTACCCACACCCACATCTACTCTCGAGATATGCTAAGAATCATGAAAAAGTCACCCTTGGAATCTTCTACTCTTTTCAACAGAGACCATTGTACTTTCTGCCAATTCCATAGGTACTGTCCTCAGAATACCACCTACCATCCCAGGGACACTCACGATCTCTGTCATTCAGCCCAGCCCTGTGTTTGCTGTGCAGTCTTCTTGTTTTAGGTGGCTTATTTTCCCAAAACAAATCCTCCAAGAACTTCCTATGGAAAGATTGCACAGAGACGTTTATGAAAATCCCTCAGACTGGTATGTTCAGGAATTTCCTCTTAAATTGGACAGATTGCACAAACAAGGACAGAAAGAAAAGCCACAAAGATGCTGGCTGCTGAGAGGGAGCAGGGGCTTCCCCGGTCAGCCGTCAGCCTGCACAGGTTCTGGAGTCACTGTGGGAAAGCACCTTGGCCCTCCACTGCGGCAGCCTGTGTTCTCCTCTTCTCACTCCTCCTCCCAGAGCTGACTTCTCCGTCAGCTTCTTCTCACAAACGTGCACTGTTTTCTCTTTCCTCGGCTCCTAAACTTGGAGAGCTCTTTGCTTGCCTCCAGTTGCTGGGAACTTTGCCCTCTTACATCTACTGAGTCTCTACCATTAATTCACCTTTCCGGCTAATTTTCTTTGTTACTGGCATTCCTCCTATTCTTGATCTTAAGGATTTATGACAGCTTTTTTTCCTTTCTATTCCCTTGAATGATGTTTAAGTTGTGAATAAAATGATATAAATTGTCCAGTCCACTATCAGTACCTAGAAACAGAAAATGTGTACATACTAATTACATACATATTCCAAATTGACTTCTACAAAGATGGCTTCCCCTCATATGGTATGCAATTGTAGCAGATTTTTAAACATAAAGTAAATGAATATGACTCACAGGGATTCAAAACCTCTGGGGAAAAAATGTATTGTGTATAATGCGATTATTTTTCTGGGAAAGGAAGGATTTCTTAATTTTCAGAGGTTTTACAACCCTCCTCCCCCAAAAAAGGTTAGAAACTATTGTTTTATGGTAATCATGTAATGGTCCATGGCTACAAATAATCTGATTATACATCCTTCCATCCATGACAACATTCAAATTACTATTGCAGTGGGGCAGCCCGGGAAGTTTGCCCAACAGGGAACAATATATACATCAGAGTAAAGCGAAATCAAAGGCATGCATGCACAGGTTTCTCGTTCTGTCCTTGGAGGAGCATGCTCACAATAGTCAAGTATTAACAAAATAGACCAGTCTACAATTAGGTAAACAATGAACACCTGCATTCAATTTATCATCTCAAAATCAAACCTGAAGCATTTTGCATACATTTACATTGCTTGAATTATGCAATGCTGCTTAGAGTTGCATGAGACAGTTATCCAAGAAGCTTTGTTCTTCTATCAGATCATCTTCTGAGTAAACAGCCTCCGACTGTGTCCATACGGGGTTGATACAGAAACACCCCTCACTTTATGAGAAGTAAAAGCACAAATGATGTGGATAAGCACAAGATTACCAAGATTTCTTTTTGGGTAGGAAATTTTAAATGAGTTTACACAATGCATTTGCAAAGGCCTTTAAATACCTAGTATTACGAAAAAAAAAACAAAAGCTATCAGATTATTCCAAATCTTGGCAAGCTTACACAGCCAGTGCTCAATACGATAGCAATCCCATCCATAGCTGTCAGCTCAGCAACGCAGAGACTTTCAATTCAAATGCATGGATCCAGATAATTAGTACAAGGTAGTATTATGGGAAACAACTTCACTGATAATAGGTAATACTGAAATTGCACTTTTAGCCCTTCACGACCAAATATTGCCCCAAACAATAAAAAGGAAAAATGTCAGTGGACTGTTTGACTCTCATTTATCTTCTTGGGTAAACTACTCAAAAGTTAGACAATAAAATCAGAAAATGAAATAGTGGCCTAAATTACAAGCCATTAATCTTATGTGGCAATGAATTATCTAATATGTGTAAACAACTGAAGGAAAACAAAACCCTTATCACCATCTAAGCACAAAGATAAGAAAGATTTAAATTCCTGCAAGAACTGTCAGAGAGTTTTGCCACCAGCGCATCAAAGGAGCCTAAAGAACTGAAATGAGCCCAAGACATTCAGAGGAGGGAGAGCCCAGGTCTAGACTTAGTGTCTAGACCTAGCAGCAGGATCAGCCACACTACTCAAAGGTAGACAATGTATAAAAGCCAGTCTACTGCAGTGGCTAGTGGTCAAAAGAGTTGAAGTTACCTGCAAGGCATAGTCATACTCACAGGCAGTTGAAAACTTATCTCCCAACTTTTAAGTGAGAAATATGGAAAAGAATAATTGGAGACATTGGATAACATCTGCTCACTAATGAAGCAAATGTTCATGGGAAATTTCCCCGCAATATGCTGAGAAGAATAAGTTAGGCTGAGAGGGTTGAGTAGGTAGGAAGCACACAGGCACATATAAAATGAGGAGCTCACTGTCTTAGTGGCCACATGCCACACATGGAGAAGCCAAACAGAGATACCCATGATCTTGTTACACATCTTTTTTTCACTCAACTGATACATCCTAACTCATAACAAATGCAAGTTTATTGCAATCAGAACTATAACAATCTGCATTAATTCCCAACAGACATTATCCTAAGTCTTTTCCTAAACAAAACTATGGTTATAAAATTATTTTTTCTACTTTCTGCACAGCTTGACCAGGGGTGTCTTCCTGAACTTCTCCTTCAAGCTGGCCCCTTCCTCCTGCTCCCTAGCTTTCATCTCACGTGGAGTCTGGAGAACTATTCTGCAAGTCTTCCATACTGCAAAGTGCCTCACCATCAACTCTCCACTAAATGTGACCCATGAAACTCAGCTTCTGACAAATTCTGTGGCCCCTCTGCTTAACAAAAACATTTCTTTATTCTGTAAGGTCTATGTTCTTCTAACAAGACAGATATCATAACAGAGGAAGAATTAAATCCACTTAAACACTAGGCAATCAGGCTGAACACTAATAAAACAAATCTTTTAAACAATAAAATAGAACGAAGGACAAAAATGTGAATGAATTTCAAAATTCTTACTATAGCAAGCAAGACAGATTGTAAATCCATGAGTTCATTGATACGGCTTATTTATTTATTTACTTATTTACTTACTTACTTACCTATTTATTTATTTATTTATTTATTTATTTATTCTTTTTGAGACAAGTTCTCTCCACATAGCACTGGCTTTTTACTATGCAGACCAGATTCCTCAAATTCCTCAGACTCACAGATATTCTGATGGAGGAATGTCTTTTTGTATGCTGTGAAAATATGTTGCTCTGTTTGGTTCATAAATAAAGCTGTTTGGCCAATGGTAAGGAAGAACAGGGTTAGGCGGGACAGTCTAACTAGAGAGGAGGAAGGAGAAAGGCAGAACAAAGGAGACGCTCCCAGTTGCTGCCATGAGAAGCAAGATGTAAAGATACCAGTAAGCCACAAGCCACATGGCAAAGTATGGATTTATAGAAATGGATTATTTTAAGATGTAAGAGCTAGCTAGCAAGAAGTCTGAGCCAGTAGGCCATATAGTTCATAATTAATATAAGCCCCTCTGTGTTCATTTGGGTCTGAGCGGTTGCAGGACCACAAGGATGTGGAGCCAGGTGGGCACAGGAAAACTTTCAGTCACAAGATTCACCTGCCCCTGCCTCCAAAGTGCTAGGATTAAAGGTGTGTACCAACATGCCTGGCTTTGATATGGCATTTTAGAGTAAACTACAGAGGCAGAAACCAGACTGGTGGTGTCCAGGGTCAAAGGGCAGTGAAAGGGAGCCAAGCACGGGGAGCACAAGAAGCATGAAGCTATTTGTCAGGTGTACTTTGTTGTAAAGTTTTCAGAGCTACACACTTTGTGATGCTTACCAAGAAATTTGAGTTCTGCTTTCATATAGAGTATGTCCCAGTGAACCTTAAATACAAAAAACATCATTTATAATAACAAAAAAAACAAGCTACCCTATAATAAATTTAACAAAAGAATTTTAAGACTTCTTGAGAGTTGAGTTTAGTGTAAATGTATTTTTAATTGAAAGAGATTTGACTATTCATAGATGCTATATTAGAAATATCATAGTTCATCCTCAAATCACCCTCTGATAAATTACAAATAAAATAAATAATCCTAATATATTCTTTAAAATTGTAAAAATCTAAACCCTAAAATTTATATAAGAAATAAAGCCCTAAAATCCCATAGTACTATTAAATAAGAATCTCAGTCAATATAACTTCCTAAATATTTTATTGCCAATAAGTTATAAATTACAATTGACATATTCTTTGCCTTATGCCTATTGCCATAATAGTATCATGTTATAGCAAGTAGGATACCTTGCTAAAAAGAACAAATCTCCAAGGGAACTTGATAGCAGAAAAGGATACATGTAGTTGTAAATATCTGACAGCTGGCATTACAAGTAAGTGGGAAATTAATGAGGACTTATTCTGCAAATTGTATTGGCTAAATTGGTTATTACTATACAACTTTTTCTCTGTACCCAAATCAAGGATAAAAGTTTAGAAAAAAATTATATTGGAGAATATTTTTTTGCCCTCAAAGTGGAAAGTTTCCAAGTACAAAGTCTCCAAGACTCTCAAAAATCCACAAAATTGAAAAAAAAAACCAAAGAGAGAGAAGTTAATTGCTCCACCTATAACAAAGAATTTATTCAGTATATAAAAGGACTCTAAAGAGTCAATAAAGAATAAATCAGCATAAAACTAACAGAGTGGGCAGGAATGGCTCATCAGGTAAAGGCACTTGCCACAAAGTCTGATGACCTGAGTTTCTCCCTAGGACCCACAGAAGGAGAGACCTGATGAGCACACACCGTGCCCATGTGTCCTAATTGACACACATGCCCATGGTACACATGTGCCCACATGCATACAGATACATAAACAAATAGATGTAGCTATTTTGAACAAGTATGAAGGCACACGCCTTTAACCCTAGCACTTGGGAAAACAGAAAGGAAACTCATACATGAAATGCTATTTAACATATACTGGAATAGAAAGTTTGAAGACCACACAGACATCGACGTCACCACTTGGAAAACCCTTCTGTCTCTCTAATAAATTTAAATGTATACATACTATAGACAAAATTCTCCCATAGATATGTCTCCTATATATTTCATAAAAACCCAGGAGATATACATATGGTACTGTTGTAGATAATATTCATATGAATGACTTTGCTCTGTGACTATAATCCTACTGAGTACAGATGCTTTCACTGACCTTTGACTTTGTGTATGGCCAAAGGATAAAAATATGAATGCTGCCGGGCGTTGGTGGCGCACGCCTTTAATCCCAGCACTTGGGAGGCAGAGCCAGGCGGATCTCTGTGAGTTCGAGGCCAGCCTGGGCTACCAAGTGAGCTCCAGGAAAGGCACAAAGCTACACAGAGAAACCCTGTCTCGAAAAACCAAAAAAAAAAAAAAAAAAAAATATGAATGCTGAAGTGTACCTGTTCAATGCCTAACACTTAAGGGTCCCAGCTCATGTTTGCACCTGCCTTCCTGTGTCCCTACTAGTCTCCATCACATCACATTCTCCTTAGAAAGGCGTGATCTAGGATAACCTTGCCATTTGCAGAGAGAAGCATGCAAACATTCTTTTAGGCAAACTGATGAGAACATCAGTACCTAGAAATCCTTTGTTCATAACAATGACCCATTATGGGCTATACTGTATCTGCTCTGTTTGAAAGTCTCATCTCTGGAAACCTAAAAACAGGACCTTTCTTAAAAATGATGATTTCACAAAGGCCAACAAGTTAGAATTAAGTCATTAGGATGGTCCCTGGTCCAATCACCGTGTCCTTTTAGAGTGGCAAATTTTAGACAGAGACGAACACACAAAGAAGAAAGACACACTAGGTAACAAAAGTGCTGCGTCCACGTACCAGGAGAGGCGAGGCTGCCAGCAAACGCTGGGAGCTGGGAGAGACAAGCGCGGCTGGTATCCTGGTGCCACCCAGGGCAGCAAGCCCACGCCTAGTCAGACTGGCAGGCTCCAGAAATGAAACACAGTAACGTTCTGCTTTTACTAAGCCACTCTGAGGAGTTTTTAAAACCTAAGAAACTAATATATGTATTATAAAGCAAAACAAAATAGTAACAGAACACTAAAAACTTAAATTCCTACCTGGCATTAAGAGGTAAAGAAACTGAACGGAAAAAAAAAAAATCATGTCATGTAGTGGCACGAATAACAATGCTCCACATAACATGACAGGTAGAAAATATTTCTAATGAACTCATAAATTTGGACATGATGGCTTCCAGGTGTTCCCTATATCTACACCCTCAACCACATAGCTTTACATCTCTCCCCACAAAGGTAGACATGAAACCTATGTCTGTATACTGATGATAAGGACAGTAAAAAAAAAAAAAAAAAAGGCAGAAACGACAGTGTTCCAATTACACAGTTGGCTTTGGGAGAGCTTGCACACTTCTGTCCACACCTGCACCATACCTGTAAGAACAAGCCTAAACAACCCACTGGTCAAAGAAAGATGATACAACAGGCCTGACATGTCCACACTTGCATTTTATTTATTTGTTTATCTATCTATTTATTTATTTAGAATAGAAAAAAGAAAGTTAAAATTTATTTTGAAGCACAAAAGACATCAAATAGCCAAAGCAATCTTATATAAAAAGATTAACGCTGATGGTTTCACAATACCAGATTTCAAAGTACACTATAGAGCCATAGTAACAAAATCAACATGGTATTGGCTTTCAAACATACCCATTGGACTAGAAGAGACCATTCAAATATAAATGTCATCTGATTTTTATGATAAGGTGCCAGGTAATTTGTAACTATTGCAATAAGCTAGGGAACATAAATAAAAGATATACAGATTGAGAAAGAAGACATATTTTTATATTTGTAGAATATTGATTATGTAGATAATCCCAATGAACCAACCTAACATATATGTTAGTGTATTGATGCAGGGGGAGAGGCTTGGTCCCGCCTCAGCTGAATGGACCAGGCTCTGCTGACTCCCATTGGGAGGCTTTGCCTTGTCGGAGGAGGGAATTTAGGGTGGATTTGGGGGAAGAAGGCTGGGGGTGGGAGGAGGAAAGGGAGGAGGATCTGTGATTGGTATGTAAAATGAAAAAAAAATTCTTGATTAAAAAAAATAAACAAATACATCCTAAATGTTTTATTAAGCTTATATGTAATATTACACACTCTTTGGCATGATTTTATTATATTTTCAATTTTGGTCTTTGTATGTAGAAATATGATTGCTTTCTTTTTATAAAACTTGCGTTTTATAAAAGTTAACTGTACCCATGGACAACTGTCATCAAAGTGGTGAGAACCAAGGGAGCTAATAACCACTGGCATAACAAAAGAATCTGATAGTCTGTTTTCTGGAAAAGTTGTTTCAAGTTAGGCTAAACTATACAGAATTTAATAAACAATCAAATATTACAACCATAGAAAAGTAATAAGCTACAAATATATTGAATAGAAATAACAAAAACTACAAAAAAGAACAAGTCACAGGAAAATAGTACCAGTGTAATTCAATCCATAAAGACATCAAAAGTAAGGAAATTTTCAAATAAATAGAGGAGGGCAAGGAAATTAAGAGTAAACAGAAGCCATGTGAGAAGAGGGGACTACAAACCAGAACAGGAATAAAAATAGGCAAGACACACAGCATGCTGCATGAACGTAAACTAAATGTGTGTGCTTTATCTTTAGAAGAATTCACCAAATGTACAAAATACCAGCTAAGAAATGTATCATGCCCCTCCACGAACAGAAGCCTTTGTTGCTGGAACAGGCGTAGGTCCTCATACCCTTCCCTCACATGGCACACAGAGGTGCAGACTGGTGAGGAAGTACTGATGTTACAGGCCAGGGTTGTCTTAACACTGGAAGCTTAAGCAGGAACATGTGGCTTCTTCATGTAATTCTTCTTTAATGTTTATCAATGCCTATGTGTTATCATTTAATAATACTGTTTAATAAACACTAATATCTAATAAATGTGATTTAGATATTATTAATTATTCCATCAAGATTTAATATTCATCTTCTCTCACAGTTTACTGACAGAGTTCTTAAGTCTCTTTAGCGTCAGTGAGTTAGGTCACTCTATTTGCTCAGTTGTGATAAAGTAAAATGAGCATGCAGACTCACAAGCAGGTCACTTTACTCACTTCTCTGCATATTGTGTGTATTCCATGATGGAAGAGAAGAGCACACCAACCACCCACGTTATACTTGACTCTGGGCACTCACCTTGGTATAATTTGACTTCAACCAGACCCTGATGTTAAAAAGCTACCTTGGTCCTTTCCACTTTGAAGGCAGTTGTCCATTGATACAGTTAACTTTTATAATATGCAAGGAAATCATTCATCAATATTAACAGACCAAGAGACTAAGCATATTCTAGGTGCACAATTACCAATCTCATTATTCTCATGCAGTCAGGCCATGATGGAACAGTGCAATATAAAATGTTACAATTCAAATGTCATTGATCACTTCTAAGCTCAAAGAATGTGCTTGAAACAAGAGGTTTTTAACCTGTTCCTGAATTCATCTGTTCTCTTTCTTCTGAAACTTAGGTTATTAAATAAGATGCCATACTCAAAATGCTGGAGATATTGAGCATCATCCCTTCCCTAATCCTAGCAGAATGCTGAAGTCACAGTCCCTGGTTGAGTTTAAGTGCCAAACTTATTTATTTACAGTAATTCCCTCCCAACTCGAATTCTATTGATTCTTCTTAGTGGTGTACAGCTGAGACCTAGCCTCCCAGCAGCCTGCTCATGGTTACTGGTTTAGAATCTAGATGAATCAGCTGCCAAAGAAAGTCTCTATTCATCCATCTGCAAAAAGCAAGAAGAGAATTTCCTGGTTGAGAAAGAGTGAAATAAATGTCATGCACTCCCTGGGGAAGCAGAGAGCAGCATGGACTAATTGAAATCTCAAGGGATGGAGTGTCATGGATGAGGCAGATGGGAAATGGAAGAAACTAACTCATCAAAAGAAGAGTAACAAAAACCCTAGAAATAATTCTGCTCTTCTCTTGTCATTTGTCAACCAGTTGTATTTTTTCAGTGGTTAACATCTTTCTTGGAAAAGAGTGAGGATCTGTTCCTTGGAAACACAAGAGTTAGTCAGGGAAACTCCACGGGCATTGGAAAATTCCGGGAAAAATAAGAATTATCAGCAAAGACCTGAAAATTCTCTGTGAGCATGAAGACTATGCAAGGTGAAGCATTGCCTGTGCCAAATTAACCAAAAGCCTTTCCCACACCACACTCTGCCGAAGCACTGTTCCCATTAGCAAGACATTTAAAGTCTTCAGAGTATCAGCTCATTGCCTATATGAACATTAATGGAAACTTCTACTAGAAACAATGGTTGAACACACTACATCATGACAAAAGGTTCCATGTTCAACACAAACTACATTGTGCCAAGGAATGTATCTACAATATATTCAAAATTAATAGACATGATTTATTTTAGAACAACATAGTCAAAGTGTGTGTGTGCACTCGCCGTGTGTGTGTGTGCACTCGCCGTGTGTGTGTGTGTGTGTGTGTGTGTGTGTGTGTGTGTGTGCATGTCTGTGTGTCTGTGTGTGTGTAGACTTGCCAATATAATATGCCAAGGGATACTCTACCAAGTAACTACTCTCAAAAACTGTTTTATAGTCACAAGTAAGAGTATAACACTCTCCATATGGACTAGAGTGTTGGTTTAGACTTTTGTGTCTGTGTTACATGTATACTTGAGGTTTCTTGGGGGCCTTCCACCGTGTTTTCTGAAACAGGAACTTTTGCTGGCCTCAGGTAATCTAGCAAGCACGCCCCAGAGATCCTCCAGTCTCAGTCTCCTCTGAGCTGCGCAAGTGTGCACTACCGCACCCAATGTCTTGTTTTTACTTAGGTTCTAGCGATCAGCCCTGGGTCCTCACGCGACACAGCAAACATGACTGGCATTACTGATTGATATGTCTCCCTAGCCCCTGTTTCAGTCCATTTTTGCTGCCATAACAAAGTATCTGATATTGGACAGATAACATATGAAGAAAAGCCCACAGGCCACGGTTATGGTGGCTGGAAGGTCCAAACAGGATGAAAAGGAAGTATGGCTGTGTAATATGGTAGAAAAGCAGAAGAAAATATAAACTGAAAGGGGGGGCCACAAACATTGCACGTGCATTCATTATAGCCACTCACTTTCAACAGAACAAACCCTGTCATAGAGGACCAGTATGGGTTCCCAGCCAAGGCAATGCTGCATGCCTTACTTGGGTTCACCTCTCAAAAGCATCATACTGGGGCTAACTTGCCAGTGCATGAACCTTCAGACACTTAAAACATCAACAAATCAAACCATGTGCTTTAAGATAGAAAAATATGCTCACGTAAGAACAGCAGTGAGTTAGGAAGGTTAGGGGGCTTCTAAGGTTAGAGGTTTTCCACGCCCAGCTAATTGTCTGAATTGACTGCATTCCCTTTCAGGTTTAGAATCACTATTTCCTGAGTGACTGCATGCATTCCCTGCTACTGGATGTAAGCAACAGTACGTTCGCCTCATGAAATACTAATTACTATACAACTATCAGAAATAGGCCTGTGTTAACTACAAAATAAAAACTGAGGAGAGATAGCTTGCTGATTCATTTTCACTGAGAAGATATAAAAAGAAATAGATGCATATGCTACAGAGAGGAATCTCTGAAAACAGATGTCAGTGTATCAAGGTAGATCGTCTGTCCTGCACAGCCAATTACAAAGGTCTTCCTTCTCTAGGGAATCTTCATGTAAGCAAAACCTTTACAGTCATCAAGTCCACTGTGAGCTAAAATTGGTTTATTTTTATTTCTAGGCTATGGAAGGACCAAAAAAGCTGAAGCAATATTGCTGAGGGGAAAGGGATTAAATGTTAGATGCATTTCATAAAATCATGTGTATATCATGCTCCAAGCAGAAAAAGAATAATCTTCATGCATATGTACTAGCAGTCGCCAACTCTCACAGAACTTGAGTAGATGTGCAATTCTCTTTTGCAAGAGGTGTGATTAAAATGAAAAATCGAGGATGATAATATTCGCAAATAACAGAAATCACTTAATCATCCAAAGAGCAAGCAAAAGTTACCTTTTCTCCCCTGTGAATCTCAATATTGAACCAATTTTCTCTGGCGCCTAAATACTGAAAAAGACAAGCGTACTACTGCAATGTCTTGGACCACTGTTGTTTCTGATTCTTTTGCTGTAGTGGGGGTAATAGTGTGGGGTCTCAGTACCTACTTTATACTAAAATAATGGCAGTCAAATATCCCTGTTCATTTTTGTCATTTTTAAGTTTAAATTCCTGGAGCCTCAGTGTAGAAAGACTGAGTTTGAAGCTCCAGAGAGGCCCATTCTGAAAAGAGCACAGCTTTTTTGAATCTCATTCCAGGGGCTTTGTCAGCTTCTCACAGCAATTACAGAAACTCTGTCATCACCAGCAAGAAGGTTCTCCTGCAACAAACTCATTAACCAGACTCTTAAGTGCTAGGGTTTTCATCAGCACTTGACTGACCTGGAAGATAGAATCATCAGCTCACACATCCTAGCCTTTCATACATGAAAGGAAATGTCCACTTACAACCCATACAAGTGATCCTGCCTCACCTAACCAAAGACAAAATTTGTATTACAAACTCAGACAGACAGACAAAAGCCCAAGCCCCTCTCATCACAGAAATATGGAATACTTTCCCACAGTGACACTTTACCACCAAATTTCTAAAGTTCTATTTACTATAAATATATAGTATAACATATATATCTTTCAATAAAAAATTACAAAGCATACTGAAAGTGGGTGTGGAGTTGAGCAAAATGAACAAGAACATAACCATACAAAAAGGATGATAGAAATACAAGATTGAGAATTTAAGACTATAATATTATATACAGAAGGTTGAAATATTTAATCCAGACATCACAAAAGAACATATGAACAATTGTTGTAGAATAGAGTATTTGTTTAACTATGAAAAGATGTGTTGCATTCATTTGTGTTGCAGAATAATTGTGCAACTATGTAGAGATGTGCTGCATTTGTTTATGCTGCATTTGTTTAACTATATAAGGATGTGTTGCTATTTTACCTTGCCTGTAAAGGCATCTGATGGGTCTAATAAAAAACTGAACAGTCAATATCTAAACAGAGGAAAGATAGATAGGGCTGATGGGGAGAGAGAAAAGGGGAGCCACCAGCCAGCCAGGGGCCAGCAGCCAGACATGGAAGAAGCAGGAAAGCAGGACAAACAGTATGTACATGATATAATAAGCCTTAGGTTAGCACATAGATTAATAGAAATGGGTTATTTAAGTTAAAGAAAAAAAGGTAGCTAGAAATAAGCCTAAGCTATGACCAAGCATTCATAATTAATAATAAGTCTTGGTGTTGTGATTTGGGAGCTGGTGGTCTAAGAAAGCCTGCTACATTTGGCACCCAACATGGGGCACATATTTCTACATAGGGCCCGAGAAAGTGGGGAAAAAAGAAAAAGAAAAAAATCCACCAGGGTTTCATAGTAGCCCAGTTGTGGTGTACAGAAACATGGCCCTGCCATACAGTGGTACAGTGAGCACGTGAGCAGCCAGCATGTTAAGTAGAAACAACAAGCTAGGCAAAAATGCATGCCATAGTGTGTGCACCAACTTCCTAGAGCTGGGGCGGTTCAATGCAGCTCTTCACTAGGCCCATGAGGCATAAAGCTCATCTCTCATGGACCCAAACTAGGCAAAGCCAGCCACCAGCACAAAGTCAGGCAGCAAGTTTAGGGTTTGACTCACATAGTGAGAGAACACTACAGATACTCAGTAAAGTAGGTCCAGACTGACAAAACCTCTAAACCTGTTAGGGTGTGTTTTTTAATGTGTGTAGATGCTCAAGAAAGAAAAGAAAATGGGTATAGATAGCCATAGAAAAAATAAATAGTTTAAAAATAATAACTAAAGTCTTTAAAGAGAGAGGAAAATAATATAAAGGAAAAAAAGCCAGGTAAAGATAAGAAATACACAGGGAATCTGGATTCTGTGTGGTGCTTTGTTGACTTTGAATTTTTTGAATGCTGATGAGCAAATGACAGCTACTGAGAGATAATGGATTGTAAAAGGGACTGCTGGATTAAACTAGTCTACATACTTTAGGAATGTTTTAACTTGAAAGTGGAAATCAGAAAATATATTCCACTTGGGAAGAAGTTATGTTTTTGTTTCCACAGGAAATGAAAGGCTATGGATTCCTTCAAGGTTAACAGAGATCAGGTTTGATTAGGGGATACCTCCCAAAAATCTTGGCTACAGACATAAAGAAACAAACCAAGAAAAACTACAAGACATGTGACATATACACTGATCCTTCTGCATGGGAACAGTTCTGAGACTAGACAACAAATTTTATAGCTACTTTTCTTAGGACTTAACCATTATCTCAATTTTTTTCAGAGTCCCCTAGAGATGCCGTCTTCCCCAGACAATAAGACGGAGTCTAGAAAACACAATGCCCACATTCACAAGAGGTAAGGTGGATGGTTTTAATGGGTTACAAATTTTTGTCATAGTTTAGGGTGGATAAAGGAATACAGAAAAAAAAGGACAACTATTAATCTCAAATATTTTACATTGGTATAAATTATTGTATATTGATATAAATTTAAGGTTATTTTTGTTAAAACATATTCTATATATGTTTCTACTCCTATTTAAGATATTTTTGTATATTGATACAAACTTGAAGTTATTTTATACTTCTATTCTTGTTTAAGGTATTGTACCTATGCAGTTCATTTAAAAATGGGATGGTTATATTCAAAGATCTTTTTCTGAAAATAAATGGGGAGAATAGGAATGATAGGATAAAAGGATAGATTACTGAATCTACTTTGAACTAAAAAGCAAATATTAATCTCAAATAGTTTACATTAGTATGGATTTGATGCAAATTTAATGTTATTTTTGTTACAACACACTGTATATATGTTTCTACTCTTGTTTAAGTATTATACCTAAGCAGTTCTTTTTAAAATGTAAGATAAAGTTCTAGTCCTTAGAAACTATTATTATAAAACATTTAGGATAATAAAGAAATGTAGATTAGTAGTTAGTCATCTATAACAATCAAACTTGTAGTTATATTAGCTATGTTTTCAATATCACACAGAGATATTTTAGATAGATAGATGGTGTTCAAACACTTCAAAAACATACAGAATATGGCATTTAAAATGTTTTGTTAACATAGGGCTTTTCATGACGGTGTGACCTGTTTACTCCGGGCAGCATCAATTTAATTCCAAAAAGGATGATAGGCATCGAAGAACCTCCATATGGAGTTTGCTTGCAATGTGGCAAAGCCAGACATTTGGTCAAGAAACTGGCCTTGCCTTTCACTGCTGACAGTATGCTGTACAAACTAGACAAGCAGGACACAAAGGGAAAAGACTGTAAAACTTTGCCAAGACAAGGCAGGGCAGTCCTTAAAAGTTCATGATTCTTGGAAAAGTCTGCCAGATATTCTAGACCTATAGGCAGAAGATGGATGCCCCAGTGCTGCAGAGGAACCTTGGATGACTGTCCAGGCAACTATATTTCTTTCATTTCTATAGTTTTGGAAGTAGCTTGCACTGCACTTCCTGTTTACTCAGGTAATATTATATCCTACTCTGGTCTTTGATGGAGTTGAAGACTAGATAGTTATAGTTATAGTTTTCTTTAATTATGATAGAAGAAAAATTGGCACAGCCATATCTGAATGGAATGGCAGAAGTCATAAAGCCAGCACAACTGCTTGACAAAGATCCAGCAGAGCTGACCAACACGATGGCTGCCATGTCACTTTTGGTTTTCATCTCCATCTGTTACATACTTGGGGCACTTTTAATATTTGTACAATTTGAGGATATTGGATTGATGGAAAATTTCTTATGAATCATTTATGCCTTTTCCCAGGAATGCGGCTTCTAAGCTTATCCAGGAAAGTCCTGAACATACTCTCCTCCCCACCCCCCCCACACCCCCACACCCCCCCCACCCCCGGTTTTAGGGAGATATCCTTATCTACTTAAAGGTCTTCCTTACGCCTTGGAGGCTGTGACACATAAAGAAGCCACAGGTCTCTTCATGAGGCTGTGAGACATTCTTGAAACATTTGTCCCTCTACTTACACTGGAACAAGATATTCAAAACAAAGAAAATTCAAAAAGGTCAACAAGATTTGGTGGGCTAAAGGAATTGTCCACAGCTCAGATTACAATCCTCTTCCCACTGTACACTCAGACAATTAGGTGGCATACAACTCTGCCCTACATAGAGACATATTGATAAGCAAAGTATGGAGTGGAAAGATGATAAAAGTATGAGATGTTAGGACCTCCCTCTCTTAGAAGTTAGCTCATGTAGAGCCACTATAATGACATATGACCAAGGAACAACAGAATGCCAGGATTAGACATATAGACAAATTCTAAAAAGATATAAATGCGAACATTGTATTATGCCAGAATTTGAATAACAACTACAGCAGCTTTAGCCTGAGGATTTTTCCTGGGCACTCTGACCACTAAGAGTTAATAATACACTGCTTGGGACATGACAAAATGCCTAGAATGGGTGAAGATTTTGTTTTGGTCTAATGTCCTTGAAACAACCAAATCAACCAGCCTGAGCACAGGCTGTCATAAGCCTCTAGATTCTCAAAAAATGGGTTATGGGGTTAATGAGTAAGAATGATAACTCTGTTTATTAATGATGTCAAAACTTGAGGGAAAATGATTGAAAATGATAACTCTGTTCTGTCATAGTTTATTAATGATGACTAAAAGATGAGCAAAAGGAAGTGAAACACATGTCCAAAAACAAAAATGATACGATCTATGTTTTGGAACATCATGAATGTATCCCTGCTAACTAAATTCTGTATAAATAAAGAAACGCTCTGACTGCTAGTCAGTCAGGCTGCAAGATTCTCCTGACCACCATGCCTGGTCCACTCCCTTCTCCCGACAACTCCTTACATCCTCTGCAGGACCCATCCACCGCTGGGGAATGGCTCGCGGCAAAAAATGAGGTACAAAATTTCAGATTCACCAAGATAGGAATATAATGGAGTATTTTCTCTGAATTGTAAATGTAATTCTTACTTGATAACTGTGCTTGTTGTATATAGTCTTACTATCTTCAAGTTAAAATCCTTCCTTTTTATTTACACAAAAAGGGGGAAATGTTGTAGAATACTAGGCAAAGATATGTAACATTTGTTTATGCTGTATTTGTTTAACTATATAAAGATGTGTTACATTAGTTTATGCTGCATTTGTTCAATGATGTAAAGATCTGTTGCTTCTGTTTTACCTTGCCTGTCTAAGGCACCTGACTGGCCTAATACAAAGCTGAATGCCCAGTAGCTAGGTAGTAGAGGGATACATAGGGCTGGTGGGCAGAGAGAATAAAAAGGAGGGGGGAATCTAAGCTCAAGAGGAGAAACCAAGAGAACAGAGAATGAGGGAGAAGAGAGAGAAACACCCAAGGCCAGCCAGCCAGGCAGCCACCAGACAGACAGACAGACACAGAGGACACAGTGAAAATAGAACATACAGAATGAAAGAAAGGTGAAAAAACCTGAGACAGACACAGATTAAGAGAAACAGATTAAATTAAGTTATAAGAGCTAGCAAGAAATGAGCCTAAGCTAAGACCAAGCATTCATAACTAATATTAAGTCTCTATGTCATGATTTGGGAGCTGGTTGGTGGCCCAAAAGAAAGTCTACTACACTCTTTCTTTTGGATAATTTGACTAAAGGTTTGTCATTCTTGTTGTCTTGACATCTTTGATTTCACAAGTCTTTGTATTGTACTTCTTGTTGTTGGTGGTGGTGTTTCTATATCATTTATTTCCACCCTGAGTTTGATTATTTCTTTGCACTTATTCTTGTGGGGTATTATTTATTCTTGTTTTTCTAGCACTTCCAAGTATATCATTGAGTTAGTAATATGAGATCTTTCCTGTCTTTTTTATGTAGGGACTCAATGCCATGAACTTACCTCATAGAACTGCCTTCATTATGTTCCATGAGTTAGGGTGTGTTGTGTCTTTACTTTCAGTGAATTCTAAAAAGGTGATTTTCTTCTTCATTTCCATCTTGGCACAGTTTTCATTCAGTAGTGAGTTATTTATTTGGTGTGCTTCCTTCCATTTCTATTGCTGTTGATATCTAGCTTTACTCCATGGTAGTCACATAGGATTCAGGGAGTTATTTCACTTTGCCTATACATATCGGGACTAAGTTTGTTTCCTCAACTGCAGCCATTTTTGGAGAAAGTTATATAAGTGCTAAGAAATATATATTCTTTAGTATTTGGATAAAATGTTCTCAAAAGATTTGCTTGGACTATTTGATTTATGCTGTTACTTAATTTCAGTCTTACTGTTTAGTTCTTGTCAGAAGGGCCTGTCTAGTGGCAAGATGGGGTACTAGCTACCCACTATCACTGGTTACCCACTGACATTCTATACAGCACATAAAAATCAAACACTAAATGTACAGAATAAAGAAGGGGCACTCAAAATTTTGTACTAGCTACCCACTATCAATATGTGATTTGGTTCTTTTGTTTGTTTTTTGGGTTTTTTTTTTTTTTTGGTTGTTGTTGTTTTCTGTCCTAATGTTTCTTTTATGAACTTGGATGCCCTTACGTTTGTTGTATAAATGCTTAGAACTGTGGTACATTTGTTGTGGTTTTCCCTTCAATGAGTATGCAGTGTCTTCCATATCTCTTCTGATCAGTTTTGATTTGAAATCTATTTTTGCGGTAGTAAAATAGCTACACCTGCTTACTTTTTGGTTCCATTCACTTAAAATACATTTCATCCTAAGTTGATAACTGTGCTTGATGGTGAGGGGTAGTTATTAGATGCGACATAAAGATGAATTTGTTTTCCAATCCAATCTGTTAGCCTGTGTCTTCTTATTGAGAAACTGAGAACATTAGTATCAAGATTTATTATTGAATAGTTTTTATTAATTCCTGATATTTTGTTGTGGTTTCTTTACCCCATCTTTTGATTAAATATTCTGAGATTATTTATTCCTTGTGTCTGTTTAGGAGTAATAACCTTTTTAGACTAAAGTTTTCATTCTAGTGTCTTCTGTAGATCTGGATTGGTGGACTTAAATGCTTTTTATTTATCTATTGATTTAGGTTTTTATTTATCTATTGATTTTCATTGATAGTTTCATTGTGTGTAATAGTCTGGGCTGGAATCTCTCATCTCTCAGATCTTGCAGAACATCTACCCAGGCCCTTCAGGCTTTCAGAGTTTCCACTGAAAAGTTAGGTGTTATTCTAATGGGTCTGCCTTTACATGTGAGTTCGTCTTTTCCCCTTAAAATTTTGAGTGCCCCTTTTTTATTCTGTACATTTAGTGTTTGATTTTTATGTGCTGTATAGAATTTCTTTTCTGGTCATGTATATTTGCTGTTTTGTATGCCTTTTGTACCTCCCTTTAAATATGAAAAATTTACTTCTATGATTTTGTTAAAAATATTTTCTGGGCCTCTGATCTGGGTTTCTTCTTCTTCCTCTATACCTATGACTCACAGCTTTGGTCTTCTCACAGCGTTCTAGATTTCCTGGATGCTTTGTGCCTAATTTTTTTTAGATTTTAGATTTTCTTTGACTGAACTATCTATTTCTATTACCCTGTCTTCAGAATTTGAAACTCACCCTTTCGTGTCTTTTAATATGTTGGTGAGAATTACTTCTTGGCTTTTGTTTGACTTCCTGAGTTTTGCATGGTGAGTTTTATTTCATTTTGCCTTTTCTTTAGCAATTCTACTTCTCTGTTAAATGATACTTTAACATCTTGGATCATTTTCATTATTTCATTCAACTGCTTTGTTTTCCCAATATTCATTAATGCATTTATTTATGTCCCTTTCAATGTTCTTGAACATATTCATAATTACTATTTTGAAGTCTTTGTCTTAGGCTTCAGTTAAATTGCTTTCTCGGGGCCTATTACAATGGTATTGCTGGCTTTGAAGGAGGCATACTGTGTTGGTTGTTTATGTTTATAGTTCATGCTTCGGCCCAAGCATCTGGAGTTATGACATTTGAGTTGTTTCTTAGTGTAGATATCTAGACTGTGCTTTGATGAGTGTGTGTTTCATTATTTGGTTACTGTAGCGCCAATCTGGATCGTAACCAAGTGTGGTTGATGTGAGGTCCCCGGGAGTAGTAGTTCTGGGTCTTGGGGATAGAGAGTGGTTCTGCGGGTTGGCCGAATGAACATGGGCTATAAACAAGGCTGAAAGGGGTGGCAGGGGCCCGGGGTCCACACCAAAAGACCAAGTCCTGGGGGAAGAGAGGTAGGCTGGCTGAGTGGTTTTTGTTTAAAGTCAAGAAAAACCAACCAACCCATAGGTAGACTAAGAACAAGTCAGCAAACACAGGAGAGAGAAAGAAAGATTTAAAAAGAAGAGACTTTTAACTGGACAAAATTTAGACCACATGTGGTAAGAAAACAGTTATTATTCAATGGTGAAAAGCTGAAGGCTTTTCCTCTGATATAAGAAAACATGGCAAGAATATTATCACTACTGCTGTCCAACAGAATAATGCAAAATCATCAACTACAGCAAGTAGGCAGAATTAAGGGCATCCAAGTACGAAGAGTTGAACTGAGAGTTAATCCTAAGTCTGCTTACTGACTGTAGAATTTTATATATAAAATCAAAAAAATCTACAAATTCTTTTTTCTAACTTATTTAGTAATGTTAACTGATAGTGTCTTGGGGTTCTTCTGTGATGCAATGAACAAATAATGAAACAAGAAACATGAAAGTACTAGTGAATATAGAGATTTATTAAAGGTTAATATGAAAGTAGGGGCCATACATCTCATAATGTTGTGTGTGTGTGTGTGTGTGTGTGTGTGTGTGTGTGTGTGTGTCCCATTACCCATGTGCATGAAATTTTTTCTGACAGATCATTTCAAAGACTGACTGGATGTCACTGATAAGCAAGCTACAATCTGTCCACCCAGAGGGGTTAGGAAAAGAGGAGGGGTCTAGGAGAGAAGGAGGAATCTCCCTGGGAAGGGAAAAGAACAGATCTTATAGGCAGACTGGGGGCAGGCGGGAACAGGAGTCAGGGAGGATCAGTTGAGGGGGGGAGATAGGGTGGAGAGAGAGTGGGGAGAGAGGGCTAGAATTGGGGGACCTTTGAGGAGGTGGAAACCTAGTGCAGTGGAAACTTTCTGAATTTGGTAAAGGTGATCCTTATGAGGACTCCTAGTAATAGAGGACACAGCGTTTCAACTGGCCATCTCTTGTAGCTAGACAAGGTTCCCAGTGGTGGGACTGAGTTCCATTCAACTGAGTTGTTGACCAAGGTGGTCTCATGGAAAGCCCCAAATATGACCCAGGCTGCATATCACTAATTTGAGCCATTTCTTGGTTATAGCTCAAAAAAAAAAAAAAAAAAAAACACAACAGCCAAACCAAAAATAGATGAGCAGAAGTGAAAACTAATATGCTTCTACACTGTGAATTAAATAACTTAAAAAAAAAAAAGAGAAACCCCACAGATCCCAGAGACAGAAGAAAGTATTTGCAAATCATCAGATAAGGGACAAGAGCCAAACAGTATGAGGAAAACTCAAAAAGAAAAACCTGTACTTTAAAAATGAAAAGGCTGGGCAAGAAAGATGGCTCAGGTATTAAAAGCTAGGCTCACAACCAAAATTATGAAAACAGAAAGGAGCCTGAATAAATAATTCTCGAAAAAAGGAGGGGGTACATACAAGTGGTTAGGGGGTAAGAAAAAAATTACAAATAAAAACACAGACATTGCTTGACCCTAGTTAGCTTGCCTATCATCGAACACATCAAAGAAAGTGTCACGGAGGATGGGAGAAGCGAACCTCAGATAGCATCAACGAGAATGTTGAGGAGAGATGGAGTCTCTCGGTGTGAGACCAAGCCAGTCAAAATCCCAGCATGGAACTGCTTAGCGAACCCAGTGGCAGTTAATGGCTTTGAGGGAGGAAGAGTCAGGCTCTTTGGGGGATGTGGCCACTGGTAAGTTGCCCACGCCTCACTGGATGGTCCCACACCCGTACACATATAGGCAACATTGATTGGACTCAGCAGGATAGTAGTCCAAAAAGAAAAGGAGGACAGGAAGTTTGGACGGAGACAACATGAGGGAGGGGTACTAGAGGAAGATGAAGGGAGGGAGTGGTGGGTGGAGAAGATCAAACTATAATTGTATGAAGTTTTCAAAGAATAAAAAATTATTTTAAAAATAGATATACATTTAAGGTGAGAGATATGTTAATTTGTCTGGTTTGGGTATACCACTTGTATATATATTGATACAACATTAATGTATGCAACTTTTGTCCATCGATTTTTAGGATAAAACCTAAAACATGGTTTTAGTAAATAAAACAACTTGACTACAGTCGATTTCACCAAATTGAATCAATTTTAACAGAAATACCTTACCACAAGGACTGACACATTACATTTTTGTTATAGAATAATATATCTATATTCTATAAAATAATATAGAATATAACAATAATGATAGTGATAACTTCTTGGAAAAGATTTGATAACAAGAACATTTTATTGAAAACAAAAACTTCAATAAAGTCCTTGATCTGAATGAATAAAGGCATGAATACAAACTAAAATTTATAATGTAGAACTAAATGTATGATTCAGCTTTTCCCCCTTTGGGATGTCATACTGCCTTTGTACACCAGGACATGATGTAACATGACTTGACCTATGGTTGAAAACAAAGGACATTTGTGCCTCACACAGGGCATCAAAACCAGGAATGTGGTGAAGAGATCAGCCTACATTAAACTAGGAAGAGGGTCTAAGTGACTTCCTGGCACTCAAGTCCATTTGATGTTCTGTGGTAGGGAACACACAGGCTGCATGTAATGATGAAACCTATCTTTCTCTGTCCAGGGAGAGTCTGAACTCTTTTTTGTTTTAACTTAAAAAAGAAATTTGAAATTGCCTTAGGAGAAAAGAAAAAATAAAGTTCATTTTAGTTATCCTGAGAAAGGGAGGTTATGGTTTTATTCTTTGTAGTTTTCAGTTTACTCAAAAGAACATTGTGGTTGAGAAAAAGGGTGTGTTACCAAGAAAAGAATCTAATGACATTAAGCACATACATTCAATAGATTTCCTGAACCTCCTCATTGAACTACAGCCATCAGAAAATAGTCATCTGTTTTACTTCTTCTATTCCAAAGAAATTTACTTGTCCTGAGGTATGTATATCAAAAATACGTTCAACATTCAGACTAAACCACAGCATTAAACCAGGAGATGAAAACAGATAAAAGTAAAGACTGCATGTGACTAAATTGGTGTTGCAAGGAGATCTGGGTTATCAACTCTTATCAAAAAGATGCTTGTGCATTGCTTTGTGCATATATCACCGAAACCGTTATTAGAATAAATATTCTATCATTGTGCGATGTGGTTGGGGAAATGCATCAGGAATCATATCGGAGTTTCAACTTGTGTCTTGTTTTGCCATTTAGTAGCCAATCTCCCTACCAAGTACTGACTTCTTGTTTTAATGAAGGGACCATCATTTCTTAGTGACTATTCCTTCCATACAGTAGGCATTCAGAAAACCACTTTCCCTTTCCCCCTCATAAAAATTCCAAAGGCTATGGAAATTTGACAAGGGAAGATTTGGGGGTAAAGGTACCGATGCCATTTTAGCTAAACTTCAGTTGGCTTAATAGGCTACAGTGTATGTATTATCACCAATCAACCCTAAGTCCCTGCCAGGAGCTCAGAGTCTGCTTAAAGTAACTACACGATACAGCAGCCATCGAAACCATAGCTGTAGTTAATGCCCAGAGTAAGCTGCTGTAAACCACATGACACAGACTTCTTCATACTCAATAACAAACACATGTGATAAGGGAGGTGGGGGGGGCGGTTACAGGTTCTTGAAGCCTAGAGCACAAAACTGGACAGTAGACAGCAGCAGGAGCTTTCCAAGAGAGGACACGGGCCAGAGCTGGGAGACAGGCTCAGCTCAGTGGCAAGCACTGTAGAGAGGATGGGGCTTCGGTATCTTAGCATAGGACTTTGAGTCTTCACAGAACGCCAGCTGTCTGTAAGCCTGTTACATATGGGCCTTGCTTGGGGAAGGGAGGGGATTGATTTGGGCCTCTTTCTCTGTCCGCACAATATGTCAAAGGTTAATTCACGGCATTTGCGTGAATCCTAGATCTTTCGCCTTGTTTTCTGGCTTCGCAATTGCTGCAAAAAAAAAAAAAAAGAAAGAAAGAAGAAAAAGAAGAAGAAAAAGAAGAAGGAGAAGAAGAAGAAGAAGAAGAAGAAGAAGAAGAAGAAAGAAAGAAAGAAAGAAAGAAAGAAAGAAAGAAAGAAAGAAAGAAAGAAAGAAAGAAAGAAAGAGGAAGGAAGGAAGGAAGGAAGGAAGGAAGGAAGGAAGGAAGGAAGGAAGGAAGGAAGAAAGAAAGAAAGAAAGAAAGAAAGAAAGAAAGAAAGAAAGAAAGAAAGAAAGAAAGAAAGAAAGAAAGAAAACAATATGGTATGCTGTGAAAACTGGAATAATTGTTAAGTATGTTATAGTTCCTTAAACTAAAAGGTAAATTATTACTAGAGCTCTGCATACAAAGCTGGTATTGTGTAACCGAAATGACCCTCCTTCCATGTTTTAGTCCCCAAACAGGAAATCTCTTTGGAAGCAAGTGTTTCTTCTCCAACAAATGTGGAGAAGTGACTCATCTGGCAGTTATCTTTACCCCGACGCCACCTCACACACCTGAATGGAATCACTGCATGGGTGCAGTCTCCAGCAGCTGGATGAAAGTCTCACACCTGTTCCACTCAGGTAACCAACAAAATGACCACTGGGTGTCCTTGCAGTCTCTTCCACATGCTGTCTGAAAAACCACAGCCCTGATCTGCTTCTGAGTCATGACGTCAGAACACAGAAGAGTTTCGGAAATCAACTTATCCTAACCTTTCCTTTACAGGTGTGGAAACAAGCCCAGAGAAATTCCGGTCTGTTGCTCTAACTGTTCCAAGTCACTCAGCTGGAAATAGAAGTGGTATTTGAGACCCACTGTCCTCATGGCTTCAGGCTCTCACTTCCTGGTAGAACAGAGGTAAGGGCATTAGGATACCAAGGTGGGGACCAGGTTGACCCAAGAATGGGGGCACAGTGTCTTGCTGTTGAACAAGCTCCTGCATTGATGCTCCAGTTCACACAGCATTATAGTGTGAAGATCTTCATTTACATATAATGTCACTGTATTTTTTTACAAGTTTGGGTATTTTGCTTGCATGTATGTCAGCTCACACATGTGCCTGGTACCTGCGGAGGCCAGAAAAGGACATCAGTCACCTGGAACTGGAGTTACAGTTGTGAGCTGCCATGTGGGTGCTGGGAACCAAACTCGGGTTCTCTGGGAGAGCAGCCAGTACTCTTCACTGCTGAGCCAGCTCTTGATGGCATGATGTTTTTGTTTTAAACCCTTGCCATTTTATACATAATTTAAAAAGAACAGCTGGTTGAATTACTTAAAGGAGTAGCAAAATCTTCTTACTGGCTGACAGTTTATAGCTTAATATCATCAAAAGTGCTAAAGATAAAAATCTCACCAGAAAAAAAAAAATGTTAGTTCATTTATAAACCTACTCAGCTCTACAAAACTCAAAAGAAGCTTGCTTGTAGAGCTGTGCAGACATACCAACATACAAACACTTTTCTAGAGGCTGAATAAACTAAACCAAAGAAGAAAGGATTATTCACAAAACGATTTTTTTTTTTTTACTTATTTATACTTTCTACAATTTCTACATGGTTCCTTCTCAATATTCTGGCAAATGAGACAGCTTCCTTCCTCGTTAGAAGCAGCCAGGCTGAAAAGTGGACTGAATTACTCCAGTGAATAAGTAACAGGAATTCCAGGAGCTGTGGTATATGTTTCTTGCTCTGAAAACATAATGGCTATTTTGAATTAAAAATGACCACAAGTTCCTGGGGAATTTTCCTCTTTAAATACAGGCTGGCCCCTGGCTGCTCCAACCAGAGGCCACAAGAGAAGTATTGCTGTTCCAGGCCTGGATCCAGGTTGAAAGGCAACCAGCAACTTCTACTGTGGTCTCTTGGAACCAAGCCTGTTTTCAAGTTCACAATTCCATTCTTCAGTTTGCTGTTAATCACAGACAATATATTCACTAAACTTGGCCCTGGAGTTTTCTATTGTTTTCTTACTGTTTCTGCATTTGTTTTGAAATTCCTTAGCCTATTCATTACAGCAACTCTGTCTTTTTTTTTTTTTTTTCAGGAGTCTCTTCATTTAAAATCCAGTACTGCCATACTACAAGTCATTTTTTTAATGTACAATAAATCTTAACTATGTACTGGATCATATTGTTGTTCTACAAACTAGAGTTTGATATTTTTCTAGAAGGTTGTTGTATACACTGGGAAATAGTCTACCAGGCACAGTGCATCTGAATTCTCAATAATCAACCCCATCAGTGATTATCAAATTCCTATGATCACAGTAAGACCTGAACTCAAGGCCAAGCCCTGCTCCAGCATGAAGCTGCCAAAGGCTTTGACTGTTTTTCCCACCATCCTAGTGGGTTTTTCCCTGGAGCCTCAGGGGATACTGCTGTCTGTATATAGTGTTCAGAAGACAGCAAAGATTTGTAAGAAAGCTAGAGTCACATATACAGCCTGTTTCACCAGTGGCTCCCAACTTTCTGGGACAGACTCACAATTCATTTACTTCTCCAAGTCCACACTTCCATTGACTTCATGAGACCCTACAAGGGCCACATAGCAATCCGAGGAGAAAAGCTCTCATTCACCACTCAGGAGCCATATACTCCACAATGATTTGAACACAGCGATGGGACACAATGTATTAAACTACTTTTGATGTGTTATTTCTTCGTAATTAAACTAATTCCAACATCTGGATATGGTCACTTATATTCCTATGTTCCCAACACCGGGGATACTGAGGCAGGACAATTGATACCAGCTGGGCTACATTGTTTGGGAAGGGGGAAGAAAGAAAAATAGAGGTGTGGGGTATGAGGGGAGGGGACAGAGACAAGAATTCTCAAAATTGTACTTAGTGAAGGAGCAAACCTCATTGGTCAGTATATTTTTTTTTAAATCTGAATGTGAGATTCTAAAATCCTTGGTAAAGATAGCGCCATAGCCTACCTACCAGAAATTGTAGAAGTTCAAGAGCTTGGTGAGGCCAGAGTTGGCTTAAGCTCACAAGCCAAGAGTAACGAATCAGAATCAACAGACAAGGGATTAGCAAGCTAGGAACTACTGGAGGAAGGAGGGAGACTGACCGAGGAGCCTTGGGTGCGACCAACTGGCCCACGTCTACTGCTGCAACAGCAGCACACGGAAGATGTGAGAGAGTGCAGCACTGCCGGCCGGCGGACGACAGGAAGTCAGCAAAGGCGCAGGTGCCTGCTGGATAACTAGCACCCCTGAGCTCTGCGCGCACACCAGGGGTGGCTGTGCAGCAGGGGGAACTGTACACACAGCACAGGTGGAAAGACAAGCCATTTTCAAATGGCCTGGCAATGGGGGTATCTGCAGAACCCACCAAGACAGTAAGGATCGACTTAGCACTGAGGGACAGTGAATTAAGTGACATGTCGTATAAATTCCAGTCTGTTGGAATCCTTCTCAGAGGTTCAGTATGTCCCAAATTTTGCATGCTTTTGGCCACACTTCATTGTCTTTATAAGTTTGTCCATAAGACCTGCCACTGCTCATCTCTACCCACGGGCACTCTGTCAGTTTACCCATCAGAGGGTCAGCTATACAGGCTATTCTGTCATAAGCAGGAGCCAGAGCCCTTGGTGGTGATTTGATCCAATCCTAATGACATGGTGCATAGTTTTATGTTTTATACTAACTATAAGGTTATAAGGTTTATGAAATGTATAGATATATGATATTCAACTGTGCGCATATATTTCTATAACAAAACCTTGTTCTAATGACGAAAAATGAAAAAATACTTATTTTTATCAGTCCTGAAAAATCTTTAAAAATTAGTTTACTCAAAATCTTGTGAAAATAAGTAATTATCCTAAAAAAATGACAAAACACAGAACTAGCTCACAGCTGGAAATATAAATGAGTTTATCAAAACACAAGTAAGAACAATGACATTAGATTTGAAATCACGTAAAATTAAAATTATATTACGGAAAGTCTGTGGTGCTGGGGATGAGTTTGTACTCAGCGACAGGACACACGAGCAGCGGTCAATAACCGCTGTGCTCACTCTCCAACACCATACGAATAAAAAGATGAACAAAAGTGAGAAATAAGCGACACATGCTAAAGTAATTCAAGAGGATGTAACTTGGCAGGGTATGGGCCCCACAAAATATTTCAGAGTTGGGTAATTTCTGTAACATGGGTGAATCCATAAACAGGAGAGCTTTAACATTTGTAGACAAACTTACTTTAGAAATCAAAATAGACTTTTCAGGTTTGGCATACCAATAAACCAAACCTTTGCCAAAACCACTTAAAAGCAAAGCATTTCCTTCTAGGTCTTTGGCAGTGGCTAGTCCTTTGTGATCCGCCCAAGAAGAAGCTTATGTTAAAACTCAAACTACGGTGACATCAAACATCTCAGAAAATGACTACCTTATATGAGACATGTGTATCTTTAAAATGTATGTGCATTTTAAAATGTGGCAAGAAAATAATTTAGCAATTGAAAATAGAACAGTAAGAGTTGCTGTGTACACTTCAGTGGATCACAGAGTAGAGTTCCCTCCATGCTTGAATGGAGTGAGAAGCTGCATGGGAAGCCGAACCACTATAAGCAACATAAAATAAAAGATCAGAAAAGTTAAATCTCTCAAAGCAGGCAAGGTAGGGAAAGAAAGGAACAAAAAGGTGGATGGGAATATTGAAGGTGGAGTCCCTGAGTGCTCAGTCTGCCAGGCCAGCTCACCAGCCACTGAAGGAGGGCTGAGGAAATTCACAGAAAAGTCTAAAAAGCATAGGTTTGTGTCTGGCCATGGTACTAACGGTCCGCAGTGTAAGCAGTTAGAAAACATGTTCAATGATGAACCTCAAGTGAAGGATGGCCTGAAGCCCCCCAGGACCTCCGGGTCTGTTGTCCAGCCTGCCTGACAGGAAAGAGCCTTTGGTGAAAGTGCTGTCCGCATCTTACCATTGCTTAGAGTGCCATATTAACCAACCGAAACTAAAAAGTAATCCCCAGTTTGATCAAAGTGACATCTACCGCAGATGAACAACCTACAATCCAGGCACACATAGAAGAGTTCGTTCATCAGCCTAAAGAGAGTGAGAATGGTAAGGAACAAGATCATGGATTTTAAAACCTGCACTCCTTGATAAAATACATCATCAATATCACCATACTTGTTCTATCCTGCTACAACTTTCTAAAACAAAAGAACTCAAAAAGAAAGGAATTGAAGCTCTAAGGCCTGCCAGAGAAAGGGTTTATTCAAGCCATCAGGCTCCCAAGAGAGTAATGCATACACTGTCCAAGTAAGGCTTAGGATTGAGTGAGATCCGAGCGAGCAGAGGACGGCAGCACCGAATCGATTTCATCATCTACACCACCAGGCTTTCATCTCTTCTTCAAGCCATCGTTGGTAAGTTTTCATCCTGAATACTGAACAGCAGATGCCCTTGTTCACACACTTCGTGGTGGAAACACGGTGCTGCCATCATGGACTGCTTAGTCCCGGATCAGTCTGCCACCCTGAGAGAAATGTCAGGGGATGGCCTGAAACCACCAGTGTCTGCCACTTCTTGTCATGCACGAAAGCGGAAGTGTGAGTCTGGGTGTGTTTAATTCTTCAGGGTCCACCTGGGGCAGTTGTGCCTGTCATTCCTGGCCCCTCCTGGGTGTCTACCAAAAATCAGCCCTGATCCAAGGGACAGAATGCCAGAGCAAAAACTGGGCAAGGGTGACACTGTGGCTTAAAGTTCTTTCAACATTTGAAAAGCAGCGTTTCTTGCCAAATTCTGCAACAAAGAGATCAGGATTGTGAAAGGCAAAAGAAAACACCCACCATAGTTCAAAAGACCACTGCGCCTCCCTCAGTAGAATAAGCAGCAATCCTTCTCACGCACCACGTCCCAAGTCTTCTCACACGTCCCACACCCATCTGCTCCCAGTCCCATCTCCACCTTTAACTTTCTCACTTCAAAACCACATGGTATTTCAAATAGTCTTCCAAGTCAAAAACTTCCCACAGGATTCTGTTTTTTCTGGTACAATATCACACATTCAGGGCAAACCACAAGAAGAAAGAGACATATCTTTGTTATCCCTTCCCTGGGCTCTATGTCTATAGTCTCTGTTTGCTTCCTCCCTTGATTTTCTTGTTATTGTTACATACATCTGCAGTTCAACCAGATCCATGTCATGTTCTTTACATGTTTAACCTAGCTCAAGAAATACTTTTGTGTCCTGTTAACACACAGTCCCTAAAGAAGTGTGAGCTAAGGAAAAAGTCTAAAGCTTTGGTGATAGTGATTCCTAAGGATTTTAAAGTAAGTATCATTTTCTATTCCATTGTGCAAAAGGGAAAAAAAAAAACACATCTTTAGGGCATGTCATTTTTATGCAAAAAGGCAATCAATTTTTTTAAATCATATGGTGACACACATTCAACTGTCGTCACTAGGCTTGATGTTCCCACTAAGGCCCTGGTCAAAGCAGAAGAGACTACATGTCATTATCTCCTTACAATTTAAGTGTAGGTTTAACACCAAGTTTTCACAGTTTGCCACCTCTAAGTTCAATACACCAAAAGAAAACAAACACATAACAATAAAGGCTGTTTAAGAAGTATAACAGAGGCAGGCGGTGGTGGAGCATGCCTTTAATCCCAGCACTCGGGAGGCAGAGGCAGGCGGATCTCTGTGAGTTCAAGGCCCGCCTGGGCTACCAAGTGAGTTCCAGGAAAAGGCGCAAAGCTACACAGAGAAACCCTGTCTTAAAAAAAAAAAAAAAAAGAAGTATAACAGAAAATACCTTAGTAATTTGAGAAAATGTTAAGGAAATATATAATGTATGAAGTAACACACCTCAAAGAATGTAAAAGTTCTGAATAAATGAGCTGGATATTCAAAACTAATAATTAAAACTTAAGAACATCAATTTAATTCTTGATTATAATTCCAGTGAGTATCAATAAAAATATCCAAACATGAGGAATTAGCAGACATATAAACATATAACTTGTAGAAATGTAATAAAGGCCAATGCACAGAATGCCAGTAACACAGCATGCCTGACCTCTGAATCTCTTGGTCTCTCCCAGCCCTGTGTGACTAGGCAATGGATAGCATGCGAGCCACAGGTGTGGGTATGAAGGACAGAGGTGAAGCTTTACAGCACCTGCCAAGATATCGGGCTTCCCTCATTTCTGAAGTGGCTTAGTGATATAAGCAGGGTTTGATAAATCAGACTGTTTGATAAATCAGTCTCTGTGGGACTGAAGCTAAGAAAGAGGCAGACGAATCCTGCCTTGGACAATCAAAGAAGTATGCAGACCTGATCAGCCTATCTGCGAGATGGAAGAGACAAGTTCTGTGTGTTCCTGAGGCAGTGGACAGATTAGTAATATATCTTCTTGTATCTGCATTTAAGTTTTGCCTAAGGCTTAGATTCCTAGGAAGCCACTGCCAAAAAGACATTTTTGAAAGTAATTAAGAAAATTAAAATGAAGTGGCTTCACTGAAATGTGAAAATAATGAACCCCAAAATACTCAACACATGAATGTAACAGAGATTTACAACACAAAAGAGGCCCAAATTACTAAGAATGGATGATTAATGAATGATGTCAAAAACAGTTAAGAAGGGGGAGGAGGAGAAAGAAAAGAAGGAAGAGGAGAAGGAGGAGGAGGGAGAAGGAGGAGGAAGAGGAGGTAGGAGCCCTGTATTACAGAATATTTAAAATGATATCCAAATGCATTGAAGACTTACTTAATTGTGAAGTGAGAAGGTAATGATAATGCCAGGAGAATAAAATATACCGCCATATTTAGGAACTTTATAAAGAACTAAGACTGACAGAGCTTGAAGCATCAAAATGAAATACATTGAAGACAGTGCTGACAGGTTAAGAGAAGATATACATGGTCAGTAAAATCAGGAAAGGAATAATATCTAGTCTATAAAAGAAACTACAGCAAATCGGTAAAAATATAGAAAATAAAAATGAATAAGAAGTATTAATTATCAGTATTAATGAGATTTCAATAAGTCTGTCTATTCAGACTTCCATAATAATTCAAGTAGGATAATTTATGAACAAGAAAAATTATTACAATTCTAAAGGCTGTGAAGTCCGAAATTAAGCCACCAGATTCTGTATGAAGACAGGGCACTTACAATGGGCTTCCTGCTATCTCCTTATAACAGAAGCAAGCGTCCTGTGGCCTCTTCCGGTAAGTATACCAATCCCACTTTGTAGGATGGAGTCCAATGACCAAGCCAGCTCCTGGAAGGTCACTTTTCATGTCATCTTTGTAGAGCTTGGATTTTAGTATATGAACTTCAGCAGGAGACGACATTCAGAGTATGAGGATAAGCAATAAGAAAAAGTGAGATGGTATATAGAAAACTATCTTCATTAGGTGAAATTAACTAAAACTAAATAGACAGTGGACTCACAGATTAGAAAGTTACTCATTCAAATTGAAAGTAAATATTGTGAGCCTAGAACGACTGATGAACTCATGTAACTAAGCTTAATCTGATCATTATAAATATATTTTGATACACTGGAACTTAACCAGAGAAAAAATAATTTCTGGTTTTAGACTAACAAGCATAAATTTCTCTAGATAAGGACTGTTGTGCTTGAAGACCCCAGCAAAGACAATAGAATCGTGATCTGCACTTCGGGTTTTCCCACCAGAGGACCAGTTACACGGCTAAGTTAGTGGACCTTGTGTAACGGTTGTCAGAAGAAAAATAAAGCAGGAAGAGAGAGTGGCAAAACACGACAAGTGGAGAAAACCGTGACGCAGAGAGTGTTCCGTTTCAACATATTTCAGACTGAGTCCGGTGTGCACTATGAGGCAACCCAGCTGCAGACCTGTGCTCTTTCCAGCTGAGATGCAGCAACTGCTCCAATGCGTGGCAAATGGCATGGATGCAGAAGGAAGTAACGGTCTGCAGCTACATTAACATGGAAACTGTCCCTTTCCGATTCAGAAGGCTTCATCTTTTAATCTCTAGTCATTTCACCTTCATTTTTCCTATGATTTCCTTTCATTAACCAGCACACACACACACACACACACACACACAGAGAGAGAGAGAGAGAGAGAGAGAGAGAGAGAGAGAGAGAGAGAGAGAGAGAGAGAGAGAGACCCTTTTCATTCCCTGTCCCTTTCCTCATATCCATGCTGACAAACAACTTATGCCTCCTCCTCCTATTTCTCCTGAATGCCTCTGTCGGTCCCCCAGTGATATCATTAGCTTCATTCTTAGGCTCCTTTTCTGAGACTGAAAATACCAATAACTTCAAACTCTAATCCAGTGCCCACTACACACTCAGTACTGTCCTATTCCATCTTTGCTGAATGATCCAAGATGAAAGAGAAGGGTACAAGGAATAGACTATAACAAGAAATGAACTTCTGATAATCACAATGCTCAGAGGACAAAAGCAAGACACTTTTCATCCATCTTTTCCAGTGGCTTCAATTAACTCAGCAGCTGAATCCCAGATATCTTGACCAAACAAGACACAGACTATTCATTTCAATCCATGTGGGGTATGAGTAGGATACGTGTTATAAATAAAATCCCTGTTACATTCCTCTATTTTCTCATATTTCACTACCCAGAGACATAGCAAGAAGTAGTGAAATCTGAGAAGGACATTGCATTCAAAGTTCAGTAGGCAATGTATTGTAAAAAGAAAATTTTCTTCTCAAACTCTACTATAGAATAACATGTAAATACTATACATACCAACATGAAAGTCTAAGACAGCAAGTCAAAATTTTAATCAATTAACATCCCATAGAATGCTTCTGTCACCGGTAAATTGTTGTGGGATATTTGTGCATTGCAGGAAGATATTTGTACATGTATTGCTGTGATCGGTGTAGTAAAGAGCTGAATGTCCAGCAGCTACACAGGAGGGATAGGTGGGACTTCAGAGCAGAGAAAGGACTTGAGAAGAAGAAGGCAGAGTCGCCAGTCACACTGGGAGGAGGCAGGATGGGCAGTCTGGGGATGAGGTAAAGCCACGTGAAAGAACACAGACGAGTATAAATGGGTTAATTTAAGTTATGAGAGCTAATGAGACAAGCCTAAGCTAAGGCTGGCGCACGCCTTTAATCCCAGCACTTGGGAGGCAGTGGTAGGTGGATCTCTGTGAGTTTGAGGCCAGTTCGAGGCCACTACAAAGTGAGTTCCAGGAAAGGCGCAAAACTACACAGAGAAACCCTGTCTCGAAAAACAAAACAATAAGTTTTCATGTCATTACTTGTGAGCTGGTGGCCCAAAAAAAAAATCCATCTACATATGGTGTCCAACATGGAGGTTCAAATGTCCACATAGGTCCTGAGAAAGCAGTCTCTCTGGTAGGCTCAGCATACAGAGACACGGCTCTTTTAAGAGGCCCTGCTATTCAGTAGAGCACTTAAGCAACAGGTGTGATAGGTAAAATACCTCCACATCTTAGACACAGCAACTTCCCAGACCTGGGGCAGGAAATGTGCTGGCAGGCTAGGCTCTCAGGGAACCAAGGAGGATGGAGCCAGTACCCAGAGCCCTAGGGGCTGGTGTGTCCATTTAAGGTTTGTCTCACAACAATAGAATAGATAATGGAGTATTTTCTCTGAATTTTCCAAATACCAATGGGCTGGACATTGTGAATGTCATTCTTACATATGACAATAGTTCTTATTGTATATAGTTCTATTGCGCTAGAGTAAAAACCTTCCCTTTTTATTTGACAAAAAGGGGGAAATGTTGTGGGATATTTGTACACTGCATGAAGGTGTGTGGCTGTAATCGGTGCAATAAAAATCTGAACGTCCAATAGTTATGAAGGAGGTATAAGCAGGACTTCAGGGCAGAGAGAGAACTCTGGGAAGAAGAAGGCGGAGTCACCAGCCAGATTCAGAGGAAGAGGGTGGGCAGTATGGAGATGAGGTAATGCCATGTAGCAGAACACAGATTAGTATTAATGGGTTAATTTAAGTCATAAGAACTAGTGGGACAAACCTAAGATAAGACCAAGCTGTCATAATTAACAATAAGTCTCCAAGTCATTATTTGTCAGCTGGTAGCCCAAAGAAAAATCTGTCTACAGCAAACCTTGCTGTATATTTTATGTATGTACATTCTCAAAATCTTATTAACAAACCAGCCATTCTAAACATCACATACTTGGAAATGTGTGTGCAAGAAATGAATGGAGTTTCCCCACAATGAAGTCTGGGATATGATCTGTGACCATCACAGCAACTTTCTCAAGAGAGAGACTTGTGTACTTGGAAAGCCTTTTTGTGTAATAGTCTATTGTTTGCCTTAAAACTGCAAGGATACAGTGATGTGTCTGACCAATCAGTAGGAACCTCAAGGACCACGCTCTGGGTTTAGTTCACACTACTAACTAGACAACTTGTTTGCTGTTCTTTAATTCTTGCTGTTTCCTTTAGGGATCTTTTCCTTTAGCAACTTCTTAGTATATCTTTAAAAATCCCCCAAGGGTAGTCGTGTTTTCCAGATGATCTTGAAAGAAGAAACAAACGAAAGCCAGTGCTTATCTAGTTGCACAGGAATAAAGAGAAACAAATTATTAAATATTTGCATTATAATCTTAAGTAACCTGAGTATCAAGCTTGTGGGTTTTAATAACTTTTAAATTATCTGCACTCCCAACATGGCATTAACATGTGAGTGGGTCACAGGTGCACCCCACCTTCCTGCTTTATGATTACTAACTCACGTATGCTTTAGACAACCAGAGTCCATTTCATAGATGAGTGTGTTCCAAAACATGCCACAGGTACTGTGACGGCTGTCATGAGTATTTATGAAACTGTTATGCAAAACAATTTTAATGAACTTTTTAAATGTCTAATAACAAGCATGATACATTTTAACTGCTATCAAGATATATAGTTTGAGTGGATTTTTCACTTTTATTAAAGTGCTACAAATTACCACCCTCACACACAAGCCTCTGCCTATAACTTTAATGACTTTCTGATAAATTAAAGGTTTTAGAGAACAGATGAAGGCTTGCGGGATTTTTGTTGTTGTTGTTTGGTTTAGTTTCTGTGTTTTCTTTTGTTTTATTAGTCATGGTAGGAATTGAACCAAGAGCCTCACACATTAGACACATGTTCTTCCACTGGGCTATACCCGCAGCCCATACACACACACACACACACACACACACACACACACACACACACACACGCACGCATGCACACACCCAGGCACACATGGGGAGAGATGGGAGAAAGAGATTGCCCCATATAAGGCTATTTATACCATTGGCAGCATCATATCTACACACACATGTATTTATGTACAAAATTCAAATCAACAATAGTTATTAAAAACTAAGTGTGGCCGGGCGGTGGTGGCGCACGCCTTTAATCCCAGCACTCGGGAGGCAGAGGCAGGCGGATCTCTGTGAGTTCGAGGCCAGCCTGGGCTACCAAGTGAGTTCCAGGAAAAGGCGCAAAACTACACAGAGAAACCCTGTCTCGAAAAACCAAAAAAAAAAAAAAAAAAAAAAAAAAAAACTAAGTGTGAATCATGATGACTTCCAGCTACTAGAGCTGAGGTGGATAAGACAAAGTTCCTGCCTTCATGGAACTGAAATTCTATCAGAATAGAAGGGGGGAAATTCCAAAAGGGCAGATGTTAGGCAGTGAGATCTAATAAAGAAAATAACGGGGGTGCATGAAAGAGTTGCCACATGTGGACTACAGGGAGGGCTATGGTGATATTTTATTTGTGCTGAAATATGATTTTATTTGTATGTTAATAAATATAGTTGCCTGGGGAGCTAAAAGCAAGCCATTTAGCATAAGTCCAGTGGTTGTGGTGGCACATGCCCTTAATCCGATCACATGGCAGGCAGAGTCTCTGTGTGTTCAAGGACACAGCCAAGTGGTGACCCGAACCTTTAATCCCAGTATGAACCATGGAGACCTGGAGGTCTGTATAGACAGGCAGTGATGAGGAAATCATGTGGTTGGGTTTAGAGCCAATGAGAAAGCAGAACAGAAAGAAAATAAAAAAGACAGTCACACAGAAGAAGCTCTCTCTCTCTCTCTCTCTCCTTCTCTCTCTCTCAGGGGAAGGATGGCAGCGAGTGGTAAGCTAAAGGCTATTCACTAGTGCTCTGACCTCTTGGGCTTTTAACTCTGTATTTAGTTCTGTGTTTTTTATTTAATAAGATTGTTTAGAATTTCATCTACAAAAGGCTTCTGAGGGAGTGACATTTGTATAAAGACCTAATTCATAGGGAGAAGTGTCTGAGGAACATGTGTAGAGTCTTTTCTCTACTGTATTCTCATGTTCACACACATCTTCACAGCTATTCTTCAGAACAGACATGTATGTGACACATGTATGTGTAATATAATAAAATATTAGCAGGCTGCTAGGAATAAGACAGACACCACTTCTGCTGTGCTGGCTAGTGTCATGTCAACTTGACACATGCTAGAGTCAAGTTTCCTTTTGGCAGAGGAAATCTCAATTGAGAAAATGCCCATGCCAGATTGGCCTATGGCACATTTTCTTGACTGATGACCAATGTAGGTGGGTCCATGCCACAGGAGGTGGTACAAGACGGTCCTAGATTGCATAAAAAATAATCTGAGAGGGCCAGTAAGCACTCCTCCATGGCCTCCACGTCTGTTCCTGCCTCCAGGTACGTGATGTGAGTTACTGTCCTGACTTTCCTGGTTGATGGACTACAGGCTATAAAATGAAATAAATCCTGGTCTCCCCAAGGTTTTGTTCTATTTTGTTTTTTTGTTTTAGTCATGGTGTTTTACCACAGCGGTAGAAATCCTATTCATATCTATCACCCTGCACAAAACTCAAGTCCAAGTGGATCAGAGCCTTTAACATAAATCCAGTTACACTGAACCTGATAGAAGAGAGAGTGGGGAAGAGCCTTGAGCGCATTGGCACAGGAGACAACGTCCTGAACAGAACACTGACAGCACAGGGACTAAGATCACAATTAATAAATGGGCCCTAATGGAACTGAAAAGCTTCTTTAAAGAACACTGTCAACCGGACAAAACAGCAGCCTACAGAGTGGGAAAAGATTTCCACCAACTCCATATCTGACAGAAGGCTAATTTCCAAACTATAAAGAACTCAAGAAACTAGACATCAACAAACCAAATAATCCATTTAAAAATGGGGTACAGATCTAAGCAGAGAATTCTCAACAGAGGAATCTCAAATGACTGAGAAATACTTAAAGAAATGTTCAACATCCTTAGCCATCAGGGAAATGCAAATCAAAACAACTTTGAGATTCATCTTACACCTATCAGATGGCTAAAATCAAAAACACAAATGACAGCTCATGCTGGTGAGGGGGATACTCTTCCATTGCTGTGGGGGGGGGGCGGTGCAAACTTGTACAGCCAATTTGGAAATCAATATGGCAGTTTCTCAGAAAATTGAGAATCAACCTACTTCAAGACCCAGCTCTACCACTTTTGGGCATATACCCAAAGGATGCTCCATCTATCACAAGGACACTTGCTTAACTCTGTTCATAGCAGCTTTATTAATAATAGCCAGAACCTGGAGACAACCTAGATGCCCCTCAACCAAAGAATGGATAAAGAAATGTGGCACATATAAACAATGGAGTATTACTCAGCTGTTTTTAAAAAATGACATCATAAATTTTGCAAGCAAGTGGATGCAACTAGAAAAAATCATCCTGAGTGAGGTAACCCACCCAGACCTAGAAAGACAAATACAGCATGTATTCACTTGTAAGTGGATATCAGCCACAAAGTAAAAGATAATCACAATACAACCCACAGACCTAGAGAGGCAAAGTAACAAGGAGGGCTTAAGAGGAGTCTGAAGGATCTCCCTGGGAAGGAGGAATAGAATAGATATTGAGAGTAGACTGGGAGTGGGGAGGATTGGGAACAGAGGTGATCAGATGGAGGATGGGGAGGAAATACTGGGAGAAACTGAAAATACTGGGAAACATTTCAAGGCAAGGCAGAAACCTAGTGCAATGGAAACTAAGAGTAACCCTAGAAAAGACTCCTAGTATAGGGAACATAGAGCCTGAACCAACCATCTCCTGTAACCAGGCAAGACCTCAAGTGGAGGGACTGGGACACCAACCCAGCCACAAAACCTTCAACCTACTGCTTGTCCTGCCTGCAGAGTGTTCTGGGACCAGAGCCTAGCAGAGTCATTACCAAAGAGACCAGAGAGACTTCATCCATCAACTGATGGGAGTAGATGCAGTGTCCCACAGCCAACCATTAGGCAGAGCTCTGCAAGTCCAGCGGATGAATGGGAGGAAGGATCGGAGCAATAAGAGGACAGGAACACCACAAGAACATGGCTCACAGAACGAACTGACTGGGACTCATGGGGGGCCCTCAGAGATCAGGGAACCTGTAGGGGTCTGACCTAGGTCTTCTGCATGTATATGGAATGGCGTGTAGCTTGGTCTTCTTGTGGGACTCTTAACAGTGGGAGCCGGGGCTGTCTCTGACTCTTTTGACTGCTGTTGGGACCCTTTTCCTCCTCCTGAATTACCTTGTCCAGCTTTGATATAATGGTATGTGCCTCGTCTTATTGTAGCTTGTTATGCCATGTTTGGTTGATGTTCCTGGGAGGCCTGCTCTTTTCTGAAGAGAGATGGAGGGAGGGTGAACCTGGGGGAAAGAAGAGATGGAGGGAGAGACTAGATGGGAGAAGAGGGAGAGGAAACTGCATTCAGATTGTAATGTATAAGATTAGAATAAATTTTAAAAAGAGATTTTTCTAACTTTAAGAAAAACCAAGTAGCCAGGCAGCGGTGGTACACGCCTTTAATCTCAGCACTCGAGAGGCAGTGCCAGGTGGATCTCTGTGAGTTCGAGGTCAGCTTGGTCTATAGGGTGAGATCCAGGACAGGCACCAAAACTATACAGAGAAACCCTGTCTTAAAAAACCAAAAAAAATAAAAATAAAAACCAAGTAACTCATTGTTTCTGCCTCCCACAACTGAAACACCAGCCCTCTCTTTTCCAAAGGTGTCTGTCCTATGAACACTCCTGCAAAGCATAGCAGAGGCTGCTTTGTTTTGCTCCTGCCTTCTCCTGCCTGCCTCTTGACTCTTGGGGACACAGGAAGGATGTCAATGTTCTGGAATACTTTTTGTTTTAGTTTTTGTTATTCTGTGGCATCCCTGGGAGTGCTGAGTGATTCTGGAAACTAATTCTGTGCTGCACCTAAGGAATGCAATGCAAAGTTCATGCCCTGGGTTCAGAGGACACAGGGAGCTCTGTGGAGTCTTTATCATCCCCCATGCTGTTCGAGCAACACCAGCAAATCTGCAGCTCAGTTGGGCCAACAGCCAATGAGAAACAAGAACAGAGCAGCCCCACCAGGGAGGGACAGGAGGCTTTTGGAGGCAACCAGAAGCGATGCTGCACACCAGTCGTTTCTACTCAAATCCAGACGGTTATTAGCGCCTTCCTAGCTCTATTTTCCTTCAAGTCTAAGAGGCATAGATGCAGGTAGAGACATTTTTAAAAGGAAAAAAGTTATAATCTGACCAACAAAAATTGGTGTTATCACTATAGTTCATTTCCTTATCTGTTCCCTATTCATAATCAGCTTTAGAAATGCATGTGTGTATGGCGTACATAAAGTACATTTATGTTCAATTTGTATTTATTGGATAAGATTTACATAAGACAATCCATGCATACAATGTGAATTGTTCCAAAGTAGGATTTTTAAAGTCTACATAATATTCATGTAACATGGCACTATTCATCTTGCCATTCCCCAATGGTGGCCACTCTATTTCTTAAACTGTTCTTTTTTTCCCGTCTTTTCTATTTCTAAAACATCAAGAATGTCAAAAATCAGCATGAAAAAGAAGTATTATAGCAGCTACTCATTTAAATGATTTAATGTAACAATACAAAAGAAAAACATTAATTGCAAATAAATAGTTTTAGTGGTTAAGAAAAAGAAAAAGAAAAGAAAAAAGAAACCCTAACTAAAACACCTACCATCATGGGGCTCACTACCTATCTGGAGTCACACATTTCACAGCTGAATTCCTAAATCACTGTGAGAAGGAATTAAAAACATGTAATGGCTTGGCCTAACCTCATGCCTGGAGCTGTAAAGGCTTCCCTAAGTGTCTGCTCGGTATGCAAAGAACAAAACAGGACTGCAAATACCAGACAGAAGGAAATGTGTGAAGGAACTAAAAGGAGCAGAGGATGGTCAGAGCACAGCTGAAGGAAGTGGGAAGCAGAAAGGAAACGAAGACCAGCAGGCTGCACAGAGCAGAAGTGTGGCCTATGTGCCCTCAAGAGTCATCTACAGCATCCCACAGAGTCACCTACAACATCCCAGAGTCGCCAACAACATCCTACAGAGTCACCTACAACTTCCCAGAGTCACCTACAACATCCCACAGAGTCACCTACAACATCCCAGGGTCACCAACAACATCCCACAGAGTCACCTATAACATCCCACAGAGTCACATACAACATCCCAGAGTCACCTACAACATCCCACAGAGTCACCTACAACTTCCCAGAGTCACCTACAACATCCCACAGAGTCACCTACAGCATCCCCCAGAGCCACCTACAACATCTCACAGAGTCACCTACAGCATCCCACACAGTCACCTACAGCATCCCCCAGAGCCACCTACAACATCCCAGAGTCACATACAACATTCCACAGAGTCACCTACAACATCCCAGAGTCACCTACAACATCCCAGAGTCACCTCTAACATCCCACAGAGTCATCTACCACATCCCACAGAGTCACCTATAACATCCCACAGAGTCACCTACAACATCCCACAGACCTACAACATCCAAGTACATGCCTCATGTACTTAATTTCAAACAAGCTTGGCTACGGTTAGCATGTTTCTCCGCAACTACTAAATAATGGTAAATTCTAGTATGCATGTTTCACATGAGTTCCAAAAAGAGAAGCTCTATGCTGATAAAAAGCCAACATTAGCCTTATCTCAAGGCTAATCTTATCACACAAATGACTGAACCATTCAATTGCTTTATAGACTTTTCAATCAAAAGTTTTTCTTACCTTGTTATGAATACCCCCAAAACAGACTCATCATTTTTGTCATTAGAAATGTCTTAGGCCAAATATGGGAGTGAAAAGTTGACAGAGTGCTTGTATAACATGCGCAAGTTCCTGGCTTCAATCTTCAGCCAACAAGAAGGTTGGGAGAGAAGGAAGGAATAAATGACAGTACTGACAATTCAAAGGGCCATAACATGTCACTCACATCCCCTCCCTGTATAACAGACCTGCTGCCTAGAACACAGGAAACAGGGGAAGGACAAATTTCAAATCCCACCATCACATACAGAAGCCCATCTGTATCCACCTGCTTTCCACGTCTCCTGCCCTTGTGCTATCGATATTCCCACCCAAGGTCAGCTGAATTCAACACCCTACTATAGGGTCCCATCACTCACTCCAACATTGCTTTTAGTGAAGCATTTCCATCAATGAGCTCTTAGGTCATCTACCTTCATCTACAACTGCTTGCTGCTACCCACTTCATCTCCTGCTCAATTGTGTCAATGTGCTTCCTCAAACTAGTCCTCTATTCTCTCTGAAATTAATTCAAACCAGATTCTCATGTACACCATTATCCTCAATCACTAGTGATCTCAGCAATTTGCTAAGATTCATGGGCACAATTTCCCATAAATACTTTTCTATTACTCAATGGTCCCATTATTCTGAATATTTCCTTCAATATTTCTGAGCTATAACCTGCTTACTTATACGACCAATCATCTTTCCCCTCAGCCAATTATTCCTCATCTCCTGTGGTATGCTGTACAATGTTTCCCTGTACAATGATACCCATGCCTTAATCCCTACAATCTGTTAACAGAAGACAAGGGGTGGTTAATTTAACAATCATGAGATAAGAAAATTATCCTGAATTCCCCAAGTGAGTCCAAGCAATCATAAGGATCCTTCTGCACCAGAGTGAGCCCAGAGCATGTGACAGTGGCGGTCAAGGAACGGGCTATGTGCCAAGTAGTGCAAGATCATAGAGGAGAAGGAAAGGACAAGAAGCAAGTCTTCTAGCTCCTCCAGAAGTGTATCTACTCTGTCAACACCTTGATTTCAGCCTTCAGATCTCCAGAACTGCAAGGTGTTTTAATTCGTGGAGTTTCTGGTAATTTTTTAGAAACGACCATATGAAATAACAATCCCTCCACAAGTTCAAAACATTGGTTCAGCCTGTTCTGCTCTTCTTCTCTTTCTATATTCATTCATTGGACAGTCTTGGTCAAATCCAAAGCATCAAATGCCTACATGATAGCAACTCCATGTTTGTTTATCTGTCTAGGTCCAGCAAAATTTCTCTGTTTCTAAAATCCTAGACCACAGTGGACTTAACTTTTGGGAGTCCCAATGAATTATATCTAGACCCCTATCCTAAAAGCAAAGAGAAAAGTAATGGTAAAAGAAAGGAAAGAATTTTTTTGTGTATATGGATAGATAGGTAGATAGATAGACAGACAGACAGACAGACAGATGGAAGTAGATAGACAAATAGATAACAGACAGACAGATATCAGGAAAACCAGGTGAATCAGGTACTAAATGATGTTTGCAGGGAATCATGCAGTTGGCCTGGTCTAGCTGCCTTGAGAGGCATGCATCATAGGTTTTTCAGGTTAGAGTTCCTGGGGTACAATGTGCCTTTCAATTCCTCAGAAACGGAGGGACCCTCTCAGGTAGTCGAGTATCAGGCTATCTGTGCATCTCTGCATTCCCTAGAAGTCCACAAAGCAAATAGAAGCTTGGCCGAACATTAGTCACAGACATTAATCTGTGTACACTGTATAGTCTACAAACATCACTGAATTGTAGCAACTGTGCCTGTTATTCTTCCTGACCATTGCATTCTGTTTCTGATAAGAGTATAAAAAGTCGGATTGCTTGCTATGAACTTGTCTCAGCCTCAGTCTTGCTGAGCTCCCTCCAGTCCAGGCCTGATAGATGACGTTCCCACAGACCACAATCTGGTAGCCCTGGCTTGGTTAGTAAGCGCTGCTGCTTACAGGTGGCACCTGAACAGGAATCTGAAATGTGAGAACTTATGAAAAGAGAAAATGTTAAGGTGGGGAACTCCTAGGTTCTGGTATGCACACAAGTTGTAAAAAGGCAGGAGATTCATTGGACATAAATATATATATAGGACAGGTAGGGTCAAAGGAGCAGAATTTGTTTGCCAAGGTTATGCGAACTCCATTGCTCTTGGGAGTAGTTAAAGTGAACACCATCAATTGATGAAATTCCTGGAGTTTGTTAGAGAACTTCCACCTTCTTTCCCTGACGAGGGGTCTCTGGTTCCCAGAAATTGGTCCTAGTTAGGAGGAGCAATTAGGAAGAATTAGAAGCAAGGGATCAGAGGAAATACCCAGTGATGCTTTTCAGCCTTGGAAAGAAATGGTTGAGAAAAGTGACACAGTTACATTTAAAGTGAAAGTGATGAAGAAAAAGCAGAACTAGCTCTGAGAACAGACGAAAAATCTAGAACCTGAAGGTATATAACCCAATGGCTCTCTCTGTGATGGTTGAGGGTCTTCCTCCTCCTTGTGCTGATTTTAGTCCCCCGCCCCCCAGCTCCAATTCCCTCCATTCCTAACTCCTACCTATCAAGTACAGTTCCTGACAGCGAAGAGACTTCTTTTCCATGCTTCACTTCACTTCTTTCTGAAGTTATTGGGGAAGTTTCTCACTCTCCTTTAGTGAACTAATTCCTTTTAAGTCATGGTACAGGTCTCCCATACCAGAGACTCTGTACTGAGTCCTGGAGATGGGAGAGGACATAGAATGATTTTCTCTTTTCCCGGTGAGTGAAATACCCGATCCTAATAACCAGGCACAGTGAGGTAGAAAATATATACTCATTTCATTTAAGACTCTTAAGGATCTTAGGCAGGCTTGTGCTCAATATGGGCCAAAGGTTCTTTAATGTTTCTCTCCTTGATTTTATTTCTAGGGATGCTTTTATTCCTGTTGACTGGAAAGTCTTGACAAAAACTTGTCCTACTGGGGGTGAATACAGACAGTGGAGGACTGACTATTCAGAAAGATGTCAAGACCAAGCTATTAGAAATCAACAAAATAGCCGGGCGGTGGTGGCGCACGCCTTTAATCCCAGCACTCGGGAGGCAGAGGCAGGCGAATCTCTGTGAGTTCGAGGCCAGCCTGGACTACCAAGTGAGTTCCAGGAAAGGCGCAAAGCTACACAGAGAAACCCTGTCTCGAAAAACCAAAAAAAAAAAAAAAAAAAAAAAAAAAAAAAAAAAAGAAATCAACAAAATAATATGCCCACAACTTTTGAAATGTTAGCAAGAGAAGGCATGTACAGTGATGCTCAACAACAAATTACATTTCCTTTTGAGGTTTGTGGACAAACAAATGCTTTGGTACTGCAAGCAAGGCATGAGTTACCAGATTCTGGAAGAAAGACATGAAATTAGACTGGGCCTGCTTTTGCAGGCAGTCAGTTGCCTGGTGGTTGATAGAGAGGCAGGGGTGATTATTGTCAAAGCAACTAGTGTATGAGAATGCTAATGCTACATACCAGACTGCATCCATCCCTCTGGGAAGAAAGGGGATCCTAATGATTACATCCACCTCTGTGCTGGCATTGGCCTTCGAGAGCTAACTCTGGCTACAGCCCTCCAAGGGCCAATAGTGCCTTAACTATGTCAAAAATTTGTTGCTACTGCTTTAAGCAGAGATAGAGAGCTGTTTCCTCTTACTTTTGCTATACATTACATGGATGGTATTCTGATTTCTGCTAAAAATATTAAAATGCTAAAAGATGTTGATAGAGGTAAAACTTGGTTTAGCCCTTTAGATTGTAATCCTTACGATACAAAACAGGTGGAATTTTGTTGAATACTTCAGATGATGTGGAACTGGCTTTTGCTGTATATCTCTTTCAAATTAACAATCATTTTCTTTCCAGTAAACTTGCTGATTTTACATCAAGACATGCTATTCTATTCCTAAAAGTACCAGGCTTCAGCTAGTACCCTCTACACAAACAGTATTAGCACATGCCCCGGAAGATTAAGGTGCCCTGGTGTCTAGAGAGGCTTTGATGATTTTCACTCACCCAACTGCTTCTGCACAGCAGATGGAATGACGCATGATTTACAACACCTTATAATGCCACCCTCAACCTCTAAACTGCAACTCTGACTCACATACACAGTCCTCGAAATACAGTGTCTAGAAGCAGCATGGATCACTTCACCAAGCACCTCTAATCATGATTTATTACAATTAATTCAACAGGAATTGCAGCAGTGGGAAAACCCAGTTTATTTTGGCCATATTAGGTCACCTTCTAATTTTTCAGGACCTCTATCTGAGGGAAATGCAAAGGCAGACTCCCTTTTATCACTGGCTCTTTTCCTAGGAATGAACAGTCTAAAGGAAGCATGAGAATCTCATGTACACTTTCATCAAAAAATGCTTCAGCCTTGAAAACAGGTTTAATGCCCTCCATGGGTAAAAGTTAGTGTCATGCCTCTTCCCTCTTATGGCGTAACTCTGAGGATTATAGCTACATCATATTTGGCTCATGTATGTTACTTGTGACCCTAGTTTTGGTAGACTGAAATATGTTCGCATCATTGGGGACACCTACTCGCTGCTCATTTTTGCTGTTCCCCTATCAGAAGAAGCAGTTAAGGGTGTTATCACCTTTTTACTAAGAGCCTATACTGTTTCAGGCCCTTGTGAAACACTGAAAACTGACAATGGTCCTGCAGACACAGCCAAACCCTTTCAGGAATTTTGCCAACAGAACGCTGTGAGCCACATCACAGGCGTTCCACATAACCCCCAAAGTAATCTTTTGTGGAAAAAACTAATGGACAACTTAAACGTTATTTAAAATAAAGGAGAGGGAAAAGGTAGTATAGCTACTCCTCACGAGATTTTTATATTCTATTCTATATACACTTTAATTTTGTTTTTAATTTGGGCAAGGCTTAGCCAAATTTTAAATTTGGCCTTACTGCTATAGAGCACTTTGGGCCCCTCCAAAATAATTTTGGATCACGGTCCTTTAGAGAGATGTTGTCTGGTCAATGGAACGGCCCAGATCTAGAAGTTCACGGGAGCTGTGGCTTTGTTTGCATGTTTCCTCAGGGTACTGAAAAGCCGGTGTGGGTATCGGAAAGTCTGACTCGACCTGTGGAAGGTGAATGGAAAGGATCAAGAGTATCTACGGAGGCTTCCCCTGAAGAAAACACAATGAACAGAGTGCGGGAGTCATCAAGCCAAGAACGGAGTCTCTACCAACAGTGACTGAGGGAAAAGTCTCAGCGGGAGACTGTGACTGCAGAATGCTGCTCCTTCATGTGTTGCCGCTGTTGAATGCGCTTGTTACTGCTGAGACACACCGAGCACAATGCACCTGATCCTGTGTTTGACTTTGTTAAATGGGAAGACAAAAACATCCCCACTTATGTTAATTATTCTCAATTTAACTGGAGTCAGATTCGTAGTCATCTTACAGGAATACAGTCACATGACAATGTAAGCATTGATGTTGAGGCCTTGAATGATGAAATATTAACCAGTTAGTATTCAAAGTTAAGTGAATCACCCTTCTCTGGTGCTGTGCAAAACCTAGCAAAGATTTTTGGTCATTATTTTTTGTGTCTCTAATGGAACTTCTAAACTGTGGTCCATAGGAAAGCCCCTGAGAAATTTTGGTGGTTATACTGAGAAGCATTACAGCCTTGAGAATGATTTGCTACTCCATGCCTGCTTTGAAGATAGACTTGCATATTCTGCACTTAAAAAATAAAAAGGGGGAACAGCAGCAAATCATGGCAGCTTGGTCTAGCTGCCTTGAGAGGCATGTGTAACAGGCCTTTCAGATTATAGTGTCCATGGGTCCTGGGACACTGTGTGACTTCCAGTTCCTGAGAAACCGAGGCACTCCCTCAGGCAGGGAAGCATTCAGGCTGCCTGTGTTTCTCTCCATTCCCTAGAAGTCAGTAAAACATATAAAAGTTTGACAGGACAGTTAGTTTTAGACATTAGTTTTTTGGTTTTTTTTTGAAACAGGGTTTCTCCATCCTGGATCTTGCTCTGTAGACCAGGCTGGCCTTGAACTCACAGAGATCTGCCTGGCTCTGCCTCCTGACTGCAGGGATTAAGGCGTGTGCCACTGCCGCCCAGCTGACATAAATCTTGTATATCCTGTATAGCCTAAAAACATCCCTGTATCCTGGCAACTACCATTGTATTGATCCTGGAAACCGCCTCTATATTCTGTTTCTGATAAGGGTATAAAAAGTCTGATTGCTTGCAATGAGCTTGTCTCAGCCTCAGTCTTGCTGTGACCTTCCAACCAGGCCTGATAGATGACATTCCCACAGATCATGATCAGGTAACCCTGGCTTGGTAAGTAAGCGCTGTTGCTTAAGATATTAACATAAGTTCTATGATTCCACAGAAGGGAAACAAGAAGTGTGCAGAGTCCAGTGGTCTCTATCAAACTGCGGTCTAATTGGTCATTATCCCAGTTCTAGTCAATACCATCTTTCCACCTGGTGCTTAAAGAATTGTTGATGTTAAGGAAGCCAATCAGCTTCTGTTTACATGATGTCTGTCTACCAAAACTGTCGTCCTGAAACAAGTGGTAATTTTGTTCCCATATTGCTTCTTCTTAAAGAAAATAATTCAATTTTGTGATTGCTCCTCAACATGGAATGATGGCTTGAAAGGCTCTCCTGCCCCTGAAAAACTTGGGGAAATGATTGAAGACTTTTAGACTCCACTCCAGGATTCTGGAAGAGAGCTTATAGAAGCTGGAAGTTGAGAATCCACTGAAAATACTTGAGTTCTCCTCTTTTGGATTCTTCAGCCTTGAAAAGGAAGAGTTCTATGCAGTCTTTAATGACTAACATTTTTATGCACAGTTGCCTTGGGATCTGATTCCAAGTCTTAAAGCAACAGAAGAAGATACAAGATGAAATAAGAACTTTTAGCATCATCCTGCTATTAACCAACCCATCAGACATTCCACGGAGCAAGTCTATGTTCTACACATAGCAGTCTTTACTCTTCACTATACTTTCTAAACATTCACAATACTAGGTCTAGAAAGAATCACATCTTATAAGTGAAACCTTCACTTCCATCTCAGAAAAAGATAACTGCATCCTAGCTTCTCAGAACAAGTCTTTGGGCTAATGATTCTTCCCTATCTTTGGTATGTGATATTCAATCTACTAGGAGACTTTTCCCAATTTTACCTTCAAATCCATTCTAAATATTAGAGCATCATATTACACTATCTAAATTATCCCAATTATCATAAATATGTTCTATGTCTTGGGCTTTTCATTACCATGACAAAATACCTGACGGAACAACTTAAGGGAAGAAGGATGTACTTAATTCATGATTTCAGAGGTTTCAGTCCAACATCAAAGACAAGAACTACTCATATCATGGTGGTAAGGAAGCAAAGAAAAAGATACAGAATGAGACCAGGGCAGGCATGGTGGTTCATGCTCATAACCTCAGCACAGGAGGCCAAGGCCAGCCTTGGTTACACAGATAGTCTGAGTTCAGACTCATGCAATCTTGTCTCAAGAAACCAAAAAGTAAAATAAAAGAAAACAGCACAAGACTTTTCTGTCCAAGGCATGGCACCCACAGCCTACTTCCTCCAGCCTTCATCATAAAGTTTCTACTGCCTTCTAAAATAGCACCACCTGACTGGCGCCAAGTGTTCAATACATGAGCCTGTGGTGGACAGTTCATATTCAAATCACAACAATACACAAGGGTATATATTAAAACTAGTAAACACTTTCACAAATCTCAGAAATGTGCTAATGGCAGAGTAGAGCTCAGCAACATTTAGTCTGTGGGATATGTGAACTCCACTTGGAGAAATCCGTAATAGAATAATGAGGTTAATTAAAATAAAATTCTCAAAGTAATGTCCTATATTCCAATTTACTTTAAGAAAAGAAAAATTATGTCTGAATTTCTCATTGAAATAAAAGTCTACATAATCAATCTTCAAAAAGTAACCATAGCCAAGTATTGATAATTGAATGTATGTATGGGAATAACCACTACCATTCCCTAACCTAACTATATCTAACATATTTAGTATAAATGTCTCTATTTTCATTACCTTATAACCTTAACTGCCCATCTCTTTCAACACATTTACTGATTATCCAATGCCAGTTGGGCACTGAGTTACTCCAACTTGTTTTACTAAGAAAGTTTCTGATAGATCAATTATATGACACTCAATAATGACTTATTCAAATATGTAAATAAATAGCAATAAAATTATGTAAGTACAGAATCTTTCCAAATGAAAGAAAAACTACAGATATTCCAGTATCAATTTCCGGGGTGATATTTTTATACTTAGTTAACTTAAATATTTAATTAAGATGTCCAGGTATCTGTGCAGAAAATTCACCATATTAGGCCTGAAACTACTGTCCTCAAGAAGACCTGTTTATAAGACAGGTGTGGACCAGTGTTTGGGAGGGTACTGGTATGGGATATTTATCTGAATGCATAGCCATGTTTACAGTGAACATCTGCATTTCTCCTAAGAATGTGGAATTTCTGGATGTGCTGGCCAGAGGACATCTATGTGACAAAGCCCACCCACCCCCAACCCTGGACTCTGGTCCTCTAAGGGATTTCTAAGCATGACACACATGTTCCTGCATTTCCATTGCTCCAGGAATTGCTCTCTGCGACCCATCAAAAGAAGGAGAGAGCTTAAGCAGCTTCCAGATGGATTCTTCCCGCCCTGCCTGAGTATCTGTTCTAAGGCAATCGAGTACTCCCGTTTCTCCGCTGTGGTACACTCTGCCCTGGACTACAGCTACAAGCTGAGTCTCGTAGGTCTTTCTGAAAATTCAAATGTAGACATAGTTTTAAAAAGCACAACAGAACAGTGGCTTTTGGAGAGCCCAGACTCTTACCTGCTGATACGCCTCATAGATCACATCAAAGAGAAAAGCCTGTGGCATTTCACTTGCCCTGTGTTTGGCCCGGTCCAGGGCGTGGTCCAAGCAGCCATCTGCAGCGGGACTGATGACAGTGGACACCAGAGGTCGAATTGCCCCTGCTGCCTACAAGGCAAAACAAAAGAAAGAAAGAAAAGCATAAGCATATTTACTTTACCTACAGAGCATTTGGAGGAAAACTCATAATTCTATGTCTCACTTCCAAAACTAGATCTTCATAGTTTTAAAAATCTCTCTCAAGAAAGCATCTAAACAAATGTTTGCTCAATTCACAATTAACTTATAAAATTTAAAAATTGACCTCATAGAAGAGCAATTCCATGCATGCACTTCAATATGGAAATACTATTTTCATTATATATTCAACTTCTTTTCCCCATCAGGCAGGCAACATGACGAGTTTGATCCCTGGGACCCACAAGGTAGAAGGAGAAAACAGCCTCCCAGAGATGGTCCACTGACTTTCACATGCATACTGTGACACATGCCCCCTCACACATCTCACACACACGGAAATACATGAAATAAAAAATCCTTTCCATCATAAGTCACTGAGGTCAAACTCTATAACAGAATGTTACAAGACAACTGGCTTTTCCCTGAAGACGGGAGGGAGAGAGTCTATTGTGAAACAATTAAAATGAGTTTCAAATGAATGCTTAGAAATGAGTGTGCTTTCAGAAAATTTAATTTACACATTGGATCATTAAAGAAACAAACTCCCCAGGATCTCCATTTGAGACTAAACAACCTGAATAACAATGAATTTATGTCTTGCTCTAATTCATTTTACAAACAGTTCTTTTCAAATATAATGTCAATGCTGCACTTCCTCAGGCAAGGCATCCATTCATTTCCATTTCTACAAGGAAAGCTCTGTCTTATTAATGGCTGCAGCTGAAATGCACATTAAGGATGGTCCTCCATGACTGACCTTCTGCCCTCTACTTTCAATAGGGTTTCCCTTGTAACGTGGCCTTGACTGTCCTACCAGACAGCTACCCCGATTAAGTGGCCTCACAGTAAGCCTCCATGGGGGGCGGTCAGCTCACCCTTCTCTTCACTTCAACGCGCCATTTCTTCACAGAATTGTTACATGACAATCTCAGCTCATGACGGCAATAAACAAACAGAATAGTGTGCTCTGAGGAGAACATACATCATCTGAGCAAGACAGTCCACGTGTGAGTTTACGGAAGCCAGTTTACAGCCAGCTGGGTGAAAACACAGCTAATGTATGAACCGAGGAGACAGTCTATAACTGCAGCAATGTTTCCAGCACATCAAGTCCAAATGGGGCCAAAAGTGAGGGAGGGAAATAGTGCCCAACACCTACCACAGGGACATTTAAGTGTCAAATGGGGAAGAAACACTTTCACCCTGACTTTTAAGGAAAATATTAAATTTCCATGACAGCTACCTATAGGCAGTACTAGAATTCCATATCAGGCCATAAAGAAAGAAGAAAGAAAAGGAAAAAACTAAGAGAGAATATGAGATATCCAAATTGGGAGGGCAAAGAGCTTCACAGGCTTTTCCCGGTGAAACAGGCAATGAAAGGTATGAAAGGTATTTTTAAAGCAGCCACGGGAAGCCTATGGGAGCTGCCCCGAGGGCCTCCAGCAGATAACAACTTACTCAAGACAACCTGAGTCTTGGTTGAGAAAAGAAAAGCGTGTGTGGCCCTTAGGCAGTGACCTGCTTCTCCTCCGTCCGCAGCCCAATGGAGCAGCAGCTTCACGAGGCAGCAGAGCTTAAAGCAGGAGAGGGGAGGGGGGGGATAAGCAGGGAGCGTGGGAGGAGGGGACCTATGTGGGAGCCCGTTCCAGGGTTCCTCGTGGCTTTACCCAGCAGGTCCGAATAGAGGATGATCAGGACCACGGGCCTGAGTGCAGGTGTCTGAGATGGTCTGCACTTGGCTGTGCTGGGGGAGGAGGTCTTTTGCTCCACCCCTTGGCGTCTCTATAAAAACCCTGGACCAGAGACAGTCGGGGCCCGTTGGAATAGGTTCCAGGCCCTCTCGAGGCTATCCTTTATTTTCTATCTGTTTATCTCCGCAACATTCTCCGCTATAAATCCTTCTATCTAATATTTCCTGCTGCTCGCACTCAAGAAAACTCTGGGAAGCTGTGGGGGTGGTGGGTAAACGCCCCACAGAATGGCGCCGTGAACAGGGACTAAAGAAAAAAAGGGACTAAAGAAAGGGGAAAAAAGGGACTAAAAAAAGGGGGAAAAAGGGACTAAAGAAAAAAAGGGACAAAAAAAAAGGGGGGACTAAAGACAAATGAACAGGGACTTAAGACAAAGTAATAGGGACTAAAGATAAAGGAAAATAATAGTTTTATTACAGAGTTTTTGGTGAAAGTGCTGAGTCAGCCCTGCCAGTGGAAAGGCATGCCGGTGTTATGGAATATATATATTTTTATATATATATATTTTTTGGTGAGGCAGGGGTTTTATCCTCGAGAGAAAAGGAAAGCGGACTGGAAGGATGTCCGATGCTGCAGCGAAATTCTCTTCTGTCAAAATTTTCTATCTTCTATCCCTTTCTCAATTTCTATCTGTGATAAGTATAAGATATAGGGTAGTAATATAGTTTAGGAAAAACTTAGAAGTATAAGATTATGTAGGAAAAAATAAGTAAGGCAACTAGACAGAAAAACTCAATTTTCTAACTTTGGGGGCTTTGAAAGCAAACTGGGAAAAAAATCTTTCTTTGGGCTTTTCGGGTAGTAAAAAAGCTCTTCTTGGAGCTTATGGGGAAGGAAAAGTTTCCTATGGAAGCTTTTGACCTGGGGACAGCTGAAAAGCCAAATCCAAGCAGCAGGAGAAAGTAATTTCTCCCTGAAGCAAAAATGGGGGTGTAAGAAGTCAAAGTTTAAAGTTGGGAAGTTTTGGGAAAAGTTGGTCTTTCTCCTGGGGGAAAAATCTTTCTCTTAAACTCTAAAGCTTTTCTTGAAAAATTTGGGGGAAAAAACTCTCTTAAAAAGCCTTAATCTATCTCTTAAGAAACTTAGAAACTAAAGCCTTTCAAAACTCGCTCTCTCAGAAGGACAAAAATTAGAATCACCTGAAGATATTAGTATGGGGACCACCTGTGATTAGCTCTAAGGGAAAACAACAAACTTAAGACAGCAAAACCTAAGTTCTCTTTCAAGCTTTAACAATCCTCCCTGCAATGCAGGAGGCAGGGACAAGTTTCTAAAAACCTCTTCTAAGCTCTGTCTCTTCAAGCTAGTAAAAGACAGTGGGTCAGAGTACCCTAAGGGAAACGCTTGGGGAGAGTGTGGGTGAAGAGCTACAGAGAGCCCAAAAGGGCTGGAAACTTTACCAGAGAAAAGCAAAAAAGCCAAGCTTTTCAGTTACAGCCGAGCTGAGGCAGCAAAGGTTCTGAGTGAGCGTTTCAGAATGAAAAGGTGCTCCTCATCGTCTTATGCAAAGATTCCCTGAAACTGTTAGCATTGTATCCTCACTTCTGAGCAAAAACCCAGAGGCGACTGGCCAGCGTCTCTGAGTTGGAGTGCATTTCGGGGATACTAGGGTTCCTGCAGTGGCAAACTTCCTGGAACACAGAGCTGAGGCAGGAAGGTGCAGGACCCAGGGGAAGATTGCTAATGAACAAAACAAAGCTAAAGCCAGTGGGAACGGCACAGTTGTCCACTCTCCTACAAGTCCCGGGGTTGATAGGTCCACAAATGCAAAAAGAAATCTGAGAAAAAGCTTTCCTATCAGAGAAAGGACCTTTCTGAGAAAACAGTAAAGCTGAACTGTGTCTGAAGCAGTTGTGCTGCCGAGTCAGAACGCTGTCTGGGGAAAGTCCAGCCAGGGAAGAACAGAACTAACCAGGAGTAAAGCTTTCTTTTCTATCAGAGAAAGCACCTCCTTGAGAAAAGCTTTGTTTCAACTGACTCCCGATGAGATGAGATGAGATGAGATGAGATGAGATGAGGGAGTGTTGCCCTGAGGGGTGATTGCCTCTGGCATAAGCTCTGTCCTTAAGCACCCAGACAAGCAAAGACAACCCACTGGGGGACTGGGCCAGGTGAAGGCCTGATGAGGCAAAACACCTTCCTAATGGGAGTTTAGAGATGGCAAAAACCTCCCTTGTTGGATTTTCAGTCTGTACACAAACCGCACAGACCCCGAAAACAAACGGACAAAAAGCCCCTACCTTCAGTAGCAGGGAAAGCCGCTGCTGTAGTGTCGGAAACTGTTTCTGGGGTAGAGGGGATAAACTGAGACCAAACTGGGAACTGTCTGCGAGAAAGACTCTGAAGAAACAGAGAAGGGACAGATACCTCCCCAGAAAATGTATGACCTGAAAAAGCTGCTAGAATTTGAGGCCGATTCAGGGGGAGAAAGAAAAGCCCCTACCTCCAAAGGCAGCTAGCAGAGGTACAGAGCCGCAGACAGACAGCTGAAGCTCTGCATCTGGGGGGGAAGGAACAAGTGAAATGAGAATAAGATCAGTGGGAGAAAATCTCTCTGAAGGAGCTATAGAAAAGCTGTTGTACATGATCTTGTTTTTCACTGACTGGCTAAAGCAAACACAAGCCCCGAGCAAAGTTGCTATCAGAAATGCCAGCCTCAATGCGGCTAACGAGGCAGGTGTGGTTCTGATTCGGGGGCCAATGTCTGATGAAGGAGAGACACCTGTTAAAGCCAGCTGAGGAGAAGAGAAACCTCCCAATGTCCCATAGCTGAAAATGTAAAATGCTTGTTCAAGTCGCCCATTGCAAAAGCAAAAAACTTTGTTCAAACCTTCCGGGCAAGAATTTGTAAGCAAGTCTGGTAAAAGAGAACCAGTTGACTCTCAGACCCAAAAAGAACTATGGGAAATGATATAAGGGACTGATATAAGGGACTGATGTGGGACTGATATTATTATGGACTGATATAAGGGAAATGCATTCTGGGAAAGGTAGTTTTTCCGCTAAAGATGGCGACATTGCCCTGAAACACTTTTGTCAGCTCAAAAATACATTCATGGTAAACTTAAAATACAGCCTTTAAAAAGAAGGAGGAAAATCATCTAAGAGTTTAAGTGTCAGTTCCAATGAAAAATTGAAAGGATACGGAACTAGGCGCTTCGCGGTTTGGGGCTCCGTTGGTAAAATGCCTTATTTACCCTAATAGCTGTACAAAGTTTTTATGGCAGTTGGATGACAAAAAGCTACCTATAAGAACAAACAAGTCACTTTAAAATCCTTAAAATACCACCTAATAGCTGTGCAGTTTTTGGCGAAGAGCTTTGCAGCAGCTAAATATGATAATTTCACCCTCAGCGTAAAATTTTCAGTAGAACAAACCAAAAGTACTGCTGTGATAGAAACGTTTGAGTTGAAGTTCTTAGGGGAGCTATTATGAATTTGGGTGAAGGGACAGCCTCTAGTTAAAAACCGTTTACTGTTGACAGTGCATCTCTGCTGGTTTGAAAAGGCCCACTCGCAACTTTGGGGTGTGGCTTCGTCCTGAGAATGTTACAATCCCCTAGCAACAAGTATCACAACTCTATAATGACAACACTCACTATATCCCAGTGCTTTATAACAAAGCTAACTGGAAACTGGAAACTTTAAAAATGATGTATGTACTTCCTGTCTAGTTAAGAGAATCTTTCTAATAGAGATGGTGATAATAAAGAGTAAGACGTAGAAAGATGAAAATAAGATATGTGAGTTTGTAAAAATTCTGTCTTGTTAGATCTGTGTTAAGAAATCTTTAGGTGTTTGCTAAGTTAGATATATGCTAATGATAACCTATATAAGTTTGTAAAATAGATCTATAGAGTTCCTTTAAGAATATAAGCTTGTAAGATGCTAGTTGTAAATGTAAGTTTAAATAAGAAATAAGATAAGTATATAAGAATTAATAGGAAATATATTTGCTAAAGTAGTTCTATAAAGTATAAATAAGTAGATGTTAATATGTTGTATGTGAGTTTGTAAAAATGTGTAAATGTTGAATATGAGTCTAAATGCTTTGCAAGGCAAAAAAATGTTATATGTGAGTTTGTGAAAAAGTGTAAATGTTAAGTGTGAGTCTAATGTATATGGTGAAAACACCTGAGACACAGGAGATAGTGTCCTAGTAGACTGCAAAGTAGGCAGTCTGAATGGTTTCAAAAGCTCCAGAAGCCGCTAAGAAGCTAAGAATGGCGGACGCCAGAACCAGCACAAGGCATCTGCAGCTGAGATCCATGGAATATCAACGCAGCACAGAAAAACGTGAGCTAACAGCAAAAACGGTGCGGTTTAAAATATTACTAAACTAAAAAGGTCTGTCTGTGAGAACAAAAGTTGCAGAGACGCTTGTTTGAACAAAAATTATTAACTGCAAAAAGTTTTGGTTGAAAAACGTCTCTTCATATTTGGAAGTGAAAGCCTGATACCAGAATTTATTTCTTGTTTGAACTTTTTGAACTTAAAATGAGATAAAATTACAAAAACATTTTGGTTATGGATTTCTTCAAATTTGGAAGGCTAGTACCAATATTTATCATTTGAATTTTGGTACTTAAATGAAATGAACAATAGAGATTTCATTGCAATGGGACAATTTTGAGCTTACTTATAGTAATGACCTAGGAACAGTTTTCTGGAATTGGGTTAAAAATGGAACTGTTTAAATGAAGAAATGTATTTCTACTTAGAATCAAGATGCAATTTTGTGTATGCATATATGCTTTATTAACTGGAGATTTATGAATTGTTTTGTGGAACTGTTTATGTAAAAATGGAATTACTTATTGAACAGGTTTTGTGTTACAAATGGAACTGTTTAAACAGAAAAGTTTGGGTTTTCTAACTAGGCTTGAGATTTTGCTTAAAAATTATAAAGAAAAGGAGGAGCTATGAGATTGAATTATGTTCGCAGAAACCTATTGATATTAATGCACCCTGGCTTTGTGGATTTAAGGAAATGTTTAAGTTTGATGTGAATACATCGAAGTTTTTCCTATGTTCTGTTAACATGAAAATTCAAATGACTGAGTTAAAGTTGTAAGACGGAGAAAATTGTTAACTATATATAGCACCATATATGCTAATTCTAATGGTTCTGTTAAGAGTTTGCTTTGAGTTGTAAGATTGAAAGAATTGTAACTATGTATAGCAATATTTATGTTAACCTGTTAATGGTGATGATGAAGCTAAGGGATTCTTTAAGTTTGTAGTTGCCTTAAGAGTTTTTGGTTTAGAAAGGGCTTGAGGCAGCTAAGACTGCTGTGGTCACCTTGGACCTAATTCAAAAGAGAAATGCCATCTATATCATCCTCTACTCCCATACTGGGAGGTGTAACAGCTATGGAGATTGCTGTAAGCCATTAATAGTTATTTTTTTATATATTAAGAAGGGGGGACCTGTGGGAGCCCGTTCCAGGGTTCCTCGTGGCTTTACCCAGCAGGTCCGAATAGAGGATGATCAGGACCACGGGCCTGAGTGCAGGTGTCTGAGATGGTCTGCACTTGGCTGTGCTGGGGGAGGAGGTCTTTTGCTCCACCCCTTGGCGTCTCTATAAAAACCCTGGACCAGAGACAGTCGGGGCCCGTTGGAATAGGTTCCAGGCCCTCTCGAGGCTATCCTTTATTTTCTATCTGTTTATCTCCGCAACATTCTCCGCTATAAATCCTTCTATCTAATATTTCCTGCTGCTCGCACTCAAGAAAACTCTGGGAAGCTGTGGGGGTGGTGGGTAAACGCCCCACAGACCTACAAACAAAAGCTGGGGGCACTGGGCTCCAGCTCATTCTGCAAAAAGCAGGGAGGCTGTGGTCCCCTCGGCACCCTGTGCAGGCACTGAAACCATGCCAATGTGGCCCAGATGCTCTCCTGCTCACGGGCAGCGCAAAGCGTCTATGCCAGGAAAAGAGAGGCAGGAGGACAGCCCCGTTCTTCAAGGCTCTCTTTCAGTGGCAGCAGGATGAAGAGGGTGTCACTCCAAAAGCAACAGAGCTCCATGCTCATCCACAGCTCCAGAGCAGTAGCAAGGTTTCATAGTGGGAGAGGAGGGGTCTAAGATTAAAGATCTATAAACCCCCCTCAAAAAAAAAAAAACACACACACACACACAGAGAGAAATTCAGACTAAGCACATTCTTAGAAAAAGGAGATTATTATAATGATCAGTTAAGAGGATACTGGAATCTACGTGAGACCCAAAAAGGCTGAGTGGAAGGCTGGCTCTTTACCAGAAGACACAGGAAGCAAGGCTAGCAAACTCCCACCCACTAGGATCAAAACAAACTTCAAACATTGGTCTTCAACCTACCCCTGCAGAAAGGCCAGCGTCTAATTGGGTTAGATTGCAGGGGAAGTATGCCACCGGCATTCTAAAACCTCGAGCTGAAGAGCCAGCAAAGGATGCTGCTGAACAGCCAGAAGGGTACCAGCGGACAGCAGGAGGAGAGGCCATGGTAGCCAGAGCCAAGCATGCCAAACCTGCCATCTCAATGAATACAAACGCCCAACTTTCTAACACCTGAGAAAGTGACAGCCAATGCTTTCTGTGCAGAAGTCTCAAGGCGAATGCATCAGCCAAGTCACCAGCAAGCAAATAACATCTCCTGGAAAGGTGGACTGTGGAACCAGTCAGTATCTGGAAGGAGAAACACACATTTTCGAAAACACTGCATTTTCAATAAAGCATTGCATCCAAAGATGACAGTATGATTGGCACATGAAGGGAAGTCACAGAAACTGCCCCCAGGTAAACGAGCACACATAGGTTTCAAAGCGGCTCTGGGTACTGTCTTCAGAAAACTAAGGGAATCAGTTCTGAAGTGAAGCAAGGTATTCCGACACTGTGTTTCCAAGAGGAAATCTAGGATGGAACGCTACAAGAACTAACGTGACTCTCTACAGCAGCTCCACAGTTATTCCCCATCAGAAATGGTGGGTGCTAGAAAGCTGGGGGGCAGCAGTCACTCTGAAAAACAAAACAATCTAGTCTACAACAGTAGAACCAACATCTCAAAAGAGAAAATAAAAACACACACAATAAAAGAAGAAATGCTTTGCTAGCCAGTTCACGTTACAGATTATTTAAGATGTTCTTCAATCTAAAGAAAATTAACTCCAACAGCAATTCTAAAGCACAGCAGAAAACACATCGTTAAAGTAGCAGCAAATTTAAAACACCGGGGAAAGTGGTCATTTCCTCCCTTATATTAACTAATTAAAAAGCAATGGCATTAAATAAGAGATATATAATCCACACATTGAAATGCAACTAAAACAAAAAATGAATAGAGATAAAAGTTCACAGAAAGAAGAAAATGACAATAAATGGGAACATGAATGTGGTGACCCATAAAGCAAACATGCCTAACAAGAAATATAAACCACACCTGCCTGTTTACTTTTCTCCTTCCAGCTTCTAGAAGGGGCTATAGAGCTAATAATTATAACCATGGTTTCACTTTGTAACACATAGAGCATATATGCATAATAGTAATAATACATGGAAGGAAAGAAGGACAGAGTCATATAAAAACATGTCTGTTGTAAGAACACTAGGTCAGGAATATATATATGGAAATTCTATGTCTTCCCACAATGTCTAATTTGCAAGATATTCCTGCTTTACTTGATAGGCAAACGCAGGCTCTTTTAATCCAATATCAACTACTCTTAGTTAGTTACTAATATTAACTCTCATCACACATTGCACATCACAAGACAAAATGCACACAAATATATGTTTGTGTGTATAGATGTAGATCACAAAATGACTAAGGAGTTAAAAAGGAAAGCAGTTTCCAAGCAGCTGGGACATTAATCCACATATAACGGAGTCTTGGAGGCACTAGGGCTGCTGATGTGGAGTCGGACGGCAGGGTCAGAGCTGCAGAGTCCAGCAGCGGTAAAAGGGAGGAGCCCGGTGCAGACAAACAGAGCAGATGGACGGACAGCAAGCACACACAGGTGAACAGGAGAGAGGCAACAGCAATTGGAGTTGGCCACATCCAAACCAGGAGCCAAGGCAGATCAAAGCACCCGAGGCAGCCAGGTCTTCTGCCTGTGGCCCCTTGATGCACAACATATTGGTGGTCAGTAACAGACTAATGGGTCTTCACCACTGCAGCACTGGCTTTCCATCTCTTCATGGAGCCCAGATGATGGGGCTGGAGCCTCTCATCTCTTTGGGGTGACTACTGAATTCTCAGAAATGTTTTTTTCCTGAGTATATCAATATGCTCATGTGTCCCAGTTACCCAATACATTTGTGAATAGGACCCATTCTATTCCCAGTAACAAGTTAATTATCAGTCTGTGCTGCATGAACAGTGCTGGCCGTTCTTGTATCAACTCAGATATAGAGCCATCTTCCATCTTCAAAATGCAGTCAAATGCTGCTTGTAAAATGGTATCACTCACAGGAAGGCGAAGTCTGAAAAACCAACATTTTACGTAATAATGCAACAACTTAGGGTAAGGTACAGCCTGCTCTCAACAATGCCTCTTCAGCTCAGTGGAATGGGGTAGTGGAAATCCGACTTTTGCTAACATGTATATTGTGGGCCCAATAGACCAAGCTAAGAAAATAAAACTGTCCTAGTCAGGGTTACACTTGCTATGATGAAACACCATGACCAAAGCAACTTTGAGAGGGAAGGGTTTGTGTGGCTTATGTTTTCATAGCACTGTTCATCACAAGAGCAGTCAGAACAAAAACTCAAACAAGGCAGGAACCTGGAGGCAGGAGCTGATGCAGAGGCCATGGAGCAATGCTGCTCACTGGCTTGCTCATCATGGTTTGCTCAGCCTGCTTTCTTATAGAACCCAGGACATCAACAGCCCAGGGGAGGACCCACCCATAATAAGCTGGGATCACCAATGCTCCAGTTTTTTTTTAATAATTTCTTTTTTTAATTACTTATTTTTATTTTAAGTGCACTGGTGTTTTGCCTGCATGTATGGCTCTGTGAGGATGCTGGATCTCCTGAAACTGGAGTTACAGACAGTTGTGAGTGCTGGGAATTGAACCTAGGTCCTCTAGAAGAGCAGCTAATGCTCATAACCACTGAGCCATTCATCCTGAGTGAGGTAAACCAGACCCAGAAAGACAAATATGGTATGTACTCACTCATAAGTGGATAGTAGATATAAAGCAAAGGATAACCAGGCTACAATCCACAGCCCTAGAGAAACTAGATAACAAGGGGAACCCTAAGAGGGTTCCCTAAGAACACATGGATTGCCCTCGGAAGGGAAAATAGATGAGATTTCCTGGGTAAACTGGGAGGGAGGAGTGGGAAATGGGAACAAGAGGGATCTGGGTGGCCAATGGTTGGGGGCGGGATGTAAGGGGAGCGTAATGAAAGAGATGTCTTGATAGAGGGGCCATTGTGGAGTTAGGGAGAAACCTGGTACCAGGGAAAATCTCAGAAATCCACAGGATGACCCCAGCTAAGACTCCTAGCAATAGTGGAGAGGGTGACTGAACTGGTCCTCTCCTATAATCAGACTGGTAACTACCCTGATTGTCATCAGAGAGCCTTCATCCAGCAACTGATGGAAGCAGATGAAGAGATCCACAGCCAAGCATTGGCTGAGCTCTGGGAGTCCTGTTGAAGAGAGGAAGGAGGGATTATATAAGCAAAGGGGGTCAAGATCATGACAGGGAAACCCACCGAGACAGCTGGCCTGAGCTAGTGGGAGCTCATGGACTCTAGACCAACAGCTAGAGATCCTGCATGGGACCGACCTAGGCCTTCTGCGTGTAGGTGACAGTTGTGTACCTTGGTCTGTTTGTGCGGCCCCTCGCAGTGGGATCAGGATCTGTCCCTGGTGCATTAGCTGGCTTTTTGGAACCTACTCAGCCTTGATGCAGGGGGGAGGAGCTTAGTCCTGCCTCAACTTGATAGCCATCATATCACATGGGAGGCCGTATCCTTTCTGAAGAGTGGATGGGGGGGACAGAAAGGAGGTAAGGGGAGGAACGGGAGGAGAGGAGGGAGGGGAAACTGTGGTTGGTATGTAAAATAAATTTTAAAAAATTAATAAAAGAAAAAAGAAAATGCTCTACTGGGTTGCCTATAGCCCAGTCTTATGGAAACGTTTTCTCAATTGAGGCTCCCTCCTCTCCAATGACTCTAGCTTGTGTCAAGCAGAGTTGACATAAAACTAGCCAATAACACAAACACAGACACACACACACACACACACACACACACACATACTCCACACACACATAAACACACACACACACACACACACACACACACATATCAGATAAAGAAATAAAAATATTCTGCATGGAACCTTCTCCAAAATTTACCATATACTCGGCCACAAGGCAAGTCTCAACAGATACAAAGGAATTAAAATAACTCCCTGTATCTTATCAGACCATCATAGACTAAAGCTGGATTTCAACAACAACAGAAAGTCTACAAACACATGGAAATGGAACAACTCTCTACTGAGTTACCACTGAGTGAAGGAAGAAATAAAGAAGGAAGTTAAAGACTTCCTAAAATTCAATGAAAACGAATGCATAACATACCCAGACTTATGGGACACAGTGAAAGTGTTGCTAAGAGGAGAGTTCATAGCACTGTGGGCCTTTTAGAGAGAGCTCATACTAGTGACTTAATAGCACACCTGTAAGAAATTCAAATATTCCAAAGGAAAATACTCATCGAATGCAAAGAGAAAGTATAAATATTTTTTAAAAATCAATAATACACACAAATAAATGGGAGATTGAGAAGAATCGTGAATTCAGGCCAGGCTGGACTACACAACTAAACTCTAATTTAAAAAAGAAAAGAAAAGAGAGGGGAGGAAAGAAGGAAAAATTCGGTTATTATGGTCAGAGTTGTGCTCTCTCAGCCTTAATAAAGCTGGTACTCCAATTCTCAGTGAGCTAAAGAGAAAAATGAATAGAGAAAAGTGTATTCATTGTGAAGGAGTACAAACAGACCTAGTAACCACCCAGTCTGCTTCCCAGTCCTAACATGAGGATAAGGTTTAAACAGCAAAACTAAGCAGTCCCTATGCAAAGATACAAAGAGAGTAAATTAAAAGATTTTTAAAAGATTGCACAAGCCATGACCATAATAAAGCTAAAGCAACAATAATATATACATATATATGTATATATATATGTATATGTATATATATATATAATGTAAACAAAAATGTTAGTAGAGAAAAATAAGGCTATTTTACAATCAAAAGGATAACCCATTGGGAAAGTATAAGAATTAAACATATTCAGCTGCCAATCCATGAAACCCCATGATGAATACCTTCCAACACTGACACTCAGTTGGCAACAGTAATACTACGCTGACTAGTCTTATGTCAACTTGACACAAGCTAGAGTCATCTGAAGGGAGGAAACCTCAATTGAGAAAATGCCTCCACAAGATCCAGCTGTAGAGAGGCCTGTAAGCCATTTTCTTAATTAGTGATTGATGGGAGACAGCCTAGCCCATTGTGAATGGTACCATCCCTGGGCTGGTGGTCCTGGGTTCTACAAGAAAACAGGCTGAGCAAGCCATGGGAAGCAAGCCAGTAAGCAGCACTCCTCCACGTCCTCTGCTTCAGCTCCTGCCTCCAGGTTCCTGCCTCCAGGTTCCTGCCTTGAGTTCCTGTCCTGATTTCTTTCGGGGATGAACAGAAATATGGATGTATAAGCCAAATAACCCTTGCCTTCCCAACTTCTTTTTGGCCATGGTGTTTTGTTGCAGGAATGGACACCCTAAGACAAAGGCCTTCGATAAAGTCACATTAGGCAAATCAACATGGAAAGTCTTGAAAAGTGTTTTAAGTCACATAAGCTTTATTGAATGTGTCAACCAACAATAGCAAAATATAAATGGAAAATCCTCCAAGGCAGACCATAAATGATGCCATAAAATAAGACTGTGTAGAAAAAAGATTGAAAATGGCCGTGGCTGTGAGCACACACGGGGCCACAGGCCACTCAGGAGTCTGGGAGACGTGTGGAGGACTCAAGGGGAGACAGGGCTGTAGCATGAATCTTAAAGGTCTTATTAATAAAAACAAACCTGGAGCCAGGTACTGGGGTGAATGCTGGAAGATCAGAGAAGCAGAACAAGCCACAGCCACCTCATTTTGCCAGTTCCTCAGCTGATCCTGACTCTGAACAACCACAAGGTATCTGAGACGAAGAAGCATGGTTCACTTTCTGGATTCAGTCTCCTCTGAAGACTTCCACAGCCCGTGCTGCCACCAGAGGCCAAGCTGATGTCCACGGTCTGCACTGCCACTGGGAGCCATTTACTGTCTGTGATCAGTGCTGTGCAGCAGGCCCTGTTGACATCTGTGGTCCATGTTGCTGCCAATGGAAACCATGTTGATGTCCATGACCAGTGCTGCTGCTAGGGACCAGGTTGATGCCTGTGATGTGAGCTGCCACTGGAAAACTTGTTGGCATCCACCGTCTGTTTTGCCACTGGATACTGTGTGGAAGTTCATGATCTGTGCTGCCGCTAGGCTGGCTGCCACGGGCAGGGAAGCTTCTTTTGCAGTGGTGTCGATGACTGCAGACTCAGAACTGAGAATGAGAGACATTGAAGGCCAAGAAAAAGGAACATTCCAGACAGTAAGCTATTGAAGAGAGTCCTTAAAATTTGCGATGAAAATGCTGAAGTGTAGCCCATCAGTCCGTAGCTTCTGGAGGGGTTTGGGGGTGAGGGGCGAGTTTTCTTTAAGGGGTTGGGCACTGGGAGTTTGACCATGCTCCAGTGAGTATATGGGCAACACAAATTTGGCTCGATATTATTTTCGGTTTGTTTTTTTTTTTTTTTTGGTTTGGTTTTATTTGGGGGGTTCCAAAGCGGGGGTGGACATCAGAGGAATGGGACATGAGTGTGATGAAATTTCTAAATTAATAGAAATATAATGTTGGAGAAAATATCATTAAATTTTGAAGGACTCAAATTGTAGTAAGAATGTTCTCTCTTCAGAATAGAAATTAGATGTAGCTGGGTCTGTTTGAGGGGCCCCTGGCAGTGTGATCAGGATCTATCCCTGGTGCATGAGCTGCCTTTCTGGATCCCATTACCTACAGTCGGACTCCTTGCTCACCCTTGATGCAGGGGAGAGGGGCTTGGTCCTGCCTCAAAAGAATGTTACTAGGCTTTTGCTGTGCCCCCATGGGAGGACTTACCCTTTTGAAGGAGGGGATGGGGGGAAGGTGGGGGGGAGCGAGAGGAGGGATGAGAGGGGGATTTGTGGTTGGTATGTAAAAATGGATAAAAAAATTTTTTTTGGTTTTTCGAGACAGGGTTTCTCTGTGTAGCTTTGCGCCTTTCCTGAAATTCACTTGGTAACCCAGGCTGGCCTTGAACTCACAGAGATCAGCCTGGCTCTGCCTCCCGAGTGCTGGGATTAAAGGCGTGCACCACCACTGCCTGGCTGAATAAAAGTATTTTTAAATAAAAAAAAAAAACTTAAAAAATAGAAATTATAGCAGAAAGGTAGAAATTTCAGAAATATGTAAAAATTGAAATATATACTACTAAAAAAGAAACCAATGAATCAAGAAAATCAATTAGTAGGGAACTTGAAGTTACTTTAAGATGAAATCACGGGCAATACACAAATATCTAAGTGCTGTGAAATGTCTTTCTGTATGCTGTGAATATATGCTGTTCCCATTGCTTAGTAAATAAAGCTGCATTGGCCTATGGCAGGACAGGATGGAGCCAGGCAGGAAAATCCAAGGAGAAAGGAGAGTAGGGGGAGACTCTGAACTGCAGTCCAAGGAGCAACGTGTAATGGGACGCAGATAAAGCCAAGGAACTCATAGCAATACGTAGATCAATAGAAATGGGTTCATTTAAGATGAAGGAGCTAGCTGGCAAGAGGCCTGCCATAGGCCACACAGTTGGTCATTAACATAAGCCTCTGAGTGGTTATTTTATAAGCAACTATGGGACTGCAGGGCTGGGAGGGGCCAGAAAAACTTCTGCTACACATAAGGGACTTGGCTAATGTATTGCTGAAATATCAATGTGAGTCTTTATTCCTGTTGAACAATTTTTAAGCATCAGTTACAGAAATTATAGATGCTGGATAAATGATGTTTATGATAAAAAAACATTTTGGTTTCTATCATATATATATATATATATATATATATATATATATATATATATATATAAAATCTATCAAAACAAATTCAAAAATGGAAAACTAGAAATGAACTATGGCAAGGAAATTAAGTTAACAACTTAAATTCCCACAATGAACAAAGTCAAGCCCTGCATGGCTTCATTAATTATGTAAAAATGTAAAGAAAATGACAATTCTTCAAAAGGTTTCTAACAAGAAAAGAGCAGGTTCGGGAAGGGAATGCTTCTTGGTTGACCCTGCAGTGTCCAGCGTAACCTCAATACCTACAAGAAGCAAAATCATCACAGGGAGGGTACCTGCAGAGCCATGCCTCGTGGACACATAGACACAAATCCCTAACCATAATCATCCCTCTGTATCCTCAGGGAACTGTTCCAGAAGTCCATGTGCACACCAAAACCACCTATGTAAGTGCCCTGGGATTTACATATCACTACCCACAGCCTCTCAGATACTTTAAATCATTCCTAGGTAGCTTACACCACATACAATATAAATATAATGTAAGTGGCTATTACAGCACATTATTCAGAATCTCTATATGTTCAATATAAACACATTTTCCCCAGTATTTTCATCAACACTTGCTTAAATCTATAACACAGAACCTTAGGACATGGAGAGCTGACATTGCTTATATGTATTCGCAGCATGTAAAAAGTATTATACACCATGACCAAGGGGAATTTATTCCAGAAACACCAGATTGATTCATCATACTAAAACCCGATATAATATACCATAATAATAGAACAAGGGATGAAGCACATGTCTTCTCAGTAGATGGAGAAGACATCACAAAATCCAACATTCCCTTCTTGACAAAAAGCATACAAAATAGAAACACAAGGGGACTTGACCCACTAAGAAGAGTCTTGAGAATCCTATAGCTAAGACCATACATAACAGTAAAGACTAAAATTCTCTTTTTATGATCAGGAAAAAAGGGGAAAGCAATTTGCTGCTATACTTTCATTATTAGACAATACTGTAGGAGTTATAACTTGGAGAATCACTTATGGAAATGTAACATCAGTGAACAAAACTATCTTCATTTGAGGCAGATGATACCACCTTGTATATAGAGGCTCTTCATGAATCCACTAAACAACTGTACAACAAACAAATGCTGAAAAGATGCAGGGAGAAAGTTCAAAACACAAAAGTCACATGAGAAATGAACAATTCAAAAATATAATTATGAAAATATTGCATAAATCTATATTTTAAAGGAGTATATTTAGTCAAAGTTTAATACATACTCTTGAAAAAACATACAAAAAGTTCTAGCTCCTAAGGGTCTTACCTTCACATTACATACGGTACCTGTTTCCCTCAGGACACATTCATAGCCATCTTTCTACATAGCCTCAGTTTCCAGTATCATCATTAGCATGTAAGCATGCTGCGTCAACTGCCACCATTAAATCAACCCCCTCTTGTGGTGGTATTGTGTTCCCCAAAATATTGTGCACCCTAATAAACTTATCTGGGGTCAGAGACAGAACAGCCACTAGATACAAAGGCTAGAAAATGGTGGCACTCACACCTTTAATCCTAGCATTCCAGAGGTAGAAATCCCTCTGGATCTCAGTGAGTTCAAGGCCACATTGGAAACAGCCAGGCATGGTGACTCATGCCTTTAATCCCAGAAGTGAGCCTTTAATCCCAGGGAGTGATGGCAAAAACAGAAAGATATATAAGGCGTGAAGACCTGAAACTAGAAGCTTTTGGTTGGTTAAGCTTTCAGGCTTTGGAGCAGCAGTTCAGCTGAGATTCATTCTGGATGAGGGCTCAGAGGTTTCCAGTATGAGGAAACAGGATCAGCTGAGGAATTGGCAAGGTGAGGAGGCTGTGGCTTGTTCTGCTCCTCTGATCTTCCAGCATTCACCCCAATACCTGGCCTCAGGTTTGATTCTATTAATAAGACTCTTTAAGAGTTTGAACATGAACCAAACCCCAACACTCGTGAGTTGAAATTTGGGTCCTCAGTACAACACTGTCCATAAAGGGAACCTTGAGAGGTAACTTGATCATGAAGGCTCTAACTCTGATCTATTAATTAATTCACATCTGAATGGAGCGCTAGGAGATAGGATCTATTTATAGGAAGTGGGTCATATGAGGGCATGCCCTTGAGTGGCATGTCTCATTCTTCATACCCTTGTTCTCTATCTCTTCATTCAGCCACTCACAAAGTCAAGTGACAGGGCTCTATATCCCAGCCCATCCCACAAGATGCTTTAGGCTGCGTTACCAGAGGCAAGGCCCAATCTAAGGACCCAAGGTAAGACCAACTGCCCATTAACACTCCTTAAAGTTTGTCCACCAGGCCAAGACTGTGCCCCACCCCAGGGGCCCTATATTCTGACAAACAACTTTAGAAGAAAACCTCTGCCTTACTGGAGGCCAGGCCATATCTAGGGACCCAGAGTAAAACACTGCCCACAGCCATCCAAAACTCCCTAAAGATTTATACCAAGCAGGTACTCAGAACTCCAGCAGCCACACAGGCACTTGGAACTGCAGGAAGACCAAAACCCCAGAGGTCTTGCAGACCACAAAAAACCCACTAGGGACACTCTACTTGACCTGAAGACTTGCTAGTCAACAAAACCCCTGACTACTTAAGCCAGAAGACCAAAGAGGAAACAGAAACTGAAAGGGAAAGACACCCCTCCTCCCCCGCCCCACTAAGGTATATGCTGACCAGCAGTTTTAGAACTGACCAGAAGTTAAACTCATGGGAAAAAATAAGGCTGAAACAATAAATCTATATATCCTGGCCTTGGCAAAACAAGATATGGGGAGTAATGGGCTCAACTGACTAGAAGTTGAACTCAGGGGAGAGTAGGACTGGAACAATAAATCCAAATGTATATATCCTGGGTTCAACAAAAGCAGGGCATAGGGAATAAAAATTTATGTCTCTGTAGATCTCCTGAATCCTGTTAGTCATCAGTAACCTCATGCTTATAGTTCAGCCAGTAACTTCAAAGAACTGCCTCACCCCAGCCCCCTTGTCCAATCCCAAACTGCATGTAAACCTTTCCTATGTAAACCCCTTAAAGTGAGTGCTCAAGGCCATCCTCCTCCACCCGCTGTGTGGGATGTTGGAAGAGCTCTGGGCTTGCTTTGTTATTTAACAAACCCTCTGTGTGCTTGCATCGGTATTGTCTCTGTGGTGGTCTTGCTTGGGGGTCTTGTGATTCCGGCACAACAAAACCAAGGAAGCAACACCCATTCAACAAAGATCCGCCTGCCTCTGCCTCCCAAATTCTGGGATTAAAGCTATGTGCCACCACTGCCTAGCTGACATTGTAATACTTAACATCTATGCTCCAAACGCAGGCATCCATGTTTGTAAAAGAAACATTACTAAAGCTTAAATTACACATGAACCTCACAAATTAATTGTGGGAGACTTTAATACCCACTTTCACCAATGGATAGGTCATCCAGACAGAAACTAAACAGAGAAATAATGGCACTAACAAATGTTATGACTCAATGGATCTAACATATATCTACAGAACACTTCACCCAAACACAAAAGAATATACCTTCTTCTCAGCACCTCACAGAACATTCTCCAAAATTGATTTTGTACTCGCTCAAAAGACAAGTCTCAAAAGATACAAGAAAATTGAAATAACTCCTGTATCCTATCAGACCACCATGGATTAAAGCTAGATTTCAACAACAGCAGAAATAAATAACAGCCTACAAATTCATGGAAATAGCACAACTCACTACTGAATCAATGCTAGGTCAAGGAAAAAAATAAAGAGAGAAATTAAAGACTTCTGAGAATTAAATGAAAATGAATGGACAACATATCCAAATTTATGGGAGACTACAAAAGCAAAGCTAAGAGGAAAGTTCATAGCACTAAGTGTCTTCAGAAAGAATCTGGAGAGAGTTCATACTAGAGACTTAACAATACACCTGAAAGCTATAGAAAAAAGGAAGCAAATACACACAAGAGTAGACAGCAGGAAATAATCAAATTGAGAGCTGAAATCAATAAAAAAGAAACAGAACAATACAAAGAATCAATGAAACAAAGAGTTGGTTCTTTGAGAAAATCAACAAAATAGACAAACCTATTGATGTAACCAACCGTCTTATTAAATAAGAAACACAGAAACAATGTAAAAGAGAAAGCCGAGAGGTCAGAGCTCAGAGCTAAAATCTCACCCTTCCTCCTGCTGTCCCAGCTTCGCGAAAAAAGAGACCTACTTCCTGTCGGTTCGTTTTTTTATAGTATGTTGTTCTGCCTTCTCATTGGTTGTAAACCCAAACACATGACTGCCTCGTCACTGTCTGAATGTACAGCCCCCTAGGTCTTAAAGGCATATGTCTCCAATGCTGGCTATATCCCTGAACACACAGAGATCTTATGGGATTAAAGGCGTGTGCCACCATCGCCACACTCTTGCTATGGCTCTAATAGCTCTGACACTGAACACACAGATATCTATGGGATTAAAGGCGTGTGCCACCACCGCCACACTCTTGCTATGGCTCTAATAGCTCTGACCCCCAGACAACTTTATTTATTAACATACAATCAAAATAATAATTCAGTACAATTAGATTACCACCACACAAATCCTTATCAAACCAACTAAAAGGCAGAAAGAGAATATTCAAATTAACAAAATCAGAGAAGAAAAGGGGAATATAACAACAGACACTGAGAAAATTCAAAGAACCATTAAGCCATACTTCAAAAAACTGTACTTCATAAAATGGGAAAATCTAAAAGAAATAAACAATTTTCTTGATAGATACCACTTACCAAAGTTAAGTCAAGATCAGATAAACAATTTAGACCTATAACTCCTAAGGAAATAGAACCTGTCATTAAAAGTCTCCAAACCAAAAGAAGCCCAGAGCCTGGTGGTTTTAATACAGAATTCTAATAGACTTTCAAAGAAGAGCTAATGCCAATACTCCTCAAACTATTGCATATAGTAGAAACAGAAGGAACACTGCCAAATTCATTTTATGAAGCCACAGTTATTCTGATATCCAAACCACACAAAGACTCAACAAAGAAAGCGAATTACAGACAAATCTCACTCATGGACTTTGATACAAAAACACTCAATAAAATACTCGCAAACCAAACCCAAGAACACATCAAAAAGATCATCTACCATAATCAGGTAGGCTTTATCCCATAGATACAGGAATGGTTCAACAAATGAAAACCTGTCAATGTAATCCACCATATAAACAAACTGAAAAAAAAAAAAAAATACGTGATCATCTCATTAGATGCAGAAAAAGCCTTTGACAAAATCCAACACACCTTCATGATAAAAGTCTTGGAAAGATCAGGAATACAAGGAACATACCTAAACATAACAAAGGTGATATGTAGCAAGCCAATAGCCAACATCTAATTAAATGGAGAGAAACTCAAAGCAATTCCATTAAAATCAGAAACAAGACAAAGCTGTCCGCTCTCTCCATATCTATTCAATATAGGTCTAGCTAGAGCAACAAGACAACAAAAGGAGATCAAGGGTACACAAATTGTAAAGGAAAACGGCAAAGTATTGCTATTTGCAGATGATCTGATAGTATACATAAGTGACCCCAAAAATTCTACCAGAGAACTCCTACAGATGATAAACACCTTCACTGAAGTGGCTGAATACAAAATTAACTCAAAAAAATTCAGTAGCCCTCCTATATACAAATGATAAGCAGACTGAGAAAGAAACTAGGGAAATAACACCCTTCACAATAGCCACAAATAATATAAAATATCTTGATGTAACTCTTAACCAAGCAAGTGAAAGACCTGTATGGAAAGAACTTCATTCAAGTCTTTGAAGAAAGAAATTGAAGAAGATACCAGAAAATGGAAAGATCTTCCATGTTCATGGATCAGTAGGATTAACATAGTAAAAATGGCCATCTTAGCAAAGGCAATTTACATATTAAATACAATTCACATCAAAATTCTAACACAATTATAGAACTTGAAAGAACAATGCTTAACTTTATATGGGGGAAAAAACGGGATCGCTAAAACGATCCTGTACAATAAAAGAACTTCTTTTATTAAAAAGTAACATCATCTTAAAAGGTAACATCATCCCTGATTTCAAAATGTACAACAAATCTGTAGTAATAAAAACTGCATGATATTGGCATAAAAACAGACAGGCTGATCAATGCAACTGAATCAAAGACCAACATAAATCCACATAACTATGGACACCTGATTTTTTATGAAAAAGCCAGAAATATACAAGCAAAAAAAAAAAAAACATGTTCAACTGAATGTCAGCATGTAGAAGAATACAACTCAACCCATATCTATCATCCTTCACCAAACTGAAATTCAAGTGGATCAAAGACTTCAAAATAATACCAGATACATTGAAACTGATTAAAAAGAAAGTAGGGAATAGCCTTGAATGCATTGGCACAGGAGACAACTTCCTAACAGAACACCAATCATGCAGACAATAAGTTCAAAAACGAATAAATGGGACCTCATGAAACTGAAAAGCTGCTGTAAGGCAAAGGACACTGTCAAAAGGACAAAACAGTCGCCTACAGAACGGGAAAAGATCTTCACCAACCCTACATCTGACAGAGGGCTGATTTTCCAAAATATATGAAGAACTCAAGAAACTAGACATCAACAAACCAAATAATCCAATTTAAAATGGGGTACAGATCTAAACAGAGAATTCTCAAAGAGGAATCTCAAATGGCTGAGAAACAAATAAATGTTCAACATCCTTAGCCATCAGGGAAATGCAAATCAAAACAACTTGATATTCCATCTTATACCGGTCAGATGGCTAAGATCAAAACACAAGGGATGCTCATGCTAGCAAGAAAGTGGAGCAAAGGGAACATTCCTCCATTGCTGTTGGGGGTATAAACTTGTACAGTCAATTTGGAAGTCAATATGGTGGTTTTCAGAAAATTAGGAATTTATCTACCTCAAGACCCAGATATAGCATTTCTAGGCATACACCCAAGGACACTCTACCATACTAAAAGGACACTGGCTCAACTATGTTCATATCAGCATTATTCATAATAATAGCAAGAAACTGGAAACACCTAGATGTCCATCAACTGAAGAATGGATAAAGAAAATATGGTACAATTACACAATGGAGTATGACTCAGCTCTTAAAAACAATGACATCATAAAATATGCAGGTAAATGGATGGAACTAGGAAAGATCATGCTGAGTGAGGTAACCTAGACCCAGAAAGACAAATACAGTATGTATTCACTTATAAATGCATATTAGTCATAAAGTAAAGGATAACTGCTGTGGGATAATGCTTTTTGTACACTGGTTTAATAAAACACTGGCCAGTAGCCAGGGAGAAAGTATAGGTAGGACAAGCAGATGAGGAGAATTCTGGGAAGAAGAAGGCTGAGTCAAGAGACGCCAGCTTGCCATCCAGGGAGCAGCATGTAATGACACACAGGTAAAGCCATGAAATACGTGGCAACATATAGATTAACAGAAATGGGCTGAGTTTAAGTGTAAGAGCTAGTCAGTAGTTAGCCTGAGCTAATAGCCAAGCAGTTTTAATTAATATAAGCCTCTGTGTGTTTACTTAGGTCTGATCAGTTAAGGACCAGGTGGGACACAGAAAAACTTGCAGCCACAAATGGTGCCAAAACATAGGGCAAGAGTTTCCACCTAAAACCTGAGAAAGTTAAAAAAAAAAAAAAAAAAAAAAAAATCTAAAATGCAGCTAAAAACAGCTTCCTGGTTGTCTCTCTCAGGCCAGCCACAGCCTGCAGGCTTGAGCTACTCTATGGCAGGTTCTTGGCATGCAGGCTTGACCTGCAGCATGGCAGGAATGAGACGTCTCTAAGCCTCACGCTATGCTTCATGGTGGATTTAGCCTTTGCTAGTACAGACGGGGGGAAAAAAGAGGTTTCTGGCTAGATAGAAGCATAGACCCACTGCTTCACAGACTCAGCCATGAGCATGGTTCCCCCAGAGCTGGCAGTAAATGTAGTTCCACCACGTTGGAAAGCTGAGATGGGCAGAGTCAGCAGCCAAGGCTATCACTGCAGCTTAAAGCAATAGATTCACAGTAAAGCAGATTCAGATGGAATAAGACTTTAAAAGGTTTAGAGTATATATAAAAATATATGTAGGCTTGGAAGATAAAGGAAAAGAAATATAGACAGTTATATAAAGAAATAGAAAGTTTTAAAAAATAAAGTATTTAAAGAAAAAGAAAAAAGAGAAAGTAAAGGTAATATAAAAAATAAGCCACATAAAGATGGAAATCACATACAGAGTATGAATTATATTGTCTTTGGGATTTTTAACTGCAGAGAGACACTTGATTATAAAGGCTACTCAGTTAAACCAATATGTTTATTTTAAAGATATCTTAACTTCAAAATTCAGATCTTTGCTTTAGAAAGGAGGCTCTGCTTTTGTTTCCACAGGAAGCAAGAGGCTAATGGATTTGTTCCAGGTTAAGATGGATCAGATTTGATCAAGCCAGACCTCCTGAACCTTAACAGATGGTACCTATCAATAAAGGTTATAGCCAATCTTCCCAGGACTTGACCATTATCTCGAATGTTCTCAGGATCCCCATAAGACTACTAGCACCCCCTATCAGCAGGAAGTAGCCTAGAACACTACACCCACATTCACAAAAAATGGATTATGGATACTTATCTTTGTTTAGGTTGTTTGTTACAAATTGTTACTGGTCATAGTTAACATCTTTCTAAAAGAAGAAAGGGGGATATGATATGGAAATATAGGATATAGACATGATAGGATAAAAGGGTGGATTGTTGAACCTACTTTTAAAGAGCAACTTGTTTAAAATGTTTTACTTTGGTATAGATTTTAGCTTATTGATACAAATTTAAAGTTAATTTTGTTATACTGTATGTATATTCTACTCTTGTTTAACATATTATATTTGTGTAGCTCATTTAAATTGTAATGAATAACTAAGAAACACCAATCAAAAATTAGTCTTCTATGATAGTCAAACTTAAAGTCATGTTAAGTTTTCTAAATATACTTAAATATAATTCAATTAGGTAGGTAATCTTCAAACACTTCAAAAACCTACAGAATGTGGCATTTAAAATGTTTTAATAACTTTGACTTTCTGGACATTGAGACATGTCTGCTCCTGGCAGCACCAACCTACTTCAGAGAAGATAATAGGCATTGAAGAAACTCATTATGGAGTTTGCTGTCTTTGTGGCAAAAGTTAGCCACTGGGCAAAAAAGTGCCTGAACAATTACCCAAAGTTCCTCTGTAATGTTCTGGTCAACTCTGGATTTGTTCATCCAATTGCCTGTTGAATATCTCCACTTACCTTCACTGAGTTCAAAATAAACATCTCAACTATTACATTAAAGTCAGCTTTAGTCTTGTCTATGCTATATACCACACAGTACTCTTACAGACATCCCCATGTACAAGAATGCTAACTGTATTATTCTAGTCAATCTTGTTCAGTATCTTAAAAGTCATTCTTGATTTCTCCCATGCTCATAACGACTGCTCAACCTATCAGTTAACTCTGACAATGGCAAAACATCTGAAATCTGCCTACTTTTCATCACTTCCATCACGGTCGCCTCCATATCACTATTTAATACACATGCTCTCCTTCCCTGAGGCCTTCCAGGAACTTCCCCAGTGGTTGTCCCTTGAGCATCTGTAGTAGCAAGGACTTAGAAAGTAAATCTCATTTGTAAAATAAATGAGTTGTGATATTATAGTAGTGATTATGAATGAAATTATAACTATACAGACTTATATGAAATAATTTCCCTAAATACAATGTTCAAAAGAGTCAAAATAGATGCAAAACGGAAGTCATGCATATATAACCAATAATTATCCTAGATGTGCATGTAACATAACTAAAGAGAAAAGTCAGAGAATAATAAAGTTTACATTATGTTGATCCATTTGGTAGAAAAGGAGACTGGGTAAAATTGGGGAAGAAACAATTTTAAAATCAGTGGTAAGCTTGCCATACTAGATGGTAGATGTTAGTGTCCAATATACTCCACATAGTATCAACACATACAGAACAATTTCAAAAATGAGTATTGGGAGCCCTTCTCTCTTAACTACTGAACACTAGCTCTTTGGGAGCAGAATTCATCCACATTTTAAATACCATTAGAGTGGTATGGGTAAATTAAAGAATTGCTAGATCTTGTCTCTGTATGCCTCAAAAATCAGTAAGAATATTAGTGCATGGTGACAGCAGCTTCAAAGGTATCATTAAACAAGACTCTTAAAAAGGGATCCTGAATGAAGGCTTCTGCCGGGCCTTCTGCCATCACTCACAACTCATCTTACAACAGCAGACGCAGAAGCAAGATGCTAAAGCTAGAGACCCCTATTCCAGGGCTGTGTCTGCTAACAGACCTCTGTACGGAGCCACGTGTGCAATGAATCCTTATTTATGGGATGTTTTCTGAAATAAAAGTGTCATAAATATGACACAAGTATGGACATAGCCAGTTCCCTCTAAATCATGAGCTCTCTGGGAAGCTCTTCGATAAAGCATCATCCCCATATTATCAAATGTTCTTAGGAGTTAGCCTAATGAACTCCAAATGAAACAAAACAGCATGGCACTATTGTGGTGATCCGCCTCTCATTGGTTAAAGTATTTACATGGGTCCATGCACAGTGGTCATCCCTGACACAAATCATACAGTGCAGAATCACAAACACCACTTCTCTTTACTGTTTTTAATAACAGGATTAAAACTGGGCATGGTGGTGAGAGCCTATAATTCCAGTACCCAGGACTCAGGTAGGTCACTGTGAGTTTCAAGGCAGCCTGAGCTATATAGAAAGGCCCTATTTTTAATAAGCTAAAAAACAAAACAAAACAAAAATGGGTTTACTTTATGAGCTACTCCTAGGGTAGTACTAACATCTACTCCTTCTCAGGCACCTGCATTGCTCTAATTTGCTTTCTGTTGCTGTGATAAACACCAAGAACAAAAGCAACTTGAAAAGGTTAAGGATGTATTTCATCCTTCAGTTTACAGTCTATCATGAAGAGAAATCAGAGCAGGATCTCAAGGCAAGAACCTGGAGACAAGAACTGAAACAGAAGCCATGGAGGAAATCAGCTTACTAGCTTGCTCTCCAGGAATTTCCTATCTTACTTTTTTAATGATTTTTTTAAAGATTATAGTACAATTACATCATTCCCTCCTTCCTTTTCCTCCCTCCAAACCCTCCCCTGCACCCTCACCTCCTTGCCCCCTTTCAACTCATGGCCTCTTTTGCTTTCATTGTTATTGGTAATGTGCATGTGTGTGTTTGCACCTGTACACATTTTTTATATATACCCCCAAGATCACCTGCCTGGAGGTGGCACTGCCCATTGTAGTCTGGACCTTCCCATACCTATCATCAATCAAGAAAACCCCAATAGATCTGTTTACAGAACTACCGTGAAAGTTGAATATCTAATTTCTGATGGAGACCAACTTGCTAGAGGTACTTTCTTGCTTCACCCTAGCTTATGTCAAATTAACCAGCATATGATTATAGATAACTAGACAATGCACAGTAGAAATACTTCTTCTTGATGGACATAAGCCCCTTGAGACTCAGAACTATCAAGTAAAGTAACACAAGCAACTGTGAGAACCCTGCATCACCAGCTGCATCCATCTGAAGGACAGACAGCATCTGTGGTCCTCAGGCTGCAGATTGGCTCGGGCCTGTGTTACTGTAGTACTCAGAAGTTGTGGAGGATGACAGTCAGGAGATGAAAGAAGAGGGGAAGAGGAGGAGGAAGGAAGGAAGGAAGGAAGGAAGGAAGGAAGGAAGGAAGGAAGGAAGGAAGGAAGGAAGGAAGGAAGGAAGGAAGGAAGGAAAAGCTCCAGTGAGGAACCCTGCAGGAGAAATTCTTCCCCAAAATGCACAAAAGTCAAGCTGAAAAAGGAAAGTCTTACAACATCAATGCCAAGATCAAAATGTGAAGTACCTTTCATAAAAACAGGGGGAGATCCTAAAACACCAAAAGAACTTTGTAATGGTTCACTTTCATTGTCAACTTGATAGAATCTAGAAAACACCATGTAAACACCTCTGTGTATACCTGTGTTATGTTTACAGAAAGGTTTAAGAGGTCAGAGAAGACCCATCATGAGTGTGTGTATATGAGAGAGACAGAGGCAAAGAGAGACAGAACCTTATTCTGTTACCCTATAAAACACCACTAAACTAGATGTGCAACAAAGGTCATGAAAGGAACTCCATGTCATTGGCTAAACTTAAACTCCTGGAAAGAAAATATCCACCTTATTTCTAGTATTACCAAATATTTCATCTGTGTGTTAATAAACCTTATTTCACTGAATCACTAGAGAGAATCATCCATCCTTGACATACTTCTCCCAACCTCATCTGGAGTCAGAGCATAGGACAGATACACAAAGGCTCTCGGAGCAGTAAGTAGCTTCTGCAGTATGACCAAACACAGTTTCATCTGTTCCCATGGAGTGGTTCTGTTTTTTAAAACTCACTGTTTTACAAAAGAATCCCTTCATTAGCTCTAGATTTAAAGCAATACCAAGGTTGTTCCTTCATCTAGGAAGGATCATTATGTCACCTACACACAAATAAGACAGATTTCTAGCACCCTGATCACAATCAAATACAAGTAATTAGTCACATTAATTCTGCTTAAAAGTCAAATTTTCAGCTACAGACTAAATCACTGCCAGGTGATTTTCTGTTTCTGCTCCAAAGCACATGCCCAGAATCCACGGCTTGGGGCTGGAACACTGAAGTTAACAGATATTTTTCCTGATGAACACAAAAGAAGCTAAGAGGATTGCCACAGTAGCATTAATCACTGCTAAATATAGCCATATTGAATAAGCCCACGATTACACAGATACAGACCTACCAATGTCTCCAGCTACACACGTCACTGTCTCCAAAGAAACAATATAAGTGTCTCATTTTAAACAAGAAACTAGTTAAAAATCAAGAATGATAAACTATTTCTTGCTATACAAGAAATGATATCTATGTAAAACTTCTGTGTTAAGTGTTTTATAACAATCTGAAACTACTTAAGGTGGGTTTCTTAATCTAATCCATAAACAAATTATCCAGAACTACTTATAAACTCTCATTATTGTCAATCACACATTAATTTAAGGCAATTGGTCCTTTTATTAAAGATTAGTCATTTTTCTAAAGAGTTAAAAAAAGTTAAGGAACAACAAAAATTAGTCATTTTGTTAAAAAAATAAAAATTCTTATTAAATAATAAAACTAGTTATTTTATTAAAGAATAAATACAAACACATACTATAACACTTTGAATTATCATGTTCCCCCCACACACTTTGTGACTGCCACATGAGGGATCCTAAGTAGTGGTGAAGAAACAAAGAGGGAGCGGCTAACGGTCCTACAGCCCAGGAGGCCACTCCTATAACAAAGCAGTGTACTAGGCAGAAAGTCTGCGCAACAGAACTGAAATACTGAAAGAAACGAAGAGCCTGCCTGTAAGTCAAAAACTCCTGTTTTAAAATACTTAAAGCGCCACCCAGTGTGGGTGATAAGTGCATGGAGTTTTGCTTGATGGGATTAAGAGGTAAGGTGACCTGTGACACAGTGCTAAGGAAGACCCAGACAGTAAAACCTCTTACATAAATACAATTCCCATGGCTGCATGGGCACAAGGGCAGTGAGAGGTCAGGATCTAAGCCTTACTCTCACAGAACCTTGGAGGTATCTGAGGAGGTGGTAAAGGACAGACCTAACAGGGAGCAATGAGCCCCAACATAAGGGAAGAAGGGGGACAACAGGTATATGTTTCATTACCCAGTGGCTCACACTGCTAGTCAGTCAGGTCCAGACAATCCTAAACATCCTCTAACTCCATCTCCACCTCAGTGGCATAGACAGGCCTTCATTATCTCTCATATGGACTATTACAATAGTTTTCAAAGTAATTTTTATTCGTCTAATACTGACCCTCTAAACTTCCTACCACACCACTGAAAAGTCATCTTCATCTAAATCTGATTGCATTATCCAGTGTTGGAAGGGGCCAGAGGCAAGAATCAATGCCCCCACCACCATTATCAACCTCAAGGCCAACTCTAGAGAGGGTTAAAATATTCTAACACATATCTAAAGCCACAGTCAAGGAAAAAAGACAAATTCAAAGAGCTCCACTGAGTTGGATGCTGAATACAGAAGATCTTGAATTCAGAAGAAAGGCCTGAGCACAGGAGATTTGGAAGATCTCAGCATGGTGGTGGGAGCCCATGTCTGCATATAAATATGTGATGCACACAGAAGGAATAATCTTTTTTCAAAGGTTAACTGTAGCATGAGAAAAGGCAGAAAGCGTAAAAACAGAGAATACATGCTTTCAATCCCCAGGGACTAGGGAGGGCCTGAATATAAGGGGCAGAGTAAGCAATTCTCTTAGGTGGTCAAATTATCTTGTACTCTGTAGTAGTGCTTTCAAGGATCTGTGTGTGGTTTGCTGAGAAAATGGTTGGAGACTCCTGCCCTGGCTCGGCTGTGGCAGACCCCAGCAGTAAGGACTAGGACCCTGACCCTGGTTATCTTGTAGTAGTGCACAAAGGGCTGGTGACATCTATTTAGACAAGTTCAAGAACAGTAAATGAGCAGAACAGAATGCCCTGAGGCCAGCTCAGAGCCCTTTGACATGTCTAGTGCCCAGTCTGGATGTCAGGCGGTAACACATGAATCTTGCTGCTACATGTTGTTCTGATGGACAACTGCTGGGCACCAAGAAAGCCTCAGAGTCATTATGGAGCCCCAGAGAAGCAGTCACCCTAACTGCCTTCAGCCTGACAGTTCCAAGCCAGCAATAGGGGATCTCATTAGCTCTTCTCTCTCAAGGTGCAAGTCCTTTCTCTTTGACCTTCCAAGAACAAAATAGTTTAGATTGTTGTGGAAGTTTGAATGAAAATGGCCCACAAAGGCTCATAGGAAGTGGCACTATTAGGAAGAGTGGCTTTGTAGGAGTAGGTGTGGCTTTATTGAAGGAAGTGTGTCACAGGGTGGGCTTTGAGCTTTCAAATGCTCAAGCCAGGCCTGGAGTTGCTCTCTTCCTGCCGCCTGTGGTCAGAATGTAAACCTCTCAGCTCCTTCTCCAGTATCTTGTCTGCCTGCATGCTGTCATGCTTCCCTCCATGACAATAATGGACTAAACCTCTGAACCTGTAAGCCAGCCCCAATTAAATGCTTTCCTTTATAAGAATTGCTGTGGTCATGGTGCTTCTTCACAGCATCAGAACATTGACTAAGATAATTGTATATTCCTAGATGTAAAATCAAGTTTTTAACATATACCTCTTCCTTTATACGTTTAATGGAGCATCCAATAACAAACAAACAAAATTGTGATTATACTAAAAATATGAATTTTACTTTAAGTTTTATGTAGAAATCAATAATATAGCCATGATTTAGGTTTCTCAGAGATCAGTAGATTATTGAAACAGAATAAAATAAGGGAGCCACATAAAAGATTAGAAGATGGTTTGAGAAGAGCAGACAAAAGGAGAGAAAAAAGCAACTACAGGTTCATGGATGCTAAAAGAGCCACTCAAGAAGGAAGAGTCAATACTGCCAGATGTAAAGACTGTTCATTGTTTCAGTTCCAACTGGCACACTGTGGTATTATTCTCAGAGAAGCTACCTATGTTAGCATGGACATCACAGATTGAAGTGAGAAATCAATCCCTGACAAGAATGCTCCTGCTTCAGACAACGGCCCCAGGTAGATGTTCAGATCACCCAATAGCCACAAATCCATAATTCTCCCATGCCCTTACACAGGTCTATGGTGATATATTGTGTGAAGATCAGAGGACAGAACAAGCCACTAGATTAAACATAGAGGCCAGGTAGTCATGGCACACACCTTTAATCCTAGCACTTGGGAGCAGAGATCTGTCTGGATTTTTTTCAGGCTGAGGAGTCCTAGAGCAGGTATTAAACTCATGGTCAACTTGTAATAGAATTATCCCTCAAGACTGGAGAAATTGGGTTACAGCTGTCTTAGAGGCTGGTCCCCAATTACAGTGGAGGACCTGGTAGAAGAATGAGGCTAAGACCATTGAACAATGAAGTAGAGCTGGAAATATGGAAATTTCCCAGGATCAACTTCTTGGAGAAGGCAATTATGCTAATATACAAAGCAATATTTATATGATGACTGAACCCTAGCTTTATGCCTTGAATGCTTGGGAAAGGATTAAAAAAGTTGGAAAGAAAACTGAGTCATTTACTAAAGTTATAGAGGACCCAAAAGAAACCTTCACTTATTTCTTACAAAGACTGACTTTAGCACTAAATAGAATGATACCAAATTCAGAAGCTAGACAGATAATAATTGAATCTCTGGCTTTTGAAAATGCTAATGCACAATGCATAAGGGTAATTAGGCCATTAAAGGCAAGATCAGCACCCTTGGAGGAATGGATACAATAATTATTGAATCTCACAATCATGATGATATTTGGATAGAAGAGGTGATTTCCAGAGGTTTGAAGAAAAATCAAAATGTCAAAATGTTTCAATTGCAGTAAACAAAGTCACCTAAAATCAGACTGTAAACATGGTGTTCCTAGAAACAATGTTTTTGCTAATAATCCTAATAGAATGCCCCTCCCTTCTGTGTTATGCAGAAGGTGTGGTAAAGGCAGACATTGGACTAAGGAATGTAGTTCAACAAAGGACATTCAAGATAATCCTTTACCATTGGGAAACTCCCTGAGGGGCCTCTCACAGGCCCCCATGTCAAAATTGGTTCAGTCTTTTCCTGTCACCATGGAAGAAACTTCTTCCCAGAGCAATTAAAGAACCTAATGCCTATTGTAAAAAGCCATACTGCTCTTGATGATAAACCAGCTATAGAACAAAAAAGAAAAAATCGGAAGAAACTATAGATCAAAATTGATAGATATTAGATTGGGAAACTCCCCAAAGTTAGGATTGGGGAAGGGTTTTGTTTTTGTCTTTCAGGAGAATGAAGGCTATGGAATCTGAAGAACACTGGACAAAAGAGATATCTGAGGAAAAAGGATAAAACATACAGAAAAAAAATGTCCCAAGAAAGAGTAAATTGGCCTATTGGTATATCACATATCAAACAGGATAAAATTTCTTAAGTCTTCCTAAATGTTTGTTTCTGCTGTTCTCTACAGAGACATAATGCAAATGGTCTTTACGTAGTCCTAGTTCAATAAAAATTAAAGCTGGCTTTGGAGTTGGAATGTATCTCTGTCCTTCTCTAAACCCAAGCATGCTTGTTAAAAGAAAATGCAAAATCTCTGTATTACATCAGAAGAGCCACTTCTGATATGGGACAGAAGAAAAACCAAAATTAAGGAACTATTCTATTGCTATTAATCTCATGATCCTTTGGTTTTATTTTGACTCTTTAAAACTTTTCTTAAGGTATGAATTTTATATCAAAATTTATAAGATATATTCTAGAAAAAAGGCTTCATATTGTGAGACCAAAATGAGCCATCTTAGAAATAAGACCAAAATGCTTTCACCCTAAAATTAAGGCCTAAGATTTCTCCTTTTGGGAATAGGTCATTAGTTACTGAAACCAGTCAGTTCAGATTCCAGAAACCAGGAAGTGTAGAAGTTCAGAGTCACAAAGTAGTCACGAGGTAATGCCTGCCAGACTATGGAATGTCCTCTCCCTGGTTTCCAGGGTAACTGGCCACAGAAATGCCCCCACCTGAGGGCAGCCAATGAGAAATGGTGGTGGGCAACCACTCCCTTAGAAGTAATTTCTAGAAGTCCCTAGAAGCGAGCCAATCAGAATTGTACCCATACTAGCACACCTAAATGATGTAACCTTGTGACTTTTCCCTTTAAAAACTGAGCTTGTAGACAGGTGGGCACTTCCTCCAGCCTCCACTGCATTGGATGTATTGGACGAAGTCCCTGCCTAGGCTTGTATTGCTTTTGGATATCCAGAATTAAACCTTGCTTTTGCATTCCGGCATGCTTGTCTTTGGTGGTCTCTCTGGGGGTCACGATCTGGGCACAACAATATAGCTTCCTATACATGATTTTAGATTTGAGTCTCTATCAGTTTTCTGCAGTGAACCATGACCACGCCTAAGAGCAACTTGGAAGTCTCCAAAAAGATGATGGGACCCCACAATGATGATTCTATCAGGACAATAATAATACCACTAAGCTGACAAACACCACCCAAAGATTGGCTTTGGACTACAAACCACTCAGGACACTATCGAGATGGCTAGCTGAGATGATACAGCCTCACAGACCACTCCAATCAGGACTTGACCATAATCCTAAATTTTCTTTGTTTCCCCATAAGACTACCAGTGCCCCAAATCAGCAGGAAGTAGCCTAGAAAACTGTGCCACGTTCCCCAAAAAATAGATTATGAATGTTTGTCTTTGTTTAGGGGTTGGTTAAAAATTGTTATTGGTCATAGTCAATCTCTTCCTAAAAGAAGAAAAGGGGATATGATATAGAAATGTATTATATAGATATGATAGGATAAAGGGGTAGATTATTGAATCTACTCTGGAAAAAAAAAGGGAGGACATAGATATGATAGAATAAAAAGGTAGATTATCAAATCTACTTTTAAAAAGCAACTCCTTGCTTTAAATATTTTACATTGATGTGTATCTTTATATATTGATACAAACTTGAGATTATTTTTGTTAGAACATACTGTACATACATTTCCACTCTTATTCAAGGTATTGTACCTATACAACTTATTTAACAATGTAATACAAATTTCTAGTCCTTGAAAGTTATTCTTATCAACTAATTGGGATATAAAGAAATGCAAGCTAGTAGTTAATCACCTATTACAATGGAACCTGTCAGGTTAGGTATGTTTTCAAGGCAAATAGATATATTTTAGACAGAGAGGTCATCTTCAAATACTTCAGAGATCTACAGAACATGTCGTTTAAGATGTTTTAATAACAGTTTGTTTTTGTTTTTTTGTTTTTTAATGACGATGAGACATGCCTCCTCCTAGCAGCGCCAATCTACTTCAGAGAAGATGATGGGCATAGACGAAACTCCATATAGAGTTTAATTTCTTTGTGGCAAAAGTTAGCCACTGGGCAAGAAAGATCAGATAACAGAACAAGCCCCTAGGTTAAACATAGAGGCCAGGCAGTGGTGACACACACCTTTAATCCTAGCCCTTGGGAGGCAGAGCTCCGTCTGGAACTCTATGAGTTCAAAGCCACCCTGGACTACATGAGATTGGCTCAGTCTAGGAGAAAAAAACAGAATCAGGCAGTGGTGGCAAACACCTTTAATCCCAGTACTGAGAAGCACACATGCCTTTAATCCCAGGAAGTGACGGCTGGGCTGAGTGGAGAAAGGTCTATAAGTCATGAGGAGACAGGAACTAAAGGCTTTTTGGTAGAAACGTCCCTTTCAGCTGGAGGTTCTTTCAGGCTGAGAAGCTAATGAGGTAAGAGGTGGTGGCTGTAGCTTACTTTGCTTCTCTGATCTTTCAGCTTTCACTCCAATATCTGGTTCTGGGTTTTTTATTAATAAGACTGTTTAGCATTTGGACAACAGAGGTCTGATAAACCAACACCCAAATCTCAAGGAAGCGCCACATTCACAATTCCAGGTTGATCACAATGTCAGACCAACTCCCAGATGAAGATCTAGATTTCATATTGTCTGGAAGAATCTGAAACACAAAGTTTCCATGGACTCAGAACACATTACTCAGTACCTCAGTGTGTCCACAATAATCAGGCAGCTGTTCTGAGCCTCAGGGTCCATACTACAGTTTGCTGAAATACACCTGACTCATTGAATGGATTCCCTGCAATTCAGTTTAATCTGCAGCCCCCTTCACCTCTACGATGGTGAGCCAGCTCAAAGTATTAACCCTCTAATGGCATCACAGGCCTTTTTGGTGACCAACTCCCATCCCAAATTACATCATCCTTCATGAGCATCAGCCGAGGAAAGATCCCACCTCAGAAATAGAAAAAACAAAACAAAAAACCTATTAGTTAGAAAGTCTAAGTCTGTAGATTGTCCCAAGAACTTAGAACAAAGGCCAATGAAATTCTTTATTATAAAGCATACTGACAATACATTTAGTTTCTAAATCAGGAAGACCCAAGATATTAGAAAGAACAGTTCTAGAAGAAGCCATATTGTTATACCTTGGAAAACAACCTGGGATGTGGAAGTACACACAGCAGATCTGATCTACTTTATAAATTGACTGGGGAAACTGAAATATATGCAAGCAAGCACTGAAACATCAAACTTTTCACCCAAAGGGAAGAAGGTACATAAGCAGCTTTCCATATGTCTCTTCCAGGGGCAAGTCTTTTGGAAACTGATATATACTGCATCCTTTACAATCCATGCTATGAGTATCAGTTCTTACAGTATGCAGTAGCTAGACATTACCTGTTCTCCTAGTATGGAATACCCTGCCTGTCCCTGTACAAATGAGTCTCAACCACCTTTTAGACATCCTTTAATATCCCAGCATACTTTCACTCTCTAACATTCCCTTGTAAGAAATTCTTGATGCTATTCATCTTAACATCTGAACTGAAACCATAAGATTACTTCATGTTTAGAAGAGATGGAGATATCTATTTTTGTCAAAATGGCAGTAATATTTTCTTTTAAAACCATTGAATAAAAAACAAAACCAATAAATATAAGGCATAATTTTACAAAAAGATTTTTAAAGTATATGACTGAGCTCATGACAAAACTTCCTGAGAGTAACAAAGACAATAGCTAGAAAAAAGGAAGTAATTTATAAAGACGCTTTGGTGAACAGGGACATTACCTTTCGTAGACAATGAAGAACCATAACTAACATCTTGAGCCTGTACCACTTGGTTAGGATGAGGCTCTGACACGGCTCACAAAGGGCACAGGCCTTATTTAAAAGGTAGAACACCCAAGTCAAGGAAGCCCGCGAGCAAGATTGTCTTGGCTTTCGACCTGTACTGCAGGGACAGCTGCTCCTGCAAAGTCCTAATGATCAGCTTGGCATATGTGCAGGAATAGTTTGATTTAATGTTACCCAGGATCTACAAAACCGCAAGCCAAGAATCAATGTAATGCTGCTCGAAGTTGGTAATGTGCTTGGAACTGCTGGCAGCAAGAACATAAATCCAGGCTTCAGAAATGCACCCTCTCCCACGTCCTCGGGATTCTCCCTGATAAAGTCCTGCCAAACATGAGCAGGACTTGTTCTTCGACATCTGTTGCAGCTCAAACTGTAGGGCAAAGGAGGAAACGAATCACAAGCAAACGTGAACAGAAAGGAAAAGCTGGAGAGCTACCAAGAAGTACAATTAGCTGCAGTGTATAAATGGTTTAAATATTAAAGGATAAAATGTGAAATCAAAACCAGAAGGAGGACTAATCACATTTGAAAATGGACTAGAAAGAACTCCAGAGAACTGAAAAATATTCAGTGGCTTCCTAGCCAGGAGATTTGACATAGCTAAAAAGTAAATGAAATAAAAAACAGATCACCTAGGACCGGGCATCCAGAAAACATGGAAATGGGAAGGAAAAGCTGGACATGAAGACGGAATAAAAGGACCTAGCATGCTTATACATAAGGAAAAGGAAAATATAGTCAGATAGGAAATGCAGCAGAGAACAACCAGACAATGGTTCAGAATTTTCTAGAATAAAGCTGTGAATCCAATTTCTTAAAGGACAGTAAGGAAGGAAAGCAGCTCATGTGCAGACACTTCTACAAACTGAACCACTGTGAGGAGAAATAGATAAACGTCTTTTTAAAGGCAACTTACTTTCAAGGAAATATCAACAGTGTACCTGTTAGTGTTTTATTTTTTAAATGATCTGTCAGTGTGGCTTTGCAGACATGAGTACAGGCACCTACAGAGGCCAGAAGAGGACATTAGATCCCCTGAAGCCTGAGTTACAGGTGTTGTGTGCCACGAGACATGAATGCTGGGCTATGAACTTTAGTCCTCTACATGCCCTTCTTTGGTTTTTTGACTTTTATTCTTCTCTCATATTTTACATTCCAACCACAGTTTCTCCTCCCTCCACTCCTTCCAGACCCTCCCCTCAACTCCTCTCTTTCCAAAAATCAACTCCTTCTCCATTTTCCTTCACAAAAGGAGCAGGCCTCGCGGGATGTCCTTAGCACATGGCCTCACAAGTTACAATAAGACTGGGCACAAACTCTCATATCAAGCTGGATAAAGCACCTCTCCATCTCCATGGGAAAACAATTTTAACAGTCTGGTTTACTTCACAGACTTATCAAAAGCAGAGGGAAAAGAAAACAGGAAAAAATGACAACCTATTTTTAAAGTAATAGAAAAATTCACTTAGTATTTTATACCCAAATTAACATTAATAGTAAGAAAGAGAAATTTCTGTAAGGATCTAGCCACTGGCCCTATAAAAGCCATCTTTCCTCCATGTGGATCTTGAGAATGTAACCACACAAAGAGAAACTGTGTGCTGGTGACACTCCCAAGCTTCTATATGCAGCTAACCTTCTTCTTAGTTGCTTGGTGTATCCCATCTCCATTGACAGTTTTTAAACTATCTGAGTTCTAGCTGAGTGGTCATGACTCAGGTCACTCTTCACATTTTGTGGACAGGTTAAAACAGTATTTGCCACCCTTTGAATACAACTACTCTTATCTCAACTGTGTTTACTTTTTCATGATTCCAAGTCTAAGGTGGCAGGAACTATCACTTGCATGTACCTGAGTTGCTGCGGCAGTATTCCAGGCACTGCCAGCCCCTTACAGAAACTTTGGACAGGATCACGTCAGTGGAAAACGTGTTCCTTAGAGTAGACCCTCCCACATCATCTCAGTGTGGCCTTTAAGCTCTTCATCATTCTAAAGCTTACAGATAACTAGAGCAATTCTCAATAAACTTTGCCCATAAATATGGGAATATGTTCTGTCTGGTAGGGTCTGAGTGACCCCTCCATGGAAATCCCAGTTTTGCCTGTATTTTAGTTCATCTGAGAACTGATTTTTATGGCATAGAAGTTTGTGGGTCTCTGGATTTAAACTTTAACCAACTGTAACATCTAGTTAATCATTAATGAATTGAGAAAAATCTTTAATACACATATCCATATGAAACTCATGATTCTACCATTCATGAAAAGCATCCTTTCCCATCCACAAAACCAAGGCAATGTCTCCCAATGAAACCATATTTCTTTTGTTTTTTTCCAAAAATTAATGACATAAAGTTTTGGTTTTTGAATCATACTTTTAAGTGTAATTAGAAATGTCCAAATTTCATTAAAAATACAAGTTGTTGATTTTAAGATATACATGTGATTAAATTTTCAAAATAGTTTGATTCACAATTTAACGAAATGACAGTTTAACAAAAATTGCCGCAGAACTTTGTCAATGAAAAACAACACAGCTCTCACCTCAACAGGAATAAGGGATAATTTATCTGGAGCCAAATTTGAGTGACCATAGCCTAGGAACACAGATTTAGGTTACTCTAAATTTTGAGTTCCAATGTGGAAGCAGTTTCTTGAAGTTTTATAGTATCAAAACAAAGAAAGTAATAAATCCAGACACTGCCAAATGCATTGGTGGAAATATCACAGAGGTGGTTACAGCAAAATGAGGAATGCTCTACTAGCTGTGCATGCTATCTGATGACAATCTTACCTGGGGGGTTGGAGGAAGTTAGTGTTCAGCTACGTTAATAGATGCCAAAGGCTTTTTAATCTATGAGTCATGAGATATTACTTCCAACACAGAGGTGAGCAAGGAATGGATATTCAGGGGGCTAAAGCTGGCTGGAGATGAAGTCTCCAACCTGTCCACATCACTGCAGTCCTAATCACTCAATCCATTTTTACAGACAGCTTCTTTTCAAGAATTCTCCCTGATGGGTTTAATAAAAAATAGCTGCCATACATTTTGATAACATTTATTAATCACATGAGAAACAATGACACTCTCAGCATATTAATTAGAACAAGAAAAACAATCTTTTGTCCCTTAAGACACCACCAAGAGAATTCCCAATACAAAAACAAATCTGAGATCTATTAAACTATACCATCTCTGAAGTGCTTATCTAAATTGTGTTATTATTAACAAAAACCCAGGAGTCAGACATTAGGATAAAAACCTGATATATCAAGAAAGCAGGGGAGGAACGATCAGCTGACGACCCTCCACCTTCCCAGATGGAAAAGACCCGTGAATCTTTCTAAGCCCCTCCCTACTCTTTCCTGTGCCTCTCTATCATATCCCTGGCTTCTCTGTGGCTAATTCACGTTGGCTGGTCACTAACTGCACTCCCTGATTCAAGGTTAACGTTATTAACAGTCTTGGAGTGTCAATGCAATCAAATATCCCACAACACATCTCTTGAAATGGCCATCCCTGTGGTGGTATTTTATTTGTACTGTAATGTAATTTTAATTGCATGTTAATAAATAAAGTTTCCCGGGAGTCAGAGCTATTAGAGCCATAGCAAGAGTGTGGCGGTGGTGGCACACGCCTTTAATCCCAGCACTTGGTAGAAGAGCTAGGTAGATCTCTGTGTGTTCAGGGATATAGCCAGCATTGGAGACATACGCCTTTAAGACCTGGAGGGCTGTACTTACAGGCAGTGACAAGGCAGTCACGTGTTTGGGTTTACAACCAATGAGAAGGCAGAACAGAAAGACCTATTTAAAGACAAACACACAGGAAGTAGCTCTCTTTCGGAGAGGTAGGAGCACCACAGGAGGTAAGATTTTAGCTCTGAGCTCTGACCTCTCAGCTTTCTCTTTTACATTGGTTCTGTGTTTCTTATTTAATAAGACGGTTGGTTACATCTACACATCCCCTCTTATAATAGGATTGAATCTAACAGGGCCAGTTACTGGCTTTTTGTTTTGTTTTTTCCAGGGACCAGTTTGCTAAGACTCCTGCCCCATATTACCCCACCATCCTAAGCTGACTCATGTCTGGCTTCAATCAGACTCTCAGGAAATACGTCTAGTCTGGTGACCAATCAAGCTTCTACCAGGCCACAAGTAGGAACTGTTCTTGTCGTTTTCAGTCAGACAGACCCTTGACACAGCAGACAGACCCCTGACACAGCAGACAGACAGACCCCTGACACAGCAGACAGACGGACCCTGACACAACAGACAGACAGACCCCTGACACAGCAGACAGACAGACCCTGACACAGCAGACAGACGGACCCTGACACAGCAGACAGACTCCTGACACAGCAGACAGACAGACCCTGACACAGCAGACAGACAGACCCTGACACAGCAGACAGACAGACCCCTGACACAGCAGACAGACAGACCCTGACACAGCAGAGAGACAGACCCCTGACACAGCAGACAGACAGACCCTGACACAGCAGACAGACGGACCCCTGACACAGCAGACAGACGGACCCCTGACACAGCAGACAGACGGACCCCTGACACAGCAGATGGACCCCTGACACTGCAACCACAGCTGCTGACCAGATGTCACAAGCCAATCATAAAATGATTCCTATACTAGTAAGGGTCAACACCCAATCACCTCAGAGTACCCTTGACCACAGCTGGAATGCCCCTAAGCCTGCTTAAAAGGAGCCTCCAGCTTCTCTCAGGATCGCCATTTGTCAGATGGTTTGACCCCAGCATGCTGGAATTTTTTATTAAACTCTCTTGCTAATTCCAAACATGACTGGTGGTCTTTTGTAGCCAGAAGTTTCTCCGGTCCTACCTGGCCCAGAGGTCGGGACAAATCTCTCCACCTGCGTCCCTTAGCCGCTTGGTCCCAAGTAAACACACAGAGGCTTATATTATTTACAAACTGTATGGCCTGTTGGCTCAGGCTCCTCACTAGCTAGCTCTTACAACTGAACTCAGCCTGTTCCTATTAACCTGTGCATTGCCACATGGCTTCGTGCCCTACAGGCACTTTCACAGCTTGCTTCTCCTGGCTGTGGCTGGCAGTGTCTGCCCCACTCTCCTTTTCTCTGCTCTCTCTCCAGTTCAAACGTACGGCAGAACCTTATTCTGCCTCACCATTGGCCAAACAGATTTGTTTATCAACCAATCAAGGCAACACATACTCACAGCCTACGGAAAGACATCCCTCAGCAGTCCTTTATGGGACTTCTCTCGGACCCTAACACTCTGTATGTTGTGTAGCAGTTTCCTCAGAGACAAACCTCCAGCTTCGGGGGAAGTACATTAAGCTCAGGAAGTCAACGACTTAGAGGCTCCAGGAAGTCTCTGAAATTGACTAGTGACTCTAGCTAGGCTTCTCCCTCCCCAAGGTTATAAAAGCACCAAGAACTGAGTGGCCTCTGGAAGAGGCAGAACAGTCTGCCACCTAGAAAGACTCTCAGACAAGTGGAGCTGCCTAGAAACGAGAGCTCCGCCGAGCGAGCGGCTTTAAAGAAACAGAGTTCAGTCAAACTACCTGGAAGAAGAGACCAGCTGAACTGCCTAGAAGAGACGGAGACCAAATCAGCTACCTGGAAAAGGGCCCTTTCTCCAACCTGCAGAGCTGCCTGCAGGCTGTGCAGGATTTCCAGCTCATCTGAGCGTCACCTAGGCTGGGGCCAGCTTTCAGTGATGCAACTGTCTCTAAGTCATTTCTGCACCCACATTCTTATAAATATCCCCAATTAAACTCCTTGGCTCATCAAGTTGGACTTCGGTGGTATCCTCCCTTTAATCTGTCATTGGTTCCCCATCTGGGGTGAGCAGACATTCGTTCATGTCTCCCCACAAATAGTGTCACACAATATTTTTTTTCTCTGTCTCGTTTAGAATGCAAACTTAAGTTTGGTATCCGTGCCCATATTTACAGACATTTACCTGGTAAGAACGGAACAAAGTAACCACGCTCTACACACGGCAATAGGCGTTTTCCCAGCCCGTGTTTATCTGCTGCCACAGAAAGGAAAGTAGTCTTGTTGTCGTCAAATGACACACTGGAAGCAGTGCAAAGGTCAGGTGCTATTGACCCTAGAACATAAGCCACTTCTGGAAGAGTCAAGGTACGAAAACAAGTTCCATGGGCCAGGTCTTTGTTAACTGTGTATATACTGCACTTTTACCAGATTTCTATGCATTTTGGAAGTACAACTGCTTGTGAATTTAACTCATTAAAGTTCCATTTGTGTATATATATTTATAAACTTCATTAGGAAAAAAACTTTCAAATAATAAAAACATCACACACCAAAATTAACCCAATTCAAAGTCTATACAACTTAATGAAATTTATATAGTTAGAATTGGCATTGAAATAGAAACTGTGAAACAGCATATTAAATTTCCCATTTTCAGTATTGAATATATTTGATATGCTCATCCACCACCAAAAAGGAAGAATTCAGAACAGAATTAGTACTAGAAAAATAGCTAGCTTTATATCCTCCTTCACAACTCATGTCCATTACCTACAATGTCAAGAAGAAATAAACCTCATACTCTCTCATATGTGGAATCTAGCCAGTAATATGTGCATATATGTAAACAAATACACATGTTGGTACAGCATAGCATTAGAGAAAAAGAAAAGCAACTCTGGGGGAAGGAGGACTGGATGAGTGTAATGGACATATATTCTAATGGCATCAGTAGTGAGTCCTCCAAATGGCTCATATGATATCCAAAGAAAGTTCAAGTCTCACAGTCTACAGTGCTATGACAGCCTTCAAGTCATGTCTCCAGCTTATGCAGCCAGTTAGAGGCAGTTCAACACATTTCTATCAAAAATTCAACCAATTAACCATACCACAGTATTTGCCCCTCACCCATCCTCAGTGTCAAACACTCACCCCATGCTCCTTAGCTGCCATGACAACTCTCAGGAGAACGTCTTCCTCCACAAAAGGTCTCACGGCATCGTGGATAATCACCACTTCTGGCTTAGTGAGTTTACAGTCTGGCTGATCCTCTGCCAGGGCTTTCAGTCCACTGAAAATCGACCTGTGGCGCGTGGCTCCGGCCTCAGCTAGTGAGATGCGCTTGTGCCCGTACCTCTGGATGATGTTCCTCATTGCTTCCATGTTCTCCCCTGTCACTGCCACAACAATGTCCTTTATCCAGCATACTCTACAAAGAAAGCATGTGTGCATTTAATAGACACGGACTCTAAAGCTCATAAAAGAAAACTGCATCCCAGTATAAATAAGCTAGCAATCTATCTACATTGGGAGATTATTCCTGAAGGCTCAGTTGTCACACGTTTTGATTAGGTCTAGGAATCAGTAAGCATTTCACACTATCAATGGGGGAGATTTTTCACACTCTATGTGTCTTACATGGCATGGTAGATAAAGTATGCTATCCTATATATTAGATATATATTAGATTTTTTTCCTTCAATTAAATTTGAACAAATAGTATATCTGTAAGTTATCTAAGAAAACACACAAAAGAAGATGCTTTTACATTTATATTTTTCCTACTATTTTCTCCCACAGTGTGAGAACTCAACACTACTGAGTTCTACCAGCTGACTATCTCAAGATGATCCATGAGCTACAACCAACCACTCCCCTGTGAAAATTAAGTATCTGCCCTCACACAGTCCTCCCTCAGACTGAACACAGTCCTTACTGACCGGCCTCACACAGCCCCCCACACACACACACTGAACACAGTCCATACTGACGGGCCTCACACAGCCCCCCCCAGACTGAACACAGTCCTTACTGACCGGCCTCACACAGCCCCCCTCCCCAGACTGAACACAGTCAATACTGACAGGCCTCACACAGCTCCCCCAGACTGAACACAGTCCATACTGACAGGCCTCACACAGCCCCCCTCCCCAGACTGAACACAGTCCATACTGAAGGGCCTCACACAGCCCCCCTCCCCAGACTGAACACAGTCAATACTGACAGGCCTCACACAGCCCCCCCCAGACTGAACACAGTCCATACTGAAGGGCCTCACACAGCACCCCCCCAGAGTGAACACAGTCCATACTGACGGGCCTCACACAGCCCCCCCAGACTGAACACAGTCCATACTGACAGGCCTCACACAGCCCCCCCCAGACTGAACACAGTCCATACTGACAGGCCTCACACAGCCCCTCCAGACTGAACACAGTCCATACTGACTGGCTCTAGATCAGAAAGGGTGGCAGGCTTATGGACAGTAGTGTTAGCCAGCAAGTGACACTGGGGACCTGCATGCTCCAAGGGCCCCAAACCAAGACAAATGCCTCTGACCCACAGTGTCAATTCTGAGTAAAAGTCATTTAAATTTTCTAAAATTTTATATGCCAACTACAAAAAAGTAATTTAAAATAAGAAAAATTAAACAGAATTATAAGCCAACAAAATCCTATATATTCATGCTAGAAGAGTTAAGTCCTGGAAATACACCAAGTATCAAAACCATGGATAACAAGAAAAGCACTTAACATGTATTATGCAGTTCTCATTTTTTAACTTGTAGGATAGTCATGTAATACCTCTATACCATCTCTGAAAGAGGTACTTTTCAGAAGACATGATAATTAATATAATTTAATTATATATAATTAATATAATAATTTATATTATAATTAATGTAATATACTTCTATAATTTATGTGATAGATTCATATAATGTCTTTACTATCTTTCATAGTATAAAATATATACCTCTGTATTTCTGTTTTATTCAAAATGAATAAAGATAGGAAGATGCCATTTCTTCATTGATAATACAATGTTCCTTTTTTGGTGTTTTTTGTTTTGTTTTGTGTTTTGTTTTATATAATTCATCTTCTGGAGTATACGCCCCATAGCAACACATATCTGTCTTGTTTTACACAAAACTCTTATGCAAGTGTTTATTAGATGAATAAACTGCCCACAGTGTAACATCTTAGAACACTTGTGGGCTGGTTTCCTTGATTTTAACCTTAGATTCTAAGTAAGAGGTACTCAATTATTTTTACATTTTACCAGACATTTCAAAATGACTTTAATGATAAAAATGACGCAATAACAGGATGCCCATGAGCAATCTGTACTCTTTATAAGTGATAAAGACTCCAGAATGAGATCACTTGTAAATTGTTCCTTGGTTTGCTTAGCCCATCCCCCACACCAATCTCATTCTTGACAACTCTAGAATTTACCCTATCCTAGGAGTGTGGGAATTATGCTGTTCACAAAGATTCTAGCAACTGGCAAATCACCACCCTTCGGTCCTGCCTCACTGGGGAGTTCTGAAAGGTGTTGGCTCAACTCCCACAGCTGTGATCCATTATTCTTTCTTGCAGTCTCTTATGTCCAATCCTTAATGGGGTTCTGAACTGTCTCATCTTATCCCAACACAATCTACTCTGGCTACTTCTGGATGATCCCTCTCATGGTCAAACCCTAGGGCCATGCTACTGGCCTCTGTAGACCTTACTGCCTCTTCCAGGCCCCTAACACACAGGCCTCCCCTCTGCCACAACCCTCTCACTTTCCCGCCTAGCTGCTTCCTGAAGGGAGAGTACCGTGGTCCGGGTCGAAATGCACCCACAGGCTCATGTATTTGAACATTTGGTCCTCAGCTGATGGGCTACTTAAAGACATCATGGAACCTTTAGGGCAAGACGCAGGGCTAGCGCTCGTGGGTCCCCAGGCTTCTGAAGGTTGAAACCAAGCCAGCGACCAGCCTACATCCTCGGCTTTCAGGTCAGCCCCCGACCCGCTCCCACTGTCTTCCCCGCCGTCAGAGTAGAGCTCCTCCTCCGTTAAGCTGATCCTCTCACAGTGAGGAGAAAACCGAGAGAGGGGAGCAGTCCCCTTACAAGCGTCCCCTGTATTGTTCTGGTTTCTCCATACTGCCCTCCCACTCTCCCATCAGGCTAACCCAAATCTGGGCCTTCCTTGCTCTCCAGCTGCAGACACGAGCCCAACCCAGGAAAGCTCCTTTGACTGCACAGCTGGGTGCCACCTCGGTACCTTCCACTTACAAAGAACTCATCCCCAAAGATTACTAAAACCATGCTGCAGTCTGAAATGTTCTCTCTGCTCTCAGAAAGACTACATCCCAGAACCTGGCACATATTTTACTTTCAATAATATTAGTTACAGAAACAGCTAAAAATGTGGAATCTTTGCTAGCTCCTGTGGGCTGTGTTTAGAATTTTACATGCACTATATCAGTACCCAGCTCTTTAGGATAAATTGCTACGGTCTCGATTTTACTTTTGAGGTCACAGTGATAATGACCTGCCCACAACCACACCAATAGAAAATGAAGGGATTGGGCTAAACTCAAACCGACTTTGGAGCTTACACCATTAACCTATATAAATGTACCAACACTGTCTCAGAGGAAGGTGTGACATCTAAGAGAGGAAAAAGTCATTCTGGACCATTCTGCATCTAACACTTCATTATTGTTACCAGGCTAAAACATGTGGCTTTGCGGCTTCTACAGTAAACAGTCAATTTCCTGTAATTCCTAATGACTCCAACAAAGGAAAGTATCCCTTTATCCATGTATTTACTGGGACATTGAACAAATGTCAACCAAGCATCTGGCACATGCCCTCGCCTATGCATTATTATCACACACCATAAGTTAATAAATATTTGCTAACTGACCAAGGACAATGCTTGAATAATTAGGTAAAAATGCTTTTAAGAAATTATTTAGCCAGGGGTGAGGTGGTGCACGTCTTAATCCCAGCACTCTGGCAAAGGCAGGAGGATCTACATGAGTTTGAGACTAGCCTGGTCTACAAAGAGAGTTCCAGGACAGCCAGGGCTACAAAGAGAAACCCTGTCTAATTATATAATGTGGTCCCATGTTAACTTCTCTTTTAAAAGGAATTATAATAAATATTCACCTACATCAGTGGCAAGAGATTCACTTGATTCATAAGTGGTTTACCTTTGTTTCTTTCCATTGCATGCTCTTCCAGAGAATTCAGCTGAGATAACTTTAAAGAGTTTAATGAAAAATTACATTTATCTAAAGTATGAAAGAATCAAGAAGAGAAATGAAAGGATAACACATAAGCATTCAAATATCTGTTCCATGATTCCCTCTCTTTCAAATAAAGTAGATGTAATTGTCATAAACAGCTAAACCGCCAGGCAGTGGTGGCGCACACCTTTAATCCCAGCACTTGGGAGGCAGAGCCAGGCGGATCTTTGTGAGTTAGAGGCCAGCCTGGTGTCCAAAGTGAGTTCCAGAAAAGGCACAAAGCTACACAGAGAAACCCTGTCTTGAAAAACCAAAAATAAATAAATAAATAAATAAATAAATAAATAAACAGCTAAACCTGTAGCTTTAGACCATTCCCAGGCAATTATATAAGCTTTATTAAATGTATGAGTGTTTTGCCTGCATACATGTATGTCCACATGCAGTCGAGTGAGACTAGAAGACAGAACAGATGAGTATGAGCTGTGGCACAGGAAACTGAACCGGGTCCTCTGCAAGATCAACAAGTACTCTTAACCACTAAGCCATCTTGCTAGTCCTAACTTTATTAAGTTGAATTTATAGTAGGTCTTGGTTTGTTTTTGCTTTTCTTTGGGGAGGGGTGCTATTGTTGAGATGGTGTCCAATACCAATGGCCCTGGAATGCACAACTGACCCCAAGCTGGTCTCAAGCTCCTGAATTAGCCTCCTGACTGACAGATTTACATATGCGAGTCACCATGCCCAGTTTTACAATGTTTTACACCACTGTTTTTCAAAGCATGCATTTCAGGAATTGCTATATCATGAGAACTTCCATTAAGTTAAATCTCTCCTATCATTGATTAGGTTACATAGAAATGAGAATAGAATTATAGCACGAAAGAGGAGAAAGTCCCCTCAGAAAAGCGATAGTTTAGGAAACATTACTCCATACCACTCAAGAAGGAGTAAGCTTACTATATTATTTTGTTCAACAACCAGGGCCTGCAAGCTTTTGTAAGTACTGTTTGTATTTCAAAGGATTTATTCACATTCTTTTTCAAATCACAGAATTAATTTTTAATTCTATAAAAGACTTTTAATAATGCAAAATCATGAGACTGTAAAAGACCTTAAGTACCTCACACAGTGCGTGCTGAATAAATACTTGCTGAATAGAAGCATCTGGTCTACCTCTGAGCTGAAAACAAGTCCACACCAAACCCCGGCAGCACAATTCCATCAAATCTGCATGATTATTTCCTTCCTAGCACATTCCATAACAAATATAAACCTAGCCCCAAGCTCTATAACACCTACAGACATTTTGAGGAGGAAATATAATATCTCAGAAGTTATTTTCTTCTGGAATAACAAATGTTACAAGCTTACTCTGCTCAGATGGTTTAATAAAGCTGGTTGGGAATAGAACATGTACACAAATTTCTTATTTAAAAACCTGGGGGAAATCAAGCCTTGTTAACACCTACAAAACACTCTCATTCAGGCTGCAGAAATCCTGCCTTAAAGGGGCAGTGGCAGCTGCTGCTCTCAATCAACATGATTGCCTTTGGGGAAACTTGACTCTGAGTTGCATTGTGTAGCCACTGTCTACAGGGTCCCACCTCTTCGTGCCCATTTTGATGATTTAGGACAAAATACCGAGGTAGTGGGTAGACTGGATGCTAATCCCTTAGCAGCAGCAAGTCCTCTAGCTGCCGCTCAGCTCTGTGAGCCTTGGAGCCACTGGTCTTGGCCTGGTTTTGAAGGAATTCTCAAAAGGCAAGGCAACACAGAGCACTGATCATGCAACCTGTACAAAATAGGACAGCCTTGCTTCTTCCCTTCGCTTGGATATGACCTTCTGACTTCATCAAATTGACCTGTCTTTCAACTAGGAGGGTCTTAAGCACCTTCTCTTTCTGAATCACTAAACAGTTCTCACAGCTCGTCTCTCCCATTCATATGATCTCAGTTTAACTCCCATGATCAATATTGCTCATTTACAGAAACATTCCAGGAATTCTCATCTGACCTGCTCTGAAGAATTTGCAGTGGTTTAAGCCAATATTATAGACCAGAACAATTGTGTGTGATTGATATCAGAGGTCAAATTATAATGCTTTGATAAACATGAATCATATCCGAGGAACAAGTTCTCTTAAGAAGGGTCTTCCACCTAAGAGGGCTTAAGAAACCGTAAGAGCTTTAGGACAAGCCAGGTCACAGCCGACCTGACGGGGCAGCCCAGCCCCACCCAAGCATGGCTGAGGTTCACTTCACTGGTTTGGTCTTGTGTAGCTATAATCTTGTCCTCTTCTAAAGCCAGTCCACACTAACCCACACTTCTAATCAACATTTTCTTTCCCCAAGTATTTGAAACCAGAAATCAGACTACTGGTAAGAATTTTTTTTTCCTATGGTCCCCCAGTCACCAAACCCACATTTTGTATCTTAACAACAACGGGAAAAAAAAAAATCAAGCCTTGACCCCTCTGTGAGTCAGCCAGCTGCAGGTTTTTCCCAGCTACTTCAGCCCCTGCCAAGATCTTAAACATCCCCAGGTCTTGGTAAAGCTGTTACACAGCAGAGTGAAAGAAACGGGCCCCAATCCTGAGCTAAAGTTCCCTAAACTATCAACTCCATCCTGTAACCCCCTTATGCAAAACACGGGGAAAGAGAACATCACCCCGCCTCTCCTCTGTCAGGAGGATGAGCAGCGGCACTCTGTCTGTTTCTCAGACTCCACACTGTGCCATCCACTGCTTCCTTCTGTGGAATGTCAACCAGCCCCGCTGCAGATGTGCTCACTCCATTGTCGGAACTGCTCTGCTGTCTATGGGCCTCCCATTCAGTGACTGTGAGGGACAAAACAATTTCCAACTTCAGATCCAGGAAGAACATTCTTCTAAACAGCGAAATTTGGATACCTGAGTTAATGAACTGAGTTGAGCCTCCTGTCGGAACTTAATGCCCCTGACAATAATACTTTGGTCACGTGGCTTCTTGAAACAAAATTTCTTCGTAGAAACTCATGTCACAAAGCAATAGTCACATGAGGGGCTAAGACTCCTGATCTCAGTTCCTTGTCAATCAAATGAAAAAGTAATCAAAGTTCCCTGAGTTATAACCTGTGATAATTTATCCCAATTTCCCTAGTAGGTTATTAGGATTTCAAATTGCTGTAATCAATTAAGCAAAATGGAAAACAAGTGTTCTTTTGCCATATTTTCAATAATATTTTGTTATTTATATCTTATAGTATATTCCATAATATTTTCCAAACACTCTCCTAACATTCTATTACATTAAAAGATTTAAACTTTGGTGTTCACCTAACTCAGGCTACCACGGTACATGCAAAAAAGCCAATTAATATGAAGCATTTCCCGTGTAAAGAGAAGGTAAATGAAGAAAACACCTACAACTTCCTTCATATAACTACCAAGCAGTCAGAGATTCTCCTGCCAGCGTCCATCGCAAGCCATCCCGTGGCGGGCAGAGATGCCGCAAGCCATCCCATGGATGCGGTGGTGCCAGCGTGTCTATGGTGCTAGACCTCTGAAGGTGTGTGGTATTGACAGGATGGCTGTACGAAGCAGTCTCCGTATTATCCAGAGGAATAAAAGCCACAGACAGGGGTGGTAACTTTCGGAATCGTTTCCAGGTCTGACTGAGTTCCAGATCTAACCACTGGCCTGATTACATTAATCAAGGATGATTGCGGCCCCTTACACTTCCATCTGCCAAATGCCAATAATCAGAAAGTAAAATAATCTTATGAGCAATTCCTTTGTCCCTTTGGCTTTCTGGTGTGTGTTGGGGACGGGAGATGGAGTTGCTCTCCGGCACAAAATGCCAAGGACAGTGGTTTCTATGAAAGCCTCCTGTAAAGGTTCCTGATGCTAAACAACGCCCTCTGTCTTGAAATGTAACCACTTCTGGATTTAAGGCCTCACACAGGTCTGCATCTGACTTCAAAAGTAAAGGCCCTGCGGAACTGGAGACCTCTATAATGCTTCCAGTCTCACCTCAGCTCCATCACATCACAACACAAACCACAGGTCCCTCCTTCTCCTCTCACCACGTCTCCGGGGGGCCTTCCTGACACTGCCCACTGTTTCTGGAACTAAAAAATTCAGTCTCTTTTCTAGGGTGGCTTGGCCTCGATCTCACCCTCCAGTCCCTCCGGGCTATTGAAAGCCTGGAATCAACCCTGCCCTGCTCTCTACTGCCTGGTATTAGTCCAGGCCGATCTCCCAGAAGAAAAAACAAAACCAAAAACGTGCCTGCCCAGGGAACTGGAGGTGCGTCCTGGGCACTGGGGCGCACGCATGCGCGGCGGCAGCGCGCACCGGGCACTCCTGGAGACGCTCTTCCTGCAGCCCCGCGGGGCCGGCGTAGGAACCGAGTCCCCGGGCCCTGTGCACTGCTTAGTCGGCTCCCCAGCCCGGTCCCCGCCGCGCCTGCTGGGGTGGGCCCGGGTTCGGGGGAGCGGGGCCCCGCGCCAGTTACCTCTCCAGGGCCTGCAGGGTGTAGCTGATGAGCGGCCTCTCCAGAACGCGGCAGAACTGCTTCGGGGTGCGGACGCCCATCCTCTCCCCGCAGCCCCCGGCCGGCAGCACGGCGGCCACGGCTGTGGGCCGACTCCCGGGCTCGGCCCCGGCGGCCGACACCCGGGACGCCGGGAACGCTGAGCCCGCGCTCGGCGAGCCGCTCACGCAACGCCCCGGCTCAGCGGGCCTGCTGTGCGGCCCCAGCTCCATGACTCGAGCAGAGCTCTGAACCCCGCGGTGCAGGCGGGAACCGAGAAGGGGGCGCCAACACCAGCCCTGGGCCGCGATCGCGGGTCGGGGTGGGCGAGGAGCGGCGCCGAGAAGGGGAAGGTGGGCCCCGGGGCTGATCCCCGCGGGAGCGGCCGAGCCTGTCTTCCCCGCCCGGGCCCAGCGCCCCAGGCAGCGAGCGCTCTTCCTGCTCTTCCCTCTCTCCCTCCCGGCAGGCCCAGCTGAGACTTCGGTAGCAGTCCTTACACAAGTGATGGCCACACACAGGCAGCTGGGCACGACACAGTCACTGTCCCCATTCTAGATAAGTGGGAAAGATCTGTGTTCAAGTTACAGTACAAAACCCAGATGTGTGCACCTCGGTTATAGGAATTTCGATATCCGCAAATGCGCACTGATTCTACCAAGCAGTCAGGTGCATGGGATAGGAGAAGTCTAGAACCCAGACTGATTCCCAGACCTGCCTGCACGATGGAACCACGGAGCAGAGTGTCTCTGAACCCTGTGTTCCATGATCAAAATTTGGCATTTGATTGGTCTAGTGTGCAGCCAAAGGCTGTGGGACGTTTTCAAAGTTGCAAAGGTGATCCTGTTAAGCAAGTGCGTTTTTGTTGTGACCAGAGAACGACAGCAATCACAGTAACTGCTGAATAACCAACACACATCTCATGTTAACAAGAAAAACCCTAGTGGTCATATTCCTTGACGGGGGAAATAAAAATGCTAAGTAACTTGTGTAAGACTGCACAGGCAGCCATAAATCCTTTGTTTATTTAGAGGTGCAAACCAGCGTTGAGACATTCCAGCCTGCTTCGCATCTTGCCATTATTTGGAAAGTGTTCATGAAATATAATGGAGTGTCAAGCACTATTGTATTCAGGAATCTGGAATGTAAAATTCATGAGAGCAAGGACTAGCTTTGCTTTGGTTTGGGTTGTATGCCCAGCTCCAGGAATGCCTAATACTTACTGAATGAATTGCTGATTGAATATGACAAAGTATATGGAATTATTTGACCATGTATATTATCAATCTTCACCCATCAATAGCTAAATTAAATTCATAAAAAATGTTGAGCATTGAAATTACCCAGTTATAATATTAAATCTCATTATTTTTATCCATTTTGCAAATTAAAAGCATACAAAAATAAATTCCCTGCTCTTGCCCTCTTTTGTCTAATATTCTAAAGCATTTTCTTTTGTTGCTTTCATTGTGGCTAAAGGACAGCTTCTGTGCTAACTGAAGTTTATCGAACTCTTGACCCTGAGATGAAAAGAAAGCATTGTAGTGTACATATTTGTATTGCAATGCTTGGAGGTTTTCTTTCCAGAAACAGAGGTGGGGGAGCAAGGGAGGGAGAGGCTGAGAGACATGAAGAGGGAAATGTGGGGTGGGGAGAGACTGATTCTAGCTGTGAGATCTTTGCTAGGGAGTTAGGTGTTTGGAAGTGTTATAGTTTGCTCACATGAGACACTAGAGAAGGCTCATCTGCTGTGGGATAATGCTCTTGTACACTGGTTTAATAAAATACTGATTGGCCAGTAGCCAGGCAGGAAGTATAGGCAGGATAAGCAGACAAGGAGAATTCTGGGAAGAGGAAGGCTGAGTCAAGAGTCACCAGCCAGACACAGAGGAAGCAAGATGGCAAGGCAGAACTGAGAAAAGGTACCAAGCCACAGGGATAAACATAGGAAAGAACTGTGGGTTAAATTAAGTGTCAGAGCCAGTCAGTAATAAGCCTGAGCTAATGGCTGAGCAATTATAAATAACACAAGCTTCTGAATGATTATTTTATAAGCGGGCCATGGGACTTCAGGGGCCTGGTGGGACCTGAGAAAAACTTCCAACTACAGCTTATGAACTAACAGAAGGATTTTGTTACAGATCCTGGAGAGAAGAGTGCCCATGAAGGTCAACAGCAAGACCACAGACAGCAGAGCACTCAGCGGGTAGAGAGCACCACAGACAGCAGAGCACTCAGGGGGCAGAGAGCACCACAGACAGCAGAGCACTCAGGGGGTAGAGAGCACCACAGACAGCAGAGCACTCAGGGGGTAGAGAGCACCACAGACAGCAGAGCACTTAGCTGGTAGAGAGCACCACAGACAGGAGAGCACTCAGCGGGTAGAGAGCACCACAGACAGCAGAGCACTCAGAGGGTAGAGAGCACCACAGACAGCAGAGCACTCAGCGGGTAGAGAGCACCACAGACAGCAGAGCACTCAGTGGGTAGAGAGCACCACAGACAGCAGAGCACTCAGGGGGTAGAGAGCACCACAGACAGCAGAGCACTTAGCAGGTAGAGAGCACCACAGACAGCAGAGCACTCAGAGGGCAGAGAGCACCACAGACAGCAGAGCACTCAGCGGGTAGAGAGCACCACAGACAGCAGAGCACTCAGCGGGTAGAGAGCACCACAGACAGCAGAGCACTCAGCGGGTAGAGAGCACCACAGACAGCAGAGCACTCAGGGGGTAGAGAGCACCACAGACAGCAGAGCACTCAGGGGGTAGAGAGCACCACAGACAGCAGAGCACTCAGCGGGTAGAGAGCACCACAGACAGCAGAGCACTCGGGGTAGAGAGCACCACAGACAGCAGAGCACTCGGGGTAGAGAGCACCACAGACAGCAGAGCACTCGGGGTAGAGAGCACCACAGACAGCAGAGCACTCGGGGTAGAGAGCACCACAGACAGCAGAGAGAGCATCAGGGAAACTGTGCCTCTATAAGACCATGGCTTTTGTCTTCCCTAAGTGGTTGTGGGCTGGTTAGATTTTATAAATTCTTTGCAATGGAGTACATTACCTCTGTGTCTGCAGTGTTAACCATTAAGCTCCATTATGCTAGGCTATGTCAGGTTTGGGGCATGTGAAATGAGGAACAAGTGGACTGTAGAGCAAGCCATCCAAAAGGACAGAAGTTTTACAAGAGCAAATGCTGGCAAGAATGCAGGGGGAAGAATCCTTGTATGCCCGTGGTGGGAATTTAAATTAGGGTAGCTCTACAGGACTCACTGCAGCAGTTCTCGAGAATTAAAAAGCAAATTGCCAGATGACAAAGCTAGACTACTCCTGTGCATATACCTGAGGAAATGAGTTCAGGCTAGAATAGAGATAATGCGCACACCCTGTTTATCAAGGCAATATTCACAGTTTTATAGACGCAGAATCAGCCTAGCTGTCTAAGAGAAGAATGGATAAAGTATGGTCCATTCACAATGGGATATTTGGCCATAAGGAAGAAAATCAGATGGAACTAGAGATCATCATGTCAAGTATCACATATGTGGGACTAAGAGGAAAGAGTCCAAGGGGAGGAGAGGGAGATAAGGTAGTATTGAGGGTTGGTGTGATTAAGCACAATGCATTCAGGTATGAAAACCTCACAGAGATACCTGTTCATTTTTATAATTAAAAAGGGATATACTTTACCAATTACTGTAGAATCATTTTCCATGACCAAATACTGACAAACTATAGTGAGGAACTTACAACATTGGTTAAAGTTCTTCTTAAAGAAAATACAGTAATTTTGATCTTGTCACTAAGACTCATTAGATCTCATATGATGTATATGAATAAAACATAACAGATCAACTGGTAGTGAGCAAAAGGACAAACTACAGCATTTATACATATATGAGAAAAGCAGTATCTTATGCATATTGTATAGACATAAAATAATAGATTCCATTCAAGCATATGCACAGATGCAATTTCCTATTATATTAACTTATAACAACCAACCATCATCCAAGAATATCAAGGTGTAGCTAGAGTTTTCCTGCCTTGCCCACAGTCAGCACAAATCTTTGTCACCCGCCAGTCCCACAGCCGCTCAGACCCAACCAAGTAAACACAGAGACTTATATTGCATACAAACTGTATGGCCGTGGCAGGCTTCTTGCTAACTGTTCTTATAGCTTAAATTAATCCATTTCCATAAATCTATACCTTGCCACGTGGCTGGTGGCTTACCGGCATCTTCACATGCTGCTGGTCATGGCGGCGGCTGCAGTATCTTTCCGCCTCAGCCTTCTGCTTCCCACAATTCTCCTCTCTCCTTGTCCCACCTACTTCCTGCCTGGCCACTGGCCAATCAGTGTTTTATTTATTGACCAATCAGAGCAATTTGACATACAGACCGTCCCACAGCATCAAGGTGTTGGGGAGATAACTTAATGGGTATGAGCACATGCTGAGCAAATTCCAATCCTCAGCATCCATGTAAAAAAGGACAGATAACTCAGGTTTTGAGAAATGGAGACTTACAGATACAACTCACAGTCAGGTGACCTAGCCAAATGAGCTGTGAGCTGAGGTAGAAGCCCTTCCTGTTTCAAGGCAGTAAAGCAGAGAATCAGAGGGGGAAATAACACTCAGTGTCTTCCTCTGGCCTCCTTTTTTTCAGACATGTATACTTACCTACACTCAGACATGTATTCATACATACATACACCATGGAACAAGTGGAAGACATAATATCAGGAAGGGAAGACAGGACAGACAAATTCAGAAACTGACAAAGATAAAAATAAGAAAGTTTGAGCACAACATATATGTTGTAGAGTATTATTTTAAGATGTGTTACATTTGTTTATGCTTTGGAACCTTTGTTTAATGAGGCAAAGATGTGTTGCATTCTTTTATGTTGCATTTGTTTAACTCTGTGAAGCTGTGTTACTATGCCTGTCTAAAACACCTGATTGGTCTAAGAAAAAGCTGAATGGCCAATAGCAAGGCAGGAGAAAGGATGGGCAGGGCTGGCAGGAAGAGAGAATAAATAGAAGGAGAAATCTGGGAAGAGAAGATCAAAGAGTGACATAAGGAGAGAGGACATCAGGGGCCAGCTACACAGCCACACAGCCAGCCACGGAGAAAGAAGGAAAGAAAGGTACATAAAATAGAGAAAGATAAAAGCCCAGAGGCAAAAGGTAGATGGGATAATTTAAGAAAAGCTGCTAGAAATAAGCCAAGCTAAGGCCAGGCATTCAAAGGTAAGAATAAGACTCAGTGTATTTATTTGGGAGCTGGATGGCAGGCCCCCAAAGAGCCCAAAGAATGAAGAGCCAAGAGTAAAAAGTAAAACGAAAAAAAAAAGAAAAGAAAAAAAAAGTGAAAAGATCAATGGGATACCATTAACATACAAAGTTTATAAATCAAGGGGGCTAAAGACATAAATAATACATTCAATAAAATCATCTCGGAAAATATCCCAAATTTAGGGAAAGAGGTAAGCATGCATACTCTGCAGGCGTTTGTCACAGAACACTAAAAAGACGAGAAAAATCTTCGTGTTGGATAGTTACCAAACTAAGCATCGAGAATACAGCTGCAAGAGAGGCACCAGGTCACAGATGAAAAGCAAACCCATCAGAATTATAGACAGTTTCTCAACAGAAACTCTAAAAGAGAGGAGTGCGTGGATGACGGTTAGTCCCTCCGACGTCCATCATCAGTCAAGACAGTTCTTCACAGACCAATCTGGCAGGATGATTCTTCTGCTGAGAACAGACAATTCCCAAGTGGCAATAGAGTATGTCAAGCTGAAAATAAAAATTACCCAAGTTCCAATGGACAACAATTGTCAACTAGATTACTATAGCCAGCAATCCAGCAGCATGACTTGTCATAGCTGAAGAAGAAAGGAAAATGTTCCATAGTAACAACAAACTTAAGGAAGTCGTTGCCGCTAAACCAGCCCTGCAGGGAACACGGCAGAGGGCTAAGGAGATGGCACCAGTACTAGGGTGGAAGGACAAGGTAAGGAACGGGCAGATCCCTGGAACTTCCTGGCTAGATAGTCTAGAGAAATCTATAGGATTCAGATTTTATGAAAGACCATGACTCAAAAATAAAGAGTCACTGGGAAAGATACCTGATATCACAGCCTCTGGCCTCCACATTCACACACATTCACACACACACACACACACACACACACACACACACACACACCACATGCACTCATGCACATCTATATGGACATACCCACACACCCAAAAGAAAATACTAAAAGGAGTCTCTTGGGGTGAGAATGAATATAAACACATCGGTGGTCCTATATGAGAGACTAAAAGAAAAATAAAGAAGCAAAACTAATAAAATGATAGAAATTAACACACACCTTTTAATAGTAACTGAATATTAATAGACCAATCAGAAGACAGCCTAGTAGACTAGACTAAGAAAAACGTGATCTATCTAATTGTTGGCTCAGAGACACAGCTTGCCATCAAAATCAAATATTGCCTTATCTGGAAAAGATAGAAGAAGTTATTCCAAGTAAAGAGAACTAAAAGGCAAGCAGGGGTGGCTGTTATTTATGATAAAATAGACTCCAAATCAAAACTAATAAAAAAAAAGACTGTTAAAAGATCTCTTTATACTAATTAAAGGAACCATCCATTAAGAGGACATTACAAGTCTAGACATACACTGAACACCAATTCTCCTAGTTTCATACAGCAAATACTGTTGAACTTAAAGAGACAGATTTATTCCAATACAATAATAATGGATGATTTTAATGCCCCACTCACTAACAGACAGATCAACCAATAAAAAAAGTTGTTATTAAATGACATCATAGCTCAAATGTACTTACCAGACATCTACAGAATGTTCCAGCCAAACCTTGTAAAATACACATTGTTCTCAGCAACCCAGGGGATAACCTCTAAAATAGGTCATTTATTAGAGTACAAAAGAAGTTTCAACAAATTCAGGAAAATTGAAACAGTTTCTTGTCTTTACCTAGTTACAATGGGCTCAATTAGAAATCTTTGCTAAGACAAACTATAAAATATACAGAAACTCAAGGAGATTTAATGATGAATGGTGTATCAAAGAAATCAAAACAAATTATAAAAGCAATTCTCAGAATGTAATGAAAGTGAAAACACAATATTAATGCTATAAGGTACAAAGAGAGCAGTCTGTCCTGTTAAGAGTTACTATTGCTGGGACAAAACATCATGACCAAAAGCAGTGTCAGGGGGAAAGGGTTCATTTGGTTTATTCTTCACATCAGTGTTCATCACTGAAGGAAGCCAGCACAGGAACTCAAGAAGCACAAACCCAGAGGCAGGAGCTGATGCAGAGACCATGGAGGAGTGCTGCCTACTAGCTTTCTCCACATGGCTTGCTCAGCCAGCTTCCTTATAAAACCCAGGACCACCTAATCCAGGGTGGCCCTACCCACAATGGTCTGGGCCCTCTCACATCAATCACTAATTAAGAAAAAGCCTTCCGAGCCTTCCTATAGCCAGATTTTATAAACCAAAGCCCAAACCCATGGCTCCCTCTTTTCCAGTCCCTTCAGTTTCCCTTTCCCCCTTCCTCAGTAACAGGTCATCCCCCAGGTCAACTCTCCCTGTCACCCACCTTCAACTCACGGACAGCCCCTAGGCCTCCCACTACCCATTCCCACTCTACCTTGGGACCTCCTGTCCCTCCCTGATCTAAACCAGCCCCAGTTCTGTTTTGTGAGAGGTTGCTGGGGTGGATGGTCTAGTCAGGGTAAATGTCCCCTTCTCCTTATCTGAGCTCTCCCAAATAGAAAAAAAGTTAGGGTTCTAATACTGTCAGTTCTTCTACTTTTATTAAAGAATTCCAGTACATTAACCAATCCTATGACCTTGCCTTTCACAATGTTTTATATGGTGATATTTTATTGTACTAAAATGTTATTTGTATGTTAATAAATAAAGTTGCCCAGGGGTCAGAGCTATTAGCAAGCCATAGGAAAGCAGGGCAGTGGTGGCGTACACTTGTAATCCCAGCACTTGGCAGGCAGAGCTAGGTAAGTCTCTTTGTGTTCAGGGATACAGCCAGTATTGGATACACATGCCTTTAATCTCAATACCAATCATAGAAAACCTGGAGGTCTATACAGACAGGCCATGATGAGGCGGTCATGTGGTTGGGTTTACAACCAATGAGAAGGCAGAACAGAAACACTATAAAAAGACAGACACACAGGAAGTAGCTCTGGATCGGAGAGGTAGGACCACCGCAGGAGGAAGGGTAAGGTTTTAGCTCTTAGCTCTGACCTCTTGGCTTTCTTCTTTGCATTGGTTCTGTGTTTCTTATTTAATAAGATGGTTGGTTACATCTACAGTTTTATATGATTCTTACCAACAATCTCCTCCCACAAAAACATAGGCAAGTCTGAGATCAGGCTAGGGTCCATGCAGATGAACTCCATCAAACAGATAACACCTATCCAATGGGGGCTAGGGCAGTCCAAGATCAGAAGCCTGGATGGGGTTACAATAATCCAGGAGACATTCAAGCTAGGAATAAATTTATAACTTTCCTCCTAACTGATCTCCGCAAGGCTGCCCTTAAGGCAGTAAATTATGAAAAAGTTCTCTCCATTCAGGTGGCATTGGTAGAGGACACAACACTGACTTTTCAACCATGTCCACCTCTTAACATTTCAAATCTTCTCCACCAACTAGTACTGGAATACTCCCCATCAAATTCATGCATTGAGACCCTAAAAGAGTTATTACCTTATCCTATACATATACAGGAAGGAGCATTACCTGAGGCCACTTATACATGGTATACAGATGGGAGCTCCTTCTTATATGAAGGAGTACATACAGCAGGATATGCAACCATCTTAGACACCATAGTGGTCAAAACACAAGCTCTTCCAGCCCATACCACAAATCATCAGGATGAATTGATATCTCTAACCTGTGCTTGTCAATTAGCAAAGAGACAATCCCAAAAACTAATATACAGACTACCAGCCTGCCTCTGATTCAAAAAAATGAGATCTCATCAACCTGTCAAGACTCAAGCCCCACTTTATCAGGTCATGCCCTACCTCTTGTCCTTATACTTCTTCCAACTCACCCACATTGCTATCAAACTCTACATTTGGAGATTTGAGGTTCAGTTCAACTAGACCACTCATGTGGCAAGTTCTGGAGACTGCTGGAGACATAATGCATATTCTGGAGAACACCCTGCCTGTTATGAAGAATGGGGAACCTTTTACATCCTAATTAAGGACCCATGGCACCCCAATTGGAAAATAGGAGTCATTGGGAAGGTTTACCATAGCATTTATCAAACCCGCCCACCAGATATGCTAAAAATACAGAGGGTACACATTCTACTCTCTTAACCCATAGGAATATAGTAGTAGTGATCCAAAGCTCCTTAAAAGCTCTTACATCCTTAATGTTACCATTTTTTTGACAATGCTGATCCCACCTCCTTGTCACACCATCTCTTGTTTCAGACCGAAACTACCACATATCAGCTATTGAGTAATGCTCAGGCTGGCCATTTTGGAGAATGCTGGTTATGTGTGCCCCCAGGGTCAAATGCTCACCCACCATTTGTGGCCTCAGCCATTGTCCTATTAGATTCTCTCACCTTACCACTGGCTAATTGCTCCAAGCCAAATGTCACTACTACCCCTTATCTCTCTCACATTCCTCTCTTTGGTATTACAGACTGCTTTAACTCCTCAGGAATACGCTTTGTGGGTACTCTGGATTCTGCAGACTGCAATAATACCATTACCCTTGGTACTGTCACCCAGCCCCTATGTCCAAACATTCACAATGCCTCTATTCTCTGTGGTACTCAAGTTTATCACTGCTTACCTGCTAGGTGGTCTTTGACTTGTGTCCTGGTATTCCTGTTTCCTAAATTAGGGTGGTACCTGGTGAAGAACACTTGCCAATTCCCATTGTCAAGTTCATAGCAGCAAGGCATGACAAGCCATCTAAGTAATACCCTTTTTAGCAGCCCTGGGCATAAGTGCAGGTGTAGCCACTGGAACAGCGGGACTGACTACTTCCCTAGCTATTTACCATCAGCTTTCCTTACAATTCATCCAGGACTTCCAACGAGTAGCTCAGACCATCCTTACTCTTTGGGAACAGATAGACTCACTGGCCACTGTAGTATTACAAATTCGGAGAGGATTAGATTTATTAACAGCAGAAAGAAGTGGTCTTTGTCTCTTTCTTGAGGAAGAGCGTTGCTTTTACATCAATCAATCAGGGATAGTGAGAGATAAGATCCAACAACTCCAGATGGATCTTCAAACTCAGAAACAGCTTGATGCCCCCAAACAGTGGAGCACTAATAGTCAGATATGGAAATGGATGCTACCTTTCTTATCCCCTCTTTTCTTCCTTTTCTTAGCCCTACTAATTGTACCCTGCCTCACAAACCTCTTGGCTAGATTTCTTCAACAACAGGTCCAAAATATTTCTAATCAAATTCTGAACAAGTTAATATTACAGGATTACCAGCCCCTATTAGCAAAGCCAGAGATCTGCAGAACCTGGTTATATCCTCAGGAAGAAGATCAAGATTGTACAAAAAACCTTGGTGCCCCAATTTAGCAGGAAGCAGTCTAATGATAACTTTGCCCCCTTGGCAACCCCCAGCTGCTTATTACTAAACAAAAAGGGGGTGCAGGGAAACGGGGCTGGCTAAAGAAAACTCAGTGAGATCAGAGCCATCTCTGCGCCTGGCCAACTGACCTATGAAACCAATCACAGAGCAGAAAAGTAGCACCCTGGCCCTGAGGCCCAGGACCAGGCAAAGAAACACAGCCTGGGTTTGAAACCTGAGCCAGAGAAATGAACACTTTATCCCCAAACCCAGAACCAAGGAAACATGCCCTGACTCTGAAACCAGTACCAAAGAAAGACTCTTGGTCCCTAGAAACAGAGCCAGTGAAAGAAATGTGCCCTGGCCTTGGAATTAGTGTCAAAAAGGTAAGAAAGGCCAGTGAAAGAAACATAGTTTGGCTCTGAAATCAGGGCTATCTCTGCCCCTAGCCTACAAAACTGACCAATCCCTGGGCAGAAAAAAACTAACCAATTCCTGGTTGACTCTGCCCCAAGACATCATATATAAACCACCCTGCCTGGTCAGGTGTGGGCTGTTCTCTCCACCCTGGTAGAGGCAGCTACTCTCCTGGACTCCTCATTCCCAAGTAAATTTCTTTCTCAAAAGAGTTTTGGGTGTCTTCATTCATTGGTGCAGAGAAGAACCTTGCTGAGATGTCCCATAGTGGACTGAGCAAGGGGGAACTGAAAAAGAAACACTTCTCCAGAGCCAGAGGAGATTGCTACATTTCTGCAGGGGTTTCTCCTTTTGCAGAGTGAAGCAAAAGAAGCAACATCTTAGGCTGGAGAAGAAGCAGAGCTGTGCTAGGAAGCCCCCTTAAGTGGGGGCTGAGCAAATCTCAGCTGTAGCGGCTCTCCAGGAGAGGAGCAGGATTGCTATATCCTGTGGGGAAACCATCCCCCCACCACACCAGGTATAGCCTGACACCCAAACAGTCAGGATACCCTCCCCTACTGATCTGTCCTAGCCGCTCCAGGCCTGACTCTCCTGAGCAGTCAGAACTCCTTCCCTTCCAGGGTTGAGCTGTCTCATTGCAGCTCCAGTCATCAGAGCTGTCCTAGCAGCTCCAGGATACCTCCAGAGCTGGGCTGTCTTAGTAGCTCGGGGTATCCAGGATACCTTACCCTCCAGGGTTGAACTGTCTCATTACAGCTCCAGCCATCAGAGCTGTCCTAGCAGCTCAAGGCATCGCCTGACTCCTCAAGTAATCAGGATACCTTTCCTCCAGAGTTGCAAAGCTCACATTTTGGTGCTGAAACCCGGGACCAAATCCACAGAGTTCCAACACAGTTACTTACACACTGTCCATCAAGTGTACTCTGTCTTAGGTTAGCAACTAACAAGGACTTACCCATCTCTGACTACCAGCCTTTGATGGGAAAGTACAGATCTTAATTCTATGCAGCTCTGATTCAGGTCCCTACTAAGAGCTAGCAAGTAGCTGAAACAACAACAGCAATACTCCTGCTCCCTCAGACTGCCACATCTCAAAGTAAAGGAGTAGAGGATGACCAAGATGAAATGCCTTTTTAAAATGGGTCTAAGATGTCTATAGCAGCCTCAACTGCACTAAGCCCTTTTTTTTTAAATCAATTAACTCTTGATGCAACTCCATCAAATAAATCAGTCAATTCCTGATACAACCGCATCAAACCTAAAGACTCCCTTAGCTTCACCAAATCATGGTTCAGCAATATCAACAGGTTAACATAATTCTAGATCACTATACATATTTACAATTCTTACAAACTTATATCTAAAACAAACTCTCAATAGAACTATTTACACTTTACAAACTTGAGCAAACATCCAAAAGCAATTTCTTAATAGACCTATTTACATTCCCTAACCTTTAGCAAACATAAAAAGCAATTTCTTAATAGAACTATACAAAACATAGGATATAGTAACACAAGTTCATATTAATCCACTCAAGGGGCAAGAAATTTTTTTAATTAAAGAGACTGAGGAATATTAACTCTACATTTTCTTTATAGTTTTCTAAGCTGCATCTTGAGCCTCATTAGAAAAAACAAATTTCTCCACTATTACATGAAATAAATAGTTCCATTTTTTATACAAAGCAGTTCATGAATCACCATAGTTAATGAAGCATATATGCCTACACAAAACAGTTCACAAGTCATCACAGTTGATACAGTCTATAGGTGAAATCAAAATTGTCCCATTTCTGAGGTTTGCAAAAGTTCAAAAAGTCAGTTCTAATACCAGTCCCAAAGTTCAAGTGACAGATCAAGATCAGGGCCTGGCTCATCAGCTGCCCTGAAGTCTTTGTATAATGGTCCAAGTCATAATTACTCTTAGGCAAACAGTTCCAAATATGAGAAGTCCATTACCCAAATTTATTGCAGCTCCTCCGAATATAACTCAACTCAGTTCAAACTAGAGTCTCTGAAACTTTTGCTCTCAGCTACAGCTGCTCTTTGCAGTCCATAGCCTTCCCCTTAGGCAATTTGCTCCAGGGCTAAAGCTATTAGCTCCACAATTAGTGCCATAATAGCTGGCTGGTGCAGAATGCTCTTAGAAAGAGGCCTTCTTATAGCCAGCAAACAGAAACTGCACAGCTTTTGGCTCCTGGCTCCTTCCATTGCTTTTACAATTCCAGTCTTTCTGTGCCTCCCATAACCGACCAGGACCCCTGTGTCCTGAGGCCCTGAGGCTCTCAATCACCTCACACCACATGAGCTCATGGTTTCTCCTGCTGCTAGACCATGTGTCTTTGATTCAGCAACCCTGGCTCCGGGAGGAAACCCAGCCATTAAGAGGCTGTGGCTTCCTCAGGTCCCATTACTTGGTTTGCTGGTGGCCTTTCATGCAGCACTCAGAGTCTAGGAAGCCTCTGTGGGCTGCCCTGCTTGCAGAGACAATTGTAGCCCTCAGGGCAGCTCCACCTTACTCTGCTGCTGGGAGCTCAGGCTGGCCTGAGTTCCAGTGTGTCTCACCCAGGCGCTCTGTCAGCCAGCAGTTTCCCCTGGGTCCACGGCTCTACCTCTGCTGCCCTTCCACCCTGGGAGGATGCTGCCCCACATAGCTCTCTGCCAGGTGTCTCTCACTCAGCTCCAGCTGCTGGGCCCCAAGCTGCCGCCTGCCACTCACCTCTCTCATGGCACAGCATCTCTGCTGCTCGGCTTGTCAAGGTTGAGTGTAGCCTCAAATTGTGTCAATCAGGCTTTCACAACTACCCTGACTGACTGCTTCTTCTTACCATGGCTCCTCATGCCCGAAAGCATGCAGACCCCAGCTGCCTGTGCTGGCTCTTGGCATCTGCTTCCTGGGAAGTTATGATGCCCCATGGGTCTCAGCGGCTGGCTGGGGCAGCTATTCACACTCTTCTGTTGCTGCTGCTGCTTTCTGAAGCTGGCAATCTCTAAAGTGGCTTTTCGATCTCAGATCACTGTTGTTCATAGCTTCTGAAGCCTCTGAAGCCACTTGGACTGTTAAGTTCTCAGTGGCTACTAGGTCCTGGATGCTGCTTTCTGCATTCCAGCTTCCGCTCAGAAAAATCTGTTCTTATTTTAAATGACTTTCTTATTAAATGTTCACTGTGCCAGGCGGTGGTGGCACACACCTTTAATCCCAGCACTTGGGAGGCAGAGCCAGGCAGATCTCTGTGAGTTCGAGGCCAGCCTGGTCTACAGAGCGAGATCCAGGAAAGGTGCAAAGCTACACAGAGAAACCCTGTCTTAAAAAAACAAAAAAGAACAACAAAAAAAAATTGTTCACTGTATCCCTAGACCTAAAGCTTATTCTATCCTAATATACCTAATATACTTCTCAAACAAAACTTCACCAGAATTTTTACAACTTTAGAGAGAGAGAAACTGAGAACCTTAGACACAGACATAGCCAGAGACGAAGAGAGATACTTGCTGCAGCCTAACTTTTACTGCTTGCTTTGGCTTAACGTTTAGCCACTCTGCTTTATCTATACACAATTTGACTCCAGAAGAACAGAATACCACCACCTTAACCGTAATTCATGACCGGACATGTCCAACTGCTTCCACAGTGCCCCCATCCTCCCTTACTTATCTCCTCTGTATGCAAGTCCCAAGTTATGGCACCAACTGTGGAAGTCCAGCTCCCACCTTCTGAGGGGTCCTTAGGTGGTGAAAGAGGAATTAAGAAATGTTAGATAGAAATAAAGTGAAGAGGATAAAGACAGATACGCAGGAGAGCTTTGGGAGGACCTGGGTCAATACACAACAGCCTTTCCCATTTTTTATAACAATGCCAAGGGGCTGGGCAAGGGACCTCCCCCTTGCTAGATCAAAGCACACCACACAGCCAAGTGTAGACCCTTCCAAATACCTGGTAACCACGCCCGTGGTTAAGTCATCCCCTTATGCAGCCCTGCTGGGTGAAGCAAGCTCAGATTCACATTTGGCTCTCCACATTTCTTAAAATTAATATAGAAAACAGAACATTTCCTGGATACCCAAAGCAATCTTGAGCAAAAAGAATAACACCGATTTCAAGTGGCACTACAGACTCATTGTAACGAAGCATTCAGCAATGTCTCCTATCTATCTAGACCAATGAATAGAGTAGAAGATTCAGACATAAACTCGAATGTATTAATAATCATACAATTTTTGACAATGTTGCCAAAAAATGAAGAAGAAAAAAGACAGCCTCTTCAACTAATGGTGCTGGCAAAATAGCACCAGAGAGTGTACAGGAATCCAGCTAGTCCCTGTTCTCATCCGGAGTGAGAATACTTCCAAGTGGGTGAAAGACCTTAATGTAAGATGTGAAACTCAGAAACTTTCAGAGGCAAAAGCAAGAGAAACAACTCCAAAGAGTGAGGAGGCATGAATTTTCCAGTCACTCGGGAAATGAAGCCAGTGATCCACAAACAGGACCGCATGAAAGTGAAGAGCAAAGGAAACAATTAACTAAAAAGAGACAGTCCACAGAAAAGATGGGGAAAGATCTTGCTAGCAATACACTTGGCAGATGATTAATATCGAAAATATACAAAGAAATAAAAAATTAAACAAATAGAAAAAACAATTCAATTGATAAATGTAGGTCTACCAAATGAACAGTTCACAAAACATGAAGTACAAATTGTCAATAAATACGAAAAATGTTAACCTCACTAGCTATCAAGAGTATATAAATTAAAACTATATCAAGATTCCACCTCATCCTAGTCAGAATGACAGTCATTAAGAAAACAAATAATAACCAGTATTGGTGAAAATATGAACGAAAGAGAACCCTAATGTATTGTTGGTATGTATGTAAATTATTCTAGTGTTTATGGAAATCATTATGGTGATTCTTCAAAGAACTAAAAATCAACCTACCATTTGACCCAACGCCTGCTGGAGCCACAGATAAATGCTACACACACTGAAGGGGAGAGGGGAGGCCATGGCAGATTCCCTAAGTTCTGCCAGAGGCATGTTCCAGTGTTCTGGAAACACTTGTAAATTCACTCTTCCGCTTGTTGCCTCCAGCACCTATGACAGCATTCTGAGCTCATGGTCAGAAATGACACTGTCGTTAAACAACAAGGAACCTCCATTCCACTCGGGTTTCAGGACAGTTCCCCACTGTGTAGAGGTAATAGCATTTAGTTACTGCTTCAGTTCTCAGAGACGGGGAAAATTGGAGTCCTCTGACAAGCAAGCTCAGATAAGACTTTAATATGATTTCCACATGTGGTGATTGTGTGTTCAGAAGAGTGAGCATCCCCAGAGAAATGAGAAATTTGGAAGTGTCTTCGAGAGAAGTGGAGGCCTCCTCAGCTTGCAGGTGGGCTTTTAATTCAGGAGTTAGGGCATAAGACACACACGGTCGCATAAAACGTCCACTAAATCAGTGGCTTCCAGGTTCTTGTCTCAAAAATTTTAAGTATGAAATGCATGGACCTCAGCACATTTCAGTTTAAAATAAGTGTTTTATTACAGGGAGCTGAAGAGAAGAAAAGGAGACAGAGCTCCTCGGAGTGGGGACCCCTGGGGACCAAGGCCTTGCAGCCAGTAGGCTTTAGAGGGGGGAGTCATGAAAGGAAATGAACTGGTTAGTCTGGTTCCCATTCCAATTGTCCAGGGACCTGGCAGTTTCAGTCACATCCTCAGTATGATTTCCAGGAAAGAGGAGATCACTTAGAGAAGAGACGAAGAAAAAACAGAGTTTTACAAAATGCCATGGCCATGGCTAAGAAAAACTCAAAATTTAGTAACAGCAGCTAAGGTAAAGAGAATTTGCCATGGTAGCTGAGGACGCTCCTGTCCATAGAGGTAGGAACTTAAAATATGTCTTGTTCATATCACAACTGGCCAATAAGCATACCATCCATATGGAAACCAGAAACGGATTTGACCTTCCAGGCCCACCAGCAATAACCCACTTCTGCTCATTTAGGCCACAGTCATAAGAGTTCCTTATCCTCCCAAAACACTGCCACCAACTGATGATCAGATATTCAAACTCATGGGCCTCTGAGGGACGTAGCACATGGAATCCATGGCAGCGCTGAAACCTTTAGTGTGCCTTAGAAATTGAGATATCTTTTTATCTTGAATGATGCCTCATATCATTATCACCACATATTATAAATTAGTTTTCCTCTGAATATTTCTATTTATTCATTTTATTTTCTGATTCGACATTTTCTATTATTTTTTAAAATTTATTTCAAAACTCATGTATCCTGGACCCTAGGTTCAATTCCAAGCACCACAAAAGAAATAAATCATCAAAAAATTTCAGACATATGCCAGAGCAAAGCCCACAAACTTGAAAACAAAGCCCACTTTTTGAATAGAAGTGTTAAATAAATAAATAACTTGAAATTGAGCGCTCTGTTCATGATGAAATATTCTCAAGAATTGCATAGTGACTCAATTTTTAATGGTCTTTGTTGTTGAAATTGGAAAAAGCTTTTTCAAGTCTCAAACATGTTCAATTAGGTTTTCAAAGGACTGTAGCACAACACAGAGACATCATTATTCCTTTTAAAAAAGCAAACATATTTTTATTTCTCCAGTAATTTGCCCTGACTTAATAATGGCCAAGGCCACCATGTTGCTAAGTTCTAAGAATGACTATGCCCAGAAAATACACTGTACATTTCCCCCCCTGAAATTGGGTAATGCAGTGGAACAGAGGGAAACTTTCATTTATTATTCTTTTACTTCTTGTTAACTAAACTAATTTTAGAAGATAGGGATGGAAGACCCTTTCTCTCTCTCTCTCTCTCTCTCTCTCTCTCTCTCTCTCTCTCTCTCTCTCTCTCTCTGTGTGTGTGTGTGTGTGTGTGTGTGTGTCTGTATCTTTGTTTTAAGTTTTGCATTAAAAAGACAAAGATATATACTTCTAATTTGCATGTTTTAAATCTTTCAAAGAAAGGATGAAGTAAATTTTGCTTTTCCTTCTGGTAAAAGCTATTCACTAAACTAACATCTGAAAACTGGGGGCGGGGGAAAGAACTTCAGTACTATCATTTTTGGAGTAGAAATTTCTGTGTGTGTGTGTGTGTGTGTGTGTGTGTGTGTAAAGGCAGAGTTTATACACATTATAAACAAGCAATTAAAGCGTGACTCAACTGGAGTATGTTGTCGATTGTGATCTCTTCTCCACAGATGAAAACTGTTTCTATAGAATGGTGCAGTTACTTTGAAAGCACAAACTATATTAATAGGTGATGGAGAATTGAAATGAAAGTCTTCTAAGTTTCAAATTCTTCCCTTTCTCATCTTCAGAAATGGTTTCTGTGATTATCAGTTTGAATGGAATGACACTGAAGAATTTCACTGTATTGTACTTGAGAGAGAAATTCATTAATTCAAAGTTTTCTTGTATACAATGCTTGGATTTCAAATTTTCGATTGTCCCAATGCCAAAAGCTAACCGATGTATCCCAGAAACAAACTGGTAGAAATGAATGTGAAAAATTTGCAACTTATGAGGGTTTCCCGTAACATTCATACTTACACCATGAAGATCATATTTTTCTAGATTGTTGATTATACACCCACAACTTACTAGGCACCCAGAACTCAATAAAAATAGCATCTCCAGAGTATCATCTACGGATTTTGATTGTCGCTCCTTTAATACATGTTTAAATTCATTGTCCAACCAGCAAGATGGCTTAGCGGACAAAGGCACTTGGTGCCAAGCCTGACAACCTGAGTTCAGTCCCCAGAGCTCCCGTGGAAGGAGAGAACCAAGTCCCACAGGTTGTCCTCTGACTTCAGTCCAGGAGATACACACATACAGGTACACAAACAAACGAAGAGTTAGAATTCATTGTCTATTACCCCAGTGATTTCAAAGCACGGTATGTGTGCCCTGGATGTTATACAAAAGAATTAATTAGGATCTAATTACAGGAAGTAAGTACGAAGACTTCAATTTGTATTTACTTTGCCTTTCATCCTTTTTAGACCTTAATATTGTGAGTTTTGTAGTACATGGGACCTAGTATCTTAGTTTCATTTCCTGTTGCTGTGATGAAACACTCTAACAGATCAACTTAAAGGGGAAAGAGGTTGCTTTAGCTCAGAGTTCAAAGTGCAGCCTATCCTGGCAGGGAAGTTGAGGCAGCAGGGGTGTGAAGCAGCTCTCACATTTATGTTCATGGTCAGGAGAAACGGGCTGTGACCACAGGCTGCTGCTGCTCAGTTCCCTTTCTGTTTACGCAGCCGAGGATCGCATTCAGGGAATGGTGCCATTCAGCATGGGTTGGACATCCCACCACAATTAATGTGACGAAGAGAATCCTTCATAGGCAATCGTGGAGGCTTACTAATCTGCATAGCCCCTCACAGGCCTGTCTCATGCTAGCCATTATATCTAGTACAGAAGCACATGTGGGCGTGGCCTCTGTCTGCTCCTTGCGGTGGAGAAAAGAAAGACTCCGAGTGGCCCCCACCTCTTGCCTCCATAGTCACACATTCAGGTCTTTAGACTGCTTCCTTCTTGTCTTGAACACACATGCCAGGCTGCAGACTTGGGAGTTCCTGATTGCAGGAAGGCACAGGGCACTCAGTGTGACACGTAGTAGGTCTTCATTGGCAGCCCGGTTCTTTGTCTTTGGCTGTCTTGTCCAATGTCTGGTGAGGCAGGGAGAACCCGAGGAGGCTCGAGAACGGGGATGCAGCAGGGAATGTCTGGCTGTCATCTCAGCTGAGACTGAAGTCTCTTCTTTGGGGTGGTGATATTGAGACAAAGTCTCTTTTGAACTTGAACTTGCTGTGTAATTGTGGATAAGTTTGAACTTCTGATCTTACGTCCAGCACCTGAGTCCGATGACAGGCATGCATCCCAGCGCCCAGTTCATGCAGTCAGCTGAGTGTGTAGAGATTCACGTCTGACCGTGTAGGACAGGGGTCTGAGCTCTCTACTCATTTCACCATGAGTACTGAATAATGGTGACTGTGTCTTCCTATCATTTTTAGGTCAGGTGAGTTACAAAATTCCTTGAAGTTTCTATTTCTTCATCTGTAAAATATAAATAATTGATACACAGTAGAGAATACAATTAAGATTAATTTTTCATAAAAAGCATTTCGGAGGAGATAAAATGCTGTTCAACGACCTGGAGACACCTTGATAGCAGGCAATTTGTCTTTATATTCCTAGCATTTTTTCACAGTGGTTGACAATTAGGAGGTCTTCTATAAGTACACAAATAAATGAATGAGCAAGACTCTGTATATAGGGTCATTAGCATTCTTATGAGGAAGAGCAAAATGGAGCTAGAAACATGACTAAGCCTCAGACTGGAAGAGCCAAGCCTGGGCGTGCTCGATCCCGCCACGGAGACTTTGCAAGTCGGTTATTTTCAGTGATAAAACTTCTATAAATTGGACATAATAACATCATTTCCTACCCCATCTAACAGGCTTGTTTTCAGAATAAAATATATGCAAATTGTGGTGTGTGTGTGTGTGTGTGTGTGTGTGTGTGTGTGTGTGTGTGTGTGTTCACATCCTTAGTTCTGCTGGTTTATCATCTTCACCGAAATGCACTTGACTGGAAGAGAAGGTCTCACCTCAACCTACTTTCATAGTCCTCATAACACAATACTCTATCCATTGTGGGGTCTTTTAAAAATATCTTAGTAATGAATGGTGGCCTTCTGTTTTTAAGGCTGTCCTTCCTTGTCAGGAAAAAAAGAAAAAGGAAAAAAGTTGGTATTTGAGGGGTTCCAACTAGTACCAACTTGTGTTCCCCCAAGCACTTTGTATCAATAAAAACTCAAAGCATGCACCGAGAGAATGCCTGATTTATACCTGTCCAGGCAATCACCCGCCACCCACAGGAGTGCTGGGGGGTTGGCAGTGACTCAGGAAGACAGTGTGGTGTTTGGTGTTCTGCTGCTGCGCCTTGGAGTATGTCACACAGTGGCATTCCTTAGTCGTGTCGTCCTGTAATGAAAGCTCTGTTGAGCAGAGCACATCTGTAATTCCACAGCATCTCCAGTGAGAAGGACCAGCTATGCATCCCAGGAACTCAGTAAACACTTAGTGAATTAAGGATTTAACTTAAAAAATGAAGAGTATGTGTGCTCCTTCGGAATGTTGACTTATTCACTCAGCACTTAATTTGAGGAGACTCGGCCCAGTCTCCTAGCTTCCTTCATTGTGGAAAAGAGTGAGAATGTGTGTTGAATTCATCTCCAATTTCAAGCTCCTTCCTCACTCAGAGTGCATTGCAGTTTCTCTCCTGTGTTTAGATGTATTTGTGTTCTCCCTCCCTCCCTCCCCCTCCCCCTTTCACACAAATTCACATTCTTTTGATTAAAATCCAGTATTAGCTAAGCTCCTATTTTTCAGAGAGCCATAATTTCATATTTTAGGAAGAGAAAAAAGAATTACTATGTGTTTGAATATAAATGCATTTATTCTCAGGGATATATATTTCTTGAACTAACTATACTTTTCTCCCCAATTTATAACCCAAGAAATTGTTTTATACACAAATCTCAGAGGTTCCAGGATACATTTTATATTTTAACAATACAAGATAATTTTTCATGAATCTGAAGGTGAAGAAAAGATGACATTTCCTGTCCTTTTGTCTGTTTGCTTGTTTGTCTAAAGTCAAAATAATTCCAAAACCCCTGTCTGTGCTTTCAAATGGTTATATATGGATATAACACCGGAATAGCACCCAGCAAGGTCTGTCAGTTTTAAGTGTGAAGGACAAATCCGGAGCCTCTCTCCAGCTATGCAGAGACCCCCTCAGTGGCCGGACACACTTGGGCCACTGTTCAGAACATGGAAGACAGTCAGTTCCATTCTTCACCGTTTCAGGCACTTCAGTCTTTTTGAAAAGGAAAGCCCCAACCCCCAGGCTCACCTCGTGCTTCCCTTTAGTTATGACTCACGACAGTGCTTTATTCTCAAGTTGTCCTGCATGGGCAACTCTAGAATTCAATCTGTACACTTCCCTAAATCCTTCCAACTCTAAGAGTCCAAGTTTCTGAAATCTGGGTCCACACACAAAGAGTGTCTCAGATGGAGTCACCCTTCCCTGCCCTTACCTCATCTCTGTCCATGAGGTTAGGAGAAGCTGAAGGTGGATGCCTCCAAGATACTGGAGAGATTTCCAAGTCAAATTCTTACAATCTTGCTCAAAAATCCCTTCTTCTGACGATTAGGGTGGGGATCGGAGAGGATGGCCCAGAGAGACAATGGATGCCAGCCAACTACATCATACACATGTGTGAAAATACAGTGCAACCCAGTGCAGTGTACCACTGATAGATACTGATGTGAAAAAGGGGAGAAGAAACTTGCCTTCCTTAAAACCCTTTCTGTTGCCACTGTCTCTACAGCATTTCCCTGGAGCTGCTGAGGACTGTAATCTCTCTGAAGTTAACTAAGGACAGCTGTCTGGTTGGTGTCACTTTTCTTGACCTCTCTATTTGGCTCCACAAATGAGGAAAGAATTCATAAAATAATAATAATAATAATATCTCCTAAAATATTTAAATTAAGAATAAATGAATGAATGAGTAAATAAGCACTAAAAGCAACGAGGAAGAGATGGGGGGGCAGTAAAACTATGAAATAGTCAACAATGAAACCCTAGACAATGAGGCCCTAACCAGCCAAACACTGATTTAAAATAGCTCTTGATTTCAAAGGAGACTTGCAAGGGTCGTCCCCTAAGCAGGCTGGAGAATCCCGTCTGTCAAGAGCGGGCATCTTCATGGGGATGATGTACTGACAGTGAGCTTCCTGCGTGGCCTGGTGACCGCGCTAAGAATGCCGGCCGATGGAGCTAAAGGAGATGAATCTTCTTCTCCTCAACCCGGATTTCATCCTCTTGGAGGCTGCTCAGTCTGTTGCATATTAACAGCATGTTGTAAACACATTTTGTGCTTCTAAAAATTCTTTATAATTATAAGAAAATGAATTTCCTGGTCTCAAGTTAATTAAGGAAAAAAAGTGATGATGAAGACTTGGTTACTGATTCATGGCATATCCTAAGACCTCAAGGCTATTTCACAGGCGGGTTGATGTAATTCAACTTTCTTTGGATGGATTTCTAAAATGGGCTCAAATAGAACTTAATTTAGATCTCAGTCTATCGATACTCATTTGCTACAGCAATGCAATGTGGATCTTTTCTAATTGACAGATTTTACTGTAATTAAATATATACAAAAAGAAATTCTAAGATGTTAATGAGTTTAGCTGCCAAAAAAAAAGTCTTTGAAATCTGAAAATAAAATTGTGCAATGTTTGCATCTCAGTTATCTAAAACAAGTTAATTATGAATAGTTCTCAACTATTTCTGTCCATAATGAGGCCAAAGTGACAGCTATCCAGATGTTTGGGTTTTTTGTTTTGTTTTGTTTTGCTTTTTAATGTCACTCATTCCCCCAAGTCTAAGACCTGAAATGTGTGCTGATAAGTAGTACGATGTCCTTCAGGAGGAGCTCCGTCCTGCCTCAACTTAATGTGCCGAGCTTTGTTCAAGCCCATGGGAAGCCTGCACCTTTCTGAGTGGAGACAGAGGAGGAGTGGGTAGCTGGGGTAGGACGGAGCTCCTCCCCACATAAAGGCTGGGCAAAGCTCCACTTTTAGTGTGTGCCTAATCAATAACTGAAACTACTGTCACAAGCATCGAGTCATTGTAGCGTTCCGAACCCGAGGCAAAGACTGGATCTGGATAAAGATCTGAGCCGCCATCCTATTGGTGGCTCCTGCTCAAGCACCTCGACCCTCTTCCGTATTGCTTCACGGTCTGTTCTGATGAAGAGACAGGCTACTCCCCATCTTCTGTTAGGGTTGATTCGGGGCACCTGGCCAATACAAAAATCTGAGAATGTTTAAGCCTCTTATATACAATTTTTTAGTATTTGCCTATGGTCTGTACATATTTCTGCATATTTCAGTAACCTCTAGATTACTTTTAATTTCTACTACAATGTAAATATGCTAAGTAAAACATTTGTTATACTGTTGTTTACGGAATACTGACAACAAAAAAAAATCTGTATATGCACTCTTTTCTCTGTGTGTGATCATGTGTGTATGTGTGTATCCGTTTGTGTATGTGTGTATGTGGAAGCGGATGTGGGCATAGGCATGTTGTTGTTGTTGTTGTTGTTGTTGTTTTTCCCGTGGACATGCCAGGCTAATTGTACATCAGTAAATTTTTCTGTTTGTAATCCTGTGTTATTTGTAATTAGATGGAAAATTTTAAGTAAGTATAGGAACTTTGTAGCTATTTTTACAGGAGTCTGAAAGAGACAGGTACCACTGCACTGACAACCATTTGTAATCAAGATTGGTATCCAAGGTACATGTACAGCCTCATAAAAACGGGGTGTATCTAGAGCTTAGGTGTTACTCTGTCTTGACCAGTAAAAAGCTAAGCCAAGTGAAACTGAAACAACACTTCTTAGCTCTGTCAGAGAACAGAGGCCACAGAAAATCTCTGCCTCCTAATGCTGCGGAAGTAAGTGGAAATACAAAGGAGAGCGACATTCTAGAGGGCAGGGGACTCGATCGTCTTTTCATTCCTAGCAGTTTTTATTACATCCTTCACTGAATACCTACGGAAACACTTTGTGCTTCTGGCAGAGGAGGGGAAAGGAAACTGTTCTATGAAGAAGAAAAAAAGCAATACCGTTCTGTTCTTTTGAACTAGGCCTGACCTTAAGACTATTTTACTCAAACCTAAACCGTTGGTGTTTTATCCATGCCTAACCTAAGAAGAAAAACAGCAAAACCAGCCTCTGTCAGCTGATGTATCTAGCCTAAGAGATGAATTGGTGTGGGGGCCAGGGGACTTAGAAATGATGACGGTCACAATCAGGGACACCAAAGCATTAGACCTGCCATAGGACTATGTGGCTCTGTATCCTACTTCATCAAATGGACATGTGCAGTAGCAACATTGCCCAGTACACCAGGCCTCCCTTTCAGCCAAGCACTGGCAGGCAGAACAGAATGATAGAGAATATTCCTGAACAGTCTTCAGAACCAAAGGAAAGTGTGAACAGGATGTTGGAATTATCAAATTGGGAAAAATTTTAAACTATGATTAATATTCTAATAGTAAAAATGGGCAATACAATGACAAGTGGAGAATGTGAACAGGCAGATAATCTATGTATTAAAAGAAATTCTAAAAGCCAAAAGAAGAAGAAGAATATGAAGAAGGAGGAAGAGGAAGAGGAGGAGGGAGAAGAGAAGAAGGAGGAGGAGGAGGAAGAGGAGGAGGAGGAGGAGAAGGAGAAGGAGAAGGAGAAGGAAGAAGGAAGAAGGAGAAGAAGAAGAAGAAGAAGAAGAAGAAGAAGAAGAAGAAGAAGAAGAAGAAGAAGAAGAAGAAGAAGAAAAGAAAAGAAAAGAAAAGAAAAGAAAAGAAAAGAAAAGAAAAGAAAAGAAAAGAAAAGAAAAGAAAAGAAAAGAAAAGAAAAGAAAAATGAAATAGACTTTGCTGAGCTCAGTAAAAGACCAGACTAATGGTCTGAACAAAAATAGGATGGAACCCTGGATGTTAGTGTCTGGCCCACATTAGACTGGGGGCAGGTAGAACAATATTACAACTGACCTCTCTGCAGAGAACCTGGTTCTAGGTATTCATTCTAGGCATCCAATGCATGGAATGGAAATTACAAACACTCTGTCCCCACAAGAAGCCAAGTGTCAGGGAAATTTGCTTTCCAAATGTGGGGGATGGGGAAAGAAAAAGAAAAAAGAGAGCAAGAAAGAAACTCTTGAATCTAAGTTAAAAATCCAACTTTGCCTTGTAATGAGTCTTTTTCTGTCCTGCCAGCAGCTCACAAATAACAACATGGAGACTTCTTATTCATTATGAAAGCTTGGCTTTAGTTTAGGCTTGTTCCTAACTAGCTCTTACAATTTAAGTTAACCCATTTCTGTTAATCTACATGCTGCAGTGTGGCTCCTGGCTGTTACCTCTCCTCCTGCGTGTCCTGCTTCCTCTGCCTCTGCTGGAGACTCCGCCTTTCTTCTTTCCCCAGACCTCTCTCTCCCCAGAAGTCCCACTAACCTCTTCCTGCCCAGCTATTGGCCATTCAGCTCTTTATTAAACCAATCACGGAGGCACATCTTCACACAGTGTAAAGGAATATTCCACAACATTGCCTGATGCAAAGCTTCTTCCTTGGACAGGAATTTCAGGGCCAGGACAGTGGTCTAGCAACTGAGAATGCACCCAGAGAACTTACAGAAACACAATACAGCTCAACAGTGCAGTTCTAGTGCATTAGCTGCTTGGACACAGCCCCACAGTGCAGCAGAAAGAGACTCACAATCCAGCACAGCCAGTCACACCATTAAGGAACTGCCACTGGGAGAGATCACAGACCCAAAGTGTTCCAAATATTACAAATATTTGAGTTTGTAAGCTAGCTGTATTTAAAAGTATTAATGAATTGTTTAATAGATAAAATAGAATTTCTGAGTTTGAGACAATCAAAAAAGAAATTCTGAAAATTAAAAATAGAAGAAAATAAATTCTGGATTAGCAACAAAAAAGTATCAAAGAACTGTGAGACTATGTCAAATGGTTTAATATCCATGTAAGAAGGAGTTAAAAAGCAAAGAGAAAGGTCAGAAATGATACTGAAAATAGAGAATGTCTCCAAATTAAAGTCAGGCAAACCACAACCACAGATTCAGAAAGATAAGAGAACACTAAAAGTAGGGTAAGTGTAAAAATATTAAACCAAGGTACCCTATACTCCAGTTATGGGACACATATCAAAGAGTAATCTCTTCAATACTATACAGTAAAAATTAGAATCATATCTGAGTTCTCAACAAAACAGAAGAAAACAAAAACAATAAAGCAATGTTGGAAGATACAGAAAATGCCAAGCTGGAATTCTTTCTCTTTTAAAATCATCTATTCAAAGTCAAAGAGAAATAGACTCTTTTCTACAAAGAAAACTTGAGGAAATCTGCTGTCAGTAAAATCTATCCTGTAAGAAGTGTTAAAGTGAAGAAGTTCTTCAGAAAGAGAAAAATCAGTCAGAATATGGAAGCCTTGTGATAATTGAAGAGCATCTGAAAGGGAGTGTCTGTAAGCAAAAATAAAATAATAATTCATAATTGATCTAACAAATAACCGTTTGTTCAAATAATAATAGAAATAGCCAGGTGCATGGCATTAATGCCAGCACTATGGAGGGAGAACCAGGCAGGTCTCTATGAGTTCAAGGCCGGCCTGGTCTGCAAGGGAGTTCCAGGACAACTAGGACTGTTACACAGAGAAACCCTCTCTCAAAAACTAAATAATAATAATAATAATAATAATAATAAGAAGAAGAAGAAGAAGAAGAATAGAAATAATACTTTTCATTATGTATTTATGTATATGTTTCAAAATAAAGGAAATAAATGACAGCAATGAGGCAAGAGATGAGGAACAGAAAATTAGGAATATCTAGACATTATAAGAGATTTCTCTTACCCATGGAGCAGAATACTATTTGTAGTGAGCCTGATTACTTGTAGCATATGTTGTAAATCCCAGGGCAAGCATTAAGTAAAACTTCCAAAGTATATTTGATATGTTAAAAAAGAGGAAAAATGTAATGATATAAAATTCTTAAATAACAAACTATAGAAATGATCCCTGAAAGAGAGCTCCAGGAATCCAATTGGCAAGAAAGAGGAGGGATTGTATGATTGAGAATTGTTGAGACCAAGATTGGAAAAAGCACAGGGACAAATAGCCAAACTAGTGGAAACACATGAACTATGAACCAATAGCTGAGGAGCCCCCAACTGGATCAGGCCCTCTGGATAAGTGAGACAGTTGACTAGCTTGAACTGTTTGGGAGGCACCCAGACAGTGGGACCAGGATATGTCCTTAGTGCATGAGCTGGCTGTTTGGAAGCTGGGGCTTATGCAGGAACACTTTGCTCAGCCTGGGAGGAGGGGACTGGACCTGCGTGGACTGAATCTACCAGGTTGAGCTGAATCCCCAGGGGAGTCCTTGCCCTGGAGGAGATGGGAATGGGGGGTGGGCTGGGGGAGGGGGGGGCGGGAGGAGGGAGGACAGGGGAATCCGTGGCTGATATGTAAAATTACATCAAATTATAAAATTAAAAAAATTCTCAAATAAAACCCAGAAGGTTGAACATCTGTGAAAGATAAAATTGGAACCAAAAAATAAGTTCAACAAATAAAAAAACTATAACAAACATAGTAAATATTGCTCCAACTACATCAAAAATCACCTTAAGTTTTAATTGTCCAAAGAAGACTCAACCATCTGGTCTCTATCAGGAAATCACCTTTGAATGTAAAAGAATACATAGATGTATAAGAAAGACAGTAATAAATGAGTCTTTTAAAAAAGAGAGGTGGGTACTTTTCTTTATATAGAATAAACTTCAGAAGAGGAAATGTTATCAAGGCTAAAGAAAGAGAATATTTCATAAGAGGTCAGTTCTCAAACAAGTCATCCATCGGCCACATGGCAAAATACATGAAGCAAGCTGATAAAATTCCAAGGAAACACACATGAATCCGCTGTTATAGTTGGAGAGTTCAACATAACTTTTATCAGAGAAGGATGGGTCAAGCAGGTAGACTCAACACAGGTGAATGTAATGTTCTGTCAACCAACAGATCTATTCATCCAAGAAAAGGAATATGCACATCTTCTAAAGCCCACTTGGAGCAATCATCAAGATAGACCACTAGGAAATCTTCAAGAACATCAATGAAATGAAAATCATACAGTGCCCATTTTAGTTCATAATGAAATCAATAGGAGAAGGAAAGACAGAAATCTAAAAATACTTAGGGGATACACAAAATATTTGAGAAGAACACATGGCCAAGACTGAAGGTCTCAAGAGAAATTGTTAGATATTTTTAATCAAATACAATTTTTCATAGTATATGTGATGCAGAGAAAGCTGTGCTCAGAGAGAGGGACATGCATGGCATTAGCTTCATATGTTAGTAAAGACCTCGTACCAATAACTGCTTTTCTACCTTTATAAATGATAAAAGTAAAATAAACTATAGTAGAAGAAAATAAATAATAAAATTAGCGAAGCAATGAATAAAGTTCTAAACATGGAGAGAAAATAACAAGACACAGATGAGTGCTATCACTGTTTAAAAACTCCATAAATACTGAAGAATCACTAAGAAATAATATGAGCAACTCTGGCCTGCAAACCTACCATCTAAATACAATAGACAAATTTCATGAACAGCTATCTACTGAAACTCAGAAAGGAAGAAACAAACTAAGTGAATAGAACTATAGTTGCTAAACAAAAGTTGTTTATTAACTTACTTTCTCTCAAAACAGAAGCACCAGCCCCACATGGATTCAGCTGCTAATTGTACCAAATCTTTTTGAAATTATGACAGGAGTTGGTGAGAAGGCTCAGCAGATGAGAGAACTTACTGCTCTTTTAGAGGATCTGAGGTCAATTTCCAGCACCCAAGTCAAGTGGCTCACAACCACCTATGACTAAGATGAGCTGATGCCTTCCTCAGGCATCCTCAGACACCTGCACCCACATCATATACTCACACAGACACAGAAATAAACATAAATGTTTAAAAAAGAAGTTATAACAATTTCTTACAGTCTTTTTCAGAATATAGAAGCAGGGAGCCTCATTTCATTGGCCAACATTGCCATAGTACCAAAGTGGCAGCCGTATTGAAAGAAAAGTAGAAATGAGCATGGGGACTCATGCCTGCAAACCCAGCACATGAAATATGAGGTAGGACTATCATAAGTCTGAGACCAGACAGGTCACACAGCAAGACTTCACTACACACACACACACACACACACACACACACACACACACACACACACACACAGCTCTTGTGAATATACACAGCATGATATATGAAGGAAGAGAAAATAAATCAAAATCAGTAGAGTATAAACAGAAGTAGAGATCATGACTGATTAGGATTTATCTTAAGGTCTGTTCAGTATCTAAAATTCAATTAAAGTATGCCACGAAATCAAAAAAGAAAAGAAAAATCAATGTGATTACATCAATAGGTGCAAACTGCATTCTTGACAAAATATTTCATGGTTTGAAACTGTTCATGATTAAGAAAAGAATCTCTCAGTGAGCAAGAATGGGGGGGGATCCTAATCTATAACACTCCTGCTGGTGACATCATACGTCATGAAACACTCAAAACTGTCTAATTAACATCACAAACAGCTATGCCTGCTGGTGCATGATGTGACCTAGCCTTAGGGTAGAAGCAGGAATATCAGAGTTTTAAGGGCCCCCTCAGATACACAAGGCTACTCTCAAGGCTAAAGTCAAGGCTACTGCAGGCTACCTAAGAACCTGCTGCAAAAAGCAAAAGGATCAGTAACAAAACAAGGACGCCTCTCCTCACACTCCTCTCAACAGGTAATAGAAGAAATTGCTAATAAAAGAAGAATAAACATAAAAAAGAAATAATATGCATATTATAAAAGAAAGGTCTACCTCTTTTACTGATAACAAAAACTCTTAAAACTAATAGGTTCTTGCATTAAGGTTAAGATATAAGACTAATGTACAAAATTCAAACTTTTATATATATATATATATATATATATATATTAATAATGAACAAGCATAATTTGAACTTTAGACCACATGATACATATATCCCCCAAATTGAAATATTTATGTATAAATGTGACAGAATTGTGTAAAAGATACACCACAAAAACTACAAGCTTCTGATGAGTGACATCCAAGAAGACTTGGTGAAATTAGAGAGTTCAGTGATGTGGACAGGGGGATTCTTTACTGTTCAGGTAGCATTTATTCTATTGTGATCTATAGATCATTATATGGTTCACTCTTGATGTATATTTCCATATGTATCTACCATTGTCATAACCTTGTAAGAGTTTCATTTACTTAAAAATCCCTTTTTCTCTTCTTTTTATGATAATGAATTTATTCTGTAGATATGACAATGGCGAATGTATATCATTATACATTTGTCAGAACCCATTGAATGCACACCAAGAACATATGGAAACTGGGGGCCAGGAAGATGACTCAGTTATAAAGTGCGCATCTTGAAAGCATGAGGACTTCAGTTCAATTTCCAGTCCCCAACATAGAAAGCTGGACTTGGTGGCACTTACTAGAAACCTCAGAGCTGAGAGGCAGAGACAAGCATTTTGTTGGAACTCACTGACCAGCCAGGTTAGCCTAACTGGTGAGCCCCAGACCCCAGTGAAAGACCCTGTACCAAAAAACAAGGTGGACAGAGAAAGGATGTCCAAGGTTGATGTCTGACTCACACACACACACACACACACACACACACACACACACACACACACACACAAATTATACTATATAGGGACAGCTCCCACTTCTCATCAATTTTGTTATGAACCTAAAACTTGTCTAAAAATTAAAATCTGTTAATTTTTAAAGATGTGAGCAATTAAAAAAAACTAGACTAACTAGCACATCCACAGTTTTGGAAATAGCTCAGCAGTGCTTTTGACCTCCAGTTAGTAGCTTGCTTGATACCTGCTCAGATGCAATTCTTCAGCTTCCGCTGAGCCACAGATGGTCACACTTGAGAGTCATAGAAAGTTGAGGGGCTTGTTAAGACACTGATTCCGGAAATCAAGAGAGGGGCCATGGGATCTAGATTGTTAAAAAGGCCTCACTTTAGGCTGATGCTTCCACTATCTTACATTAATGGAAGACGTGTTCTTTATAACCTCAAGTCCTTTGTTCCTGAGCAGTGTCCTCTGAAGAAGAGATTTAGCACACTGGAGAAATCAGGCTTCATATAAACACCATGCCAGCCATCATGGTTTTCTTGTGGTTTTCATTCTGGGTTCCTGCTTTTTCCATATTATATTTTCCATATTATATTCAAGATTCTTAGTCTTTGAATAAATCCCAAGGTCAACAATGATAGAATTCAAATAGAATATAATGCATGACAATCAGAATCAACTTAGCCAGAGCCTTGAGACCGTCTTTAAGGTTCAACAATTATAGGAAAGAACCTGCTTTAGTCAAAATGGAGGCAGACCAATGAAATGACTTCTATCAAGACTTTGTGGCTTAGTAATGGAATTAGGTCCAGAAATTGGGAAAACATTTTGTTAACTTGATCTTCTCTTAACACATTTACTGTGCTTTTTTTTGTAGAAATAGGCTACATCTTGTGTAAAAGCAAAGTATGTTCTCACCTTAGGTCATTGCTAATCCTTAAATATCAGGTCTTCAGTGTAGTGGGAAAGACTAAGAAACAAATGGCAGAAGTAGAAGGTTTGGCTGAGTTTTCTCAAGGGTTAGGTTAAAAAGTAATGTCAATATTGATTCCTTTTGCTGTGGTTGCGAACTATTTCATGTTAAAAGATTAGAACATCTAAAAAACAGAGTAAAATAATCATAACTACCTCATGCAACTATCCCTGAGCTCTGTTTTATGTATGGAGGCCATATCAAAGGAGCATTCACCAATTAGACGCACACAGAAACCCACTTTGTCTCCTGCACATTGTTGAGATTTTTCTGTTCCGTGAAACAATGATGCTTTGTATTAAGGGCGGTGCAAGATCACTGCCTCCCTGCTTCTAGTCATCTGAGATTCTAAATGCTGCTTGGGATGCTGACTTCCACCTCAGAAAGTACTGAATTACAGAATCAAGAGATGCAGACAATAATTGCAATCATGACTCCAAATTGAGAAAGTGGTTCTTCATTTTAAAAATTAAGAGAAAAAAGACACTATACATTAAATTAAAACAAGGGATTCCTGAAACAGATTTTCTTAAAGGCTTGACATGTGCTAGAAGCAGCCTGGCTGGTTAGCTGCCTATGTGAACAAGTTTCACTCATGCTCATCATTTTATTAGTTAGTTTCAACTGGGTCTTTGGTACTTACCTTGGGCAGCCATGAATCAGGAACTATACACAAGTTCCACTGTACACAGATGGTATAAAACACAGCCAGACTCTCCAAAAGCATTGCATATAATTAACAACAGCAAAAACTTGCCCTAGAATTGTAGTGATATATTGTGTACCCTAATAAACTTGCCTGGGGATTGGAAGACAGAGCCAGCCACTAGATTAGACATAGAGATCAGGCAGTAGTGGCACACACCCTTAATTCTATCATTCTGGAGGCAGAGATACATCTGGATCTCTGTGAGTTCAAGGCCACACTGGAAACAGAGCCAGGCAGTGTTGGCACACACCTTTAATCCCAGTACTGGGAAGCACACTCGCCTTTAATTCCAGGAAGCGATGTCTGGGCAGAGAAAGATTTATAAGGCGTGAGGAAACAGGAACTCACTCTCTTTAGACTGAGGATTTAGTAGAGGTAAGAACTGGTGGCTGTGGCTTGCTATGCTTCTCTGATCTTTCAGCAAGTTTATTAGGATATACAATATATCACTAAATAGAATCCAATGCAGTTAAATGTTCAGTGCTAGCAATAGGTCATGAGGCAACAGATGCTATAGTCATCTGGCAGCATTATTTCTGCTTTCCTTCCAAAAGTTCAATATTTAATCTACAATTTATATGCACTATTATAGCAAAAAAAAAAACCCACTGGATACTCAGATCTGGATTAATCTTTCTGTAACACTGATTTTGCCTACGGAAAACAGAAGAGAAAATGGCTGTATGCTGTGTTGCTTAGTCGTGTGTGTGTGTGTGTGTGTGTGTGTGTGTGTGTGTGTGTGTGTGTGTGTGTGTGTGTGTGTGTTGTTTTGCTCTTCATTCGACATAAGCTGGAGTTATCTGGGAAGAAGGAGCCTTTACTAAGGGATTGCCTCCATCAGGTTGCCTGTAGGCAATTCTTGACTGATGACTGATGTGGGAGGAACCATCCCCCTTGGGTAGTATCATTCCTGGGCAGGGGGTCCTGGGTGGTATAAAACAGGCTGAAAAAGTTTTGAGGAGCAAGCCAGAAAAGCAGTATTCCTCCATGGTCCCTGCTTCATTTAGTTCCTGCCTCCCGACTTCTGTCCTGCTTGACTATCTCTATCCTGGTGTCCCTCAGTGATGGAATATAATTGGGACATGTAAGCCAAATAAACCCCTTCCTCCTCTGGGTTCTGGGTCTTTGTCACAGCGATTGAAAGCTAAACATGATAGGTTCCAATTTGAAATTACCGAGTCAATTTGTTTCTGGCACAGAAAAGTAAAAGAAATGAAGTTATTCATCTGTCAAAGTAAAATTTTTAATATTTCCAGGTGTATTCCCATCTTATGTAAAAAGTGACAAAAGAAATTAATGTCTGTGTAAAATGTAGACATTGGAAGAGGTCAATCTGCTGCTTGTTAGGTTAGCATAGTAAGGGTATACTGGGGAAAAAGGATCAACAATTTTTTAAATTAGCAAACTGTGCTGAAAACAAACCCAGTGTTTAGCCTCTTTTAAAATATCCTTTTATAAAACTAAACAGAACACACTTTTTACAATGCTATTAAATATTCTATTCCCATTTGTTGCCATCTCTGAGTTTTACCTATATAAAATGGTCTTGGCTTGTAGAAGAAAATAGATGGCAGACAGATTGATAAATGGGAAGAATTTATCCAATTGTGATATCCTAGAAAACTAGTTTGTAATGCACTAATTACATGATGACCTAGAGCACTTCAGTGGTACAAAGAGCAAACTGAAGAATAGACCAGGAACACCTAGAGTTTCAGTCTAAGTTACGTGATGCACAAGTGTCCCTAAGTTACAGGGGCTACTCTTTTCAGGGAATACGTTCAGGTCCACTTGGTTTTGTTTTTGTCCTTGGTGTTCCCCATAGTTCCTTAAGACCAATATATCAAAATACCATCAGTTGGTGGCTTAAAAAAAAAAAAAAGCCTTTATTTCTCGCAGTTCGGGAGGCTGGAAGTTGAAGATCAAGGCAATGTCTGCTGAGATTCCATGAGATTCCATTCTTCACAGATGGCCCTGCCTAACTGTGTCCTCACAGGGCAGAAGGGATTATCTAGCTTTTTGTCTGTGTATGTGACTAGGGCCTTCATGACCTGGTCGCTTCCCAAAGACCCTGGCACTGACCACTGTTACCAGGGAACTAGGTTTACCTGTGAGTCAGGGCAGCCACAAACACTCAGACCAAAAATACCGTTCCTATCTTTGAATTTAACAGGTGACTGCTCTTACATGTGTTTTACAATTTTAGTAGTTTTATGATATTAATATTGCCAAATATCATCTATAAATAAGTGTGCATGGGAAAATGCTCAAAATTCTTCTTTTCGTATGAAGAATATATTAGAAATAATTAAAGGCTGATTTTTCCGGAATGATGGAGCCATTAGCAAACATGAACAATAAAATGAGAAGCCAGAACAAAGTAGCCATCCGAACACTTAGGACAGGATTGACAAATTTTATTAGGATTATGAAAACAAAAATGAAGGCGGAAGCTGCTCTTGTCTCTTCATACAAGGACAACCCCTGAAGCAACACATAAGCCAATGCAGTAGTAGGAAAGGTTACAGAAAGGACCAAAGGACCAGGGATGCCTGTATAAAACACATCCTGCACCAGCTTGGAGAGACACTGTGTGTCAAATGGCAAGACAGTCATAAAGAACAAACTGAAGATGGAGAAAAAGTTAATGGACCAGAGTCTGGATGTCAAAGCTGTTTGTTTTTATCTAAACAAAAGAGATGTCCAGAGAAAATCTCAAATACTCCGTCTGCACTCTGAGTTCTCCCTCCTTCTCTCCTCTCTCCCTGTAGCCTACTCCTACTCCAAACACAGAGAAGACGAGTCCTACTCAAGTCAACATTCTCCCTCACTGAACTAGTTTCCACCTAGGAAACGCCCACAGTACAACTCATAACAGGACCTCATCTAAGACACACACAACTAACATCCTTAGAGCTGAGGAAACACATACTGCTCAGAATAACCAACTATGAAGTGTGGAGGTCGGGATTCGATCCCAGGTACTCTGATGCTGGTGCTTCTGTCTACTGTGTCCCACTATGTAATACTATAAAATGAGACAAAAGTGTGAATGAATTCCTTCTCTAACCTTTTTCCTGTGTTCCTAAATCCCAGCAGTCTAGATGCTGGCTGTAGAACAAGGAATATATACCACTAATGGCTGAGACCTGCCACATGCTTTCCAAGTATGAAAGAGTAGAGAGGAAGAGGGAGCCATCCTTGTTACAGATGTTTTACTTTCAGGCACTCCGAGTAGGTGAAAAAGAAATTAGAAAGTTGGCAGCCCTTTCCACGCTTTGTACATCTAAAGGCTGTGCTCTGCAGAGTAACCACAAAGCAAAGCCTGGCACAGCTGTTCATGCTGTCCCGTTGACTTTTATCTATGGAGTGCTTTCCCCTTAAAGTGAGTCTTTGAAATTCTGAAAGCTGAGTGCTTCATTTCGCATCATTCCACACCTATGCCAAGTTCCAAGATTGGCTTTGATGTCTATCTAAAGTGGCTGGCACCCCGCTGTCCTCATCCCTGGATCTGTCTCACCCTGTGAAACCGTGATATGATCATCACTGTCCCACGTGAGGACACCAGCTGCACATGATCAATGACGATGTCCTTCTACAACTTCAAGGAGCTCGTGGATTATGCTGATGGCCACCAGAGGGTACATTGTTGGGGAGTGACATGTACACATTTTGAAATCACAGGAAACATCACGCAGCAAACGTATCTCAAAGCTGTAGACCTTGAACCTTCTGAAATTTTGTTCTTGCCCTTGTTTATGATCGCAGACAAACTTAGATGCTAAATGCAAATTCTTGCTTTCCTAAAGTTGAAGAATGCACCTAGCAAAGAATGCTTTGTTTTGTGGTGATATCAGTAATACCATTTGGTGAGCATTATCATATTGGGAGTATCGTTTATCTCAATTTAATTTAGATCAATTTAGATAAATTTTTAATGGATCTCTAAGGCTGTACAGTCTTTTCTCCCAATTAATATCATTTTTGAACTATAGTAACATCTCTGAAATAAACCCTTTACTTGGCGTCAGTAGACAGCACCCACCAATCATCACTCATAAACAGCAGATTCTAGCAACACCACTCTTCTGAAAGCATCTAATAATGTGAAGAACGAAAACACTCTCCCCTCCCCTGCTGCAGAATATAAGTATGTGAAGACTTCTCAGAAGCTACCACAGCCGACAGCAAACATTTCCCTGATTTGTAGTCCACAGGATGTTGCTCAAAACACGCTATCTTGGTTTTTGTGTCTCCAGTCTTTACTTTTTATTAATTTATTTCTGGATACACATGATATTGGACTTTAAGAAAGGTACTCAAAGTTCTCGAAATGTCTCCCCAAACTATCACATTCTCAGTCATGAAACAGTGAGGTGGGATGACGAGAGGGGCCTCGAAGAGCATCTTAATGTCTGCATTTGGGGAACGACACACCAAAGACCAAGAGGTTCTGTCATGATTCAATGCCGACTCAGTGCAATCCATACTTCCAGATGTTGTAAAGGAAGATAAGCCCGTCATTGACATGAATTTCATTCACCAGCTCCCTGGCCTCCGGATGGAGTCAGCCGGTGGGAGCCTTGGCAGGAGATCAATTGGAAGGAGTAAGGAGAGGGACAAGGTGATTACTGCCCTGGCTCCCTCCCTCTGCAGGCCCCTCTGATGGGCTCAGACTGAGCAGTCTTCATGCCTACCCTAGACATCCAGCCTCCCGTAACTTCACCCTTTCCTCCCTTTTCAGAGCCTAGGTGGTGACAGCTCTGTCACTGCTGACCCCCCCTCCTCACCCCCCTGCACTAAGCCTTGTACCTTCCTGCTTAGACCTTTAATAAACAGAATCATTGTAACTAGGTCCCTGAACTTACTCAGAGTGTGTCCTCCGTTTCTCTTGGTTTCCGAAAGCAGAAATCTCAACTTGGACCTTGGGGAATTTACAGTCCAGCTGAACTCAGGAGTGATATATTTGAGATTGTGAATCAGGTCTCCTAACTTCTGAGAGATCATGTAAGCACCCATCGGCCTGTCGGACAGATAGACCTGAGCCAGCAGATGTATGGGTAGATACAGCCTGTCAGGTGCAATTCTTTTAAGAATTAACTGCTACGATATAAAATTAGTAAAATGTGTATGAAATTTAAGGGTTTGATGTACTTGGCTTCGGTGTGGCAGCAGACTGAAGTCTTCTCTGCAGTCACCGCCGTTTTCCCTCGCCTTATTCCCAGCCTTGCGGGACTAGTCATCCTTAAGTTTGCAGACCTTGCCTTGGTGGCCCCCTGGGCATATGTGTATTTAAGAGGAATAAAAACAGTGGAGGTAATGCTCTAACGGGGACTGGCAATAGTTCCTGGCAAGAAGGAGAGAGATGTTTTCCTGTGCTTAGTGTTTGTAAGCGGACAGAGAGCATCGGGGCTTCTGACAGCAGTGATTGAAGGCTCCTGTGCTGGGCCGCCATCGTGAGACACTGTTACTGTCTGGAACCTGGCCAGTGCCACTCTACTGTGTTGACAGTTGTCCTTTCTGCCTTCCCTCCATTACCAGCATCTCCCATCTCTTCTACCTCAGCTCAAAACACAGTGCTCTCTCTGCTGCTGTGGTTACCTTCCCATTGAGCACAGAGATTATTACAACTGTTCATAAAGAGATAATAAAATGCAACAGGAAATCCATAACCCACGATGTCCAGTCACCACACCTGTTTCAGTTTAATAATATTACCAATTTATAAATGTCTCAACTCTGAAAGAACACAGTAATCAGAAAGTAGCTTTGTTCCTGCTCCAACATCTGCTAGAGGCATTCTCTTGGATTCTTCCCTTACTGTGTGAATTAAGGAGCACAGATATAATGTATATTTACACAAATGAAATCTGTTTTACTTTTTTTACATAAGACATATGTTAATGACTAAGAATTAACTTCACTTGATAATAACAACATGGCTTTCTCGATAGCCCTGCAAATGCCCAGTGTGGTCTATAAAATTTTCCATAGCCTTACAGACATCAGTACACATCCAGATGGACCATCCTATCATCACACTCCCCTCTCCAGAGCAAACTGATTACAGTGGCTTTGTTTTAAATGTGTACCCCTCCTTTAGAATGTCTTTCTAAACAGTGTTTAGTGGCATGAATGAACAGCTCTACATAGTTTGCTTGCTAAAGTTGTCTACAACTATTGTCTCAAAACTCATGTTACCTTCAGCAAGAGAATGACTTCAGCTAATAAATGGGAAGTAGCATGAAGCAGGAACCTTCAGATTTAGTATAACGGTTAGAAGAGGAGAGACTCCCAAAAGCAACTGAAATGCATATAAGGAGTTGTAATCTGGGATAGGGACATGGCTCAGTCAGGAAAGCTCTTGCTGCTCCAACATGAGAGCCTGATCTGGAAGAACCCAGGGAAACCCCAGCCTATAGTCTCGGCACTCCAGAAGTGGAGACAGGAGGGTCCCTGGGGCTTGCTGGTCCACAAACCTATCCCAACCAGCAAGCTCCAGGCTTAATGGGAGACCCTGACTCAAGAAAGGGGTCTAGGGAGGAACAATAGACAAATACACTTGACAATGACATTTGGTTTCACACCCATGTAAAAGTGGAACATGCCCGCCGTCTGGGGCTGGACATAGGCAGAACCTGGGGACTTGCTAGGCAGCCAGTCTAGCCAAAACATCAAGATCCAGATTTAGGAAGAAACTGTCTCAAAAAAGAAAAGAGAAAGGTGGAAGGTGATAGGAAATGGCCTATGATGTTACCCTCTGGTTGCTGCAAACATGCACACAAGTGTGCACATCCACATATGCATACATATTGGTAGACCACAGGGAAAATTAAATGTTTTTAATCTAGTAATTTTATATATAAAGATAGATGCTTTTGAAAATCTTTACTAAGATTATATCTACTAAAAATAGAGGTTTCAGCTGTTCTTGGCAGACTTCATAATCAAAACCAGATTAAGTGTTTTTTTCCACTGTACTCCTCTTATTTGCAAGCGTTGAACTCAAATGCTTGTGGCAATGGCAATGTTGTCTTCTGAAGCACAGTCTTCCTGTTGGTATGTCCGAAGAGTTGAGCTCCGGAAACGGATGACAGCAATGCTGCCCTGTAAGTCTTGTTCAAGAACAGGATCGCGTGCACTTACCTTTGCACTTGACAGTGGAACACGTGTGCCTTCCCGTTGGATTTCCACGTGTTCACTGCTGTATTCTTAGAACCTGACAGACACAGACTATGTCCCCAACAACTGGTAGATGAAGGAGCTGGTGGGCGGATGACTTTAAAGATGCATACGATTTGTCTGCTACAACGATCTCTGTTCTGTTGCTGTCATAATATATATGCTCAACTTTTTCCAAAGAAAACCTTTCGTTAGCATCATAACGTTATTTTACAATAAAACCTTATAGGTTATATTCGCCTTTTCTTATCATTTTATCTAGAATCAAGTAGGTAGATCCACAGTAGAACTTTTTAACAAGAAAAAATTCTAATGTGTTGTTCCAAAGCCCTTCCACTTTTCCTTGGCCCTTAGTATCATCCTGGTGTTTGGACACAGTGCGAAATGCCTGAAAGAAAGTGTAGTCTTCATTCTCCCAGAGTTGGGTCTTTACTTTCAGCATATGTTACGTGACTTCCAGAAGCAGCGAACATGAGGCAATATGTCAACTTTCATAAGAACTTTGACCAAAACCTTACTCTGAAGTTACATGACTGGGTGAACTAGAAAATAATCAGAACTAGAGAAGAGCATCCATGAAACCATACTTCTGCCTGTCACTACAGTTAGAACTGCAATCATGTTGTGTGAGATAAGAGAAGGTTTGGGAGCTTCCAGACATTTTAGACGTTGTGTAGCTCAGTCACCTTACCCTACTGGTCAAGTGCCAGAGACTCAGGAAACTGAAGCTATGATTAAGAGTCACTCAACCAATTAGCAACACAGCAGACTGCTAAGTTCAAGTCCACACATCCTGGGACCCATTGCAAATGTGCTGTTCTTAACTGGGCATCCTCTAACAAGACAGCAATACCCATGGGTGGGTTGGTAAGGGCATGGAAATAAACTACTCTGGAGAGGGTTTCAGGGAACTGTGTCTGTTTTATTGCATGCTTTATTCCACTTATATAGTGGAAGCCTATCAGCTGTGATTCGTTAGCACATTGCCTGAGATTGGATAGTGAACACTCATACTTAGTCTCCAGGCACAAGAAGCACATTAAAAGAGACATGGAGAGTGCAGACTCATCCGCAGGCCAGCCAGAGCTACTTCAGAATTCAGTGTTCTGACTTCAGGAGCATGGTGTGTCATGTTTTAGAAGTGCAGTATGCCGAGTAGGCGAGCCACCAGGTCATGCCTGCATATTCTCCTATACAAATGGGTTGAACTGAAAATGGTATTACTTTTTGAAATATCAAACAATCACAGGTTAAATGTAAAATATGTATTCCTCTAAAAAAGAAGAAAAAATTAATCAACTCAGAAAAAATATTGTCAGTAGTAAAATAAAACTCCTTCATTAGATTGTTAAGTGCATTTGGTAGGTTTAGTTTTGATTTGTAATAAAGGAAACCATGACAAGAAAGTTTCTTTTAACACTTTGAACTTGAGAAATCTCCTTTCAAAGACAAAAATTGGGGGCTGAAGAGATGGCTCAGCTGTTAAGAGCACAAGATGCTTATGGCAGTTTAAAAGAAAGCAGCCCCAAGGCTCACAGGGAGTGGCCCTGTTAGGAGATCCTTGTTGAAGGAGGTGGTGTGGCCTTGTTGGAGGAAGTGTGTCTCAGTTCACTTCCTGCTACCTGCCGTTTCCTGCTGCCTGCCCTCCCGATGTAGAACTTTCAGCTCCTTCTCCAGCACCATGTCTGCCTGCATCCCACCATGATGAGAATGGACTGAACCTCTGAAACTGTAAGCCAGCCCTAGTTAAATGTTTTCCTTTATAGGGGTTGCCCTGGTCATGGTGTCTCTACACAGGAATAAAACACTAACTAAGACACTGCTCTTGCAGAGGATCAGAGTTCGGTTCCCAGCACTGACCTGATGCAGCTCATGACTGCCTGTAGCTCAGGATCCAGGTGATCTAGCACTTTCTCCTGGAGTCCACAGGCACCCAATGCACATGCACATGGACACATACAGAGTCACATAAGTAAAACAACACAAATACACTTAAAGCAAAAAATATTATCATTTATAAACCATGTATGAAAAATAAGAGAGGAAACAGGGCAAACAATTATCAGGACACTCAGGCAGTAAGATTGGCATGTATATAAATAAAATAAATGAAGTGTCCAATGCATACTGCAGAATACTATTCAAAGTTTGGGTTGCTTCATGGCTGTGTTCAGTGTTTTTAGCTGTCTTTAAATGCCAAATGTAGATCAACCACTTTGCAAATGAAAGTGCTCATTGATCATTTAGTAGCATATTTGCCCTACTGTAAGTTTAAAAAAAAAGTTAAAGTTTGTATAAATTATTAAGAATAAATTTCAAATGAAGAATTTATTTCTATTGAACATGAAAATTGAGACAGTCCATCTCACCTCAATGAAAATGACTATAATTAAAAAAAAAAAAAAAACACGATAAGAATGCTGTCAGGGATGTGGGTAAAAGCGCTTACACCCTGGCAGGGAGAAAGTCTGCTAGTCCGTTTGGAGGCTCCAAAGAGCACTAATAGTAGATCTTCTGTGTGGTCCAGATGAAACACCCCTAGCCATGTGCCCAAAGGAATCAGAGTCACAAAGATACTTGTTCACCCAAGTGTATTGCTCACTCTTTGCCTAGATGCCCGCCAGCAGATAAGTGGATAAAGAGGTATGGTACATCCACTCAATGGGGTTGTATTTGGTCGTAAAGAAGAACAAAACCACAACACTGCAGGAAAATTGATGGAGCTGGAGCTCACTGTGTTCGGTAAAGTAAGGCAGACTCATAATGAGAGATGCGGATGAGGATGAGGATGCGGATGCGGATGCGGATGCTTTCTCTCACTTGAATGTGAAGATGAAAGCGGAAGGGCAGCTTTGTGGGACGGAAGTGAATCCACGGCGGGGGGGGGGGGGGGTAGTGTAGATGCTGGGAAGCAGAGGAAGCCCTGAGAGAATCTAGAAGGTGAAAGGCAAATTGTATTGTTGATGTGAGTACAACTGTGACAAGCACTCCAGTGTCTCAGACCCACGGAAATGGCAAAACCTTCTCCTGGTCGAAGGATGACTATTGGCAGTGTGCAGAAAGTATCAGCCGGAGCTTCCTCCTTGCAGGTGACTGCGGCCGGGAACTGCTCCCCTGTAGACCCCACCACCAAATGACTTCAACCCATTTCCTTGTTCAGCTATATCCAGTAAACCCACCCACGCATTCAGATGTATAAAATAAATACGCTGAGTTTCTGGGCCACTGCTGGTGCGTCTCCATCAGAGTGTGTACAACCCACCCAATTCCAACTTTTCTGACCTATGCAGGTTATAGAAGTGGATGAGCAATGTAAACACATACATATGCACACACAATTATTTAAAATAAAAAATCATAATGAAAGCCATTACTTTGGACCCTAACTTAAAATCATAATTAAAAGGGGCAAAAATAGAAAAGGGCAGCGGGAGAGGGAGTCAGTGACGAAGGATATTTGCTCTGCAAGCGTGAGGACTTGCGTGTAAATCCCCAGCACCCACAAGACTCCAGCATTGGGGGACAGAGAATGGAGGGTCCTGAGGCCTTCCTGGCTACCCAGCCTAGCCAGATAATGAGCTTCCAGTCTGGTGAGAAACCCTGTCTCTAGGCGGATAGTGACAGAAAGATGGTCCACATCCTACCCTGGCCTACACACACACACACACACACACACACACACACACACACACACACACACATCCATGTACCACACATGCAAAACAAAAAGGAAAAAAGTAATAAGGAAAGAGAGAGAGAAAGCAAGCAAAAGCAATAGCTATACTTCAATGATAGCTTATCTTTAAGCCACATCAAACAATTAGTCATCTTGATGACAATAAATATGGATAAAATATCTGGGCCTCTTTGACAATGTCATTCAGTTTAAACATTCTGGTTTATTTCCATGGCTGAAAATAAAATCAGTAATACAAGGCAGCTCTTGGCTTCCAGTTACTAAAGTTATAGAAAGTATTTCATTTCTTTATAGAAATCCTCCAACTGTTTGACTCATCTGTTAACAGAAAATAATTCAGCAAGTTGGCTAGGCCTGGTGGTACACCACCCTTTGGTCTGATTTGCTCTGGAAATGATTATGCAGTCAGCTTGGCATTAATTCATGTTACTAAATATTTGAACCTGGAAAATGAACCATCTCCCCATGAGGATTTCTGCTGTAACACCTATGACATAGCTTTTCAAGACTATTCATAAAATACCCAGGCTAATGGACCAAATACATTCTTAGAGTGCATGATTTCCAAACACCGGTAAGCAGAATGCCTGCTGGGTTCACTACTACAGCAGCCTTTCTTTGTGGATGGAACAAAGATTGCTACTTGCCAAATGTGTGCTTAGCTCAGAAGTGGAGACAGACAACTTAAATTCAAGATAAGTTCCAGTGGAAACATGCTGGCAGCCATCTCTCTGTGTTCTTGAGGGAAGGAATTCTATTTTAAAAAAAGAGGATGCTCTCCTCTGGGAGTCACCTTCCCACTGAACTCCTGCGTTTCTATCAGGATCCCACTTGCCATGCTTTTTTAAATTATGTATCTTATTTGTAGGAAGTGATGGGGCTTGTTATGATGTTTGATACAGGCATGTAATCCATACCATAGTTCTCTCGGATGAAGTTCATTGCTATTATAAAATACATGACAAAGCAACTCAGAGTTTGTGCTGAGAACATGGCTCCATGTAAAGTCTCTGCTGAGCAACTGTTAGAACTGAGTTTGGGTCTCCAGAAGGCCAGAGCAGTAGCATGTGTCTGTAACCTCAGTGCTCCCACGGGAGGTGGAAACAGGAGAACCCCTGAAGCTTGCAGGCCAGCCAGGCTAGTGCACACAGTGACAAAGAGGAGGCCCAAGATGGATGGTGGCAAGTGACAACTGGGGTCTTCCTGACTTCCACGTGTGCTGGCCACATGAGTGTACATGCAGACACGCAACAATTAGAACCGAAGCAGGAGGAAGGCTGCAGTAGCGGTTCCTGAGAGTGTTTTAGATTCTTACAGCAGGCCTTAGTTCAATGATTAGCACCCACATCAGGTGACTTACAACAGTTTTTAACTCCAGCTCCAAGGGATCTGTCACCCATATACACGTGTTGTGTGATATTATTTTAAGATGTGTTATATTTGTTTTTGCTGTGGAACATTTGTTAAATGATGTAAAGATGTGTTGCATTTGTTTAACTCTGTGAAACTGTGTTACTGCGCCTGTCTAAGATATCTGATTTGTCTAATAAACAGCTGAATGGCCAATAGCAAGGCAGGAGAAAAGATAGGCAGGGCTGACAGGTACAGAGAATAAATGAGAGGAAAAATTTGAGAGGATGAAGGAGCAAGAGAACAAGGAGATGAAGGAGCGAGAAAAGAAGGGGCCAGCCACCCAGCCAGACACAGGAAAAGAAAAGATATAGAGAAATAGAGAAGGGTAAAAATCCAGTGGCAAAAGATAGATGGGATAATTTAAATTAGGAAACGCTGGCTAGAAATAAACCAAGTTAAGACCAGGCATTCATAAGTGTTAATATAAGTCTCCATGTGTTTATTAGGGGCTGGGTGATGGGCAACCCCAAAGAGCAAAAACAAAGAGCCAAAAGGATAAAACAACCAACAACATACACATGTCTCACATACTCACATGCAGACACATACATACACACAGATAAAAATAAAGTAAATCTCTTTTTCTTGAGGAAGGGTTTTCTCCATGTTTGATTTCTATTGATGTGATAGACACCATAAGCAAAAGCACCTTAGAGAAGGAAGGGTTACTGGGCTTACATGACATGATCACAGTCTGTCCTGGAGGAAACCAAGAACTCGAGCAACTCAGGAACCTGGAGGCAGAACTGAAGCAGAGGCCATGGAGCATCACTGCTTACTGGCTTGTTTCTGGGTTTCTTAGCTCAAGATGTCAGGCTTGGTAATACCCATACTTAGCCACCTCGCTGGCCCACTTTTTTTTTCTTCTTTGATGTCGAATAAATATTCAGATTTTCTTTATTCATTCAAATATCTGTTGGTGACCACATACATGACTTGCATTGCTTACTGAGATTGTGTTACTAGAAAAGCTTGTAAGTGCTGAGTTTAGGGTATGGAATTAATTATTATTTTAAGACTAACAAGTGTAGTTGAAATTTAAATGTAATCCAAATAATGCTCTAATTTCAAATAAAATGAACGAGATTGTAATACCTAGAGATTCCTAATGATGGTTAAAAAAACAAAACCAGAATCAAATATTAAAAAGAAGCTATCAAGCACTTGAATTTTTTCAATATTATATAAATTTTAAAAAATTTTCCTGCTGCTAGATACTGTTTTCTTCACTTACAACTTCTTCGTGCAAACATTAAATGGTGTCCAATAAAAACACCACATTTGATAGACATGTCATATTACATAATAAAATATTCCATTGTCCTTTACCCATTTAAGAAGGGACAGGAATGAACCAAGTTTTGGGTTGTTTGTTTGGTCAGTCAGTTGGCTGGGTTTTTGTGGTTTGGGATTTTTTTTTTTTTTCTGCTTTTGGATTTCTTTTTAGGAGACAGGGTCTCATGTTGCCCAGGCTGGCCTCAAACTCACTATGTAGCCAAGGATGATCCTAAAGTTGTCATCTTCCTGCCTCTAGGCCCTGAACACTGAGATCTCAGGCATGCATCTCCATGCCCAGCTTTTCTGTAACGTTGGGAATGAACCACAGCTTCGTGCATGTTGGACCAGCCCTCTCCTAACTGAGCTGTATCTCCATCAGAGAGTCGGTCTTTTTACTTAAGCGTGCCTATACACTAAACTTGATGGATTTTTTAATCCAGTAGAATAAAGATGATTAACAAAGTGCTCCAATTATTATCTTTTGTTATTTATTGTTGCTGTTTTGAGATAGGCGTCAGTCTTCCCTATGTGACTGAAAACAGTTTTGACATTCTGTTCCTCCTATCTCCACTCTCAAGTGCAGACTCATTAGTTAGTTAGTTCCAATTAGTACAGTTAGCAAATCATAGTGGCTAGGCACTAAAATATTAACTTTTTATAAACATATTTAAAGTTAGTTATTTAGCGGGCTGTGTGGGTATGCAGACAAGCACGTGCAGGAGTCAAAGGACCACTTGTGGAAGTGACTTCTCTCCTCCTGCCATGTAGGCCCTGGGGATTGAACTCAGGCCACCGGACTTGGCAACAGGCCTTGTGTCGCTGGCCCTGCAGACAGACTCTCTAAGGCTCCGTGTCCATTCTAGGTATACATGTTATCCATTTGCATGTGTACTAGTAATTATTCCTCCCTACTCTTACTAATATACATGTGTATATAGCTGTCCAGTATAAGTGTCAATGTATCCATCTACATATCTATCAAACTACTTAAAAAGTCCCTTTACCCATAGTAACCAAAATAATTACTTGATAAATAAAATTGATAAATAAATGTGTTTGGGGGTCGATATTCTGAGAGTAAACCAGAAGACATTCCATGCTAAGAGTATCACAGTCTATCATTTTGAAGTGATAGTTACTAAGGTGATAATAAAATTAAGTACGCCTCACCAACCTGAGTGAACTGTTTAAAGAGACCTAGTGTGTAAATGGCAGCTCAAGCACATTTTTTTGTAAGATAATAACTAAAACTGGCCCTTTCTGTTGACCCTTCAGTTTTACTTCACTGAAAGAGATTGTGCCCTAGACCTTCCCAGCTGGTTGCTGACCTTTTCCTCTTAGTTAGCATTGAGCATATCACCAGTGCAATGCGGCCGCATGTAGACCGGCAAATTGAATGTGAACATGAAAAACAGATCCACTTCTTAGTTCAGTGGAGACTATTGGAAGTCTTGATTGTGAGCTTACTTCTGTGTCCTAATTAATCAGAATCTGCTCTTGCTTTATCTTCACTGAGACCTTCACTCAGTGTTTGATTAGTGAAAGGCTTCTTGGGTCTGAAAAGCCATTGTCAGTACAAGCTCCTGAGATTCAGCAAAGAAGACCGGGCCATGAAATGACACATTCTGGTGTAATAAAATAATTGCTGATGCCCCATGCACTGATATGATGTACTGTGAAACAGTTTAAGATCTGGAAATAAATCAATAGTAAACTGGCATTCGTCGTCTGGAGCTGTTTTCTGGTCTCTGTTTCAGTCTGACAGCATTCTGTATACACATGTGATGCCAACCTAGCACTAAGGAGAACTGAGGAGTCCTTACCCATCAGCTAGCAGAAAGCGGGCCTCTCTGATTTTTCTCTTGTGCAGCAGGGACCAATCATGTTTGAATTATCATCAGTCATCTAAGCAGGTGATCCGGTCAAAGACTATCATTATGTTACTTAGTCTAATGGTATGAACCTGAGGACACTATAAAATTAGCTTAGAAATTTTCTTTTCCTTTTGTGATTTGGGACCATGTAAGAGTGCTCAAAGTTCCCCAAGGTAGGATGTTGTACCCATTTCTCTTCCTTTTCTCTCAAACTTAGCTGCACATGGAGATGACCTGGAAAACTTAAACACTGAGTTCTGCCCCCAGAACTTGTGCAGGAACTCTGATGGAAGCCTTTCAATGCCCTCTCCCACCCAGAGATTACCATCTGCTGTGCTCCTTGCTGCTCACCGCCCCCCCCCCCCCCCCCGCTGCTCCGCTGCTCCCTCCCCTCTTTTAATGCAGATTATTCTGCTTGAATGTGACTCTAAGTCTGAGGGCTCAGCACTTACTAGACCCTAATTTTGATCCTCAGCAGCGACAAGAAGAGCCAGGTACACTTATAACTTTATTTTACAATGTTTGCAAGCATGTACCTTTTTATACATGTTACAGAGGCAAGGACAATAACATTTAGCCATGTTTATATTTGTTAAAAGAAACCAATGGCATTAGAGGTCAAGCTGACTTCTGATTGCATGGACCAAATAATCAAGTGTACATATTTCAGCTCTACAGAGAACCATGCTGACGAAGCTCATGAGGAAACACGTAATATATGAGGAGACTAGAATACTGACTTTACATATCTACAACACATATTTTCATATTTCTAGACCGACCACAAATCATATTGGGAAATATTTAGGTACATGAAAAAGCTTCAAAACATAAAGAAAAAAATAACATTTTGAAAAAAAAAATCACATGTGAAAGCTCATTAAATAACAACATTGAAAAATAAATAATCAGCTTTACTTATTAGCTGCTGCCATGCATTGCTGGCATTCCATTCCAAGCGAGGTCAACATGCAGGGTATAATTTCACACTGAGTCTGTAAAAAGCTACAGGGCTTATTTTTGAAGTGAAATGTCGCAAGGTTTGCCTCTCTTTCAAGGGAAGCTAACCCCTGGCTGCCAAACTTATTCCCATGAAAACCACTGGAAAAGGCCCTTTCAGAAACGTTTCGTGAAGATACATTTTTGATGAACTTTTCTGGTTTGAAGGGGTTATGTTTGGGAAAGGTAAGGGTGGGCTAGGGGATGGCACGTTTTAAACTGTAAATTGAGGATGTTTAAACAGCATCAGGTGCTTTTTAAGAATGGAAACGACAGGATGCCTGGCTTTCACTGTGCTCATTACATCTTGAGAAACTTGCAAAGGAAAAGCTAGTCCCAGAGAAGGTCCCAGAGAAGGACAGCCTGCTGGGCCTGATCAAAGCAGAAGGCATATACTTTCAAGTGAGAAAAGAGCAATTGCAGGCTCGAGTCTTGCAAGCCATCAAATCTGGGGAGCAGCTGCTTCCTAGTCAGTCCCGTTCTAGCTCAGACTGTGCTTGCTGGTTTTGCTGGCTCTCTTCCGCTCTCTGTGGTGCTGGGCGGGCTTGGCGGGCGACACGCTCTCGAAGTTGTGGCTGGACTCGTTGTGCTGGCGCGTGTAACGCTTGCACTTGCAGGCCGTGACCACCGTGATTTTGTAGGTGCGTGTGCTGCCGTCCTGACACTGCAGCTGGATTCTCTGGGTGCGCGTCTTGTCGTTGACACACCGCCACTCCTGGGAGCTCCGTCGGCTCCAGTACTTTGTTCCGTAGCCTCCTCCGATCCAGTTGGGAAGCACCGGCAGGGGCAGGCACTCGCCGGCGCACACCAGCTCCTTCAGAGGGCTGATGCTGGTGCACTGGCCGTCGGAAATGTACTTGGTGGAGCGCAGTTCCCGGCAGCCCACTTGAACTCGACCTAGAGGAAACAGGACAGAACTGCATCAGAGACAAAAAGCAACTGAAGGTGTTTGGGATTTTCTTCTCGTTTTAAGTATTTTGCAATGACAAAAAAAAAAAAAAAAAAAAAAAAAAAAAATCCAAATTGCAGGACTACACACTTTATTTTCACAATGCAAGTCGGGGTGGGGGGTGGGGTGAGAGGGGGGAGGGGTTCATAAGACACTTTCATCAAAATAACCAGGCTACATACAGTCTGTAACTATGTAGGAGGAAGTGGGACCGGGAGAAAAGAGATTCATTCTTTTACATTTGCTTCATTAACTAATTGTTTATTAAAGTATCTAAAAGTCACGTTCTCGTAGTCTCATTCCCACTAAGGGTTCCTTCCACTCCTGTAAATATTCACTCTTCAAAGAGTACACTTTAATGTTTTTGCTCTCATGGGTCATATTGGTTAATGTCTGCAAGTGCTTTTAATTAAGTTTTTCAAAAATCTCTTGAGAAAATGTGGAAAGTATTTAAATATTGTGTACAGTGCATATGCATGCTGTAATATTTTATTTCAATTATAGAATTCAGCTGCACAGTCACACATGCATATGGGTACAACCATTGACATTTTGCATATCAAACTTAATAACTATGTTCTAAACATAAATTCCCAAGCTATGTTTTAAAAATACAAACAGTAAAATGTTTGAAATGCAAAATGCCACCACAACTTAATATTTAAAGAATATAAAAGCCCCTAAATTGGGAACGTATGGTTGCCATAACAACTTGGCTACATTTCCATGAATTTTATGGCAGAAAAATACCTAACATGTCTGATTTACAACTGCACGAGGAAGCACAGTGTTCACTTCCTGACGATCAGGCGTGGACGGCGTTCTGTTTTAGTTATATGGATTTGATAAGTATGTTCTCTAATTGGCTGTTTCTGGTCATGTGCCTTATGTGCCTAATTAAAACAAAAATTAATCTTAAAACTTTTGAAGTTTTCTTCTCTTTGTTATCTAAATGAGAATTGCTTATGACAAATATGAAAAGAAATCAAGGCTTATTATTAAACAGGAAAAAGGCTTAAAAACAGGCTGATGAACTGTCCAAACCAAAACTAATAAAAGCTGTGGAAATCGTTCATCTAACTCCCGAAAACAATCTCAAAGTGGACAGTGAGTCAGGAGTCTTGCTCCATTTCTGTACCCCAGAATGTCTGAGTTCAGGCTCATAAGCACAGGGAAGTGTGTAGCTGTGAAATATGTGCGTGTGTACATCTGTGCATTCAGAGCTGGGGACCGAGATGAAAGGGTTAACGGTTTGGCTGGACAGTGTGTTGGGCTAGCCTGCTTCTGACTCCGGCTCACCTTCCTGCAGCTGCCTTAGGAATGCACCTGGAAACAGCCAGCAGTGATTTTGACTTGCCTGGCTTTTGTTCCTGGGTGTCTAAGATTGGGCATTTTTGTGGTGACGTTTCTCTCACGGGCAATGAATACCCACCACACTGCTCAGTAACCCAGTACTGATCAGACACTTCCTGTGCCCCCAAAATCAACCATCTCCAGGCAATTCAAACACTTGGGTCTTCTTAGAGAGACATTGTGCTTTGACTTTGCTAAGGTCAAAAAATTCTTTTTCGTTGTTGGATGAAGTTTAAAAAGGAGGGGCAAATATCTGTGTAAGATTTCCTGCACACTGTCTCTCTGTCTTCAAGTTGATTACTAATGTGAACTCTTTTAAAGAAAGAGAATAAAGCAAAAGTTAGGGGCAGAAATTTGGATACATCTAACTAGTAGTTACTCAGCATGTCAATTAAGCAAACCGAAAAGGGGTCACAGAACCCTCCCTGTGCTAAACATTAGCACACTAGTATTTAAAATCTCCCATTGGAGATATGCACTCAGTGCTTCACAGAAACGTACAATTACCTCAATTTGACCTGTTGAATAAAGAATTTTAGAAAAGCACAATTCTCTAACATTTTGTAGTATAAACCTCATTTACAGTGAACATCATCAAACCTTTACACCTCTCCAAACTAGGCATATTTTAGACATCTGTGTGAGCGATTTCATGTTGCCTGAAAGTTTCCTTTCATCCTTTGTGGTTCCCTATACATAATTCTAGTTAGTTACCATTGGTCACTTCACCAAATTTGTACATGTTCTGAAATTAACAAAGTGTGAGACAGCATGGCCTTAAACTGTGCAGAGCAACACTCTAAAGAATCCTCCTTTTGCAGAGTTTTAAAGAAGCAGCAGTTTAATTCATAGATTCATTTTTCAGGGGGTATTGGACAAACCACATCTGCATTTGCGTTATCAAGCCACCGTTATAATTATATTAACTCTAAAATCACTAGCCAGGAAAGAACTCCAGCCTCCCCACACAGCAGATTGCTTCCAGATTGTTTTGCAAAACATACATCATCGTTCAAGGTAGAATACAATAAAACCATTCTACAGGAATGCAGCTGATGCTCCCCCAAAGGAAAAAAAAAATCTATACAAGTAAAACACACTTACTGTTGCGATCCAGTCCAGTGCTACCGAAATGCCTGCCTCCATTTCTGGCTTGATTCAACGTGCTGTTGCTGCTGGGGTGTGCAGGAACAGGTTTAACCACATGTGAATAAAGGATTTCTGTGGCATCGTTTTTAAAAGCCAAACAGTTTTTCATTAGGATGCATATAAGTGGGATGAGATAGAGATGAATGGCTGGAGGAAGCATGGTGAGTGGAGGGTTTGCTTGCCTGAGGAGGCGCTTAGCAATTCTTTCCCCTGCTTCTGCACTATTGACTGTGGAATTCCTCCCCACGGTTCCCTTTATATATCCACAGAGGCTTGGCGTTCATTCAGGTGTAAAGTTGCGTGAGCTTCAGAGTGAAAACACAGAGAAGGGGTGGGATCCCTACATGACCCTGCAAAAGAATTTTACCAATGGAGAAGAAGGCTGCAGAAGAGGAGGAGCTTGCTCCACAGATTGCCTGAGACTTCAGAGTCGGGCTTTGCTGGTCTGCGAGCTGAAGCAGGCAAGGCTCAGTCACCACCGCCACCCGCCTGTGCCACGTCCTCTCGGGAGCCTCGTTCGCGTTCAAGTTTAATGGAAGGAGAAGTATGTTGCTGCTCACACGAAGAGACTGCGCTTAGTTTAGTCTATGATTTACGTTTTGGTTCTGTATTCCCCTCAGACTTGAGAAGATTTGGGGCCCAGAAGAACTTCTTCCCCAGTAGTTGAAAGAATCCATGTGAGTTTTCAGTAGTGCTGGACTTGCATAAAGTATTTATTTAGTTAAATATGTTTTGTCTCTTGAGGAAAAAAAAACCCCTTTCCTCACTTTTCCTGTAAAGAAGAAGGCACAGAGCTAAATCCTGCCCTCTGGACACATTTAAATAACGCTGCTTTGATCTGCATGAACTACTGTCCTGCTAAGTAAATTATTGCCAGGGGTTCTCTATAGAGGATAATGAGCAGAACTCTGTCTGAATTAAAGTAACTAATATCAGTTTTCATCTTGAAATATGCCAACAAGATTTAGCATTTAGCATTCAGCCTGTCTCTTATACACAAGAAATCCATTTCCTACATATCGTTCACCAATTCAAAGTATTTCTAGTCTGTTCTTACGCTGCAGATCCCGATCGTGTTTGTATTGTCAGATATTTTTCTCACCACTTCCTTTGTGTCCGATGCCCAAGCCAGAAGTGCTGTTTCTGTCTGGGCTACTTTCTTTCCACCTGACACAAATATTCCATTATCAGGTTCCTGATCTTTATCTCTGAGAACATGAGGGTCCCGCAGGATGACTCAGCAGCCTGACAACCCTGGGTTCAGTCTCTGGAAGCCACACAGAGGGAGGAGAGTGGACTCCGGGAATGCGTTCTCTAGCTGTCACATGTGTGCTATGGCAAGAGCATGCATGCACAAAATAAATGATTAAAAAAGAAGACAAGTTCCATCTGCTTTTTCAATTATAAATCCACTCTAGTCATTCGTGTGGCTATTAGGAAGATGTCTTGGTATTTTGTATCTCTCTTGCTTGTTTGTTCTGATCCATTATAGCTACTGTTTGGTACCACCCCCACCCCGCAGCCCCCTACCCCCCACCAAACCCCGTTCCATCCATCCTCAACTGTCTCTATCAACAGTGGCACCTACTGACGTTGTGGAACAAGCAATTGCTTACCATGTGGGCACTGCCCTGGATCTTTAGTGTGATCTTTGGATTCTACCCAGTAGATGCCAGTGGCGCCCCCACTTATAAGGAAAATAATTCTGCTACTGCCAAGTTTCTCCCAGTGGAGTAAAACCATCCCCGATTAAGAACTATCAATTTTCCATCAATCTATCCATCCCTATAAAAAGAAAATAAATATGAGACTAGATGTCCCAGTATTAAACAATAAAGGAATGCTATTCTTTTCTTTTTACAGGAGAAACCTGGACTGTGATTTTGCTTTAGAAAGGATGACTGCTTATCCTTTAGAGATACAAAATTTCCACTGTAGCTGGAGTTTTCTCCAGTCCCAATCAGGCCCCTGCAGTTCTGCAGCCCGCTTATAAAATAATCACTCAGAAGCTCATATTAATTAAAATTGCTCGGCCATTAGCTCAGGCTAACTGTTGACTAGCTCTTACATCTTAAATTAACCCATTTCTTTAATCTATAAGTTGCCACGTGGCTTGTGGCTTACAGGTACTTTTACATCTCACTTCCTCTGTGTCTGGCTGGTGACTCCTGACTCAGCCTTCCTGTTCCCAGAATTCTCTTCTCTGCTTGTCCAGCCTATACTTCCTGCCTGGCTACTGGCCAATCAGCATTTTATCAATCAATCAGAGCAACACATTCATAGCATCCCCAGCAATCCATAGATGAAATGATACGGTGTCTGGAATAAGCGTCAAAATAATATGGGGGGGGGCTAGTTAGGAGTGTGGATGTTGGTAAATTCATATGGGTTGAGGGCTGTTAGGATGTGATGGTGAGTATTCTATTTACTCTTTTATGTGTCCAAAATTCTATCAAATGAAAAATTGGAAATCAGAGCCAAACAATCAATTTACTGTACATTAAGGAACTTCATGTTAATTACACAAGGTTCATATTAACAGTTGAAGCAATGCCTACAGGAAGCAGGAGTCAAAAATAACACAGCCCTTCCCCCAAAGTACTCTTTTTTTGTGTATTGAAAGCAGGAAATATTTTAATTTGAATTATTTAATTATCAGGTCGGATTACAGATTGAACAAACTAATATCACTTGTGAAATCTGCTTAAGCTCTTGTGTTCTGTGCATTCCACTCTGGATGTCATCTCTGGGGGCAGCCAGATGAGGAGGGGAAGCAGTGTGGCTGTGTAACTTACGAGGAAATGCAGGGTTAATCTCGGAAACTAACCCGGTAAAATAGAAACAATCGTAAACAACATTTAATGAGTATTTAATAATCACTGCGACCCACTTTATTAAGAATCACTGTAATCCGTGGGTACTCTGGTAGGATTATAGATGTGAATGTTAAACATCACCCCTGACTCTTCCTCCCCCTCAGGCCTCCTCACCATCTGTTCCCCCCTTTCCTTGGAATAGCCTTACTCCCTCTTATTCCTTAGTTAATACCTATTTTTCTTCAAGCCCTCTTTGGGTAGACTAGGACTTGATCCCTTGCCCTGAGCCCTTCACATCTGGATCCAGCCTCACATCTGTTGTTCCTGACAGGCCTCACAAAGGAAGAAGCATTTTTTATGAGTATTATGGATAATGGGAAAAAATTAAATATTTGAACTACATTTGAAAAAAAAAAAAACCTTCAACATGTGAAAAGATCATTAAATATTGGTAGCAGCCACTATGGAATGTGATACATTCTTCCTCACGATATCCACGCTGTTGTATCAATCTTCCTTGCCTGCCTATAGGATGACCCTAACAGGCTAATTGTCAATGGATATGATATGAGAACATGATGAGATGCAGGTTATGTTTTTGAAAAACAGTGACTTCTTTCTTGCTCACCTGCTCTGGGTCTCTGATATCCTTGTCCTAGTGGAATCCAGATATCAAATGAGTTCTCAGGCTGCAACCTAGGAACTGAGACTCTCAGAAAATGTCCCAGAATTCTGCCAGTCACCATATGGGCACATTAGGGAGCAACTCCTTAAAGGCATTCCTTTAGATGAGGCTGCAGCCCTGGCTCAAATCCCAAATGCAGCCTAGTAAATGGTGCTAAATCAACAGCATCCACAGAGATAAGACTTACTTGTTCTAACTAATTAGGAGTGGGGAGATCTGTATAACGTTGTGTATAGAAATAATGATGGGGTCAGTAAGTCACTTTGTGATTCACACCAGGGCCTTTGGTAGCATCACATTTGGAACAATAAAACATAACAAGTGCCATTTTCAGTAGGTAAGTTTTGGGGCCTGCCTTCTGTTTCATAGCTGACTCATCAGCATCATTCAACTGGTCACAACTAAATGATAGAATTACAATTTCTGCTACTGATCTAACAGGCAGAATGTGTCATAGTAATTTTCATGTTCCAATATTGTCCATCGTGTGACTCCTGGAGCTCTAATCAGAATTTGATTTCAAATCTATCTTTTTTGGAGATCACAATTACCGACATTTTCAATTCTTGTTAGGTAATACTTCATTCCATAAAGTAGACTGTGGTCCTGCACTTGAGGCTTATTTCTGCCATTTACAGTGCTCAGGAACTTACACATGTTATCTTTCCTAAAATTCTGTCAGTGTCTTCATCTGTAAACATCACCAGACTGTTTTACCACAGAAAGGCAGTAAGTCCCCATCTAAAAGGTAGCACAAAATCTATCAAACACATAAAATATGTGGAAAAATATTCCCTGAATATGAATTCTAAAAGTAATGTTGTCATTTTAGCCTTCAAACTATAAACATGACTTAGACTGGAGAAGTCCTGAATAAACACGATTTTACCCAGTGTAAGGTAAAAACAAAAGTCAAAGAGGATGGAGACTGTCTGCCCCAGTGAAATAGGTAAATGGAGCCTGACTACTTGCTTTTCCATCTTTGACAAAGGAAGAATTGAAATAAATATATGCAGAAATATTCATTGTATTCAAGTATGATCTATATCTGCTTTTTCATGACCTTAATTATTTTCACATGGTTCCAGTTAATAGAAAGAATTTGTTCATCAAAAAAGTGAATAACCATTGTAAGTTTAGGGGGGGAACTGAACAAATACAGGCTTTTCATTCATTTAAAGAGAGAACAGACTTGCTGCGGGCCCTGTCTTGATCAATCAGATAAGAGCTCTGTCCCTGCTCGCCTACCTCCCCAAGAGTCGAATGTTGGCTGTTGTTCATTTGTCGACTTATTTGTTGTTGCTCTGGTTTGGTCTTGCAGTTGCCCAGGCTGGACTCCAGCTTGCCCTTCTTCTTCAGCTTTCACAGGCACCACACCCAAATTTGTCACTCAGCCTCAAAATCGGTACCATTCATGAACTGCCAAGCTCAGGCCACCATTTCACTGAAAGAAATGCCTTTCATCTAGTCTTCATGTACAGTTTTCTTCCGGCCTGTCTGTGCTAAGGGGCTTGACCCTTCCCCAGTGAGAAACTCAGCAGCTCTCGGAGATAAAAGGAGACTCCTTCACGAGTGCTCCCAAAACCTCCAGCCTCTGCTGAAGGAGGCCCAGCTGTGACATCTCTAACAGTTGCCTTTTTAAGTTTTAATTTCTTTAGATTCTTTAGGGTTTGGTTTGGAGGATTTTTTTTCTTTTTCCTTCTTCTACTTCTAATGTTCCTAATGGGGATAATAATAATTTAGATGACCACACATAATGAATGACCTGTGTAACCTGATTAAAAGACCCAAGTGAGATCTCTAAACCCAACATACGTATTGCCAGACAGAGCTTTGCAAAGTCTTCAACACTGACATTGGGGCCAAGGAGCTCTTTCCTGGTAGACAGGGAGGCCGAGTGTTATAGGAGGTTTAATAGTATCTCTGAGTTCCGCCAACTAGAACCTGGCTACACCTCCCCCTGCTCCCCAGAAGCCTCACATACAAGCTCTAAGCCCGAGATTAGGTGAACAGGGATTCCGCTCTCATTTAATTGCACATGCCAGGAGCCTAGTAAATTGTCCATTTTACTGCCGTTTGCTACTTTATGCAACAGGAATTAATGTCTTCATCTAGTGTACCCAGACCCTATCACAGTTAAAGTCAACTTGACAGAGTATTAAATATCCTAACCTGAGTCATTACTGAGAGAGGGAAGTAGTTTTGTTCCTAACAGCAATTAAAAACAATTTCACCTGATAGCTTGATAGAACTGGAAAGCCTGGAGCTAACCCGAACACCATAGGTCAGAGCACAGGAATCTGTGTTAATGAGCTTTCCAAATGATGCTTTTACATGTGAACGTTACAGACGTGATGTTTAATAATGCACACGTGCTTCCATAACAGTGGTCTCTCTCCAGGCCCAGTCCAGTCCTCTTTTGAACTGTGCCTGTGCTCCGGGTCCTTCTACCGTCCAGTCACACGGAAGTCCGAAACCCCAACTCTTTTCCTCGCGCTCTATTTATCCTGCCTCAATCCTGGGAAACCCTGGGTTCCCTGACTAATGCTCCATGTGCAGAAGTGGGTATCCAGGGCCCTGGCAGTCACCGCCTGCAGTGTCCTGACTCCTAACTAGTACATTTGGCATCAGTATCAGATTTGCTGAGAATCCAGGGTCACCCAGTGTAGACAAAACACTTTGATCACTAGGTTTTGGTTATTGCCCACAAGCCTGAAGGGCATCCCACAACCGAAGTTGGCTCCCAGCCTGGCAAGAGCCAGCACTGCTCCAGTAGTACCAGCCAGCTTCACAGTAAAGCTAAGTTGATTATGACCGTACATTACCAGTAGAGACTTAAGCTTAGAGCCAGCACAGTGTGAAGTTCCCTGAAATACAAGAAAATAAATAAATAAATAAATAAATAAATAAATAAATAAATAAATAAATAAATAAATAAATAAATAAATAAATAAATAAATAAAACCCCAGAATTTTGTAGAGGATTTGATGCAACAAAATCACATTCTTTCCAGTAAACAAATTTGTCAGAAGTTTCTAATTTTAAATCTAATATTTTTTCGGCGACATAGGTTTTCCCCACTCCTTTATACATAGAGCCCATGGAGCCCACGAGGTAGTATATCCCACACCTAGAGAGCTGTGCAAAGGGGATTTGATCAGGAAGGCAGCATTTGACTAGACAGATGGGAATGTAGACTGGATCAGATCTTGACTAATCCATCTCGTAGGTTTGGACGTTTGGACATTACCTGCTCGGTGACAGGAATCACTGATGGACACCCATGAGTATATATTTTTATTTTCATAGTTGGAAAGTCATGTAACTGCTACCTAAGCCAAATATTAGAAAATTTCCAGTCCCTCAAATTCCCCTTGCCCTTCTCAGCAGCTGCTCTCTTCCTTGTTCCTAACATAAAGCACTCTTGATTTCTGACAGCAGTTATTAGTTTTGTCTTTTTAAAAAGCTTGATATGAAATAAAAGTTGACTTTCCCGTTGTTGTGCAGTAGGTCCCTATATGAACTCTCCCCAGTTTATATATCCTGACTACCGCAATGGGCTGAGCAACATTTGGCTATTTTGAAGAGTGTTGCCATAAATACCCTTTCCTCTGGAAGCATATGGGAATATGATTTATAGCTTATGGATCCAGCTGTGAAATGAATGAGATATAGGAGGTTCGATTTTAGTACATAATACTAAAGTTTTCTAATGGACCTCTATTAGCTGAAATTTCTACAGGTCTTCCTAGATTTCAAAGACAGACAAAGGAACGTGATGCTTTGAGACACTAAGTGTAACCACACTGTCCAAGGTGGTTTAGGTGTGGATATACTAGAACATGGTAAGGGGGATGTTCTAAGAGAGCCTCGGTGAAGATGAACAAGACCTCACAGTGGAAGGAGGGAGGGCTGGGACCCTGGGGAAAGATCCCGAGGAGCTGCTTTGGCAGTTGATTGGAGAAGATGACAAAGGGTTCAAATACGTTTTGTATTTGAACCCTGGGTGCCTGAGAGAATGATCCACGGGGATCTGACAGGGTTGAAAAGAGAGTAAATAGTGTAGGTAAGTCAGGAAGAGGCTAAGTGCTGATGGGCACCAAGAAGAGTCACAGAGACAACTGGGAGAAGACCTTTCTAGGCTCTGACAACAGTTTCACTGGGGAGTATGCTCTACATTGTTACCATAGATCTCCGTTTAAAACCAAAGTGTCACATGGTAACCACAGAAGACTTTCCTGTACATCTGAAGTCACCTAACATTGCCCGGAGTGTTCTGACTCCCCACTGTCAGCAACCCCGGGAGGTGACCTTGGTGTGCTTCTGCTGGCTTATAAAATGGACGGCTTGTATTTTATGTGAAGCCATAAATAACATGAACCTCTCAGGCCTTTTAGCACAGATGGAGCTATTGGCCCTGCTCATCTCTTCCATCATCACTTACCTCAACTGTGGTCATAACTTCTTAATTCTCCTCTTGTCTTCTGTTCCAATCATGCTAAAATGCTCCTTCCAGAATGAACTTTTAAAACACACACCTGAACCTCTCTTCAAGAAATCGGTTGTTCCTTTTACTTGAATCAAAACACCCATCTTGTCAGCCAGCCACCCCCACCCCTTTCTTGTCCGTCTCTTACTGTGTTTTATCCTCAATAGGAGTTCTTAAACTTACACTCTATTCAGTGCTTCTTTCCATGCCTTCGCAGACATTGTTTCTCATGTCAAGAACCTTCCTGTGAATTATAATTTCATAGTCAAAGGTCTGCCTCTTGATCCTTCATATATATATATATATATATATATATATATATATATATATATATATATCCTTCATTTATATGTGTGTGTGTGTGTGTGTGTGTGTGTACATATTTGTGTTTCATCAGTCAGACAATGAGAAAGACAAGGAAAAAGCCGAACAAAGGCAAGATTTTCTAAACATGGGGCATATGGATTTTTGAGAATTTCGTTCTATAATAACATAAAGATACTTGTTCTAATATTAATAAGGTTGAGTGATTTGCATTTCTGCCCTTGTGTACAAGAAACCACATTTATCATCAATAAATGATTAAACAATTAAAAATGAGGCATCAAAGTAAAACAGGGGAGAATGCAGACTTTAGCATTTAGACTAGTGATTTAACTTCTATACCTTGAAAAGCAATGCTGCTGTAAATATTCAAAACAATATTCTAAACAAATATCATTCTTACTATTCCCATGACAATAACAAGAAAATTGACATGATTACTTTGTAGTATGAATTCTAATTGGTCTTAATAATAAGAACCTGGAGTCAGATATGGGGTAAACGCTGAAAGATCAGAGAAGTAAAAGAGCAGCCACTAGAGAGACTTCTTACCTCTACAGAATCCTCAGATGGAAAGGTCAGAGCTCCAGTCTCCACCTGGCCTTATCACTTCCTCTCTCTACCTAGCCATATCACTTCCTGTTTCCTCTTCCCAAGTGCTGGGATTAAAGGCATGTGCCACCACAGCTGGCCTCTAGTAGCTAGCTCCCTACTCTGATCTCCAGGCAAGCTTTATTTGTTAGAACACAAACAAAATATCACATTACTTAATACCTAAGTTTACTTAAAAATTATTGAAGAAATACAAAAAAGATTTTATTATAGAAAAGATCCACACTGAGGCTCCTTTTAAAACTCTGACATTATCGTGCTAGAGAGATAATTTGTGGTCAAAGCACTTGCTCTTGCAGAGTACCTGGTTCGTTCTCAGGACCCACATAGTGGCTCACAACCATCCAGGGAATCTGACTCCCTCCTCTGACCTCCTCATGCACCAAGCATGCACATGATACATCTACATGCATGCAAGCCAAACACAAAACATCAAATGATAAACCTTTAAAAATTAAAAATCGGAAGTTACAAAACCTATTTAAAATAGTACATGTATATTCCAAAAAATGCAAATGGTTCATTAAGTAGAAGGATAAAGCCCACCTTTTCACATCCTTCCTCCAACTCATTCTTTAAGATAATCACAGTTATGAGTTCATTATGCTGATTGCCAACAATTTCTGCATTTACAAGCATGTAAATTTTTTCTTTTCGTACAGATTATATCATGTTATTCTTTTTCCTCAAAGTACTCCTTGCATATAAGGCACTACATTGAAAATTTTCTCATATCAGAACATTTATATTTACTTCATTTTATAACCATTTACTGTACGATTTGACATACCTTATTGATCTAGTTTTTTTTATTATTGAATATTTAGAGCATTCCCAAGTCTTCTCATCCATAAATCTAACAGGACATTCACTTTAATCCACTATGTTTTTATACCCCGGTTTTTATATTCTCACATTCTAGTAACTGGGTAGAGGAAAGGTAGGGAATATAAAAGAAGGGTTAGGCATGTGCACTTGGTGAAAGACAGGGTCAAACCTGGTCCCTGACATTACCCCAGACAAGAGAGGTGGTGGGTTGAATCTGAAATGCTCCACACAGGCTCATATTTTGAACATTTGGTCTCCAGCTTGCGCTAGCATTTTGAAGACTGTGTAGTGAGCTTTCAGGAGTCGAGGTCAATGGGGCAAGCCTTTGGTGGTTGTATCTGCCATGGATTCCTCTTTGTGCTCTCTGAGTTTCCTGGTCTGCCAGACAGAGCTGCTGGCCTACACTTCTCCCCAAGCCAGGAACTCACTGGCAGGCAATGATGGAACCACAGGCCAAAACTGTTTGTACCAGGTGTTCTGTTACAGAAACACAAAAGTAAAAAGACAGGAGGCTTCTTAAGGGATGGGAAGCACAGTCATCAAAGATTCCAAGAACACAGAAGGCTATGAAGTCCTCGCTGAGCTTGCGGGAATGTACCAATGGCCTGCCGAGCTGCGGATGACCAGTGCCAGGACAGATTCCATGCGGGTGTTGGGAGGGGCAGGGCGGGGATGGGGGGGCTTTGCAAACTCTTTGATGAGGGACCAGGGACAGAGGAAAAAGAAAATGAAGGCCAGGGTTCTTAATTAAATTGATTTTAAAATATAACAAAAAGCAGTAAATTCTGTGTACTTCATTTCTAGACTAGAATTCATACAGTCTTCATGAGCACTTGAATTCTACAGGATAAAACATTTTAATGTCTTTTTGTTATATTTATTCATTGACTTCGCATGTATGTGGGCAATGCACACCATGGTGAAGGTGTGAAGGGCAGGAGAGAGCTATCCAGAGTCAGATCTCCCTTCCATTACCCAGGTCCCAGGGACAGAACTCAGGACATCAGGCTTGGCAACGACAGCTTTCACAGACAGTGCCACCTTGTCAGCACTCAGTTAAAGCCAGACTTTAACTTGTATCCTTTTTATTCATAGATCACCGCTAATTTGCATTGGTTACAGAGAAAATGTGCAAATTCCATAGTGTTCTTTAATATTCACCATTATTTACAGGTTTGATTCTTTCATTTTTAAAGTTTTTAAAATCCTGTAGAAACAAACCGTGACTTCACTAAGGCACAAGTCACGACAATTTATTGTAGCACTTTGATGTACTGACCTCGTGTGCTCTGAAGTGCACACGGACACGTGAGACTCAATATTTTATTAGGAAGAAAAGAATTTTCTAGGGAGGCAATACCCGAATTGTGACCATTTTTTTCTTATTTTGTCTTTGCCTTCATCTTTAATACTTATGTAAAGGTGTTTTAAGGCCTTACCATTGTTCAAGGTTAGTAAACGTTAGGTTAAATAAAAATCTTACACAGTTTACCAATTATTCTCTGATTAAGAGGCATTGATTAAATTGCTTTTGACAAGAAAAGACAAAGAGGATCCTTAAAATGTCTTACTGCTTGGACAGTTTTATATCAAGCAAAGGTTCCTATTGTCTTTGGGCCTCCCTCATCTTCGTGTTTATAACGCAGTCGGGGCTGGCAGCTGCCAGTGTCTGGGGAGATCAACTTCGCTGACAGACAGCCAAAGAGGATCTTGAAACAGGCTCAAGAGTCCCCGCTGCCAGGACATTACAAGCTGTCCAGTGGCCATCGAAATGTCCGCCCGCCTTTGCAGCGGACATACTGTAGTCCCAGGAATCCGGCTAGCTTCAGAAGTCAATGAAACGAAGTACAACTGTGCCGAGCCACACCCTAGGGTGGCTGTCTCCAAATACCTCACAAATCCGAGGCCGAAGCACTTGAAAGGCTCGCGTCCCCACAGATCCATCTCTGGGAGACTGAGCGTTTAGAGGCAACCCAGAGCACATCACCGCTGTCGTTTACAGCCCTCTTCCTGCGCTGCTTTGCCTCCCGATTATAAAGGCGGCTAGTGCACATGGTAATCACGGTTCCTTCCATGCGTTCTCTCTTGAGCAGATCAGCGCAGAAATGTTGGCACAGTTTCAGGGTTCCCAAACAACTGCTTGCCAAACCACTCTTTGATCCAGTGAAATCATCCTATGATTCAAAATAAGGCCTAGAGCCTTTCGAGAATTCACATCTTAAATCCTCATCGTCTTGTCTAACCTCCCTATGTTCCATCTAAAAACTGATTTTTCCTTATCGGTGGGAAGAAATAAAGTTGTTTGGTTTTTGTTTTTTTTTTTTTCCCCTTGTGAGACTGATAATGTTTCCCTTTGTTACCCTTCATTAGTTTATCACTTTAACCAACACAAATGGGGTACTTAGAAAATACTAATACTATGACTTGCCCTGAAGTTATACACAAGACAAGGCTACCACCCCCAATTCACAACGTGAGGTGGAGACAGTCGGTTAAACAGATAATTACAATAGAAGGTTTTAAGTAAGGGTGAGGTCATGACAGACAGGAGCAGGGCTCCAAGCCACCAGCAGGGGCCAAGAAGATTCCAGTGGAAATGAACACTGAGTAGAACATTAGGGATAAAGAACAGCAGGCAGATGATAAAAGCGAGCTTGCTGTGTCCTGGAGACAGCAGGAAGCAGGCATACCGAGGCCTGGCAATGAGAGGGCATGACAAACGCCTGTCGGGAAATGCCTTCCGTGAGTCGTTAGGAAATAGGTGGGAGATTCCAGTGAGCATGACAAGATTTCAAGTACCATTGTTTGTGCCCTGAAAAGTTGAAAAGTTTGAGTTTTTGTCTAAAGTCAACGGGAGGGGCTTTTGGAAGAATTTTGAGCAAAGCAGGGATGTGATCAGTATGGAGCCGTAGATAATACCAAAGCACTGTAGAAGAAAGTTGAATTCAAAATACACATAGTGATTCACAGCTGAGATCAAACTATTCATATCTCAGATCAAACTATGGACCACTGAGGAGCACACCTGGCTAGAAAGCCAGACACACGAAGAAATGAGGTGACTGAGCCGTCACTGTGCAGAGCAGGAGTAGGTACAGTGGGAAAAGGATAGGGTGGGGGTGTAAGAAAGGAGTGGACCCGGGGAGGAATGTTGCAGAATTGACTGGAAGCAACACACACTGCTTAAGACATAAGTCCCCAACTGGAGAAGGAAGGAAGGCATATGGTTAAGGCCCCATTTTTCCAAGACATGGTTTATATTCTTACTCGGGTATATCAGCTACTTGCTTTAAACAGCACACAGGTACTTTGAGGATTTTTTCCAAGCTTCCAGTCTCATAAGTTAAATATCCTATAGAATTGTTTTGGTATAAAACACTCCCTGATGGGTGTGTGTGTGTGTGTGTGTGTGTGTGTGTGTGTGTGAGTGTGTGTGACATATTGTTGTCACTGATTTCATTGTTCTTTTACAGTATTGGGAATTGAACCCAGGGCCTCACATACACTAGACCAGCACTAGACCACTGAGCAACATCTTTTCCCAGTGTGTACATTTTTATGAGTGCATTTTTACTAATTTCTAGTATACAAAATAATAGGTTTCATTATAGTTTCCTTCATTATAGCTTCGTTTACATTTCACTTATTATTATTGCACACATGTGGTGTGTGTATGAATAGAGGAGCACGGATGACACAGTGCACAGGCGGAGGTCACAGGACAACTTTTAGGGGTGCTCCAGCACAGGTCGTCAAGCGCACAGGACAAGCTCCGGGGAGCCCTGTCCCAGCAGCCCAGGCGTCTCCTGCTTCCGTGTCTTCACCTCTTGCTATTGTTCACTGCTCTCCAGCTTCTTGCTGTTGTTCCTCCTCCTCTCCTCTCCCCTCTCTGGCTGTATTTCACCCCTACTGCCCTCCTCTGCTTGCTGTTACCCCCCTCCCCTCCCCCCTCTAGTGGGTCAGACGGTCCCCACCTTTGCTCCATGTCACAGGATACATTACCCTCTTTCTTCCCATCCTTTAGTAGTCCTTCCTCCTCTCGTGGAGCCCTTTCTGCTTTCATGACCTTTACACACACACACACACACACACACACACACACACACACACACCCCATAACACACACACACACACACACACACCATAACACACACACACATGCACACACACACCCTATAATACACACACCACATCACACACACACACACACACACACACACACATACATTAACACACCCCATAACACACACCCCATAACACACATACACACACACCCCATAACACACACACCACATCACACACACACAGACACACATACACACACAATTAAATGCACATATCTATGGATTTAAGTCAAGGTCCCACATGTGAGAGAAAACACTTAGCAGGCTTTCTTTGGAGACACCAACCAGATCCCCAATCATGACACGAAGATATTATTAATTATAAATGTTTGGCCTTATCTTTTACTTGTCCCACTGGCTCTTATAACTTAATTTAACCAGTTTCTCTTCATCTACATTTTGCCTTGGGGCTTCTTACCTTTCCTTCATTCTGTATGTCCTGCTCAATGTCTGTCTGACTGGCAGCTGCCTGGCTGGCAGGCCCCAGATGTCTCCCTCTCTTTCTCCCTTATTCTCTCTCCATCCTCCAAGCCTACATTCCTCCTCCTACTTATTCTCTCTGCCCACCAGCTCTGCCTGTCCTTCTACTGTCTAGCTATTGACCATTCAGCTTTTTATTAGACCAATCAGGTGCCTTAGGCAGACAAGGTGAAACAGCAACACATCTTTACATCGTTAAACAAATGCAGCATAAACAAATGTAACACACCTTTGCATAGTTAAAGTAATATTCCACAACAAACATGTTTGCCTGAGTCAGACTTTTTAAACTCAGGTTAATTAGATCTAATTCCATTTGTTTCTCTGCAAGTGCCGGGATTGTTTTTCTTCTAGCTAAATAAAATTTACCGTTATGTACAGGCATCACATTTTCTTTAGCCATTCACCTGCTGATATACATCTAGGTCATTTTCACTTCTTAGCAACTGTGAGCAGTTTAGCAGTAAATATTGATGGAAAAGAATCTTATGATTTGTTGCCTGAGAATCTTTGGGGTATATACCTAAGGGTGGTAGGGCTGGGTCACTGGGTAGTTATTTGGGGGAATGTCTATACTGATTTCCACCATGGCTGCTCCAATCTACACACCCATCGGCAGTGTGCAGAGCACTTTTCTCATGTCCTTGGATATTTGCTGCCGTTGGTGTGCTTGGTAGCCATTCAGACTCAGGTGGAATAGGCTACCAACACAATTTTAATTTGCATTTCTGTGGTAGCCAAGAGTATGGAACATTTTTTATTAACTTTTTATTAACAGTTTGTGTTTCTTCTCTGAGAAGTATCTATCCAGCTCACTAGCCTATTAGTTAACTGGATGATTTTTCTAGTGTTCAAGTTTTATAGTTATTTTGGATTTTTTTTTTTTGAGACAGGGTCTACTACATATTCTGGCTGACCTAGGACATAGACCAGGCTGACCTTGAACCCAGAGGGATCCTCTTTGCTCTGCTTCCTGAGAGATGTAGCTTAAAGCTGTGGCCAGCTTGCAAGCTCTTTACATGTTCTAGATACTAATCTCCTATCTCAATTGGGAATGACGTTTTTTCCCACTCTGTAGGCTGTCTCTTTGCTCTGGTATTTGTTTCCTTTGCTATACAAAAGCTTTAAAATTTCATGCGATCTCATTTGTCAGTTCTTGAAATCATTTCCTGCAGTTTTAGGCTTTCCAAAAGCCATTGGCAATGCCTCTCTTCCGCTATTTACCTGCACAAATGTCCCTATGTGAATTTACCTGTGCATATTTTCCCTTGTGATTTCTTCCTTGGCAAGCTCATTAGTGTTATCTAGAAAAGATATTGGCTTTGAACATTGGTTTTGTATCCTGTTGCCTAGCTGAAAATGCTTGGCAGTTCTTCAAGTTTTCTGGTAGACTCTTGAGTGTCTTTTATGTATAGGATCACATCATCTACAAATAGGGTTCCCTCAATCATGTCCTTTCCTGTGTGTTTTCTTTAACTTATTTCTCTTCTGTCTCAACAAAACTTGAAGAATTGCCCGTGGCCATGTCGGAGAAGTAGCAGGTAGTAACTGTCTTCAGGGTTTCCTACCAGGAAACAAAATCCTGATGGTTGAATCTCAGACAGGCAAGGCTCTGAGAGCCTGGACCCCAGAATCAATCAATCTTTCTTTCTTTCTTTCTTTCTTTCTTTCTTTCTTTCTTTCTTTCTTTCTTTCTTTCTTTCTTTCTTTCTTTCTCTCTCTCTCTCGCTCTTTCTTTCTTTCTTTCTTTCTTTCTTTCTTTCTTTTTTTCTTGTTTTTTTGAGACAGGGTTTTTCTCTTTGTAGCTTTGCGCCTTCCCTGGAACTTGCTTTGGAGATCAGGCTGGCCTCGAACTCACTGCCTCCCGAGTGCTGGGATTAAAGGCGTGTGCCACCACCACCTGGCGAATGTCTCTTGCTACTGCTGCATCTTTGCATGTTTGCCATTGACGTTTTTCTCTGGTATCTGGCGTGGTGTGAATGGGTGTGGGGGGATCCCCACTGCCCTTAATGCAGTGTGATCATCTCTTGGAAATAGCCCGTTCTACTGGGCATTTTCACCTGTGGATTGTTGTGGAGATGATTTCCTCCTAAGCTGTACTGTTTAACTGAAACAATGATTTTATACATCAATAGTGTTAGTTTAGAAAGGGTTTTGATGATTGAGGGTTTTTAATAAATATAGTAAAGAATTATGATAGAGGTTAGTTTAGTGGGAAAATTAACTTAGGTAAAGGTAGGAAAAAATGTTGTCCCTGCCTCTGATAAAGCAGAGGCTGCAGAGGATAATCAGCAACAAGGAAGTGTCACACAGCGAGGACACAGGAGTTTCTACTGAGGAGCCATAGACTGTGGCTTAGGTTAATGAGTAAGAAAAACATTTGAGGCCCAGTAGCCCAGCTAGCTTAAATTCTTTTAATTTTAATGTTGGGAGATGTGTTCACAGGTTTCAGAGTGCATCATAGCTGAAACAAAGCTTTGAAAATAACTTAAGGTTAGATTGAGATGTTTTTTGTGAAAAAGCTTTGAGAAAAAAAACAAAACAAGAAGACAATCCAAAGTTTTAGACAGACACACAGTTGAGTGAGGGACTCCTTAAGGTCAGGAATCAAAAACAAGGCAGCCCAATTAGCTGACAAGCCTTTCTTCCTAAGATGGGATGACGATTGATTCCTTACACTCATTTCTGCCCTCAGCTTCCTCATATAAAAACTGTTGATGAGTGGGTGTGCACCCTAAGGATTTAAAGTAGAGCTTTTTCCATATATAAAGGTTTAGGTTTGTGATTCTCCTAAGATTCCTTATAAAAATATCTTTCAAGATAAGTAATAAAGTAATTGGTCCTTTCTTTGTAGCTGGAAAATGCAGCCTGCCAGTAAAAGACCCAGCAGAGAAGAATACCTTGCTTGCCCACACGATTAATCTATAACAAGTTGCTTGAGTTTGAATGTATGTGGGTTCTTGGGACAACTTGTTTTTTAACCTGTAATACGTAAAATGTTTATTCATGTAAAGGATATGGAAAACGTGCTTTTTTTTTTCTTGTAGTCACTTGAAAAATAGAATGTACCCATAGAGATTTTTTTACATTCCTTGAAAGATTTTGCTGGGGTATATAAGCTGTACAGAAAAAAATTAAAGTGAATTAGAAGGAAAAGATCAAGATTGAGAGAAGGAAAATACCAGGAAAGATGTAGAGGAAAAATTAGGAGAAGAATAAAAAACAAGTCAGAAGGAAATCATCAAGAGTGTGGGTGTCTTTTCCCTTACTCCCTCAGATAAAAAAGTCCTAGTTTGCTGACTCTATGGATCCTCATTGAGCCCTGCGCTGCTGGAGGTTGGTCCTTATGACAGCGGTAAAGAATTATATTTTTAAAGACTGGTTAGAGTGAGCATCGTTGTCTTGGTCCTAATTTTATTTATTTTTTGTTTTGTTTTTTGTTTGTTTGTTCCCAGACAGGGTTTCTTTGTGTAGTTTTGGAGCCTGTCCTGGCTCTCGCTCTGTAGTCCAGACTGGCCTCAAACTCACAGAGATCCACCTGGCTCTGCCTCCCGAGTGCTGGGATTAAAGGTGTGCACCACTACCTCTCATTACCTCTACCTACCATTAGCTTGGTCCTAATTTTAAAGGAAATGCTTTCGGCTTTTACTCATTTAGTAAAGTGCTGGCTATAAGTTTGTTACATATTGCCTTTGTTATCTCCAGAAATGTTCATTTGGTCAGAGTTTCTCAGGGCTTTTACCATGAAAAGGATTTGAAGTTTGTCATAGGCCTTTCTTGAATCTATTAGCATTATCATGTGGTTTATGTCATTAAGTCCATTTATATATTGTATCATATTTATTCACTTGTATTGTGTTGAGCTAATGTTGAATTCCTGGCCTGAAACTAATTGGGACTTTAATTTAATTGGTAGTATTTTACTGAGAATTTTTATATCTGTGTTCCTCAAATTGGTATATGATTTTATTACATTTTGTGTCCTTTTCCAGTTTTCTTGTCTCCTGCTCCCAGCATTCTTCAGTTATCTATAGTTCTTTGTGTAGGGTTGGGGCCTCATGGCCTTTTCCCGTCCACTTTGACATATCTGTTGGCGCTGCCCTTGTTCCACTCAAGTTTGGGCAGCTGTGTTGGAGAGACTTTATGGGTGTAGCTTCTGCTGTTACTAAGAGACACAATCGCACAGCAAATTCTCCGATCTTCTGGCTCTTAGACTCTTTCCTCCCTCCCTTCCACAGTGTCCCTGATCCTTAGATGCAGGAGTGTTTTCTAGATGTATCCACTGGGTCTGACCTCCACCAGTCTGCATTTGCTTGGGTGTGGTTTTCTGTTTCTGTGGTCTCCATTTGTTGCACAAAGAAGTTTCCTTGACAGGGGGTAAAGACTGTACTTTCCTGTGGGTACAATGACAATGTTTAGATTATCAAGGATTTCATTGATAAAGTGCAGGTTAACTGTATTTTTAATTCCATGGAAGAGAGTGCCTCTGTGAATGTGGCATGTTGTCATTTCATAGCATTTGCAAATAAGGCCAAGCTGCTCTTCAAAAAATACTGTATTGAATAATCTTCAGCTGTATAAAAAAGCAGTCATTTTCTACCCACACCATAACTGAGAATAATAATTTTAATTGAATTGTCAGTTCAATAGCTAATTGAATTAATATCTGTAAAACTGTGAATTTATGAGGTCATTTTTTTATGTTTATCATAGGGTTTTTTCTCCCTTTATTTGCCTATTAATTTTAAAATCGTATTCACTTTGTTCTTTCTAAGAATTTGTAAGTGGCCTTCCCCTTTTGTGCTGTAACTGCTTTATTATAAACAGAAAATAGTTCTGTTTTGCCATTTAATTACGCTTTGTTTGGCTTGCCATAACCATCTCGTATGCCGGGCTTCACATCCTCCCCTCTCTTCCCGGCCACTCTCGCAGTGTTCAGTCCCTGGGGACTGGGCCCTGCTTGTGGCAATGCCACCTGAGTGCCTTCGCCTGCGTTTGCTTCTGTCCCACACTTCGTGCTTTCTTGCTCTTGGGTGCCACTGACCCCTCTCTGAGAGTTCCCAGGAGTTCATGTGTGCTCCAGGGCAGGGCACACTGTGAAAATCTGCAGGAATCATCACCTCCTGGCTGTTGACACTCATAGCTACCAGTTTCTTAAAGTGGACATTCCGAGTCTTCCCAGAACACCCCTTGGAATAGAAAAACCTGACACACAGAGAGTAGACAGCTAGATAATGCATACTTTTGTTAACTTTCTCTGGTAGGATATTTTCTATTCACTCTTACTGGCTGGCATTACATTCCTAAACAAATTACCCACACAGAAACCTTTGTCTCAGACTGTGGTTTGAAGCTAAATCATGTGCACTTTTCACACATTTCTAACTTTTCCCGTTGCTGCAACAAAGTAGTTGTTCAGAAAGATTTTATTTCCTTTTCCACTCTTCGACAGTGACCTCAGAGGGACAGGCAATAGTATGTCAACACTTGGGCATCTGGTAATATTGTCTAAAATCTTTGAAGCCACCCTGCAAGATAACAGTATATCCTACACTTTTCAAAGAATGTGTGTAACTTACTCACTTATCAACAGTTGGTAATTTATTAAAACAAGAGGAAATCTGGGAATAGATAACTCTAAAGTTAAAAGTAATCCAAAGAACTAAATGTCTTTCTCCCAGACAAGATAACCAGACTGAGCCTTCCTGAATTCCAGTTCATACTTATCATTATCTACATACACAGACACACACACACACACACACACACACACACACACACACACACACACACGGAACATTTCTAAATGTGTATTCTTTGTCTAACTTTCAAATAAAAAGAAGCATATGGATAAAATGGTAAATTCCAAACTCCAATGAAGTCCCAAATACTTTTTTCCATTGGAAATAAATACCATCAATACTTTTAATGAAAATGTTAAAGGAAATCAACTTCCTTTTAAGCTCTTCCTTGTATGTTTTAAATGTATCTATTCTAAAATTTATTGAATCAGTAGCCTTCTGAATATTTAGATTGCAGAAGCTTTCATAATAATGAAGCATAGCTCTTCTTGATCATTTTGATTATGAACAAATACTGCCATGTGGTCCTAAACTCCAGAGCTGAGCTAGAGTAAGGCAAACTATTTCATAACATAGATCTTCAAATCATATAATTAATACATATACATGGCTGTGTAATATATATATATATATATATGTATATATATATATACATTGTATATGTGTATAAATAAAATCTTAATATTTACATCTTAGATTAATCTATTCCACTGGCAAATTAGTGGATTCTTCTGTTTGTGGAGTCTTGGGCATTGCATTATCTACAATGAGTATTTGTCTCATATGTAACATAAAGCCAGATTCACAGTGGCGTGAGCAAGACCAACTTCCTATGCACAAGACAGTCTAACAACCATCACCAGTGTTCATATCTCTCTAGACTCAACATTCAGTCACCTGGAAAAGAGAGTCTAATGCCATGACCATGTCCAGCTATAGAAATGTCTAGGAAATGTAGTCTTCAGTCCACCAGGAAGCCAGCCAAAGTAGTCTGCTGCAAGGGGTGATGGGAAAAATTAGTCAACTGTGTAAAGGTTATATTCAGCTTGGCCAATATCCCCTGTAACCACTTAGAGAAATATTTTGTGTTGTTATGGTTTCCTTTAAATATTGATCAAATACTTTTATAAACCTTTCAGGAAGTTATTAAAAATATTAGTAATCCAAAATAGAGAACTGGATTTTATGAGTTTTCTTTATCTAAGGTTATTTTGGCTCTTCTGAACAAGGCCTACATTTTCATGGAATGGTCATGATAACCTATTCTAAAGCATTTTTCAAACAACTGTTAATTGCACAATGTTGCCAAAACCAGTTCTGAGAAATACACCAGAAGCAAAAAATCTAATGGGGAAAACAGGCTTCATGTACCTACAGCCTATAACTTCATCTGAATTAATAAATACTTATGAAGTAGTATCTACTAATGTTATTTCTAACATTTTAAAAATTGTATTTATGTCTTTAATTTTTGTTCTGCGATTCATAGTGGAAGACTTTTACAATAATGAAATGAAATAGCAAAGTCAATTAATATATAAATGTAATCAGAAGATTTCCTGTGTCCCTGTCAGCAGATGTTTGGGACAAATCTCTCCCACTCAGCTCCCCCAAGTAAACACACAGAGGCTTATATTAATTGTAACTAGCTCTTACACCTAATTTAACCCATAATTCTTATCTATGTTTAGCCACATGGCTTGGTACCTTTTCTCAGTTCTGCCTTGTCATCTTGCTTCCTCTGTGTCTGGCTGGCGACTCCTGACTCAGCCCTTCCTGTTCCCAGAATTCTCCTCGTCTGTTTGTCCGGCCTATACTTCCTGCCTGGCTAATGGCCAATCAGCATTTTATTTATCAACCAATCAAAACAACACATATTCACAGCATACAGAACAACATCCCACAGCATATAAACAATTTATAATTTATATAAATTTTCCACACAAGTTGAATAATGTGTATAGTAGGATGAAATATGTTATGTATTAAAATTAACCTGACTTTAAGTTAGAAAACAAATTTTGTTTGAAAGAATAATGTGTGTGGCGCTGTGGGATGATCCTTATATACACTGTGAATATTTATTACTCTCATTGGTTAATAATAAAGATACTTGGCCTATAGCAAGGCAGGATAAATTTAGGTGGGACAATCAAAATGAGGACTCAGATGAAGAAGGGTGTAGTCAAGAGAGACGCCAGTGTGACACCCAAGAAGTAAGATGCTAGAGTGCAGATAAAACCACAAGCCATGTGGCAATACATAGATTAATAGAAATTGGTTAATTTGAATGTAAGAGCTAGTTATTAATAAGCCTGAGCTATTGGCCAAGCATTTTGTAATTAATATAAGCTTCTGTGTGTTTATTTGAGACCAGGGAGTCGAGCCTAGAAAACTCCACCTCCATCGACAGTGTGGCTAAAATAGAATGAAAAAATAAATGTCAAAAATACATAGCCCAATGTCCATTAGAGAGAAGTCAAGCATTCAGCCTTAGTTGTGAGGACAAGCATTTTATTGACGTGTCTTTAACTTGTCTGTGTGTATTGAAGGTGGGCATTGACGGTAGTTTACAAGCCCATGAGCACAGGCCCTGAAGGACAAAGTGCAGGCAAAATCCATCTAATTGGTGTGGTAGTGTAACAGGAGGCTTTGCCAATAGGTGTTTTTCAGCTCAGAATCATGATTATACAATGTGCCATACCAGGTGACTTTTGTTCTTGGGCTTTCTATGCCTAACAGGAAAATGATAGATTTATACACGTTTCTTGTACCTAGTCTTAGGCAACCTGTGTATTTTTTTGTTTTGTTTTGTTTTTAATGAAATAAGTCAGCACATTTTCTAGCATTCATGTTTTCCTGCTTGGAAAAGCATATTTACAGACAGTGAAATATCTTTCTTGGTGAATTAGAATCTTCCAAGGCACACCCCAGCCAGCGTACCGGAAGTGCAATGCCGTGCGCTGCGGGCATGTGGGGAATACTTCCTTATTGCTTCTTTCGGGTACCAACCACAGTCTCAGCATTTCAACAGAAGGTGTCCTGTGAGTCCAGCAAGGCTCCCAGCAAGTGCAAAGCAGCCATGCTGATGTCCACTACTGAGCAAGCATCAGTGACCCTGGAAGACAGGTTCTCTTTGAAACAGCCTTGTTTCCTACACAGAAAAACACATGCCCTTTGAAGATAGTCTAAGGCACACTTTTCTTCCTCACATGGCTTCTGTCATGGCTAGACCAAAAAATGGTGGCACAGAAACAAAGAAAACCATCAACCCATAGTGCCTTCCTTTCATACCTTCCTTCCCCATGAGTGTGCCCCTAAGTGGGGACTGTTAGAATGTGCACACAGTCGAGCTATGTTTATACACTGTGATGCCTTTGAATAATTGCACATGGTCACATTCTTATATATTTGCATATGCATTCAATAAATGCATTCAAAACTGATATAAAAATGAGTGAAAATCTGTATTCAAATTGAATTTTAAGCTTTTTTAAAAAAATTTAGGTTTTTTTTTTTTTTTTTTTTTTTTTTATTTAGAACATATAGCACATTTGAAAAGCCCCTAACAAGTTGTGAGAGAAAATGAAAAGGGGGAGAGGTTTGTGTGTTAGTACTCTGAGTGGGAGGATTCCTGCTGTTTGAACAAGTGCCCCCATCTCATTTCACGCTGCAAGGGACCTCACTTCTGCAGGGTGAGCGGCATGGTGTCCTGCAAGCAGCCTTGAGCATGTGACTTGGCACCATCCCTTTGCATCACCACCAGGTTCTGGCGGCCTGGTCCTCTCCCCCCCCCTCCCCCGACACAGTCCCTCACCTTTACAAAAGATCCCTTCTGTTTAATCCAGCTGGGGTGTGCTCTGTCCTTTACAGCTGACCAACAAAATATGATAATAAAATAAAAACGATAGCTGAAACTCCACATTCTTATTTTGTACTCATACAGTGAAGGAAGTGCTTGGAGAAAATGTAGTTAAAAAATCTAATTTTCTGGGTTCATTAGCCCCAGGTTCACCAGGGCCAAGTTCAAACTCCAAGAATCTGATTTGCACCCTGTGTGAAACCACATTCCTATTAGTATGTGTGCTGCTGATCATTGTTGATCCCTATGGCAAGAATTTTACTAAGTTCTAAGTCGGCAGAGTGCCATTCAAACAAATAGGCATTGTTAGAGTCCCAGGCAGTAAGTGCCGGATCCAGCATGTTGCTGAAAACAATATTCTTAGTCAGGGAAGACCTAATAAACTGGCTCTACTGAGAACCATGCTGACGGCAATCGGGGATGGCCAGTGCTTGTCTCGGGGATTCCTTGTCTCTGAGTTTTATTTCACAAACACTTTCTTGATTTGACATGATTTTTAACAGTACAGGATGACTGTGATTCAGAAAGGCAGACCCAAGTCAGGACGAAAGATGGTTTCAAGTGCAAATAGTCACCATTTCCCTGTTCGTTAGAAGGTCTAAATTAACTTTTCTGGGAAGTTTTTTCCATGCTCTGTGGGGGGTGTGGGTGGGCAATAGTGTGAGGGGTGAGGTACGGAGTGAGGGTGCTCTTGCTGAAGTTCACAGATGTAGCCTGGCAGAATTTAAAAGTTTGCAATTACAATAGAGATTTCCACAAATAGATAAGGAATAGTAAGAGGAGACTGAGAATCTTGGGACGGACCTCTGCGGTCCCTTCTCATGCTAAGTTTACCTTTGCACCATGAAGCTCGGAGTGTGAAAAATCCTATCATTGTCACTTAGGGTCAGATGTCATTTCACTTTCTAGTTATTTCTAAATGATGCTGCTAAAAGGTCAGGGACAGACAGTACTTTTTAAAAACCATGTCACTTACTCCTTGAGGGGAAAAACATACAAAATGTGGGCTAAACTGTACAAGTCAAAACACTGCAAAACCGTAAAGGTGAGGATGAATATTTCTTTGCCAGCAATTGAGTGGGATGGTGCCTGCATGATTTATTTTAAAATAACAAAACACCTGGAACAATGGAGTACTTCTCTGTGCCTCATGGGTATCCATGACTCCAGTTCATGACAGAACAAGTCATCAGCTGTCTGCCAAACCGCCCAGAGGACATGACTGATTGTTGCACACAGAACCCAGTGCAGGCTCCAGGTACTGAAATCCGAGGTTGGTGAAACACAAAACTACCAAAAGAGAGCTCTCCCTCAAATGTTGGCACAGTGTTTACACTGGTGACCAGAAGCACTTGAGAAGTAGTGATCACAAACATCACAAGCAAACAGTCTCACTATAAAGAGTTATTTTAAAATCACTTCCTTAAGCAAAGAGATCATAGAAAATAGACTTGGTGAGCTGTGGTTGCTCAGTTTGGGCATGCTGACAGGGTACTGGATACAGACATAGATAGACAGACAGACAGACAGATAGATGATAGATACATAGATATATAATAAATACAGATAGATAATAAATAGCTATGTAGATAGGTGATAGATAGATAGATAGATAGATAGATAGATAGATAGATAGATAGATAGATAGATAGATAGATGAGAGAGAGATTTTTTTTCCCTTTGGCTGTAAGAAAATATGAACAAGGCACTTGTTTTTATTTTAATTGTCAAACAAGGAAAATGCCCTTTTCCAAAAGTAAATTTTAAAAAGTTTGCTTATTATCTAAAATTATACTGCCATGCAAGGTAGCAATCATTTCTCAATTGTCAAATTTATTACTACAAACTTACAATTCAAATCTTTGAATACTTAAAACTATTTGGAAGAAAAGGGGTTGCTGATATTTGCCTCCATGCTTAAACGTGTCCTCTTTGTTCATGGCTGCTCAAATGTAGATCCCAAGAGGTGGACGAAGCCTCATTTGAAGGAACTTCATCGGAGCAGGTGGGAACGAGCAGGGAGACTATGGAGGGGGAAGGCAAAGCCGGAACTGGCATGTATAACCCACATGGCTGCTGTGCCAACAGGACCGGGCTGCCAGGGCCACTGAGCAACGGCATGCCGGCATGCCCACACTCTTCTGGCAAAGGACGGGTGGTGCTTGTCTAGTCCCGAGCCGCCATCCTCTGTTTATAGAGGTTGCCTCGGGACACCTCCCTTGATCTGCTGTGCTTTGGCTGTCTGGCCTAAGGAAGTGCTTGTGGCTCCAGAGGAAGGTCCAGTACCTAAAAAGCAAGAGCCTCCTGGCCAGTACCGCCACATAAACACAAGACACCCGGTGGGATTGGGATTTTAGAAAAAGAGCCAGATCTTTTAAATGCTAAGAACAAGGACTGGAGCGATGGCCTGGTGCTTGCTGGTCTTCCAAATGACCCGTTTGGTTCCCAGCACCCATATCTGGTGGCTCATCATCACCTGTAACTTCAGCTCCAAGAAGTCCAATGCCCTCTTCTGGCCTACACAGGCACCTGCACTCATACATGTACACAGTGTGCCCCCGCCACACACACACACACACACACACACACACACACACACACACACACACGCACACGCACACTTTAAAATAAATCCTTAAGTAATGGGTATGTATAAAACACACCCTAAAATTATTCAGTATTTATCCAGCATTCAAATGTAACTTGGCATTTACACTTTTTTTCTTTTCCATACATCTGGCAACTCTCTTCCTGTGACACACTTGAAGTGGGATCCCACTGGCATGAGATTCAGACTGGACAGCACTACTTTGGGTAAAATGAGATGTCAGTTAAAAGGAGAGGAAATACGAACAATGGGTCCCTGGGCACTCTCATGTTGTTACCTGTGTGTGTTAGCATATTTTTACTGATGGTGGTCTGGCTCCTATCACCATGGTGTGTGCGCCTCATTAGGAATGTCCATCCAGTCTTCCAGTAGGTTTGGGGGAGTTTTTCTTCAAGCTGTTCTCACTGCCAGCAGCACCCTCTTCACACACCCGGAGACTGGCTCTTTCTGGAACTTTCTCTTCATCTTAAAGGCTCCTGTGACTCTGAGATCTCTGATAACTCCTGGAGTGACATTTTCCTCATGGGAAGACTTGCATCAAAATCATTCCTAAACACCTCCACCCTGGGAAAAGATGTATTTTTGTTGAGCTTAGAGAAAGACACGTAGGTCTTCCAAACCTCCTCCTGGAAATCTAGAGCTCTGACTGTGCTTCCTGAATTTTTCTTATACTGGTCCCTGCTGCAGATTCTAGTGAGTTAAGATTTTTTCAGACTACTCATGCAGGACTCTGGGAAGTTCTTTCAGCATCCACCTCCTTCATTATATGGATACTGCTGCTACTTTCTGAAGCAAACCCAGTCAGTTTCTTCTCCTTCAAGAGTTCTTCAGTTCCTGAAAACCTGCCAGCCATGCAGGCCAAGGAAGCAGGGAGGCTAACTGCAGCTCTTCACCGCTCCCTCCTCTCCTCCATATCCAGTCCTTCTGCTTCATCTCCAGCTCTGTAGCAGACTACTTGTTGTGGTCGCTCCTCACACTTTGCCCCCACTCCCAGGGGATCGAGCAGTCTGGTGTAACATCCTACAGTCCTCCCTCCTGTGGACCCCTTTAGCCCCCACCTAGCTCATCCCCATTCCTAAATGTCAGCTCCCAATGCCTAGAAACACATTTTAGCTGGAACCTCCAGTAGCCACAACTGGCAGGATCCCAGAAAAAATCCCTGCGAAGCAACACACAGCCACCACGCTCTCCTAAGAACAAGAGAGGGCAACAGAAACCAAGAAACAAAGCACCCACCCAACAAAGACATCTAGAATTATAATCTTCCCAAAGCCAGATGCCTGGACACCAGCATAAAAACACAGTCAACAACAGCCAGGACAATGTCTCCACTAGAGCCAGCAACCCTACCACAGTGGTCCTGCGAACTGCAGCGTAGCTGAAGCACAAAACAAAGACCTTAAAACAGCCTCTATAATATGATGGAGATCTGTAAAGGGGAGATGAGTGAACCCCTTTAGAAAATCTATGAAAACACAAACAGGGGAAGGAAACGAATAAAACATCTCAAGACATGAAAGTGGAAATAGAGTCAATAAAGAAAACAAAGAGAAGGAAATCTAGATATGAAAAATTTAGGAACTGGAACATGAAACTCAGAGGCAAACCTCACCAGCAGAATTCAAGGGATGGAAGACAAAATCTCAGATGTTGAAGACATGATAGAAGAAATGGATACCTCAGCTAAAGAAAATGTTAAATCTAAAAATAATCCAGGCATAAAACATCCGGGAAGTCTGGGGTACTATGAAAAACCAAATCTAAAAATAATAGGAACAGAGGAAGGAGAAGAAATGCAGGTAAAAAACACAGGAAATATTTTTAACAAAATCATAGAAGACATTTTTCCTAACTAAATGGACTGGACCAGAAAAAAAAAAAGTTTCCCTTACCACATAATAGTCAAAACACCAAGCATACAGAACAAAGAAAGAATATGAAAAGCTGAAATGAAAAAAGACCAAGTGACACATATAGGCATATCTATAACATATATAACACACACACACACACACACACACACACACACACACACACACACACACACATATATATATATATATATATATATATATATATATATATATATATATATATATATATATATATTATGTAGTATTAGAATTACACCTAACTTCTCAATGGAGAACCTAAAAGCCAGAAGGTCCTGGACAGATGTGTTGCAGACTCTAGAGACCACAGATGCCAGCCCAGCCCATTATACCTAGCAAAACTTTCAATCAGATAGATGGAGAAATTAAGATGCTCCAGTCCTAAGGCCTAGCTGGGAGTGCAGCTCAGTGGCAAGGAAGCACCTGCTTAGCCTGCCGGAGGCTATGGGTTCATTTCCCAGCACAAAGAAAATAAGAAAAACAATGACCAAGACCTGGTACTCTAGTAGACAAGAAAAATATTCATTTTAAAGCCTTATTATGGCTTAAAATGTAATATATTCAGACTGAGTAGGGCAAATACACATGCAGGCCTGGTCTCTGAGGAGAAAGCATGGCCTGGCCAGTGCCTTGTGGCACTGGGCAGAGGGGCACTACTATGGTGAGCAAACTATGGTGTGGTGTGGGAGAGATCAAAAAACAGAATGGTTCATGTCCTGTGGACGGAGGCATATCTGAGGAGGTGAAAGTGGTGAGGAGCAGGCTGGCTTGAGTGGCTTGATTGCTACCCAGGGCCATGGTGATGTCTGGGCCTGGGCTGATGCTGGGGCCCATAGCTGGGTTTGTGGCCCTGACGCAGCCACGGTCTGTGTTGATGTCTGAGGCTCCTGATACCTCCGAAGACCGAGAAGACGGGGCTGCACAGAGTTGGCTCCGCCTCTCCCTGGCTACAACACCAGGGAGAACCAGTCCTTCCTCTCACCAGCTGCAGCACTCAAGAGAGCAGGTCCTGCACGTGGCCTGGGCAGCACAATAGAGCTGGACCTGTCTGCAGGGGCATGAGCAAACTGGCCGGGGACAGAGGAAAGGGAGAGCAGGTTGTACCCCTCTAGTCTGTCACGTGGTGGCATGGGTGAGGAAAGATGCCCTTTTCTCCTTGCCCCCCGACTCCTGCAGTAGGTGGGGCAACCTGACCTAACCCCTCACTAGCCGCAGCACTCGGGAGAATTAGCCCTGCGCCTTACCTGGGCAGCACAGTAGAACTGACCCTGTAGATAGGGGCACAGGGGAGCCAGCCCTGAGGGCACGAGAGGCGCATAGCTGGTACTGCCTCCCTCATCTGCCATATGGCGGTGAAGGTGAGAGAAACACGCCCTCCCTTCTCCCCCCTACCGCCTCCAGCTGTCGAGGGAGCTCACCCTCCTCCTTACCAGCTGCACCACTGGGGAAAGCGGGCCCTGCACCTCACCTGGGCAGCACAGCAGATGAGGATGACCTGTGCATGGGAACACAGGTGAGCCTGCCCAGAGACTGTGAGCATGGGCGATCTGGCCCCAGCCCTGATCTGCCATGTGGCGGCATGGTGGGGGAGAGATGTCCTTCCCCACTGCTCCGCTACACCTCTGAGGCAGGTGAGAGAGCTTGCCCTGAGGTCGTAGGAGCAGGGGAGCTGGCCCTGCCCCTCACCAGCTACAGCACTCAGGAGAGCAGCCCTTACACCTTCTCTGGGAAGGTGTGAGTGTGGGTGAGCCAACCCTGAGGGCATGAAAGCAGGTGAACTGGCCCTGCCCCTTGCTCATTGCTGCAAGTGGTGAACTAGCCAGGGCAATGCTGGAGAGCTCGTCCTTCATGGGGGGAATGTCTTTTTGTATGCTGTGAATATGTGTTACTCTGATTGGTTGATAAATAAAACTGATTGGCCAGTAGCCAGGCAGGAAGTATAGGCGGGATAAGCAGACAAGAAGAATTCTGGAAAGAGGAAGGCTGAGTCAGGAGATGCTAGTCTGCTGTCCAAGGAGTCATGGCACATGGGTAAAGCCACGGAAAACGTGGCAACATATAGATTAACAGAAATGGGCTGAGTTTGAATGTAGGAGCTAGTCAGTGGTAAGCCTGAGCTAATGGCTGAGCACTTTTAATTAATATAAGCCTCTGTGTGTTTACTTGGGTCTGAGTGAAAGCAGACTGGGCAGGACACAGGAAACTTTCATCTATACACCCTGGTGGTGAAGACAGGAGAGAGCTGGTGGGCTGACCAATCCTGCAACTACCCAGTCCCAGAACCAGGGCTATGGGTTGTCCCACCACAACATCTATCCCATCTATGATCTGCTTGAGCATGTGAAAGGGCAGGTCTTACAGACCCAAAGCTGCAGGATCTCCATGATCCAGGGCAACAACAGGACATCCAAGAGGAGTCCCAGTGAGGACCCAGCATCAATAGAGTAGAAGAAACCAAAGACCTCAAACCAGACCAATGACTCTGCAATGAACACTTGCACGTAAAGATGTATGGATAAAGGAGGTTACTGCATGACTCACTGTGTCACACTACAGCTTCCATGATGAGATCTTTCTTTTTTCTTCTTAAATTTTGTTTTATTCTATTTTGAGTGGAGTTTGCAAGGGCAGAGGACAGATACAAAGGGACAGGAAATGAATGGGATTGAGATGCAAGACAGTACTTGAAGTCTTAGCTAAAGAAATAAGACAACTAAAGAAGGTCAAAGGGATAGAAATTGGAAAGGAAGAAGTCATAATACTCCTATTTGCAGATGATATGATAGCATATATACATGTCCCTAAAAATTCCACCAGGGAAGTAGCTAGATACAAAATTAACTCACAAAAATCAGTGGCTTTTATAAATACAAATGACAGACTGACCAAGAAAGAAACCTGGGAAATAATCCTTTTACAATAGCCTCAAATAATCTAAAATAGCTTGGGGTAACTCTAAACAAGCAAGTAAAGACTTGTATGATAAAAGAACTTGAAGAACTAGGTATCAGGAAAACAACCCAAGTTAAAGATGGGGTTCAAGAGAATTCTCAAAAGAGGAAACTCAGATGGCTGAGAAACAAAGAAATGTCCAAATCCTTAGTCATCATGGAAATGCAAATCAAAACTACTTTGAGATTTCATCTTATACCCATAGGAACAGCTTATGATCAATACAACTCATGACAGCTCATGCTGACAAGGTGTGGAGCAAGGGGAACACTCATCCATCGCTGGTGGGAGAACAAACCCAGATGGAAATCAACATGGCAGTTTCTCAGGAAGATGGGAATCGATCTACCTCTAGAATCAGCTATATTCACTCTTATCATATACCCAAAACACGATTCATCATACCACAGAGACACTTGCTCATCCGTGTGCACTACTCCTCTATTCATAAGGCGCTGGTCACTCACACTTGGTTCTAGAATAAACTCTAATTCCTTTTGAGGTGAGAGCTATGCATTGTGAGAAGAACTACTTAGACATGAGCTGTTTTATTTCAACAGAGTTTTCCCATAAGAAACTGGAAAGCACGGCAATGGCTTCTCCTTTTGAGCCTTCCTGTGAAGTCCAATGAGAACAACTTAGGCAGAGCCTACGGCACAGCACCACCACACAGTATAGGCTAATATTAGCTATTGCTGAGCCACAATTAAACATGGACATGATGTATATTCAAGCAAAATCTCTTGCTTTCTAAGTATTCCCTGACCCACTTGACTTTCCCACTGCCAAGACACCCGATAGAAGTAGGTGACTAGACGGGACACTGCTCATTTTGAGAGGCTGTGCAGCCTCCTAGAAGGCTTCCAAATCTGCTCATCAAGCACTGTTGCCTAACAGTTCACTTCTGAAACATGGCAGATTAAAATAACAATAAACACTTCCTAGGTCCTAAAGTCATGTCAGCTGCTCCTACTACCATGTGAAGTTTTGACTGCATGTGGAGACCTCATCATGAGGTGGCTCTCTCACTGGACTGGCAAATTGGTGTGCTAGTTCTTGGTCGAAGGCCCCAGATCTTCTGCCAAGAGCTACCTGAGGCTCCTTTCAGCCTGGTGCTCCTGTGGAAAAAACAACGTAAGGACAAAGTTACAGTGTCTTATGTGGCCTAGCGTCAGAACCATATGCTGCTGCCTCCACAATATTCGATTCTACTGGTTACAAGGGACAATCCCAGTCGGCCGGCTTCTTTGGGGGTCATGCCGGAGCTAATTCATATATTAATATCACATACAATGTTTGTGCCCAGAAGAAACCTGCTACAAGAATGCTGACTTCACGAGAGAACGCAAGCAAACTTTTTTCAAAACCGAATTAAACTTATCTTTCCCCTTTGTATCCTTGCCGAATTCAACCTTCTCACCAAGCCCTCTGCTTTGAGGTGAGATGTAAAACCACGATGCCAGGGAGCCACTCTCAAGCAGAATTCTACCCAGGACATGCCAGCATACCCTACTCGGTGTATTAGTAACACAGAAGAGCAGGTCCTCACTGCACCACCACGTCAGTCTTTTTTTCTTTTGTTAATTTTCTGTATTTGCCTAGTCTTAAGTCTCACAAATTGTATAGTACCTCCCGGATCACTAAGGATGCTGTCAGTGCCCCCCTTACAGAAATGAGATCATGAGGTTGGGGTGGGAAGAGGAGGGAGAGCTGGGAGCAGCTGGGGACCGTGGGTGGGGGGGGGGTGGGGGGGTGGGGGGTGCATAGGGATGGTGCTGGAAGCCAATTCACTCAGCTGACCTTCCCTGACAGGATGAGAACAAACAAAGCTGTTGGCAGAATCAGGAAGGATTTAAGGGCTGGAAGAGTGACATTTGTTAAAGACTGACTCGGGGAGATGGAAACTCCTTCCCAGGAGGTCCTCGGAGACAGGGTAGATTCGAATCTGTCTGGAAGAATTTAGGTGTGGTTTTTCTCCAGGGCAAGTGAATTGGTTTATATAACTTCACAAAGTTTCCTGTCTGCTTTTTTGACACCCTCCCATGACTACTTAAAAACTTACCCGTTGCCTTTCCCCACCCCAACAAAGGCCCCTTAGGTGCAGAATATTTGGTGACCGTATCTCAGAACTCAGTGACCCCCTCTTCCGGGAACTGGGAGACCACCCACACAGAGCAGTGATAGGTGGCACCTAAAATCTACACATTCGCCCTGCTGCGAATTGTCTGCCGTCTTCTTCAAGGTTCTGTTTGTAGAATTAGTTGCAAAGTCTGGTTGTGGGTACTTAAAAAAAAAAAAAAGAGTTTCTATTACTTGGGAGTTTTGTTTTGTTTTGTTTTTTACAAAAGTACTCCCCATGAAAAATGCTCTAATTACCTTTTAGTATATGCAATAATGTATGTACGTTTTTAAACTTCAACACTCCTAAGGAAAAGAGGAAAAAAGCCTGGAACCGATGCTCGCTCCGAGCCTTGTCACGGTCTATGTGTGTGTTCTCGTAGGAAGAAACCCAGTGCTTCCAACACAGTCTGTGAATGTTAGGTTTTCTTTTCCAAACAAACAATGAGATGATCAATTTCAATCTCATGCCCAAGCCTCTATACAAGTGTGTTTCCCATTAAAGTTCATCATAATGTTTTCAAGTGTGTTTCTCAAACAAATCAAGACCGTTTTATCCTTACATAGTTAAATTGTCTTGATTTCATTTGAGAAAAACACCATACACCAGAGGTCAATGGAAAATGTACCCAAGTGCACTGCTTTTTTTTTTTTTTTTAAAAACGCATGGTCCTAGTGGGAAGATATGACATAGTTCATCTTTAGATGCAGCATCTAGAGAGGCAGCGCCTCCCTTCCCCTGTGGTACTGTGGCTTTCAGTGTGTGCATTCAGTGAATTTCAGTTTCTAAAACCCAATGTCCGCCTCTCTCCACCTTTCCCTGGTTGTTCTATCGTGGAGGTTGATGACGAGCGCCTGTTGCATGCTACCTTAACTATAACGTGCCCTTGTGGTTGCACCACACAGCCCTGTTTGGACAACCATAAAACTGCCAGCCCTCACTCCCCACAGCCTCACACGTGAGCAGTCTTGAGAGTCTCTGCTAAGTAGCTTTGTATTCCCAAAAGACATGAAAACGTAAAATTTATATTTTAAAGTATGACAGTAGATTAAAAATAATGATGATGAGCATGGATTATAATACATCAAACATGTAAGAATACATAAATTCATAGTAGACCTGAACAAGAAATACTCATTAGCTGTCATTGGAGATGCATAGTTCCAACTCATCCATTTTTTTTATTGTGTGTGTGTGTGTGTGTGTGTGTGTGTGTGTGTGTGTGTGTGTGAGTGTTCTCGTGCACAGTGGTGGTGGTGGGGTACCAGTGGAGGTCTGAGGACAACCGTGGTTTTCTTTCTCCACCATGCAGGTTTCAGGATCAAACCATCATTGCCAGCCCTGGCAGTGGGCCCTTGCACCCGCTGACCCGCTTGACAGGCCCTAGTTCAACCTTCTTAAGATGAAGCGACAGAGAGAAAAATAAAGTTCATTTCTTCATGAAGTATTCACTGGGAGAGCTAAAGCATGCAGGAGAGAAAGTAACCTACAGAAGAGAAGCATTTAGTAAACGCACAGAAAATACAGAGACATTCACCCGCACACACCTCCGTTCTACAGTCACTGATGAAATAAAGGAGGCAGACAAACATCGAAGGCTGCGTAAGTGTCAGGGGGAAATTCCCATGGAGACCGTTGTGATAGGACATCAGGTTGATGTCCCTGGAAACGACAGATCAATTTCATCATCACCAAAAGAGCAACAGAAGAGATTGTGGGTCCCCTGAATGAGGTCTCAAGAAGGGCACAATGCCGTCTGCGAAGTATTGTTCCAGGTAGAATTTGAATCAAGCTTCTCAAGCTAACCTGACAGCATTCAGAAAAATACAGATGCTAAAAGTGAAGCTGTCATTGGAGATGCATATGGAGTGCCATAAGGAAGCAAGCAACCAAATAGGAGTTTTTAAAATACATTTTTAAAAGAAAATCATTTTATAAACTTCATCATAAAAAATAAAACTTTGCAAATAGATGAAAACATTCCTCACCAAAAATTTAAAGGACACTTTAAGGACAAACTGTGGAGTCATTTAAAAACTAAAGAACGCGAAGGGCAGTAAATTGAAGCAGATTGAAACAGATGTAAACACCGTACACAAATCCTAACTGTGTAGCTTCTTACACTGCATAGAGAAAAGTGAATGATGGAAAAATCATTTTGAAATTGTTGAAGAAGTTCGAATATTGATGTGAAGTATTATTAAAAGTGGTGTCTTAATAGTATCGTGTATATTTAAAACCTTTAAACACCTGATTTCTTACAGCTTAATACTAAGGACTTTATGGGGGAAATGATATGGCATTTGAAATTTCCTTTTAAAACCTTCAGAAAAAAATGTGGAGAGATAGATGCAAGATTAATAAGATATTATTCCCTGTATATTTATGCCTATATGAAAATTTTATTAAGGAATAAATAATAGAGGAAGTGTCATGAGGCATCATGCTGATAAGAAAGGTGCCTGGCCAGAAAGAATACAGACAACACTCCCTTACCTTCAGCACTCTGTGGGAGCAGCGGGAGAGTCTTCATTAGCTGGAGACTAGGGCTGTCCTTAAAGACAGCGCAGGAGGAAATGTCAGAAAACTGTATCGGAGCTGCACTCTGTCTAACTGATAAGGACTCAATCTTTTATTCTGTAATAACTGTCACTCCAGGAAGCAATTTTACATTAAGCAATCAGATTTTTTTTTTTTTTGGAGAAAAATGGGTCACTTTAAAAATGTTCCCAATAAGCTGATATGAAGCAACTGAAACATAATTTTGGCACTTAATTTTGATTACCACTATGTGAATTAAGAAACACAAAGGCTTAGATGAAACACAGCTTTGGATGTAATCTGGAGGTGTTTCCAGAAACAGCTAACTGAGAAGGGAATGTTACCAGCGTCACCCCAAAGGTTGGGGGACCAGACTCAAGGAGGAGGAAGACATGTGAATGCCAGCTTGCCTTTCCTGCCTCCTGACCCTCCTAGATCTGAGCAGCCTCCTGCCTCAGCTTCAGGCCACTCTGCTGCCATGCCCTTCCTGCCATGCTCTTCCTGTCCTGGTGGACTTCAGGCCTTGAACCCTGAGCCACAGTAAGCCTTTGCTTCCTCTATTTGCTTCCTCTGGTTACTTGTTGTCGGGTGTCTGCTCGGGAGAAAAGTAAATAATATTTAAAAACTGTGACGAAAAAGGCAGGCTTTCGCTCGTTTTGAAACACATAACACAGAGTCCACCATTTCCACTTCTCTCCCACACGCAGAGACCAGAGGCTTTGTGTTTTCTCTCCCCGTCCACGCCTGGGGATAAGGTGGCCATCTCCATTTAAGTGGGGGGAAATAACAACCGACGTAGAGAAGCCAAGGGTCCTGAGGCATCAAAGAGTGAGAAACATAAACGAAACAAAAGTGGGAGTCCCCATCAAACGGCACTCCCCACAGCCATGCCATTTTCCCACTGACAAGTGATAGACAATGAGGCGTCAAGGATCTCATGCCCAGACAGATTCTTGGTTCAGTCTGCTGTCTACCCAAGCAGGAAGAACAGGAGCTGGTCCAGGGCAGACAAAGCGAGAACACAAAGGAGGGAAACAGGGAAACTTTCCACGGGAATGTGCAGACCTCAGGCTTAGGGAGCATCCCCCGCCCTTCCAGCCTTGCAAGACAAGTAGGAGCTTTCCCTAAACATGGAGGGCTCCGGTGACTCATTTCTTGCACGCACTAAACAAAAGTCCCTGGGTAGTCACCAGTCACCATGAGGAGTCCCAGAGAAAGCTGGCTGCAGCTACAGGCTTTTCAGGGACTCTTGTAGAGGTGACAGAGAAATGAGGTCACAGTCTTTGGGAAAAGCCTCTGAATGGAGACAAGGAACAGAGACAAAGATGCTTGACAGGAGAACAGACTTTGGAGGCAATGCATGTAACAACTAGATGGCTCCTGCAAGGAGGCAGCCTAATATGTGCATCTGGAGAGGGAATTTAAGACTCAGGACAAGGGGGAGAGATGGCGAGCAGCGAGCATCTTAGAGAGAAGGGCATGGTTTTGAAGGAGGTGAAGGAAAGCGAGAGAGAAGACAGGCCAGCCTGCTGAGTGCCTGCATCTGTCTTACATGGGGAGTACATCTTCATTTCATATCCGACACACTTGGAGAATGAGAGGGCAGTGTAATGACTAGGTAAATAAAGGTATCTCCTCCATACAATATGCCTTTCTTCATGAGCTAAATGACTGTTTACGTTTGCTTCTTGGAAATAAACATAATATCCCAACAAATTTGTCATATGTCAGTTTCCATTATTCAAAAATATACAAGAGCAAATTTGCCCACAGAAAAGGTTTCATTACTTTCTTAGTTATTTCTTTCTCTCTCAAATTATGCCATGTGCCATGTCCTGCCTTTCTCCTGTTCAGACTCATCAAATCCTTTGCATATGGCTGGCCCAAGAGAGAAGCTGGTGAGGTAGGGTGAGAGGACAGGAAAAATTATGCAGGTGTGGGAAGAGAGAGAACCTCTCCAGCCCAGACCCTGGTTGAAGCCAGTTATCGCCTGAGAAACAAAAGTTCCATCACAGTTAAGAGCACTCACTGTGAGACAGTATGTGTAGAGAACGTCAGCAAAGGTATTTCTTCAGTGTTAACACAGAAGTGAGCCAGTCTCAAGGCCTGAGTGTGTATGAGCTTGGGTTGGTTGGGTTTTGTGAGTGTATACGCTCTTGGGTTGGGTTTCGCCAGTATGTATGAGCTTGGCTTGGGTCTCAAGAGTGAATATGAAAGTTGGGTCTCACTCTTTTGGATATTTTCTGAGACTTGCACCAACAAAACTGTCTTAGAGTTTCTATTAAGGTAATAAAACACCAGGACTAAAGGCAAAGTCAGAAGGAAAGGGGTTTATTTCAGCTTCCAATTTGTAGTGAATCTTCCAGGGAAGTCAGGGCAGGAACCTGGGGGCAGAAACTGAAACAGAGGCCATGGAGGAGTGTTGTTTACCAGTTTATTCCTCATGGCTTGATCAGCCTGATTTCCTATGCTCCCCATGACCACCTACCCAGGGGTGGCATCACCCACAATGAGCTGGTCCCTCCCACATTAATCACTAATTAAGAAAGTGCCCCAGAGACTTGCCTACAGTCCAGTTTTGGGGAGGCATCTTCTCATTTGAAGCTCTCCCCTCCAAATGACTCTAGCCTGGGTCAAGAGGACATAAAAACTAGCCAGCACAAAACCATTGTTCCCAACGAATCTCCCCTAACTTCCTGTTTCCCTATGAGCTAGGCTTAATCTCTCTCATTGGAAGCCTGTCTGGTGCCCCTGCAGCACCTCTTTGTGAAGGAATCATTTAAAATTCCTTGTCAATGCTCTGATGATCAGAACTTCAAAAACAAGTCCTTGACTCCTAGAGACAATGGAGCGTGACTCTTCTCTGAAAAAATCCATACTCTCAGGAGTGTCCTGCTTTCTTCCCCTGTTGCCTGTGCTTAGAATCTTTGTTTCAAAATGCTTTTTAGTAACTTCCATGTCTGTTTCATACTGGATCCTGAAATTCTTTTCTGTGATGTGGCCAAGGATCTAGTCTTACCTGAATGAAGGTCCTTTCAAGAGTTAGGAACCTCCCCCGGGCTCCTGCAGGTGACTTTGTGGAACTGTGCCTCCACCACTGCCACCTCTGACACTGGTCCCTCCATTATGTTCCATTATGTGTGAGATTTCTTCCTCCCATTGCCTCTGCTCTAGTTGCCAACCCCATTCCAGAACTTTCCCAAATGTCGTGTCTCCCTTACTGGTTTGTAGTATGATTCTGTCTACCTGGCTTTGACATGTATGCATTGATTGCCTTAAGAGTAGATTTAATACCCATAGAGCTGAAGGAAAATGGAGGAGCTGGTACATATAGAGTCCTGGGGACCTGAAAGGGCTTCTGAGCCCCAGCACGAAGACTGTCGGTAGTAGACCTTATCGAAGCTTTCGATCCTTGTCCTCTCTGCCCTCTCTGTCTTTAGTTACTTGCTTTTATCTACTACAGAGTTATGACTGTCCATTTCCACTTTTCAGGAGTCCAGGAAGCTTTAACAAATACTGTTGGCAAAGACCAAGGTCTCCATGATTTCATACCAATTGGTCACAGATGCTATCTCGGCTTCATATTTATGTGTCACCATGAAAATTTGCTGAACAGCCAACATTACAAAATGCTGTCCTACAAAATATATCCCAGAGTTCCAGTGGCCTAAGTGATACATCGATCTAACCAATCTTCACTCATTTTAAGTCAGAGAAGAGAGTTGAAATGACAATATCTGAAATGCCATTTGTGAATAAAGCAGTAATTTGAAAAATGGCACTAAAATGATGGTGGATTCCTTTAACCTAGCAAAACATCATCTGGACAAAATAGCTTATTTCATTGCAAAGGAACATGTTCACGTCACACTTGGCTTAAGGCAGTGTACAGGGAGACTGAAATCAGAAATCCACGGTGTTCATAATCGAAGATTGATACCAGACACAAATTTAACACAGTATATTGTATGAAGAGAAGCCTTCAAGCACTGAGCAGGGAAGGAGCCAAAGTGATATCTGTAAAGAGTGGACTGCTGGCCAAGAACAGAGTAGGGAGGCAAGAAGAGCTGTTATTAAAGGGAGCCGATTACCTCCAGTGGAATCCTCATCCCACAATGAGTGCTTCGCCCGCCCCCCCCCCCACCTGTGCTGTGTGAGCCCAGCATGGCACCCAGCTGCTCACAGGCCCTACCACAAAATGATTTATTGTTATTTCCTTCAAACATGTTATACCACCACATGCTGAGTTATCCAGAGGTAAAATAGATAAGGTCTTCCCACAAAATCTCAGAGAGACCAACTGTATCTGTAATGCTCCCTGTCCGTCAAGAGTAGGTAAAGCAGAAGAGCCTTTTAATATTAGCCATTCAGGAGCACAGACCCACGAGACAGCCATGAACCCCAATGCTACACACCTATGCATTATGGGATATTTTGATTGCATTCTGCTGCTCCCAAGACTTCCAATAAAGTTTGCTTTGAATCAGAGGGCAGAGCTAGCTACTAGCTGATGAAAATTAGCTATAGAGGTTTTGGAGGACTTAGGACAGATAGAGAGACACAGGAAGTAGTAGGGGAATTTGGGGGAGGGACTTGGCCCTTTTATATTGAGGAACAAGAGAGAGGAGGTCACTGGTGGCTTCTCCGCTGCTTCTCTGATCATTCAGGTTTTTACCCATATCTGACTCCTGAGTTTTTATTGATAAAGAATAATAAGATAAATGTTTCACCTCTGTGCCACAGCAGAAGAAATGTCCTGGGGAGTCTCCTGATGGTATTGAATTGCTCCAGCTTAGGAATGGCTGAATTTGCTTCTATTTACAACTAACTAGTGACATTTAGTCACCTGGCTTCACTCTTCCAGATGAGGACAAAGTAGTACAGTCTAAACCATGTGCCAGGAAATGCGGAGAACTGAAAATACAACAAGCAGATCGACCAGTTCATGTCTCATTGATCAAAGTCAAGTTTTTGTTTTCCTTGTTTTTAATGTAAACATCTACAGGTAAATAGATGAAAGTTGTCTGATGTTCTTGTAAGTACTAAAATGTGATCTTCCTGATTCCAAGCAAAGTTTTAAAAGTTCTATCTTTCTAGAGCGTAAACAGTATCTGCACCATGAGGGACTTGATGAAATGATTTGAGGTAAATAGAACTCCAGTGAGAAGTAAGAACAGCGGAAGAGAGCTGAGAGGAACACATGAGAATATCTGTGGCTAGCCCGCTGCTTAGGAGTTTAAGAATCACCCGGTTGGTAATTCCCATAACAAGTGAGGGCACTTCACCTCTGACTGCTCCTGAGCTGCAGTCCCTCACACCAGCACAGGGAGCCAGGCAGGAGCAAATGGGAAGGGACCCCAACCTCAGCAAGCAGCGCAACGCTTTGTGCTCCTGCATGCCAGAAGTGATCACTCTTATGGATCTGGATTTTCCCTAGATAAATCTGTAAATTTAAGGCAACCCTAGTCAGAATTCTAGCTGAAATTTTTCCTTATGGCACTGACGACTGCCAATCCCCGAGAGCAGCTTCAAAGAAGACCCAGAAACCTCCTGGACCCCTTCCAGTTTTCATTCTAGTGAGAGACTCTGCATGGACCTGGACTCTGTCCAGCATTTATTATTTATTTATTTACTCAGGGTGACCTGATAGACATGGGGTAATAACACTTCATTTCATCCTCATCTATTGCTTTTTCCCAGTCTTTTCATATTAAAGGTAGTACTGTAATAATGTATTTCCTTTAGTCTAGGGGTAGCATACTGTAGTGGGTACTTTTTTTTAACAAATGTGACAGACAGCTCAGTGAACATCCAAAAGAAGGAAAGATTTATTTTGGCTCATTGTCTCAGAGGTCGCGGCCTTGGCCATGGGCCTGGGGTGAGACAGAGCTCATGATGAGAGAATGGCGTGAGAATTGCTCACCTCCTGTCACCAGAAAACAGAGCACTCCAGTACCATCAGGTTGCTCTACTCTTCCCATTCAGGACGGGTCTTCTGCTTTAGTTAATCATCTCTGAAAGCACCCCTACACACATACCCAAAGGCATGCTTCACTGCTCTCCTAGAAATTTTTTAATTCAATCAAGTTGACAATCAAGATTACGTGTTACAAGGGGGTTGGGGGTTGATGCAGGGCAGACACATGGGGTAGGTGTTTCCGGTCTTTTTCATAAGGAGTGCGACTCTGAGTCCATTATTTAACTCTCTGCACTTCCATGTCCTTGTCTGTAAAACGAACCCTACTGTGGTTTTCATATGGCTTGTGCATGTCCTCCAAGGGTTCAACATTGGGAGCCTGGGCCCCTCATCTAAGGTGTTAAGAGGCAGGGCCTTTGGCAGATGACAAGAATAGCATACTACATGAAGGTGGAACCCCAGTGCTGACTACTGGTGTCTTGCCATCTGATGGTCTATGCCCCCTCAGTTTCTGACAGCAAAAAGAAGCCATCACCATCACCTAGCGTCAGACCTCCAGAACCATGTGCCAGAAGAAATCTTTTATTATAAAGTTGTCCAACTTCAGGTGTTCTATTATAATAGTGCAAAATGGCCATTACAACCTGGTTGTGGACATCTTGCAAATGATAAAGCAGGGTAAAAGGAATATTGCCACACTGAATGCCTTCTACTGGCTAGAGCAGTGCAATTACATCAAGTATTAGAAGCATCCATCAGGTATTGTGGCACTAACTCTGAAAAGGCAACTATTCTGTTTTAAATTTGTGTACTGATTCTCCTTTTTTATACTTCTAATTGGTATGAGCACAAAGTTCTAAGAGTTAGCAGGTCAGCTCCAATCTCCCGCGTCTGTTTCTGTGACTTGAGATCGCTGATGGCCGGAGAGGAAGACAACTCTGTGCGTCTTCGTTGGTGGAGAGCCACTCAGTTGCTGTGTCACATGTGACAGTGACCGCACCCACACCAGGCTTTTCTATTTTCCCCATGAGCAGAAAGGGGTGGAAGGACCACTCTGTGCAATGTCCAGCATGGGAGCCAGTGGAGGAGAATCTGTGGGAAGGAGGGCAGCCCAGTGGGCAGTGTGGGAGCTCCAGCCAGTGAACATGAAATGGGATTGAGCGTCTCACTGGATTCTGATGGTGCAATCCAGGGCCCATTGTTCTGTCTCCAGTAACACCACCCATGGCATCCACTTGTTCAGTCTGGTCACTGAGAGCTCCTCTGTGTTCAGACTCCTCCAATCCTTCCTCCCAGTGTCAGATGCAACTTAAAGAGAAGGAAACAGCTCCCTCCCACACCCACCCGGAAGAGCACATGGAATTTGACCCCAACTCTCCATCAGCACAAGCTAATTTCCTGTGCAGAAGAGAATGCACATTACAACTTCCAGAAACAATGTGTCTACCTTCAGTATGGTATGGTGGGTATACCCCTCAGCACTATGGGTAGAGTACAGTTTCTGCATCCGATTCTATGCATCCTCTAGAGGGAACACCCACCCATGGGGTTATGGTGATCATTCCAAAGGGTCCATGTTAGGTGCAGAAAAAGAGATGGCTATGTTTGTGGCCACATATTGCCCTGTGCTCTAGGTAGTTGCTATAGACTATATGCACACCCCCAGCCCAGGGTTTATAAATTGGAATTCTAAGTCTCAGTGTGACAATATTAAGAGACTGGATCTTGGGATGTAATTAGATCATGAAAAAGTAGTGCACATATAAAAATATAGCACAATTAGTAGTCTGTCTGCTCTGTACCAAGTGAGGATGCAGCAGCAAGGACTCCCTCTGCAGCCCAGGAGAGGCCTCACCAAAGCCTGGCCAAACTGCCAGCCTGGTCTTGGACTTCCAGGCTACTTAACTGTGAGGAGAAAATTACTAGTGTTGTTGTTGTTGTTGTTGTTGTTGTTTAGCACAAATCTTAGAAGGTCTCGCCAGTTCCTCAGCTGACCCTGTTTCCTCACACTGGAAGCTTCTGTGTCCTCATCCAAATGGATCTCAGCTGAACTGCTGCTCAAAAGCCTAGAAGCTTAACCCAGCCTACTTCCTGTCCTCATGGCTTATATACCTTTCTGCTTTCTGTCATCACTTCCTGGTATTAAAGGTGTGTGTCACCACACCTAGCTGTTTCCAGTGCAGCTTTGAACTCACAGAGATCCAGATGGATCTCTGCCTCTTTAAAGGCATGAGTGCCACCATTTTCTGGCCTCTGTATCTAGTGGCTGTTCTGTTCTCTGACCCCAGATAAGTTTACTAGGGTGCACAATATTTTGGGGAACACAATATCACCACATTGTTGTCGTTGTTTTGTGTTTTGGTTTTTTGTTTGGTTTTGTCTTGTCTTGTTTGATGCAGCCAGTGACATTGTATTGTGGCAGCACACATGAGAATGGAGATAATATCCTTGAAACCCAACAAATGGGTTCACACTGTTCTCTGGCTCTGTTCTTGATTCTTCCAGGTAGAAAGGACATTAGGAAAAGAGGTTCTCTCCTTCTAGTCATTGATGGAAATTAGACGTCAGGGGTCTATCTGAGATGGGAAGACCTCTATGATCAGCATTTCCTACTGCCGTGGATAGAATATAGTGTCACAAAACAAACGTCTGTTCTTTTCAGAGCAGAATAAGCAATGGCAGGGGGAGGGAATGCCACTTTCTAGTCCACCTATTCCTGTGTGGTCCCAGCCTAAGCCTGGTCTCTTTGTGCAAATGTCTGCTCGTTCTGTCCATTCACCTCCAGCTCCATCAAGAGAAGCAGTGGTAGAGATACCACATACTCAACTCCATGCTGGTGAAGGATGTATGACCCAGAGCATTCAAGGCCAGGGCCCAGGGACGCCCTCTCCTCTCGTAAGATGATAGTGGAACAGAGACCATTTTCCTGCCCAATGCAGTGGCTTGTCAGGACATCAAATGTGGAACTGCCACTACTGTTTTGTGATGGAGAGGTGACCTGGGGAAAAGGCCAGGTTAAGGACAGACATCCTAGGGCCCAGGAAGTTAGCTTCATCATAGAGTGCTTGGCCGCACACTGGCAAGATCCTGGGTTTGCTTCCCAGTACCAGCTTTTTTAATTGACAAAGAACTCAAAGCTTAGAAGCTGTCTTGTTAGCTGGGAGAAATACAGAACCAGATGTTAAATTTCCCTGGGGTCCCTTATGTGTTAAACTCCAGAAAAGACCCCAGAGTCATTTAACCACTTAAATGAAGCTTGTTAAATGTTTGTAATTAATACAAAGCATCAACTAGCATTGCTACCACAGCTATACAATTTAGGTATGATCCTATATTTCAATAACAAAATGAAGTTAATGGGATAGTTAATTCAAGTAATATTACAGAGCCAGAGAGATGGTTCAGTGGGTAAAGTCATTTACCACCCAGACCGACAACCCAAGCTGGATTCCTAGGCCCTAAATGGTAGGAAGACCTGACCCCTATGACTTGCTTTTGACTTCCATAGGCACGCCATGCTATGAATGTACACATACACAGGTAAATTATCAAAAAAAAATGTGAAAAATGAATAAAAACAAAATATTATAGGAAAAAGTGAATCAGAAAAAAATAGCTGGCAGATAAGAAATTAAGCCATAAACACAAGAGTGTCTTAACAAAGAAACCGTGAAGCTCACCAATCTAGATGATCTTCCTAAATTCTCGGGAAAATGGCTCTGGAGTTGCCAACGGAAGCCACGCTCCCCGTAGGCCACACCGAGACAAACAGTCATGGACATGCTCGCAGAATTCTGTGAGTCATCAACCTACAGATGACAAAGATCGGAAATAAGGGATTTTCTTCACCCCAAAGACATCCCAGTTACTAAAGCTATGGTACAAAATAGAAGTAAAGTCAACAAAAGGAAATGGCAAAGGAATGTATGTAATTATAGCAAAGACAGGATGCGTGGCGTCTTCTCCACAGTAGCCAATAGGGCAGATCAGCTAATTCCACACTGACTGAGAACAGAGAGGATTACATAGCATAATGTCGTGGAAAGGGCTTAGCTGCTTCCTCTGCCTGAATGGCACCCACATATTAGGAACAATGCTTTCAAGCTTCCTCAGTGAAAGTAAGAATTCGGAGAAATAGTTTTCAGACCACCTACATCTAACATCCACTAAATTACACAACGCATTCCTTTTAGTGGGTGTGCTTTTTATAGCAATCATTCCAGTGACTGAAAAACTGCGAATGGGGTTATGGCATTTAATTAATTCACAAAATGCAGCTGTACTTCAAGTTCTGGCAGTTGGCCAATAATTTTAATGTAATATTTTTAAAAGAGAAAACGCAATAAGAAGTTTCAGCAGGAATATTGTTTAATTTTTCTATTAGTTCTTAATTTGTTGAGAGACACCAATAGATGTGAGTGCTGGGAAAGTGCACAGCAGTTAGGATCAGTGTGTATAGGATATCTCCCTCAGCAGTAACCAGGCAATGTGATGAGAGTGTAATATGAGACAGGCCTCCAAGGAAATGCTACCACATCACCAGATTCTGACATACCTTGGATATAAAGTAGAAAAACCTAAAGCACAGCAGCTTAAACTAAAAGAAAAGTACTTGGGTTTGCATAACTCAGCAATAAAAAAGGAAGCGTGGCAATGGCCACAGTCTTGTCTCTGGGTGGTAGTATGACTTCCTCCATTGTCAGCTCACTGTGTAGAAAGAAATATGGCTGACAGAAGCGTCTAGCTTCATATACTATTAGCACCATGAAACGAGTCTAGAAAATGATTCTGATTGGTCTAATTTGTAAGACTAACCAAAATCTGTGGCTAAGGTTATAAGGTCCAGTGAAATTTAGGTTCCCATCTTTATACCAAAGGCTGTGGCTGTGAACATGGGCGGGTCACGCAGACCCTATTGTTACCCTCTGGCTCTTTAGCAAAACTTCTCATCTTATACATAAGGTCAAGAAATGAGTATAGTACCTATATGAGAAATAATTATTTAGGAAAATAGTCTTACAAAGATCAAGTTATGAAGACAGTCTATAGAATGTAAATCATGTATAAGGGTCCAGTGTTCACAAAAACAGCAATTGAAAATGACCATTCATTCTAAAAGGGATATATGTTAGCTAGTTCTGTACTTAATAGCGAAATGACTAATTTCCTTTCAATAAAGCTGGTTAACTTGGCTTCCCTAATTCTGATGTACTTGTGAGTGGGTCTCATTCCACCTTGCCATGAACAGCTTTTCTTTTTCCTTCTCTGCTTTCTTCTCTTGTTATTTGCACCCATTAAACTCTTTCATTGTTGTTTGTAAAGATATGTTTGTGTGAGTGGGGGCATGTGTGCTTGTGTGTGAGTGTGTGTGAATGTGTGTGCATGTGTGCCTCAAGCACATGGATGCCAGAGAAAGGCACCAGAGAGATACCTTGGAGATGGAGTTATTCAGATGCATGGGATGTGTAACTTGTTAGATGGCTACTGGAATCTGAACCCCAGTTCCCATGGTTGTACCACAGGCTACGTAACCACTGAACTGTCCCTGCACTCTCTGTCCATTCAACACTTCATGCCCTGGAAAGACTCCCTGTCCACCTAGCTCAGGGAATGAGAGGACATACAGAAAACAGACGCCCAGTGGGAACGAGCCAGGAACACTAGCCCAGCAAGTTACCCTACCTGCAGCTCCCCAGGCTGATCCCCTATGATAACATCACATTACTTGGAGATAAATAAAACCATCATTATGTGGTTTTGGTTGACTGGCTAGTTGGTTTGGAGACCTGATCTGCAGAAGAAAAGGGACAGGAGCATGAAGCCAGGTCATGAGAGGCCAAGGCCATGCATATAATCTCAATTCTGACACTCCATGCCATGGCCTCCTCGCAAGGAAAGGCCTGCTCCTCTCTCTTCGTGCCTGCTAGGTAACTCTATGGGTAATTAGTCTACCTAGGCTGAATGAGATCATATGACTAGTTGATCTTCATATCATGGGTGTGGAGTTAGGTTTGTTGGCCTCACAGGACAGTGCTCCAGTGGATCAGCCCATCCTCGCAATCAAATGCTAACTCAAGTCCTAGCCATGCTAAGCTCCCATCCTTTTTCCTTCCCCCCAATCACTGTTTCCCCTCTCTCTTTAGTTCCGTACACATCTCTTTTTTCTCCTTTCTCTTTTGTTCCCATCCCATTATTTGTTTATTCTCTTTCAACTGGTTTCCCTTATCCTTCTATCTATTTTTGTGTGTGTGCATGTCCACAGATGTGTACTGGTGAATGCATATGTATGGGGTATGCGTGTGAAGGCCAGATGAAAACCCCAGGTCATTCCTCCATGCTAGTCATGTGTTTTCAGACAGGCATGGAACTCACAAACCAAGCGGGCTGAGCTGGCTGGCCAGTGACACACAGAGATCTTCCTGTCTCTGTTTCCACAGTACAAGTGTGCTCCACCACTTCCGGCTGCTATTTTCGAAGATGGAGTCTGGGATCACACTCAGGCCCACGTGCTTACAAGACAACTATTTTACTGACTTAGCCACCTGCAAAACACACACACACACACACACACACACACACACACACACATACACACACACACACACACACACACACACACACACACACACTCATTTTAATGGCCTGTTTCTATGAGGGCCCTTTACGGCTAGAAGCAGTGGGTTCTGGTGGCCTTTAGCCTGATTTCTACTTCTTGAATTTCCATATCACCAGGCAAAGTCTAAGGAACTGGGCAAAGCCTAAGGAACTCCTAGTCTATCCTTCCTACCATATTTACTGGAAATGCCGAACATCTTGGCAAATGCACCCTTACTGTGAAAACGGATCATCTTGTTTATTTGTGACCACAAATGAAATTATGAAATTAAAATTGTTTCCTAAAACTGTAGAAATCCTAAACTTAAAGTATAAAAACTTCTCAATGCCTTGACAATTTTTATGAAAAATTGTTTCATTCGAACTATTTTCCAAAATGCAGTGCCTCTAATTAAAATGAGTATTGAGCTTTCCTCTGCCGTTTGCTTCACGTGAAAAGGTGGTAATCAAGGCCTTGTGCACCGAAAGCTGAATGACCCCGGAGAACAGCTAATGTGGTCACCAAGACACTTGGATCACACAAATGCTTTAGGCTCTAAGCAAAGAACAGCAACATCTTTAATGATCCGTTTGATGGCCAGTCAACACTCAGAAGAACAAACACAATTAAGGCTGTACAGCAGGCTATTGGCTTCTAACTGCTGCTCATGGAGAGGCTCTCACTCATATCCACAGGCCCCGGGAGAGTCGGTGCCTTATGGAGGGTCTCAGTCTCACTGCTGGCCAGACCAAATGAATGAAAACAATGAAAGGTGCCAGATTATCAAAAATAGCTTCCCCGTGCAGGGGGGAAAAGATATTAAATGGCCAGGGTCTGACCACCTGGGGTCACAGCCTTTCTGGAGTCCTAGCCTTCCAGATGCTTCATGCCACCTTAGAAAGAAAATGAGAGACACAGACACTGTTGCTAAGACTGCAGCTGGATGCCCTATTAATATAATAACCATAAAAAATAAAGTTATTTCTAGAAGGAATCTTTATTCTAAAAATTTCCTAAATGATGAAGTATCCATAAGAAAATCTCAGTACCCTCAGATGGTTCAGTTAGAATCTTAAACACACACACACAGTAAAATCCATATGTAGATATATCAAAATATGTTGATATATAATGTCTCCAGTGACAGGAGGATCATGCTTTACACTGCTCCTCTGTTGTTCTTTAAGTATATGGCTCATTTGAAAGCTTTTCATAAAGAGGTGAGATATTTCATAAAGAGGTGTTAATAATATATAATATATATCGTGGAAACTGTTTTTCAATTAAAAATCAGTTTAGGGTTTTCAATCAGGCATCAGTGAAACAGGCCTTGTGTCCTGGGTTACATCCCATGCCAGCTCCTCCTGCAGGTCTCCCACCACAGTGATGTGGTTAGACGACAGAGGACAGTCCTCTTCCCTGGCTGCCTGAGGACCGTTGCCATCAGGAAATCACAGGATCTGGACTAGGAAGCTCATGACAAAAACCCCAGAAATCCATACATACGAAGAGAAGATGACTGTACAAGGACGTGAAAACCAAGAGACAAGTACCGTTGAGGGCATTGTAAAGGTTGTCTTCCAGTTTGGTCCATTTATCATTGCTGTAGCAAAGCATCTGAGGCTAAATCGTGTATTTTAAGAAAGAGGTTTATTTGTCTCATAGCTTAGGACACTGAATGTATAATATGAGGTTGCTGTCCTTTTTTGGCTTTTGTTGGGTGTCTTGTGGTGATGGTGTCTTGGCAGGCAGATGGTGTATGGGGAGGTCATATCATGAGACACAAGGCCCAAAACAATTTAAGGGTAGATTCTGTGTTTTAGAATAAGTCACTCATGAAGCAAACTACCAGGTCCCAGGAGAACTACTTTAAGTCCTTCTACGGAGAGTGACCCAAGTGTCCATTAGTGTCCACCTCTCAAAGGTCCCACTACCTCACCATCAATAACACTAGTACTCTGAGCACCAACATTACAACACATGAATCCTTGGGGACGACGAATCACATCCAAACCATACCACCCTACCTAACTGTGTGTGCTTGTATGTGCATACATATAGATGAATACAGGCACACACGTCAAAATACATCCGTGTACACATGGATATGTGCATACACAGAGGATATATATTTCAAATGTCTGATTATTTTATCATTGCAATAAGATGCAGCATTGACAAGACTTAGAGAAAACTTTGACAGCTCTCTCCAAGTCCAGACAGGTAAGTGAGGGTGGCTAATTCTATTGACTTCACAAATTAAATTGCACACTTGAAGTTAATTTTTATAAACTGCATGATTTCACCCTACATACACATTCTCCAGTTTCAATCAAGAGCCCTGCACTTGGCGTCATACGGAGACCAGGCTTTGGTCCTCTTCATGTGACTCTTCCCATCCTCCTCCTCCTCCTCCTCCTCCTCCTCCTCCTCTTCCTCCTCCCCTGTGTTGTTTCTCCTCTTTACTTAGGGACCTGAAATGATGCAGCTGTACCCTCCTAGGCTCAAAGGGTTGGAATGAGTGTCTCCTGCTTAGGAAATTGAGGAATCCTGGACATGAGCTTACCAATCTTTTCTTTTTTTTGGTTTTTCGAGACAGGGTTTCTCTGTGTAGCTTTGCGCCTTTCCTGGAGCTCACTTGGTAGCCCAGGCTGGCCTCGAACTCACAGAGATCCTCCTGGCTCTGCCTCCCGAGTGCTGGGATTAAAGGCGTGCGCCACCACCGCCCGGCCAAGCTTACCAATCTTAGTGTGACGTCATACTGACGAGTTTGCAACTGGAAATTATTTGAGTTTCTGTGTGAAGTTTTGTAGCTCTTCCAGACAACATAGAACTGTTCCTGAACAAGAATCACTTCCTTTTCCTGCACAGGGAGGCCTTTGGGAATCATATGTGAACACTGAGAAGGAAGAAAATGATAGAGAGAAGCAGGGGTGGCTGCCTTGCTGAGAGACTCTGATGAGAACATGCGGACAGTGTCCTCCAGAGCCCTGAGGGCAAAGATGGGCTAAGACTGTGGAGGGAGACTGATGCTGCCCATTGCAGCTCAGGACCAACTACTACCCTGACACCTCAAAAACTGCAAGCAGGTCAAAATCCCTCAGGAGATCATCGAGCAGGCCACACCATGAGCACAAGGCTTCCTAATCAGAGCACATCATAAACAGGAAAAGGACGTAAAAGGTGATTGAGATTTATGTCATTCATCATTGTCTAATTCTGCCGAGTAAAAAGTGGGTGTTGATCATTTTTATCTAATAAGTATTTTTTACTCACTTAAACAAAGAACATGTAAATTGATTATTGGAATTATTTAATAAAACACTAGAGAATTTCTAGGCCATATGGATTTAATAACAGTCCATCTCATGAAGAGTTTTTTCCTCACCAACTTTTTACTGTAGAATTCCTCTTTAAATATCAGCATCTCTAAATGTCAACCATCTCCACAACAATTTTCTCTGTAAATACTATTTTTGTAGGGTAGTGTAATTAAATAACCATTTTAACGAACTTCCAACTTCTTCATTTTGTTGTTGAAGAACCGTGAGAGCCGGTGACATTAAGTGACTTGAAGCTGGCCAACAACTAGTTAATGTCAGAGTCGAGGCTAAGCCCCACATGCCTCAACTTGGTGCACAGGGCCCTTTCTTCTTATCCAAACCCACACGCACGGTACGAGAGAGCTTTCAAACTGGGGTATGCACAGCGCTGCAGGCAATGGCAGAGTGCCAGGGAGGTGAAGCCACAGGATAAACACAGGCTGTTTGGCTTCAGAGTAAATATTACTCAAAGATTTGAGGAGAGTTAGGAGAGCCACTTTATTTTTATTAAAACAAGATTGATTATAAAGGAGGCTGCACATTCTAAATGAATTTTTAAGATTTCAAGCTTGTTTCCTCAAGCTATCCTCCTAGCATATGGTAGTAAAAGCCTTCTGCTAGGGATGCAATAATAACAACAACAATAATAATAATATAATTTACTAGTGTGAGGACATCTGTGAGAGAGTTCTTATGCCAGCCCCTTCATTCGCCTCCATCTCTGACATTCTGTGGTTGTTTACATTGCTTTAGCCTCCATGATCATTAAGTAGTAGCATTTTCAAAAGACCACATTAGGAAATTACATTGAGAGGCCACAAAGATGGATCATCAAACAAGGACACCCCAGATGAGAGAGAATCCCAACTGGTTCCGACGCAGCTAGCACACGGCTACTAAAAACTAAAATCCGGATTAGAAGAGATTTGCCAAAGGAAATGCTTATTTACTCTGTGTTGGCCCACACAGTCAGAAGGAAGTTTTGGGGAACCTCAACGTTGCCAACCTCATTCTCCATCCTAGGTCTGGGTGGATGATGAGGCCTTGGTGCCACGATGTTAGGAGCACCCAAACCTCAGTATCTGAAATAAAAATAATTTTAATGCTATGCTTTCGAGTCAAAATTGATGCAAAAATCATAATCCATGAGTAAAATGTCAAATCAAATTTGATATGATAATGAAGTCGTATGCTTCTCGGTTTGAGCAGGGCTGCACCGAGACTCAGCGGAGAACCGCCTCACTCCCAGAGCTGCCAGCGGCCTAAGGGACACCTCATTCTGTAAATGAAGCCTGCTGGTGCTCATGTATCGACTCTGAAATTACTGCTGGCCAGCTGCTTGCTCTGGCCCTCAGACCCACGCCCGTCACGGCCTGCACATTCGCTGCAGAGGGAGAGGACACCGAAGGTGTTGTGATGTACCGCGCAAACGTCATAGAAGTCCGAGTTTGGCTTCGGATCTTGCCTGATTTGCATCGGTCCTTACTTGAAGGACGGCGACGGTGGGAAGGGAGCAGGGAAGCCTCGGCCCAGCCCGGTGGACTATTGGTGCCCCTCGCCGCCATAATTTTCCTGATGTCCAGAGACCAGAAGTCCGCCTCGCTGCTCGTCTTCCCATGCTTCAAGCTCCGGAAGACGCCAAAAAGTGCTCCGCTGAGCAGTCTCCAGGTAAAAGGCGCCTCCCTTACCAGATCAACAGCCTGGGTGCAGGGTTGGGTCGGGGGAGGAAAGGGTCTGACACAATGCTTTGCTCTCCTGGAGGCCACTCCTGGGGTCTTGGTAAGGGGGATTTTGCAGTACTAAACTCCACTCGGTCCCCTTAGCTAAGCCTCGGGGTTGGGGAACACTAGGGATCCACACTAAATCCTAACTTGGGCTGTGTTGCACGGGGGTGCAGGAATTATGTTTCCTTCATGAGATTTTCGTGCAATATTTAATCATTCAGTGATTAGAAAACATTATCTTCCCATACTAAATTCTGAGAGTGGGCAGTGGAGAAAGCTGCTGTGTGGAACCACCCCATCCCAAGTCTGTATCGGATTATTTCCATTTTCTTGATAAAGTACCAATTAACTTGAAATCAGAAACACACACACACACACACACACACACACACACACACACACACACACACACACGTCAGGCTGCTGAAATTCTTCCCAAATTCAACATTGTTCCTGAATAACAACAGCTCCCACTGGGTATAATACTGCAGACCTAAATTCTGCCTTCTTGCAATCCCCACCTGGGCTCATCCTGTGGCGATGATGGTTTTCCCCACCTTGTGTCCTTTCCCTCCGCGACCTTTCTCATGAACTTACACCTTGCCATGACCTTACACGTGTCCTTTTCTCTCCTTTGGGCTGGTATGACTCACCAGGTCTGTGGACTTACCCTTAAATTTCTGAGGGGATCCACATTCCTTCACACTCACAGTTCTCTTCTGGGCATCTTGACCTTTATTGTATGTTTCATCGAAGCCAAAAGCTCAGGCCTTTCTCCGCTGGCTACATCTTCCTTCCAGGCACTTTCTCCTCACCAAGGAAGCAAAGGTAACACTGTCATAGCGTGGCTCCATCCTGCCCTTGCCCGTGTCTTCCCATTGCCCCTACTTTCTGCCTTTGCCCCTATTCTCTATGCCCACACCATCTGATATTATCCATTGCTCCCTTGCCTTCCCTGTCACCCAGTCATTCTTGACTTCCCAGAGGTGACCTTGCCCCATGCCTGTACCTCTCTCCGCACCCTAGGCTATCACACACTGCTGCTAGAGGCATCTTCCAGAAGCTTGTCATATCCTTTCTCCAGTTCAAAGACTCTGTAAGATGCTCGCATCATCCCAGTGTTAAGTCCAAAGTCACATTGCCCATACTCTAGGTACCAACAAGAGAAGGACCCCAGGGGAGGAGTAGAAACCAACCTCTGGAATTTGTTTCACGGGGCACAGTGTGATTGTCATGTGAGGAAGGAGACCATTGCTAGACGTTCTTACTTGGATTTACAATGTAGTTAGTTTGTACAAATACATGTATATGAATGTGTGGCCCATGTGACATTCAGTTACTTACAAGTGACAATTTACGGAAAATGTGTGGCCTTCCGTTATATTTATTGAAGGCTATTAAAGCATTTGGGCACAAATCTTAATTAAAATCCAAATCTAAATCTCAAAGTTAACCCTCATGATTCCCAAACACCTTTCTTGTTCTCCAGCTGCTTTCCCCTGCCTTTCTTTCCTCTGTGCTCAAGGCTGGGCTTCCTTGTGCCATTCATCTTTGGCATCCTCTGAATATCAGCCCCTTCTTCCATCAAAATCCTGGTTCTTTTCCCGGTACTCTTTAAGCCTCTTGGTCCTGCCCTGAAACCCCATCACCTCTCCTTCCTCTGCCTTGGCCACAGTCTGTCTCCCCTTTCTTACAGCCCGTAACATTTGCCACCTTGTGTCCCGCTAGCTGTCCCTGACTGTCTCCCACTTAAAGATTTACTCATCAGGCATCTTACCGAATTTATCCATAGCTTTACCAAGTAAACTTACAGACTGGTCACAGCCCAGACTAAGCAGCCAGCAGTTTTGGTTGGTGGCTGGAAGACTGTGTTTGGATCTACTGTTTTAAAAATATTCCTTTTCAAGAATGCCTGCCATGTCTGTCCCGTCATAGAAAATGACATGAAAACTCCCCAGGAAAAGTGAGCAGAATCGCCACATCGTCTCCACATCCTTACTCAGTGAAGTAAAAGGGCGAGCTGGCTTGGTCTTTGTACACCCACAGCCCTGGCGGCATTGCTGGCAAGAGCTGAAAGGCAGATCAACCCACTTGTCTGCTTACTTAAGTGTGTCGACACCGTAGAATGTCACCAAGCTTTACAAAGTGAATTTCTGACACATGCTACCACATAAAAATTAAAAACAGTCTGTTGCCTGAAATTAACCAGCCCCCCATGGCCAAGTGCTGCAGAGGTCTGCTTCCACAAGGTCATAGAAGCAGGAGCAGTGCCTGCCTGCCATGGCTGGGGAGTGGGGTGGGGAGGTACCTGTGAAGGGTGAAGGGAAGGTTCTAGAAGACATTGCTGGTGGTTATGTGATTGCAACTCCTTGAGGACATCCCTGATTCTGCAGAGCTGTCAATCTGAAAATGGCAAAAGTGATAGAATGTGGATGTCTGTTACCACAATACAAAATCATCAGGAAAGGATGTTGGAAGTCCTCTTAAATGAAGGGCCATGTGCATTGCCAGTGAAGTGGGGGGCAGGGCGGGAGGTGGGGGGCTGCTGCCTACCACGTCTCAGTGAAACCTGAAACTTCAACTTCCCACACACTTTTGTGGTACGTTGATATTCAAACTTTGTGCTGGAGTCATATAAAATTACTTGATGAAAAGAAACATGCCATGATAAAAAAAAAATTGTGTAAGTGATTAATTGTGCCAGTGATTTACAACTCAGGGTGATATTTGCAAGTTTCCTCTCTTGCTTTTCTAAAAATTTTTAAACCCTAAGTATTTCTTCTGTGGCTAAACTTTTGAAAATGCATAATACTTTCTGATTATCAAGTTAATACATATTTATTATAAATATTTAAACACTTGAAATGCATTGCCTTGAGCTAGGCATTATAGAATTGCCAACAGCCTCAACTTCTCGGGAAGTTGAGTTGAATCACCAGACCCTATCTCAACACACACACACACACACACACACACACACACACACACACACTTACATTTATTTTATATATAGCATACATACATTCATATATAATATATATTCTAGAAAGTAAAATTTCATGACCACATGAGGCTTTTGTTTTCAGTTTGGAGTATGCACATTGTATATGTATTTAATTTTTTTAAAAGAAAACAAACATTGTGGACTTCAACAAATTACATCAGCAATAACTTTTTACTTAAAAACGTATGTCTAGATATACATCTCTCTTATTGGTCTCCAGAGAAACAGAGCCCCTAAAATGCATAAGCGTACAGACAGAGATTTACTAGGAGAAATTGGCTCACCTGGGAAGGAAGGGCTGGGCCTCACAGGGCTGCCGTCCGCAAGCTGGCAGTGAGACAGTGGCCAAACACTGGGAGTGGT